>NC_137077.1:47144832-47744832 GCF_951640355.1 Cnephaeus nilssonii
GTTCCATCAGCAGAGAGGTGAACCCAGAACCAGTTCCCCCACCAAAGCTGTGGAAAACCAAGAAGCCCTGAAGGCCTGTGCACTGGTCAGCCTGTTAGAAAAGAATAGAGGAAACACAGTTATTGCTTTTTGTGATGTATTTTCACTTTTCATACATTCCAATGATCTAAATCTTATTTTGACAGGAAACACTTTACAAACAATAAAGAAATAATTCATCTCCCACTCTATTACATTTCAATTCTGTGTTTAAAAAAAAGAAAAGCATACTTTAAATGTCTACCTTAGGCTCATTAATTTCTTTATTCTTGAGAAGAAACATACCAATTTCCGAATTCGGTCCAGGACGAGGTCAATGATCTCCTTGCCAATGGTGTAGTGTCCACGGGCATAGTTATTGGCAGCATCTTCCTTGCCTGTGATCAGCTGCTCAGGGTGGAAGAGCTGGCGGTAGGTACCAGTGCGAACTTCATCTGCAAAAGGGAACCATAGCAGCCACCCATCACTAACAACCTGCACAAGCCTGCTCAACCCCAGGGCCTCAACGGAGCCCCCTGGCCACACCTCGTGTCCCAGACCCCAGGGTGTGTGTGTCTTACTTGGGTTACTGAAGTCAACTCACCAATGACTGTGGGTTCCAGGTCTACAAACACTGCCCTGGGCACATGCTTGCCAGCGCCTGTCTCACTGAAGAAGGTGTTGAAGGAGTCATCTCCCCCGCCAATGGTCTTGTCACTTGGCATCTGGCCATCGGGCTGGATGCCGTGTTCCAGGCAGTAGAGCTCCCAGCAGGCATTGCCGATCTGGACACCAGCCTGGCCAACATGGATGGAGATGCACTCACGCTGTGGAAAAGAGAAAAAAAAGAAAAAGCAGGATGAAACTAATCCAGGATTGTCTCGAAGCAGAACAATACACGTATGGAATCTTAATCTTACTAATTGCCTGGGTTTTTTAAAATGTTTTCATTGATTTTTTTAGAGAGAGGAACATCATTGATTGCCTGCCTCCTGCACACCCTCTACCAGGGATTGAGCCTGCAACCCAGGCATGTACCCTCCCTAACTGGGAATCTGAGCCACACCAGCCGGGAAACTAATCGCCTCTTTTAAAACAAATTAAAGTGTAAAACTTTTTTTCTAGGGGACCACCACTGTATGTTTTGATCTATATTGCTTTTAATGCATTTCCTTTCCCCCTGTAAACCAAGGAGAGACCTTAGTCAGAGCTTTCTCCTTTGAAGGACCAAGATAGAGAGGAGGCCGTTCGCCCAGCACTCAGGCTCAGAATACCATTTTAGACGAGATTTCCGGGCAGCTCCCAGTACAGGAAGCACGTGGCCAGAGCAGTGAAGAGGAAACGTCTGGCCCGGGGCGGGCTCTGCGACACAGGATGAATGAGCAGTTTTAGGTGCGCGCGCCCAGGGGGCCCGGCGGGGCCGCGCAGCTGCAGGGGGATGGACAACCAGCCACGTCTGCAGAAGGGCAGCCGTGGCCAACCATCCTCAGGGCCCGCGGGCGTTGGGCTCAGCCCAGCATCTCCACATCTGTCAGGGCACACAGGGGATTATCCGGGCCGCATATCTGGACCAAGATCGGATTTCAGTTGCTTCAAAATCCCTCACCACCACCACCACCACCACCACCACCACCACCTGTTCCCGCAAGCATTCCTGACGTAGCTGAGAGGCCACGGAGGGGCAGATGGCCTCTCTGGGCCGTTGGGAGGTGATTGTCCTAATACACTGGCATGGTGCAGCACCCGGACAAGGAGCCTTCCTCTACATTCATCCTATTGCTTTCATTAACACACACACACACAAAATATCTAGGGTAACAGGAGACACCCTCCAGCCAGACCCGCAGCGCCCCAGCGCGCAGGCGCAGGCTGCAGTGGCGGTCTCCCGCAGCTCCCCGGCGGGAAGGTAACGGTCGCGCGTGCGCTTTTGAGTCGGGTTCCTTCCCGCCTCCGCTTTTCGCGCCGAGGAGGAAGTGAGGGCGGGGGGAGCCCGCGCGCGCCAGGCTAAGGCGGGGGCCGTGAAGGGGGATGGGAACGCGCGGGAAAAGACTGTATGGAGGGTCTGGGAGCGCCGCGCCCTGCGGTGAGGGGCTAAATAAGAACCCTAACCACGGGGGGAAGAGCCGGCGCGCCGTCATCCCCTTCCAGAGTCCAAGAAAAAAAGGCGGGGGGGCTCCACGGATGGACCCCAGCTTTTCTCCACAAACCGGAGCCGCTCTACTCCCACCCTTGGCTCTTACCCTTTTTTTTTTTTTGCCCTCCAGATGGACAGCGCGGGTCTCAGCCCTCTCTAGTTAGAGGCCCTCCGCAACCCCAGCTTGTTTTTCCCCGTTTTCCCCAGCGAGGGAAAACGCATGCGGCCCACTCACCATGGCTGCGGGTTTGCAAGCGCAGGAAACAGGAGCAGACGCCGGGTCCCGGTTACTGTTCCCGACAAGCTAAGAGTCGAGGTAAGTAACGCACTGAGGCGGGGGAGGCGCCGGAGTCGCTTAAGTAAGGTTTCGGGGAGGGGCGGGCGGGCACGGGCGGTGCCACGGCCGCGGGCCCCTCCCCCGGCCCGGCGCGCCCACTCGGTGCCCGGCTCCGCCGCCGCAGAGGCGGGCGCCCGGGCCCGGAGCCCCCTCCCCGCGGCGGCCCAGCGGGGCGGGGTCCTCCGCGCCTGCGGGCCGCGAGCTCGGGTGCCGCAGTCCACGGCGCATGGCTGCCGGGGCCTGGGCGGAGGGCGGGCAGCACCGGGCTCGGAGACAAACCATCCTGGGAATGCGAGAGGAAGCTTGCCTTAATGTGGACCAACGCCAAGACCTAAGTCTGTGCAGTTTAAAAGAGGAAGACTATGAAATGCAGAAACTTCTGGTCCGGGTAGCTCAGCTGATTATGTTCAGTGTTGCACAATTTGTCAGTGAGTTTTGCCTTTTCCTTTTCCCAGTTCCTTTAAAGGCAGTGTATTCTGTACTTCCCTGATCATGTGGAGCACGCGAGGTTTAGAAAACAGAATAGTTCTGTTTGGTGTACTGTAATGACTTGTTCTGTAAACTAAAGGTTCCAAACGTTGGAAGCAAAACAGTCATTCAAAGCATTTAACATCCAAACTGTTTTTAAAAGAGCCCCCTTTTTGGACCTCAGCCAGCAACTTCATGGAGTAGCCCTAGGGGCTTTTACAAAGGGAGGTTTAAAGACACTTGAGTGGCTGGATTGAAGACAAACTTGGGTAGAGACGAAATAGACACGGAAGGATATTAGAAAGTAAGGATTCCTTATGCTAGTTTCGTAAAACTCTTTATATAATAAGTGCGTTGTGTTGTGTCAAAATAGATTAGTTGGTTAATAGTTTAGTGCTAGGAGGCCCAGATTATAGTGAGTAGACACGCCCTGCCCCCCCGCCCCCCGCCCTCCACCCCCTTTAAGGAGAATATTCCAAGACCGTTGTTAACCTTGGAAATGCATAAGGAGGTTAGTTAGGGTTATAGTGTGGCTTTTAAATGGTTCTAGTAGAAACCTATTATTATTACTACACTACTCAAAATATCCTCCCATTGATAGTGTATTAGTAACAAAAAAGGTAAACATAAGACAGTAGAAATTCATAGTTCACATTCAGTTTTTACCTGATTCAGATTTGGTCAAGCCTTCACCCTTCATATCAGACAAATAAAACATTTACATGTGTGTGCAGTTTGTAACAATATCTAGATATTTTCCACTCATATTCATATGATCCTGGAATGCAAACAAGGAAGTTCTCATTTATTTCTCATAAATATTTTTTGTAGTCCTGTTCAAAGGTTTTTGACTCAAAACCCAAATTTTCATACATTATCCAAACTGGGTTATAGGGGACAGGAATATGTTTGAACATTGTCTCACTTATTATTGACATTACAATATCCTATTAGTTTCAGGTTGTTTTACTTATACTTGTTTTTGAAAATTTATTTGTCACACTTATTCTTAAAAGGAGATGGAAAATACAGGCATATGCTTTATTGTGCTTTGCTTTATTGTGCTTCACAGATATTGCATTTTTTACAAATTGAAGGCAAGGATATCCACCAGCAAAAAGATTACGACTAGCTTTATTGCAGTGGTCTGGAACTGAACCTACAATATCTCTGAGGAATGCTTGTCATTAGCTTGTCTTAACTGGAAGTATGAATGTTATGAAACAACCTAGCTGAATTCCATTCTGCTGTCTGCTCTGGATGAAAGCCATTTGAAAAGAGGAGCCTCCCTCCTCCTAGCTTTCTGCAGAATCTTAGAGCTTTCACTGCAGGGATTTGCTCCTGTGGGCCTATATGTCTCCCCAGATGACTTCCTAAAACTATTAGCTTTGCTAGCCTTGTTTTCTGTGAATTCCCCTGTTGTGAATAAGGAAGTATTTGGGCTTTCTTTCTTTTTTTCTTTCTCTTTTAGATTCCTGAGGATACCTTAGGTTTTAGAAAATAAGAGAGCCAAAGGAACCTTTCAATATAACCTAGTTTGGTATCTTTATGCCAGAAAAATATTGAGTAATGCTAAATTAATTAATTTCGCTACCTCTTTAGTACTTGATAGGAAAGGCTGACATTTTTTCCCTTTTTTACCCATACTAACTTACATGGTTCTATACATGGATGTATACCCTTCATCTGTAT
Organism: Cnephaeus nilssonii; assembly: GCF_951640355.1. Taxonomy (NCBI): domain Eukaryota; kingdom Metazoa; phylum Chordata; class Mammalia; order Chiroptera; family Vespertilionidae; genus Cnephaeus; species Cnephaeus nilssonii. The sequence goes on from NC_137077.1 coordinate 47,149,482, forward strand.
TTAACAACTAAATCATAGTTGTTAAATTGCTGGAATATAAACACAGTATTATCCATTGTGTTTATATAGGTCTTTCTTTTGTTGGACTGTTTTAGGGCCTATAACTATTTATATATATAGGTCTTTCTTTTGTTGGACTGTTTTAGGGCCTATAACTATTTGCTTTGAGTCTTTGATGTAGTGGAAGACGTGTTGCTACTTGAGCCACTCCCATCTTTGCTACTTAATATCATGGCCATTTGCTACTGTTCTAAGGAGTCTGTAACATTTGTTGATAGTTCCATATTGTGGTTTAGACACAAAAGTTGACAAAATATTTTGTTCATTTAAATAGTTCTACAGGAGAGACATATATAACTAATAGCAAGCATCAATGATTTTCAAACATTTGGCCTTTTATTTTTATTTATTATAGTGTTATACATTTATAAATGCTATTTTGTGGTCTGTTTTTCCACAGTTGTGTATAGCAGAAAGAAAATGGGCTTTAATTTCAAATAGTACTAGATTCAATTCTAACTTTGTCAGTTAATAGTGGTATGACTTCAAGGGCATGTACTTAGGTTGCAGGCTCTATCCCTGGCCCTGGTTGGGGTGCGTGCAGGAGGCAACCAATTGATGTGTCTCTCTCACATCGATGTTTCTCACCCTCTCTCTCCTCCCTTCCATTCTCTCTGAAAAAAGTAAAAATAAAATAAAATGTAATATGTTTAAAATTACATTCTTTTTAATCATTTAAATTTAAAATTTATTTGTGTCTATCTAGTCTCATTGCCTTAATTATTATCTATATACTGGTGACTACCAAATTTATGTCTCCCACCCAGACTTTTCTTCTTTTCCCTGAAGCATATATCTAGCCACCTACTTAACATACTAGTATATCATGTCTAAAACAGGATTCTTGAATTCTACCCCCTCTCTACACTCACATGCATACAACCTGCTCCTTTCCTCATCTAGTGTTCTCCATCTGAGTAAATGTTACCTCCATTCATCCAGTTGCTTAGGCCAAAGACCTCTGAGTTATTTTTGACTCCTCTTTAAAAAAATTTTTTTTAAATATATTTTTTATTTATTTCAGAGAGGAAGGGAGAGGGAGAGAAATAGAAACATCAATGATGAAAGAGAATCATTGATCAGTTGCCTCCTGCATGCCCCCTATTGGGGATTGAGAGCCTGCAACCCAGGCATGTACCCTGACTGGGAATCGAACTGTGACCTCCTAATTCATAGGTTGATGCTCAACGACTGATTCACACCTGACTCCTCCTTTTTTTTTTTTTTTTTTTAAATCCTCACCCAAGGATATTTTTCCATTGATTTTTAGAGAGAGGCAAAGACAGAGAAATATCGATGTGAGAGAAACACATTGATTGGTTGTCTCCTGCACGAACGACCGGGACCAGGGCCCAGACCAGGGAGGAGCCTGCAACAGAGGTACATGCCCTTGACCAGAATCGAACCCAGGACCCTTCAGTCCTCGGGCTGATGCTCTATCCACTGAGCCAAACTGGCTAGGACTTGACTCCTCTTTTTAAAAAATGTTTGTCATCTAATGCATCAGCAAATCCTGTCAGTTCTACCTATGAAATATATCCTGAATTGTCTGTCATCTCTCTCCCAGACACAAAAATAGTCTGCTCTCTCTGTTTCTATTCTTGCAGTCTTCTTCTTTTTTTTTCTTAATGAATCTTTAAAAATACAACTGTAATCATGCCTACTCTGGAGGCTTCTTTTCATTCTTAGAATAATATCTAAATTTTTACAATGTTCTAAAAGGTTCTAATGGTCTGGTTCCTAGTTTCATCTTATATCATTTTACCCCCTTACTCATTCCACTTCAGGGGCACTGGCCTTCTTACCTTACCTCTAACAGAGTGATCATGCTACTTTGTCTCAAGGCTCTCCACTTGTTCCCTTTGCCTAGTTTGCTCTTCTTTCCCTAGATATCCACTCCCTCATTTCCTTAGTTTTTCTTTCAATATTATTACCTCGAAGAGTCTTTGACCTTTCTTTCTAAAATAGCACCCTCCATCCCTTCCCTTTCCCCTTTAACCTGCTTTTCCCCATCTTATCACATTTATTATTTATTTGCTTATTTCCTGTCTCCCCACTAGAATTTAAGGTCTAAGAGGGGAGGATCTTGTCTGTTTTGTTCACTGCTTTAGCCCTAGTAGGTGGTGAATAAATATGTGTCGAATATGAATTGAATGTATAAATGTATATCCTCAAATGCCTAGCATAGGGGTGTTATATATTTGGTATTGAAAATATATTAAATGGATATAGTATCACTGATGCACTTTATTGTTTCCTTTTGTATGGGAAGATTACATTTTGCATAATGTAAGGACTGGTTCCCTTTAGCATCTCAAATTACTCTCTTGGTCTCCATTCTTTAATTTCTAACAGTAAGAAGAATGGCTCTACAGAAAGCCTTCCCAATGAGAAATTTAAAGGTCAAATAACAAGTTGCTTTTTAGATTTTTAGAGTTTAGATTCACTTTGTAGTTGTTGTTTTCCTTCTAAATTAATTCATTTGCCCTTGGGCCACTTTTGTTGCCTATAATATAAACACTTTGGTTCCACAGAAAGTATTATAAAGTGATTCATCATTAGCACAATCCAGGATCAAGAACTAATTCTCAAAAAAAAAAAAAAGTATTAATACATTGCCTTAGTGCATAAAGTAAAAAAAAAAGAAAAGAAATAGTTCTCATGTCTATTGTCAAATGGTACTCATTTCTGCCTGACAGAGAAAAAAAGGGAATTAAAAAAACACAAACAAACAGTAAAAATATCAACTAACCTTAGCAATTCAGAAAGAAGAGCAGTTATGTTGGGTTGTTTGTAAAGAATGATTTTACCTCTGGTGTTTTTGAAGGGAGGACAAGCTATTAAAAATGGATGAGAAGCTAGTAATTTTGAAGTACTCATTTGAGTTAAATTGCCATTAATAAAATCTTAAGACAATATCCTATATAATAAAAGGCCAGAGGCCATAAGCATCACAACTGGAATGATCACTCAACCAGTCACCATGAGGTGCATTGACCACCTCTCGGTCCCTCCCCCACCGCCCACAGGCTCCAAGGCGGCGGGTGGGAGGGGTGGCGAGCATGGCGAGCAGCTGTGGGCAGGTGGGTGGGGCGGCCAGCACAGAGGGCTACCATGCGCGATTTCATGCACTGGACCTCTAGTAGTTTATATGATGGAAGATAATAAATGTTTAGTTCTGTATAGATTTTTTAAATGGGGAATTATCTAAGAAAGATTTAAAAAAAAAATGTAATGAAGTCCTGTGTGCGTGGCCATCTTGTGACGATGTGAGGGCATGACGCCACCTAGGGTATTATTAGTATAGATATGCATTACCTATGGACACAGGCAATATGTCGTGAAGGCCTGGGGCTGGGTGTGAACCGGGTGGAGGGGGCATTGGGGGGAAAGGGAAAGGGGACATCTGTAATACTCTCCAAAGAAGCTGCATATTGTATGATTCCATAAGAAATGTCCAGAATAGGCAAATCCATAGAGACAGAAAATAGATTAGGGGTTGCATAGGGCTAGTGGTCGCCTAGGTGACAGAGTTTCTTTTGGGGGTGATGAGATGTTCTAAAATTGATTGTGATGATGATTTGCACAACTCTGTGAATATACTAAACACCATTGATATGTACACTTTAAATGGGTGAATTGTATAATATGTAAATTGCATTTCAATACAGATGTTATCTATATATACTAGTATATAAAAGCCTAAGCAACCGTTACAACTGAATGATTGGAATGACTGGTCAACCAGTCGCTATGACGTGCACTGACCACCAGGGGGCAGATGCTCAATGCAGGAGCTGCACCCTGGTGATCAGTGTGCTCCCACAGCCAACCTCCTGTGGCTGGCCAGCAGCGTCCATTTCTTCTGCGCCTGGCCCGGCGACAGTCACCTCCTCTCCTGACCCTGCTGGGGCCTTTGACCCCAGGCTGGGTCAGGGAACTAGGGGTGAGTGGTGGCAGACACAGCCCCTTTCCCAAGGTGGCTGAAGGCCAACCTCTCATGCCTTGTCTCTCCCCCCCGGCCTGCAGGCCCCGATTGGCCTGTGACCCCTCCCCCTGTTCTGCCCCTGGCCGGCAGGCCCCCATCAGCCCAGCCCTGATCAGCTCTGATTGCCGGCCAGGCCTAGGAACCCCACCTGTGCACGAATTCGTGCACCAGGCCTCTAGTAATAGAAATAAAAACAAGAAATGAAGTGTGAGAGGCAGGATTAGCCTTGGAGTAGGAAGAGTGGCTATTAGTCTATCACTGTGTACTCTGATTTTAATAGCCCAGGATACTTAAAATACGGTAGCTATCCAAAATATCATCTGCTTTCCCTTAGATCAGTGATGGGCAACCTTTTGAGCTTGGTGTGTCAAACTTCGCCAAAAAACTGAGCATAACTCGGGTAGTGTGCCACTTTGAGGAAAAAACTAACTCCAAGACTAGTCGCAAATGTTTCATCCTCAGGAGCAGCAAATGTTTCATCCTCGGCATGCGGCCGCGTGTCATCAGAAATGGCTACGCGTGTCAGTGCTGACACTCGTGTCATAGGTTCGCCATCACTGCCTTAGATGGTGCTTGAAATAGTCTTTTCCTGATGATTCCTTTAACCTTTTGCACTCGGATGTCGAGTGTGACGGTTATTGAATGTATTAATAATTTGAAATATAAAAAAATCCAAATAAATAAGTTTGTATGAAAAGAAACTCCAGTTTTTTATTCTACTGCCGCACTTTGTAAAATCTGGGGTATTTAAAAAATTAAATCCCGAGTAGAATAAAGGAATCGAGAAAAAAGCAAGCGAGTGCAAAGGGTTGAAAGTCCAATCTTGCCCTGGCTGGTGTGCTCAGTGGTTAGAGCATTGGCCCATGCACCAAAGGATCGCAGGTTCAATTTTTGTTTAAGGGCATGAGGTGCAGGTTCCATCCCCGGCCCAGTTGGGGTGTGCGGGGGATGGAACCAATCCATGTGTCTCTCTCACATCCATGTTTCTCTCTCTCTCCCTCCCTACCTGCTTTCCACTCTCTCTGAAAAGCAATGGGAAAATATCCTTGGGTGAGGATTAACAACAATAACAAAAGTCCAATCTTTAGTTCCTAAAACTTCCCTGTATAAAATACCAATACTTTAGGGAAAGATGATACCTTAAGTAATCAACCACTATTTTTATAGATACTAGTGGACTATTGGTAGAAATTAATAGTAAAGAAATAAAATGGAATATAGGACGGTATGGAAAAGGGTTGAGAATGGTCAGTACCAGAAAGTGAAGTGCTGAATAAGAATGTGAGAAGTCAACAAAAGAAAATTTCAGCTACATTGGAGTATTCCTAAAGTAGGTGCTATTAGACTACATTGCCTAAATCATATACTCCTGATAAAATTAAGATTTTTTGCTCTTTACAGAAAAAAAAAAAGGAAAGAATGAGAATTGCTTAGACTCAAGGCTGCAGGTGAAACATTTGCTTAGCACCTTTAATGTATGCTTTTGCAGAAATTGCTTCCTGAATCATTGCCCCAAAGTGATTTATAAAATAATGATTTGGGGAGGTTCTTAACTACAAGTGTCATCTAGAACATGCTAACCTTAGCTATAAATAGACTTGTAACACTAATAGAGTGCATCATTAAGGAATACCTGGATTTTTTTTACACCCAGCCTATATAGCCAGTATAAATAGGCCTTTAAGGTCAAATCAGAGAAATTCATCCTTTAGGGGAAAAAAAAAAATTTCCTGCTTGGCCAGCGTAGCTCAGTGGTTGAGTGTCAAACCTATGAACCAGGAGGTCATGCTTCGATTATTCCTGGTCAGGGCACATGCCCAGGTTGTGGGCTTGATCCCCAGTGTGGGGCATGCAGGAAACAGTCAATCAATGGTTCTCTCTTATCACTGATGTTTCTATCTCTCTCTCCCTCTCCTTTCCTCTTTAAATACAATAAAAATATATATTAAAATATTTTCCATTTCCTTTGTTTTACATATTTATTCTAGAAAATTCAGACAGCTTAAAAAGTTATAATGAAAGTAAAATTTACCTGAAATCCCATCATTAGTAAAAATACTGTTAAAGAGGCTTTTAGATAGCTTTCTATGCATATACATATATAATTTTATGTGAATAGACTTATACTATATGTTGCAGAAAAACAAGACTAGGCATTATATTTGGTTATGAATCTTTTAAAGGCATTTTAAAAATTTATTTATAATTTGCAGGTCTACAAAGAAAAAACTAGATCCAAGATCTGTGGTTTTCTAACTAATTAGATAATCTGTACAATGTATATGGTTATTGGTTAAATTAATATAAAGCTAATAAGATCATCTTAATAGCTTATCCTATATAATAAAGAGGTAATATGCAAATTGACCATCACTACAACACACAAGATGGCCGCCCCATGTGGTCAAAGATTGCCACCCCCATGTGGATGGCCACCACAAGATGGCCAGCAGGGGAGGGCAGTTGTGGGCAGCCAGGCCTTCAGGGGAGGGCAGTTAGGGGTGACCGGGCTGGCAGAGGAGGGCAGTTGGGGGTGACCAAGTCTGCAGGGGAGGGCAGTGGGGGGGACCAGCCCTGTAGGGGAGGGCAGTGGGGGGGACCAGGCCTGCAGGGGAAGGCAGTTGGGGGCAACCAGGCAGGGGAGGGCAGTTGGAGGAGACCAGGCCTGCAGGTGAGGGTAGTTGGGGGCGACCAGGCCTGCAGGTGAGGGTAGTTGGGGGCGACCAGGCCTGCAGGGGAGGGCAGTTAGGGGTGACCAGGCCGGGGGGGGGGGGCAGTTAGGGGCAATCAGGCAGGCTGTTTGGAGCCAGTAGTCCTGGATTGTGAGAGGGCAGTCAGACATCCCTCGAAGGGTCCCAGATTGGAGAGGGTGCAGGCTGGGCTGAGGGACACCCCCCCACCCACACGAATTTCGTGCACTGGGCCTCTAGTTTAATTAATACAGGAATAATTTATGAGCTAACAAAAATCCATTAGTAGACATATTTATGGTTCTTTTTAGTTCTCTAAATCATATTACAGTATAAGTATTTTGCAGTTGGCCCAAATCTTGGAATTAAGGGGCTACATTTCAGAATGGTAAAGCTAGACTCTGTAGCATTACAGTTTGACAAAAAAGAATCCTTATCCCTTTATATGATTTGTCAAGAGTAACGGAGAATCTGAAACTTAGCATAGAGAAGAGACATGATCAAATTTAATCTTAAGTCCTTCATCTTAGTGTGGTTGGCCAGCTAAAAAGGATCCGTAGTTATTTCAGAGTAGTAAATATCCTTCTCCTTCAGCTTTCTTATCAGGACAGAGAAAGGCAGTTTGTAGTATAATCCTACCTAATAAAAGAGTAATATGCAAATTGACCATACCTTCACTACACCCACCAGTCACGCCCACCAGCCAATCAGAGTGAGTATGCAAATAAACCCAACCAAGATGGCTACAGTCACAGAGAGCAAGGTTTCCCAGGCAACGGAGGAAGCCAAGCTTTCCGCCTGCCCTGGCCTGCCTAGGCCTCCACTCAAGCTACAAAGTTTCAATTATAGAAGGTAAACAAATCAAAACAGAAATGGCAGCAGCCACGAAGCTGGAGAGAGCAGGCCAGGGTTGCCCCCAGCAATGGAGGAAGCCAGGCTTTCCACCTGCCCTGGCCTGCCTAGGCCTCCACTCCAGGCTACAAAGTTTCAATTATAGAAGGTGAATTAATCCCAACAGAAATGGCTGCCGGCCATGGAGCGAGCAGGAGGCTTGGCTCCGCTCCAGGCTACAAAGTTTCAATTGTAGAAGGTAAATAAATTCCAGATACCAGGGCTTCCGCTTGGGTCTCCAGGGGGCGTGGCTGGCCTGCAAACCACCACAGGCCCCTTGCTCAGGCCGCCCCACGCCCCAAGGGAACCCCCATCCTGATCCGGGACACCCTTCAGGGCAAACCAGCTGGCCCCCACCCCTGCACCAGGCCTCTATCCTATCTAATAAAGAGTAATATGCAGATTGACCATCACTCCAACACACAATATGGCTGCCCCCATGTGGTCAAAGATCCTGTCCCCATGTGGACACAAGATGGCCAGCAGGGGAGGGCAGTTGGGAGGCACCAGGCCTGCAAGGGAGGGCAGTTGGAGGCAATCAACCCTGCAGGGGAGGGCAGTTAGGGGTTACCAGGCCAGCAGAGGAGGGAAGTTGGGGGCAATCAGGCTGGCAGGGGAGCAGTTAGGCATCAATCAGGCTGGCATTGGAGTGGTTAGGGGGTGATCAGGCTGGCAGGCAGAAGCGGTTAGGGGCAATCAGGAAGGCAGGCAGGCGAGCAGTTGGGAGCCAGCAGTCCTGGATTGTGAGAGGGATGTCCGACTGCCCGTTTAGGCCCGATCTGGTGGGATCGGGCCTAAACAGGCAGTCGGACATCCCTCGAGGGGTCCCAGATTGGAGAGGGTGCAGGCTGGGCTGAGGGACACCCCCCCCCCGTGCACGAATTTCGTGCACCGGGCCTCTAGTGTCTAAATAAATGAAGTGCCTGTGTAAGTGATATCTACCCAAGCATTAGAAGGATGAGGAGGCTTGCTCTAAGAGAGTTGACACCCCAAGCACTTTGTCCCATGATGACACTATTCCTTGTATTATATAAAGTGGTCCACAGGGACTTAGTCCATTCTATATATTTTTTAAAAATCCTCTGGTATGGTGTCATCTATGATATATTCTCTTGTCAAGTACATGCTTTGCTGGCATGTGCACATGCACACACACACACATAAAGTCTTTTGTGATTTTGGTTGGAATTGCATTGAATCTACAGATCAATTTGAGAACTGAATTTTTATGAGATTACTCTTCCAACCGATGGACTAAATATAATAATTCCATTTGTTTAGGTGTGCTTTAGTGCTTTTCCAATAAAGTTATATTAAAATGCATCTTGCCCTGGCTGGTTTGGCTCAGTGGATAGAGCGTCGGCCTGTGGACTGAAGGGTCCTGGGTTCAATTCCAGTCAAGGGCACATGCCTGGGTTGCGGGCTTGATCCCCAGTTAGGGGTGTGCAGGAGGCAGCCGATCAATGATTCTTTCATCATTGATGTTTCTATCTCTCTCTCCCTCTCTGAAATCAATAAAAATATATTTTAAAAAATTAAAAAGTACAATAAAATGCATTTTACTGCCTGACTGGTGTGTCTTAGTGGTTGAGCATCAACTCATGAACCAAGAGGTCATTGGTTCGATTCCCAGTCAGGGCACATGCCCAGGTTGTGGGCTCGATCCCCTGTGGGGGGCACGCAGGAAACAGCAATCAATGTTTCTCTTTCATCAATGTTTCTATCTCTCTGCCCCTCTCCATTCCTCTCTCTAAAATCAATAAAGGCATATTTGAAAAATAAAACTACTTGTCTCAGCAAACTTTGCTAGTAGCATGTAGAAATGTATTTAAAATGCATCTTGTGGAACACCCAAGATGGCAGCATAGGTAAACACCTGTACTTGCTGCCTCTCACAACCACATCAAAACTAAAAGACAAAACGGATATCATCCAGAACCATGGGAAGGCTGGCTGAGAGGAAATTATACAACTAGAAGGAAAGAGAAAAGCGCATTGAAGCTGGTAGGAGGTGCGGAGGTGTAGAGGTACGGAGGCGCATGTGAAACGGGCTGACAACTGGGTGCACTGTTGTTTTTTTCAATCGGGAGGGAGATACAAACTCCTGATTGCTCTGAACTCCAGTTCCAGGCGAGACTCTGGGGACTCAGACTGATATGAGGAGAAACTGGACTGTCTGGCATCGGCCGGAACATGAGGGCAGCTTTCTCTCAGAGGTGCTCACAGCGATCATTGTTCCTGCGTGGAGCTGCGGGACACGGAGACCCGGGGACCTCTCCGGGGCAGGGCTGACTGGCAGCCATTGCTGTTTGCTCTGTCCTGGTGATTCCGACCCCGTCCCACCCAATTAACAACTCCACCCAAGCTGTGCGCAGAGGCTTTTGCATATGAATGGCCTGTCCTTTTGCAACCTAAAACCTAACAAACTGCAGCTGGGTCAGAGAGCTACAAAGCTTCCAAAAGAAGGCCTAAGACCTGGCAGCAGCAGCCTGCATTGCTTCACAGCTGGGCCTCATCTGGGCACTTCCAAACCCCAAAGAGAAGGAATCTGCAGATCTCTCTGTAGCTCCCGCTGGGTGGCCTCAGGCAGTGGCTGACTTTGCACCTCCTTGGAGATCCAAGAGCCAGTGTACCCAGTGGCCAGTGTGAGATCATACCAGATTACAACTCTTCACATTCACAAGCAACATACTCAAGGGGCAGACTCAGTGAGCACCAAAGCCCCACTGAAGCAAGTCCTGCCCCATAAGGGTTTCTCCAGCACAGAAGTTCTCCCATTGTAGACACAGCTGGTCCTCACAGCCAGTTGGCCTGGAGATCAATTCCTCCTAGTGATAACAACAGCAATCAAGGCTTAACTATAACAAGACTGTGCACACAGCCCACAAAGGGGTGCACCAAGAGTGTCCACCTCAGGTAACGGGAGGCTGAGCCACTGGGCCCTATAGGACACCTAGCACACAAAGCCACTCTATCAACTCAGGGAAGCAGCCAAAATGCGGAGACAAAGAAACAGGTCACAAATGAAAGAAATGGAGGAAAGCAAATGACTGGATATAGAGTTCAAAACCACGGTTATAAGGTTTTTCAAGAATTTTCTAGAAAAGGCCGATAAATTTAGCAAGACCCTTGAGGATATGAAAAAGGACCAACTAGAAATTAAGCATACACTGACTGAAATAAAAAAAATAATATACAGAGATCCAACAGCAGACTAGAGGATCGCAAGAATCAAGTCAAAGATTTGAAGTACAAAGAAGCAAAAAAAAAACACAAAACACCCAACCAAAAAAGCAAAAAGAATCCAAAAATATGAAGATAGTGTAAGGAGCCTCTGGGACAACTTCAAGCGTACCAACATCTGAATTATGGAGGTGCCAGAAGAAGAGAGAGAGCAAGATATTGAAAACCTATTTGAAGAAATAATGACAGAAAACTTCCCCTACCTGGTGAAAGAAATAGACTTACAAGTCCAGAAAGTACAGAGAACCCCAAACAAGAGGAATCCAAAAAGGACCACACCAAGACACATCATAATTAAAATGTCAAGAGCAAAAGACAAAGAGAGAATATTAAAAGCAGCAAGAGAAAAGCAGTTAGTTACCTACAAGGGAGCACCCATATGAATGTCAGATGATTTCTCAACAGAAACTATGCAGGCCAGAAGGGAGTGGCAAGAAATATTCAAAGTGATGAATAGCAAGAACCTACAACCAAGATTACTGTACCCCGAAAAGCTATCATCAATGATGAGAGAGAATCATTGATTGGCTGCCTCCTGCACGCTCCATATCGGGGATTGAGCCTGCAACCCGGGCATGTGCCCTTGAACGGAATTGAACCTGGGACCCTTCAGTCCACAGGCCGATGCTCTATCCACTGAGCCAAACCAGCTAGGGCTAGCAGGCTAATTTTTAAGTTGATAATTTTGTATGGCCTACTGATGGGTTGTAAATATCCAAATGTCCCTTGGTAGAAAAAAGGTTCACCACCTCTGTTCAATAGTATTGTCATGCTCCTTCCAGCCCTCGGCCCTATCCCACCTCATTTATCAGATGGAAACCATGCCCTATGTTACAGTCATTTTTTTTCCTGTCCCAGTCAGTTGTTTTTTTTAAATATTTTTATTGATTTTTTACAGAGAGGAAGGGAGAGGGATAGAGAGCTAGAAACATCGATGAGAGAGAAACATCGATCAGCTGCCTCCTGCACACCCCCTACCGGGGATGTGCCCGCAACCAAGGTACATGCCCTTGACCAGAATCGAACCTGGGACCTTTCAGTCCGCAGGCCGACGCTCTATCCATTGAGCCAAACCGGTTTCGGCCCCAGTCAGTTTTTATCCAGGTAGGATCTAACTCAGTTTCAAATTATACTCAGTTCCCATCATGGATGTGCTATTTATTTTATTAAAATTTTTATTGCTTGATTATGAGAGAGAAGAAGGGAGAGAGAGAAATATCAATTTGTTGTTCCAATTAGCTAGGCATTCATTGATTGCTTGTTGCATGTGCCCTGACTGGGGATCAAACCCACTCCCTTTCTACTTTATGTTGGTTAGAAAGTGATATGCATTCATACCATACTTCAAATTTATTTTATTTTTTCCATCACCATCTAAAAAATTGAATTTAAAGAGAGAGAGAAAGAGAGAGGTGAGAGAGAGAGAGAGAGAGAGAGAGAGAGAGAGAGGTGAGAAGGGAGGGAGGAAGAGAGAGAGAGAGAGATATTGATTGTTGTTCTACTTATTTTTGCATTCATTGGTTGATTCTACATTGTGCCTTGACCAGGGATCGAACTCGAAACCTTGCTGTATCAGGAGGACGCTCTAACCAACTGAGCTATCCAGGGCTTACAATGTAGTATTAAATGCATTTTAGATGTACAATATTTTCAACTTAATGATGGGTTTATCCTGATGTAACCCCATAGTAAGTTGAAGAGAATGTGTATTTCCTAAAGAATTTTCAGTGTTTCAGTCCTCTAGTGGTTTTAACTGTTTTGGAGAGTCTAATGAAAAATCTCTCAACTTATGTGTGTAAGTCTTGTTTTAGTTATCTATTGGTATGTATCAAACCACCCCAAAACTTATTGGCTTAAAACAATGATTATTTACAGTATTCTTATGATTCCATGGATTATGGACAGTTTGTTAGTTCCATGTGGTGTCATCTGGTTCACTCATGCAGTTGCATTCAGCTGGGATCTCAGCTGGGGCTGGAATGCCTAGGATATTTGAACTCACAAGTCTGGAGGCTTTGTGCTAGCTGTAGGGTGGGGTGCCCTGGTTCATCTCCACATAACCTCTCTGAATGAAAACAAGTTGCCAGGCTTCTTAAGGGCTTGACCTGGATCTGGCACAAATTCTCTATGTCAGTTCTATTAGTCAAAGCAATCATAAGGCCAACTGAGATTTAAGGAGAGAGAAATAGACTCTACATTTTTTTTTTTTTTTTTTTTTTTTTTTTACAGAGAGGAAGGGAGAGGGACAGAGTCAGAAACATCGATGAGAGAGAGAGAAACATCGATCAGCTGCCTCCTGCACACTCCCCACTGGGTATGTGCCAGCAACCAAGGTACATGCCCTTGACTGGAATCGAACCTGGGACCCTTGAGTCCGCAGGCTGACACTCTGTCCACTGAGTCAAACCAGTTAGGGCTAGACTCTACTTTTTGATGGCAAAAGTACTTTGTACCTACAGGGATGAGATAAATGGTTAGTGGCTATCTTTGGAGACAAATCTACCACGAGCAAATTCACACAGAATTCTGCATACAACACCAGGGAGTTCTCCAATCCTTGAGAATCATCTATGAATACCCTATGCTTTCCAGAGCCTTGGGTTTGGAATCCCTGCTTTAAAATATAAACCAACTGTAGTTTAACCCAGGAATGCAAGGTTAGTTTCATATTCAAAAGGCAATGAATCCAATTCACCATATTAATAGAAGGAAGGGAAATACCATATGATCATCTCAATAAGTGGATGCTGAAAAAGAATTAGACAAAATCCAACATCCATTTATTTAAAAACAAAAAAGAACCTTGCCCTAGCTGGTGTAGCTCAGTTGGTTGAGCATTGTCCCATACACCACGGAGACAGATAGCAGAAATCCAATTAGTGCCATTTGCCAAGCACTCCCAAGGATAGATGAAGTTAAGGGAATAAATCTCATTTTGGTACATCAGCATAAAACTGATGAATATTCTATTGAGGTCCTCCCCTGAGATCTCCCCTAAACTTCCAGCCTTTAAAACCCCTCAGACCGAAGGTTGCATCCCATACTCTTCCTCCCAGGAGCATGCTCACAGTGCCTTTCTCATCCCCCTCCCCTTCTTCTTCACCCTCAGGCATGCATCTCCTAAATTCTAAGAGAACCCACACGGCTTGCAACCAGGGCAGCAAAGGGCAGCTGCAGTTCCTCCTGAGCAAACCCCCTGAACTGTCCCCAAGGCTCCCTTTCCTCTGACTTTTTAGTGAGCCAAAGCAGCCAAGCCTAGACTCATTTCCCCACCTAGGTCCTCTCCTGTTATCCTAGGCCCTTCCTTGCTTCACTGTCCCCAGCTTTAATAAACATACTCTAAAAATCACCTGGACTCATGTTGTGAAATCTTTCCTGCATGAAGTTAAGAACCCACACACTACCGGCCCGCCCTAGGCAGACCAGGGCCAGGTCCCCTTTCTGGTAACAGGAATAGACAATCAAATCACTGTGTTTTAAAGTCATGTGAAATAATTCCCCATTCTGTAGTTAAGTCACTAACTTTTTTTTAAAGTAGATTTTCATTGATTTCAGAGAGGAAGGGAGAGGGAGAGAGAGAGATAGAAACATCAATGATGAGAGAGAATCATTGATCGGCTGCCTCCTGCACATCTCCTACTGGGGATTGAGCCCACAACCCAGGCATATACCCTTGACTGGAATCGAACCTGGGACCTTTTAGTCCGCAGGTCAATGCTCTATGCACTGAGCCAAACCGGCTAGGGCAAGTCACTAACTTAAAAAAACACACTTTATTGTTGAAAGTATTACATATATCCCCCTTTCCCCCCCCCCCCCCATTGATCCCCTCCAGCCACCCCTGCCCCCCACCCCAAGCCCCCACTACCCCACAGTCTGCGTCCATGGTCCATGGGTTATGCATATATGCACTCAAGGTCTTTGGCTGATTACTTCCCACCCACCTTCCCCCGCCTTCCTTCTGTTCCATGCTTCCATATCTCTGGATCCACTCAGTTCATCAGTTTATTTTGTTAATTAGATTCCACATATTAGTGAGATCATGTGACACTTACCTTTCTCTGACTTTAAGTCGCTAACTTGATATTAGGTTAAATTCATTTGTTTCATATGGCTTAATTTTTAGAGATATTTTTCCAACTTGATTTAATTCTTTATTATCCTATCTGATAAAGAGGGAATATGCGAATTGACCCTCATGCCATTGCAAAGATGGCGGCACCCACAGCCAATAAGGAGGGAATATGCTAATTGACTGCCCTACTCTCAAAGATGGCGGCGCCCACAGCCAATAAGGAGGGAATATGCTAATTGACTTTCACACCCTCAAAGATGGCAGCGTCCACAGCCAATAAGGAGGGAATATGCTAATTGACTTTCACGCCTTGAAAGATGGTGGCACCCACAGCCACAAGATGGCAGCACCTAGTTGCCTCAGCCCCCCAGCCATCCAGGGCCGGCCCAAGGCGCAGGCAAGCCTCGGATGGTGGCTGCCCAGCCACCCAGGGCCGCCCAAGGCTCAGGTAACCAGGACCGGCTGATGCTTGTGCTGCTGGCAGTGGCAGCAGCAGAGGTGTGACGGGGCGTCACCTTCCCCTGATTGCCAGGTCGCCTCCCGCCCCTTAGGGCTCCCAGACTGTGAGAGGGGGCAAGCCGGGCTGAGGGACCCCCCGCTCCAGTGCATGAATTTTCATGCACCGGGCCTCTAGTCTATAATAATAAAAGCATAATATGCTAATTAGACTGGACAGCCGAATGTCCTTCCGGACAAAGCTGGGGCTGTGAGAGCCGAGGCAACTGCCCGGATATGAGGGCCAAGCCCCTTGCACGAATTTCGTGCATTGGGCCGCTAGTAATTTTACAATACAGTTACATGTTTTTATAGTAAAACTAGAGGCCTGGTGCACGAAATTTGTGCATGGGGGGGTCCCCTCAGCCCAGCCTGCACCCTCTCCAATCCAGGACCCCTCGGGGGATGTCCTAAACGGCAGTCAGACATCCCTCTCACAATCTGGGACCACTGGCTCCTAACTGCTCACCTGCCTGCCTGGTCACCCCTTACTGCCCCACCTGCCAGCCTGGTTGTCCCTTACTGCCCTCCCCCCCCCCCGCCGGCCTGACCTCCCCCAACTGCCCCCCTCTGCCGGCCTGGTTGCCCCAACTGAACCCCCCCCCTGCTGGCCTAATCGCCCCTAACTGCCCCCCTGCCAGCCTGGTTGCCCCCAACTGCACTCCCCCACTCCCGACCTGGTCGCCCCTAACTGCACCCCCTGCCGGCCTGGTCCCCTCTTACTGCCCCCCCTGCTGGCCTGGTCGCCCCCAACTGCCCCCCCCCCCCCCCCCCCCGCTGGCCTGGTTGCCCCACACAGCCTGCTAGTTCAGTCCTTTGGTCGTCCCTCACTAACCCCCCTGCCGGCCTAGTTGTAGGCAGCCATTTTGTGAGGGTCAATTTGCATATTACCTCTTTATTATATAGGATTTTTTGAAAAGCTTACACTTGATCTACTTTCCACATTTTTAAAAAATCTGAATGAGGACTTTTATTTTTTGTTCATCAGATATATTTGCATTGGCTTCTAGTAAAAACTGCTGAGCAGCCCTGGCTGGGTGGCTCAGATGGTTGGAATGTTATCCTATACACCAAAAAGGTTTCAGGTTAGATTCCCTGTCAGGGCACATACCTAGACTGTAGGTTCAATCTCTAGTTGGGGCATGTACAGGAAGGTAACCCATCGATGTTTCTTTCACACATCGATGTTTCTTTCCAATCACTTGGAGGAGAGATACAGCAACAGGGTGGTAATATTAAGAAACCCACTTCTGTCTAGCTATCTCTATGGAGAAAAAGGAGCACAATGGTCTGGAAAAGCAGAGCTTGATTCTGATGTGCTGAAAGTCATTATGCTAATCTAGTTTTTGAAATTACTGAGTAATTACTAATGAGTTAGGATGAAAAAAAGTATAGTAAATACATAAACTAGTAGGATGGTTGTTTAATACCAAGTATTATGGACTGTACACAATTGTGTGTGCTATACTTTTAAACAATTGACAGCACAGTAAGTTTACACCAGCATCACTACAAACATGAGTAATGTGGTATGCTAGAATGTTACAGTGGCTACATTACTGGGTGACAGGAATTTTTCAGCTTCATTATGTATGGGACTTCTGTCTTATATGCGTTTGTCACTGAAATGTTATGTGGCACATGACTGTATTTCCATTAACTTACATTAAACTTAGATTCCAGTAGCTACAATAGTATTACACCCCTTAGTTGGCAGTGTCAAAGGAAAGATAAATAGGCTATTGATACTAAAACAAACAAAACAAAACAAAATAAAATTTTATCACCACTGGATATTTTACCAGAACAAGGTAACATGATAGCACAAGACAATTTGTTATCCTGGATCCTTAGCCTTTTGGTCAGTTGGACTAGCAGGTGAACTCTATTGTTGAAGAAACCATTTGTCCAAAACTGTCTCTCTTACCATGTTGGTGCTGATGCCTACAATTGCACTATGAGTTTTATTCTTTGAAGTGATTGACCCATATTAAAGTAATATCTTTGGAGAGCTAAAATTCAGATAAATAATTAACACATTAGAGTGAATAAAAAATTTTTTTTTGGTAAGAGAACATTTATTGGGTAAATTAGAGATAGAAAAAGTAATTCTTAGAATAAATGGGTTTAGGAAACAAGTTATAGAGATAAAGAGCCCTTGGGGTTTGGGAGTGAGGAACCTATTGGTAACATGGGGGAGAGGGGTGTAGGAAGGAGGGGAAAGGGAAAGGCAAGGGCATGCTCCTGGGAGGGAGAGCGCATAGTGAATAAATTTATGAAGATTTGCCATTGTCACATTCAGCTGAAAATAAGTTTGGAAAAAAGAACTAGGTAGAGCATAGGGGAAAACTGCTTGGAAAACAGACTTCTTTCGCAAACCCAGACAGAGGAAGCATGATAGCACTAGACACATGCCAAGTAGGGGGTATGAAAATAAGCTTGTAAGACCTGATGATGCATTTGGACACTCACCATTTTATGTTAGTTGTGTGAGACTCAGCAGCCAATTAGACATTGGCTGTGTATTAGCAAATGTCAATTGTAAAAAGTACTGGCATTTTAAGTAACTATTAGAATGGAGTCAAAATTTAAGAATAGCATGGATATTATTTAATTATAATATTAGATATACATTTTATAATTTGTTTTATAATATATGAAGATAATTTGAAATAAAAGTCACTTTGTAATATATGTATATATCAGTCAACATTTGCCCTTTCTACTCAACGTACTAAATAAGCACATAAATATTTTCAGACACCCAAATAGAAAACACAAGTCTGAACTCATTTAAGACAGGGAATACTTTATTCAAACCCATCCGAGAAATTGACAATTTGGATCTGTAACAAAGCATTGTTTTAAAGCATAGGCCAGTAATTGTATGAGAGTGTACACTGCTCTACATACAAATGAACTGATCAGACCAGAACTTTTCAATGTTTAAAACAGAATAAGTTTCCCTGTAAAAGCAGCACCATTGTGACATTTTAAATTTAGTATTCCTCTCCTTCTTCCTCACCCTCTCCTTCAACAGAATCCACACCAACTTCCTCATAATCCTTCTCAAGGGCAGCCATGTCCTCACGGGCCTCAGAAAACTCTCCTTCCTCCATGCCCTCACCCACGTACCAGTGCACAAAGGCACGCTTGGCATACATCAAGTCAAACTTGTGGTCCAGGCGAGCCCAGGCCTCAGCAATAGCTGTGGTGTTGCTCAGCATGCACACAGCTCGCTGTACTTTGGCCAGGTCTCCACCAGGGACCACAGTGGGAGGCTGGTAATTAATGCCAACTTTGAAGCCAGTGGGGCACCAGTCCACAAACTGGATGGTACGCTTGGTCTTGATGGTGGCAATGGCAGCATTGACATCTTTGGGGACCACGTCACCACGGTACAAAAGGCAGCAAGCCATGTATTTACCATGGCGAGGGTCACATTTCACCATCTGGTTGGCTGGCTCAAAGCACGCATTGGTGATTTCTGCTACAGAAAGCTGTTCATG
Source organism: Cnephaeus nilssonii (assembly GCF_951640355.1). NCBI lineage: Eukaryota > Metazoa > Chordata > Mammalia > Chiroptera > Vespertilionidae > Cnephaeus > Cnephaeus nilssonii. The sequence continues at coordinate 47,168,433 of NC_137077.1, forward strand.
GTAGGCTTTCTCAGCAGAGATGACAGGGGCGTATGTGGCCAGCGGGAAGTGGATGCGAGGATAGGGCACCAGGTTGGTCTGGAATTCAGTCAGATCAACATTCAGGGCACCATCAAACCTAAGGGATGCAGTGATGGAGGACACAATTTGACCTATCAACCTATTCAAGTTAGTGTAGGTTGGGCGCTCAATATCGAGGTTTCTACGACAGATGTCATAGATGGCCTCGTTGTCAACCATGAAGGCACAATCAGAGTGCTCCAGGGTGGTGTGGGTGGTGAGGATGGAGTTGTAGGGCTCAACTACAGCTGTGGAGACCTGGGGGGCTGGGTAAATGGAGAACTCCAGCTTGGACTTCTTGCCATAATCGACGGAGAGACGTTCCATCAGCAGAGAGGTGAACCCAGAACCAGTTCCCCCACCAAAGCTGTGGAAAACCAAGAAGCCCTGAAGGCCTGTGCACTGGTCAGCCTGTTAGAAAAGAATAGAGGAAACACAGTTATTGCTTTTTGTGATGTATTTTCACTTTTCATACATTCCAGTGATCTAAATCTTATTTTGACAGGAAACACTTTAGAAAAAATGTAGGCCTTTCTGGAATAGCTCAGCATTTATTAATTAAAAATATTTCTTCATTAAAATTTATGAAATGATTTCAAATAATTCATGTTTTAACAAACAATAAAGAAATAATTCATCTCCCACTCTATTACATTTCAATTCTGTGTTTAAAAAAAAGAAGAGCATACTTTAAATGTCTACCTTAGGCTAATTAATTTCTTTATTCTTGAGAAGAAACATACCAATTTCCGAATTCGGTCCAGGACGAGGTCAATGATCTCCTTGCCAATGGTGTAGTGTCCACGGGCATAGTTATTGGCAGCATCTTCCTTGCCTGTGATCAGCTGCTCAGGGTGGAAGAGCTGGCGGTAGGTACCAGTGCGAACTTCATCTGCAAAAGGGAACCAAAGCAGCCACCCATCACTAACAACCTGCACAAGCCTGCTCAACCCCAGGGCCTCAATAGAGCCCCCTGGCCACACCTCGTGTCCCAGACCCCGGGGTGTGTGTGTCTTACTTGGGTTACTGAGGTCAACTCACCAATGACTGTGGGTTCCAGGTCTACAAACACTGCCCTGGGCACATGCTTGCCAGCGCCTGTCTCACTGAAGAAGGTGTTGAAGGAGTCATCTCCCCCGCCAATGGTCTTGTCACTTGGCATCTGGCCATCGGGCTGGATGCCGTGTTCCAGGCAGTAGAGCTCCCAGCAGGCATTGCCGATCTGGACACCAGCCTGGCCAACATGGATGGAGATGCACTCACGCTGTTAAAAGGAAACAAGAAAAATTGTAATATTAAGTTGTGGTAGCATTTTGAATTTTCAGTAGATTTAAAAAAATATTTCTAGTAACATACAGGTTGTCTTCAAATTTATCAGAGGTCATATCCCTAACATGATAAAAATGATTTAAACAAAGCACCTGCTACAAATACTGCATATGGGTGTGGCCTGAATAATAATGTTGCACTGTTTAGCACATGGTGCAAGTCCATTGTTCCCATAGTCATGCTTAAATAGATTGTCCATATTAAAAAAATACTCAAAGCACAAATTTTATAAAATGAAGTTAAACTAAATCATTAATTGGAATCAATATTACTACCACCTTCCCCTTTAAATAAAGATAGGAGTTTCTTCTAAATATGATTTAGTATTTCAACATGGACATCTGCACTGCAGCTGAGGCTAGAAGCCACACCCTTCTGCAGCCTATCTGCAGAATCCATCTGTACCAGGGGGTTGGAAGCTCAACAAGGGCTGACTCCTGCATTGCTGAATTTGTGGTGCCTGGTGCTAGCCTGTACTGTCTGCTACATTATTTAACAGAGCAAGCTCTATTTCCAGAAACTGCCTACATGATCTCATTGTGCCATTCTGCCAGTTTTCCTCCTCTGAGCCAGGCTAGGACCATATGCCTAAATTGAAATGAATTAATGAAGATGCATTCGAACAAAAGACAGCTGGACACAGAGTATAATTCTTCTTTGTCTGCAGCAATTTCGTTACTTTTTAAAAAAGTTTCTCCAGAATTTTCTCCACTGTAAAAAACTTAAAAATTATGAGTATCTTTATTTTTTATCTTTTTAGGAGTATCTTTAAAACAACAGTTCCTAAATTAGAAACAAATATCACATGAGAAGCTACCAAACAAAGAACCCAGTGAAAGAATAATAAAATATATATTTAAAAAACAAAATAGTACCTATTTTCATTGAGATTTTTCTACCCACCATAGGATGTTCATATTAATCACATTCAATAGATATTTTCTTCTCTATGGTCTTTATGACTACAACTTCTATTGTCTATCCATTGTCTCTTCACTGACATATGGCGGGGAGGGGCGGGGAAGGGCGTTTCCCAGGGTCCTGAACATTGGGGTACCCTGGCTCACACAGTGGTCTTTTTCATTGAACAGGCGGCTAAGCCCCCCGCCCCCGCCCCCCCCCCTCTCTCTGTCAGTCAGGGTGGGGTAGCCAAGGGCCAGACTTTAAAGGGCTTGTCAAGTAAATTGTGAATTTGCTCCTCAAGTAAAACTATTTCATCTACAGTTTAGCAGTGAATGAAAAACCTTTTAACGCCTACAATTCTGCAATGATGGAAGACTTTTACTAAGTCTTCTCTTGACAGAAGAGGTTTAGCAAGAGTGAACCCCGCCTAGTGGCTCCAAGGCCGGAGAAGCCAGAAACGAACAACGCCCCTGCGCCTCCCTGACGCCGGCACCAACAGAAACTAACCACTTTCCCCCATTAATATACGGGTGTCTTTCTAAAATGCCGACTAGCCAGCGAGGGAACTTCTTCTTTTTTTTTAACTAACCCAAGGCTCCGCTCTGTTCCAGTCCTTCTCTGCCCCCAACTCCTCCCGGATACACCCACCGACCCCTGGTCTTTTGGGCGACTCCTCCTCTCCCAGTCCCTCGGGAAACACGCGAGGAAGAAAAGAGCCTCTCGGAGTCACACGAATACAGTGTACATTGTGGGGTGGGGGCCAAGCAGGAGACGCCACGATCGTCTTTCCCTGCCCGACCCTTTCATCGCCAACAGATGGGCTGCTTGTGGCTTGGAAAGGCTCAGCTAACAAAAACCCTTCCACGTCGCCTTTGTTCTTCCCCACGGTTCTGCGGCGCCCTGGGCGCAGTTCTTGCCGGGCTGGTGCGCTCCGCACTGCGGCGGCGCCCGGCTCAAGGATTTGGGGTAGACGAAGGTTAACCTTGCCAACAAAGCGTAAGGCTACCCTTACCAAAGAAGTTGTAAAGGGAATGGGGCTTCAGATTTTCCAATAGACCCTGGAAGACTGACCCCACCCAACGGCCACAAAGAGCCAGGGAAAACAAATTCTTACCATGGCTGCTGCTTTGAGGCTGCCGAGCGGATGGCGGAGAGGAGAGGAGAGGTTGTTGCTTCTTACAGCGCGACTCTTAGGCGGTCGATGTAAGAGAACCTGCGGCACATGGGCGGATGCAGCTCCCTATATACAACTCAGTCACCATGGGGAATGGGCTGGGGCCTTTTCCTGTTGGTCCAGACCCCTCAGTCTGCCCAGAGAAGCCACGACAGGAGAGTTGTGATTGGTGCAAACGACATGGGATGAGGTAATTTCTCCCCCACCCCCTTTTCCCTAGCATCCATAGACTGTTTGCATCCTTCAGACAAAGAGACCGAGAAAAAACAGTCGAGCATCCATTGTGGGGTGGGGCTGGGAAGGGGAGTGCAAAAAGGAAGAAAGAGAACTGGGGTTGGATGATTTTATGTTGCTTAAACCTCAAACTACAGTTAAAACCACCAATGTAAGGTTTTTTTCCCCAACACTTAATCGCAGAATTTGTGTTGTGATAAAATATTTAATGGAAAATTACTCCCCGTTCCTCCGTCAAAGTATGTTGAACTCGACCATATTCGGTGAGGATTCAATATCTCTAATTGCTTTAAAATAAAGTGACAGGAATGACGCTTAAAATGGCTTGGGTAAATGTGATTTTTAAAGGTTCAATAATAGAGCCATCCAAAATGGTTTCTCTGGTTCCAGTAATTTATTTTCAGACCTTCTTTTGCACCCCTCCCCGAAATAGCTAAACAAAAATGGAAGATGGAAAGAATAACCATACTAAATATGGAAGCACACAAGTGGTTCAAACATGGCAATAATTAAGATCTAATGAACTAAAGAGTTTACTACAAATATTCCTTTACCAGAAGTCTATGTGATATGAATCATATTTCATGATAAAAAATTGAGAAAATACAAGGAAAAGGAATTGAGTTGAGAAGCTAGTACTATTTGTGCATGCAGTTGAATTCTACATTGTTCTGTGTTTTTTTTTGGAATGAGAAAAATAACTGAAACACCAAATTAAAAAGAACTGTACATTGTAAAAGGAAGACCATTTTGTAATGTTGCCTCCATCCACAGACAACTGTGTGATGTTAGCTCAATAACTGCATTTCTTTTTTTATGGATCTTATATGAATTCAGTAAAACTCCTCTGAGAGGCAACTGTGGGAATTGTAGCCAGCCTCACACCGTTGCTATTCAACTAGAGACTGGTGGTTGCTCAATTGCCTCTTGGGACAAAAAGGCCTTGCTTTCACCCCTTAGGAAATGGATTGCAGTAACATTCTTTTGCTACTTGGAAAGGCTCCATTATCAACAAGGATAGGCTATGCAGAATAAGACGGGACTGAGTACTCCTGACATGGCTAATTAAATCTCAGAGGTAAAGAGGTTTGTAATGGCCACAAAGTTGAAAATTTGTATTTTCCCTTCGGTTTTCAGCGACATATTTTTAGGGTCTGCAGCACCATTTACAATGCTCTGCGGAGCTCATTCATTCCTGCTGGGTTGGCAAGCAGAGCTGGGCGTGAGAGGGAAGGGCTTGAAGACAGCTGCTACAGGTTGTGGTGTTACAATGGTGGCCATGTAATTTTCTAGCCTGCTATCCACAGCTCTGCTTTACTTATTCAGATTTGCTTCAGTAGTCTTCCCTGGGGAGGGAAGGCGGGGGGGGGGGGCAAATTACTTTATCTACTTCTAACATAATTCATAGGGAAAGTAATCTTTAACATCATCTTATCTTTCTTTAGCAAATAGAAGTATGTATCAGTAAAGAGACAGGAAAATTAAGAACAACTTGAATGCTTCTTTCTAAGCTCAGAAGTACATTTAAGAAAAATATGAATTAAATGTCATGGGCAAGTTTAAAGATTAATTAAGTAGCTCATTAAAAATATTTCTTTCAAAAATTTAATAATGAAATAAATTAGGTACTGCTGGACCATGGTAAAGTGTACAAATCTCCTTTTGGGAATGAAAGGCACAGTCTTGAATTTTATTTTCTTTACAATATAAAAAATATGTCATTGCCCAATAGTCTCAATTCTTTTTTTTTTTTTTTTAATTGATTTCAGAGAGGAAGGAAGAGGGAGAGAGAGATAGAAACATCCATGATGAGAGAGAGTCATGGATCGGCTGTCTCCTGCAAGTCCCCCACTTGGGATCGAGCCCACAACCCAGGCACGTGCCCTCGACCGGAATCGAACCCAGGACCCTTCAGTCCGCAGGCCGACGCTCTATCCACTGAGCCAAACCGGTTAGGGCTAGTCTCAATTCTTGATGCAATTTACGCTGAGGATTAAATAAAAGAGAGGAGGGTTCTTGCAATTGATTCTTTGTAATTCTATCTCAGAGCCATTCTGTTCCTTATGTAAATGAGGATTTTTTTTCTCCCTCTGGGCATAAGTAACAATAAGATCTAGGTCAGAAATAGACTATATGAGCACTGATAATCTTAAATATATAAATGGGAGAGTAGGGGAAATAACTAATCTAGTTTTGTTACTCATCTGATTTAATAGCATGCAAGCTATGGGAGGCAAAAATATATATATATTTTTTACTAGTTTACTTCTTAGCTTTACTGCCAATTTACATCAAATATTCCACTAATGGATTCATTCTTGTTCACAGTAAGATTAGCATAAAACATTTTTTCCCTTTCATAATATTGTGGAATTTAAATTCTTTCTTTCTTTTTTTTAAATATATTTTATTGATTTTTCACAGAGAGGAAGAGAGAGGGATAGAGAGTTAGAAACATCGATGATAGAGAAACATTGATCAGCTGCCTCTTGCACAACCCCTACTGGGGATGTGCCCACAACCAAGGTACATGCCCTTGACCGGAATTGAACCTGGGACCTTTCAGTCCGCAGACCAACGCTCTATCCACTGAGCCAAACCGGTTTCGGTAGAATTTAAATTATTTCTTTGCAATCCTGGCCACTGTGGTTCCATTGATTGGATGGTATGGCATACACCAAAAGGTCTCGGGTTCCACTCTGGTCAGGCACATGCCTAGGATGCAGTTTTGATCCCCACTGGGGTGCATGCGGGAGGCAACGAAGTTTTTCCCTCTCACATCATTGTTTCTCTCTCTCTCTCTCTTCCCTTCTCTCTGAAAATCAATGAACATATCCTTGGATAAGGATTAAAAATAAGTAAATTATTCATTTGTGTTTCTATACTTCTCCTCCATTAAAATGTGAATCCTAGTAACCTGGCAAAATGCCTAGCATACAGTAGACATTATATACATGTTTATTGAATTAAATGAACAGTTTCTGTCTGTGCATATTTTTCAATAACTATTATCATGGTGAGTAATTTAAAGGTATTTAATAAAGTATTTTAATTTTTTATACAATAAGAATGTGCTGAGTGTCTATAGTAAGCCCTGGACCATTCATTCTAAATACTATGAGAATTCTAGTATTAGCATGGTCTCCTTTCACTAGAATCTTCCAATCTAATTGAAGAAATAAAACAAGTACATGTATCTAGGTTTGAGAATGGTATGTGTTTGTGTGTGTATGGGAAGGAGTCTTGTAGACTCTATTGCATGTATCTAACTTATGTAGGAAACAAGAGTTGTCTAACACTTTTTTTTCTATTTCTTCACCTTGTACTTATCCCTAAATTCATTCCAATCTGGATTCTGCTCCTACCACTCCGTAAAACCAAATGCCCTCCATGTTTGTTGCTAAATTCACTTGACACTTTGTAGTTCCTGTTGACCTGTGAAAGCTTTGTTACAGTTGACTATTATCTCTCTCTCTTTTTTTTTTTTATTATCTCTTTCTTGAGACACTTTCTTCCCTTGGCCTCAAAAACTCTACATTATCTGGGTTTCCCTCCTACATTTTTTGTGGTGTTTTCTTTTTTCTCATTCTCTGCTGGTTCTTCCTCCTCTCCTAATCTTTAAATGTTGAAGTTCCTCAAGGTTCAGTCCTAGATCTTTTCCTCATTTTATTCTGTGTTTCATACACTCAGGATGGTACGTGCTTTCTATATGCTAACAACATCTCTTGACATCTCTTCTTAGATTCAGATCCTATAGTAAACTTTCAGTATCTAGCTGGTTTTCTCACAGGAATCCCAAATTGAACTAGTTATTTTCACATAAACATGCACCTCCTATAAGGTTTTCTTGCTCAGTATAATGGAGCAGCATACACCTGATTTCTCACATCAGAAATGAGAATTACTCTTGATATCTCCCCTTTCTTTTTTGACCACCATAGAGTCAGTCACTAAGTCCTGTTAAATCTACCTTCTAGCCCTGGCTGGTGTGGTTCAGTTGGTTGAGCATCGTCCAGTGATTGAAAGGTCACCAGTTGGGTTGGGGCATGTGCCTAGGTTGTAGGCTTGATCCCTGGTCAGGAAGTAGGCAATCGATGTTTCTCTTTCACATCCAGCTTTCTCTCTCTCTCTTCCTCTTTTCTAACGTCAGTAAAGACATATATTTAAAAAAATCAATCTTCTAGCCTGGACAGTGTCGCACAGTGGTTGAGCATCAAACCAGGAGATCACGGTTTGATTCCCAGTCAGGGCACATGCCTGGGTTGCAGGCTCGATCCCCAGTAGGGGGCGTGCAGGAGGCAGCAGATCAATGATTCTCTGTTATCATTGATGTTTCTATCTCTCCCTCTTCTTTCCTCTCTGAAATCAATAAAAATATATTTTAAAAAATCTACCTCCTAAATATCTCTCAAATCTTATTATTTTCTTTCTATTGCTACTGCCTCCACTTTAGTAAGTACATTATCTCTTGTCTGGACAACCTCAGTACCCTCCTGGATTTCCTCTACATTCACTCCTACTCCTGCCCAGTCCAGTCTCCACACAATAGCCAGTGATCTTATTATAGTATATATCACAGATTATGTCACATAATATCATGTCACTCCACTGTGTAAATCAGATCGATGGTTGCCTGTTAGTTTTAAGGTGAAGATACCAAATCCTTAATATTGCTCCTTCAATTTTAAAAACTTTTATTGATTTTTAGAGAGAGGAAGGGAGAGAGAGAAACACCGATGTGAGAGAGAAACATCTATCGGTTGCCTCCTGCACATGCCTGACTGGGATCGAACTCAAAATCTGGGTAAATGCTCTGTCCGGGAATTGAACCCAAAATCTTTTTGGTGTATGGGATGATGCTCCAATTAACTGGGCCTCACTGGCTAGGACACTCCTTCAGTTTGATAATAGAAGTAAATCTTATACTTAAAAATCTCCTAGAAGACATATTGATTTTAAATTACATTAAAGTTCAGATAATTTTCTGAGAGTTGGTTTTGATAGAGAAAAGGGAGGCAAAGGGTATAAAAGCTAAATGTTCACTTAATAATTATGTATTATGCAATAAAAGTGTGTTTTATGCATTCTTGTTTTTATGCAGTTTTTATAATAAAAGTTTTAACAATATAAACCCATGAGTTCATAAAGATATTCCCACAAAGCAAAAATAAAAAAATTAAAAAGGTAGAAAAAGTGAATTAAAAATAATCATCTGATATCATTGCATTACTGGAAGGAACTAGGGTACCAACTCCATACTCTACATTCAAATAAATACTGACATTCAAATAAATAAATAAATAATTGAGCATTTGTCCTGCATTTCCTGTACAAACTGTATTTCAGGGAAACCAATGACCCTGGTTAATTAGGGAAAATCATTCTTTTATAGAATATGAATGCCAGCTAGTAAATATGGGAGTAAACATAGAATTAGAAAAATCACCCTTTACATCTTCTAATAAAATAATTTATTCAGGCAAAGATAATCAGTGGATGAAAACTCAGATAAAATATTGATGGGGATATTTTAAATAGAAGAATTAGGCTATTACCATCTGAACTCACTTAGTTTAGCTTCACTAAAAGTGGGACAGCCAGACCTTGTCAATCTATTATGTGATCCAATAGGAAGTACATGGCATCATCTGTGAAGTGATCTAGCAGAAACAATTGTGTGGAATCTAATCAAGTCTTTAGATCCTTTAGAGACTCTTAACTTTCATTTATAGGAAATGCAGGAGACAGAGGGCTAACTCAGAACAAGTCATGAGAAGACAACAGCCAAATGCAGAGTGTGGGACATTGAACAGGGCAAATTATCTGGTTCTGCAATAAATCAGTGGTGGAGTGGAGTTAAAAAGGTGGGAAAGGGGGACTGCCCTAGATTAGAAGAGATCTGACAACTACCAGATATAAAAATAGATGTTATCTGGATCCTGATTCAAACAAAATTAATGTAAAACATTTTAGAGATAACCAGGGAAATTTGAATATGGACTGGTTATAAAATAATACCAACAAATTGTTGTTTTTATTAACTGATCATGGTAGTGTGGTTATGTAAGAAAATTATAATGATTTTTAAAGATGCATGCAGAAATATGGTGGGTTAAATGAAATAAGGTATGAAATTTGCTTTAAAATACTCAGCAAAGAAAAAGGGGGGGGAAAGATAGATAAAAGATTGTGGCAAAAATTGTTGAATTTTAATAACAGATATGTGGAGTTTATACTGTTTTCTATTTTTAGTATGTTTGAAATTTTCTTAATAAAATTTAAAGGATATGTAGAAAGAGGAAATTGTGGATGCTAAAGACCAGTTTTATCTTCATAATTTATTCTGTACGACTTTAAATAAAAAGTCATTAAAATTTATATTTTTGCCAATATAAAGGGCAAGGGAAATTCAGGAAAAGATAAACAAATGGGACTACATCAAACTAAAAAGCTTCTGCAGAGCAAAAGAAACAATCACAAAATGAAAAGAGAATATGTATGGGAGAACATATTCACCAATGATGAACCCAAAAAGGGTTAATTTCCAAAATATATAAAGAACTTACACAACTTAACACCAGGAAGACAAACAATCTAATTAAAAAATGGACAATGGACCTGAATTGACACTTCTCCAAAGAGGACAAAGAGATGGCCAATAGACATATGAAAAAATGCTCAAGGTCACTAATCACCAGAGAGATGAGGTATCACCTCACACCTGTCAGTATGGCTACTATTAATAAATCAACAAACAGTGCTGGCGAGGATGTGGAAAAAGGGGAGCCCTAGTGCACTGTTGGTGGGAATGCAGACTGGTGCACCACTGTGGAAAACAGTATGGAGTTTCCTCAAAAAATTAAAACTGGAGCTGCCTTTTGACCAGCAACCCCACTTCTGGGAATATCTGAAATTACTGAAACACCAATCAGAAAGAATATATGCACCCTTATATTCACATCAGCTTTATTTACAATAGTTAAGATCTGCAAACAGCCCAAGTGTCCATCAGCGGATGAGAGGATAAAAAAGGTGTGGTACATTTACATATTGGAATACTACTCAGCTGTAAAAAAGAAGGAACTCTTACCCTTGCAACAGCATGGATGGACCTGGAGAGGATTATGCAAAGTGAATAAGCCAGACAGAGAAAGACAAGTACCATATGATTTCACTCATGTGGAATTTAATGAACAAACTGAACTAACAAGCAAAACAGAGACAGACTCATAGGTAGAGAGCAGACAGACAGCTCTGGTGGAGGTGAGGGTGTTGGGGAGGGTGGAGGAAATGAGCAAAAAAGAAAAAAAAAGAGAAAGAACTCATGAACATGGGCAATAGTGTGGTGATTGGGGGTAAGCGGGTAGGAGGAGGTTGGAAGAGGATATAGGGATAAATGGTGATGGGGAAAGAATAAAAGAAAGAAAAAAAGTTATAGAAATTTCAAAGGAAGGAGAAAGTCCTTGTATTATGACTTATGGTTTATCATGGAAGTCTTCATTGGGAATGGTGGCTTTTGACTGAATGGGATGGGAGTAGAGTGAGTACTTTAAATAGGGAAAATAATATTAGCAAAGACATAGTCTGATAATAATCTGGTGTCCGTACTAGGGAAGGCAAAGAAATTGACTTGATTTGGGCATGCAAAAGAATTGTGGGTGATGTGTTATATGGGGAGAGTGGAGCTAATTAACAAAGCATTTTGAACTCCAGTCTGAAGAAGGAGTTTGGGCTTCAGCCCATAGATAGTGTAAAACCTTTATAATTTTATAAAGAGTAAAGGGAAAGGGAACAGCATTTTACTAAAATTAATCTGACAGGTAAGTGGAATAGCGAAAGAGAATGGAGATAAGGGATCAGTAAGGAGGTTACTGCAATAATCTAAGCAGAAGGTGTCAGACCATAGTAGTTATAGTGGGAATTGATAGAAAGGGATAATAGCCCTAGCCGGTTTGGCTCAGTGGATAGAGTGTCGGCCTGCAGATCAAAGGGTCCCAGGTTCGATTTCAGTCAAGGGCATGTACCTTGGTTGCAGGCTCCACCCTGGCCCAGGCTCTGGTCGGGGTACGTGCAAGAGGCAACCAATCTATGTGTTTCTCTCACATCAATGTTTCTCTCTGTCTTTCCCTCTCTCTTCCACTCTCCCTAAAAAATTAATGGAAAAATATCCTCAAGTGAGGATTAACAACAAACAAACAAAAAAGGATAATAGAAGAGCAATCCCTCATGTGATTGGTTGGACATGAGGTAAAAAGGAAAAGTCAAAATTAACCCTTAAATTTTTGAACCTGGAGAACGAAATGGTAGTGGTGTTCTTTACAGAAATAGGGACATTGAGAAGGGACACAAGTCTGAGCAGGAAATGTGTTTGTGTGTGTGTTGTGGGAAGGGTGTTGAGGGCAGGACCAAACAGTGATGTAATCTTACAAGTTGAATGTTACACTGTTTGAAGTGATAGAGGGATTGAGGGCAGAAATCGTGGAGGCCACTAGGAATCTGAGATTGAAACTGCTTATAGAAAGGTCAAGATTAGAGGAATGGAGGATGTATATTTAGAACCTAATGACAACAGCATTATACACTGGTGGTATGGTATGAGAATAGAATTCTCCAAGTGTAACCCAGAATTTCAAGTTATGCCACTGAGTGGGAAACACAATTTAGGTGTAATTATGTTTACCTAGTGGGAAGGCTTTCTTTCATTTTTATTCTTCATTTTGAAAACTTGTTATTGAAAGATAGCATACATACATAATTTTCACTAATCATAAATGTAGAATTTGATGAATTTTTGCAAACTTAACATTATTACTAGTTTAACCAGAATGCAGGTCAAGAAATAAAACAGCCCAGCAGGCATGGCTCAGTGGTTGAGTGTTGACCTGTGAACCAAGAGGTCACGGTTCAATTCACACGGTCAGGGCACTGTTGGAGTACTTACACAGATCCTTCTGACTGCTGTGTGCAGAGAGAATAGATAGAACAGAATTGGGGGTGGAGGACCATAACACAGGGAAACTGGTTAGAAGATTGCTGGTTAGTATGATAAGACTGATTGTAATAGCAATGGAAAGAAGTAGAAATATTTGGTAAATATATGGAGGGTTGAATCTAAAGGAGCTGGTGATGTGTAGGAATGAGGAGCAGTGAAGAGTGAAGGATGGTTACCGGCTCCAGAATCAGGCAGACCTAGGTTCAATTCTTTTTGTCACAATTCATACCAGATTAGAAAGACTGTTAGGGTTTTAAAGAATGGACTAGAAAGGTTTGAGATGGAAGGAAAGGAGACTATTTAGGAGGCTATTTTAGCCATCTAAGCTTCATGATAAGGGCCTAAGGCTAATAGAAGGAAAGAGAAGGATTGGAAGGAAAGAGATAGATTTAGGGGATATTTAGCAGCTTGACTTACCAGATTCAGGAACAGACGTAATAAATTAAAGACAGTAAAGTACTGCAAGAGAAAGAAGTGTCAGAAAAGTAAACAAAGAAAAACAGGTCAAAGAAGGAGGAGGAAAAGCAGAAGCCATTGATGTTACAGAAACAAAGGAAGGACAGTGTCAATATAGAGTGCTGAGCAATATCAACTACCGCTGAGAGGTTGTTCATAAGGACAGAAGAATGTTCATTGGACTTAGCAAAAAGGAAATAAGTATACAGCATGGGCTTGATACAAAAGGCATAAAACTTGTTTCCTGGTCCAGAGTAGTTCAAGGTCCAAGGACAGAAACTATTATTACAATATATTATGTTGAGTGCTGTGAGAGCAAGGTTTATGCAGGGACTGCTGGACACAAAGAACTGGGTTACATTCCTTAACTTCATCCCACGATGATGTTCACTGTCTCATGCTATATCACTGCCTCTGCATTCTTTGTGAAATGACCATCCTATCCACCTCACACTGCCTTCCTTGTGCAGGTTTGAGTTTTAAAAGGACAAATTCAAGCAAGTACGTTTTCCTTAAATTCTCTAACAAAAATACACCTCACATTCTAAATTTAAGCAGGGTGATAGAGATGATTATGCTGAAATGTTGAATTTACATTTATCTTTATTTCAGGGTTCAATACTGATGCATGTTTTGAGTGACTTGGTATTCACTGTGTATGGCCTTTAAAGACTATCTGCTGCATTCACATTGGCCAAATTCAAACATTAACAATTTAGGTAAGAGTATGATCCCACATCCTAATTCAGAACTTTATTTAAAGCTTAATATTATCTTTCTCAAACTCTGGTCAACACAATGCAATATGACTAAATAATAATTTTATTTATTTATTTTGGATAATGATGGTAAGAATTATCTGTGGTCGGCTGGCTGGCGTGGCTCAGTGCTTGAGTATCAACCTATGAACCAGGCGATCACGGTTCAATTCCCTGCCAGGGCACATGTCTGGTTTACAGGCTCAATCTCCAGTGTGGGGCATGCAGGAAGCAACTAATCAATGATTCTCTGTCATCATTGATATTTCTGTCTTTCTCTACATCTCCCTTCCTCTCTGAAATCAACAAAAATATATTTTTAAAAAAGAATAATCTGTGGTAATTTTGGTAACTGAGTTTCATCTATTTTAGGAAGGACTTTTATGTATATAGCAGAGATAAATATTAATGAATTTCTGTTCCAGAAGTAAGACATAAAACAATGCAATAAGGCCTAGCCAGTGTGGCTTAGTTGGTTGGAGCCTTGTCCTGTACACCAAAAGGTGGTGAGTTCAATTCTCTATCAGGGCACATACCTAGGTTGCAGATTCAGTTCCCCACTGGAGCATGTGCAATGTTTCTCTCTCACATTGATGTTTTTCTCTCTCCCTTCTAAAATTAATTTAAAAAAAAGATATAAAAACAATGCAATAAACATCTACACTCTGTAATCTACACTAATAAAAGAGAAATATGCAAATTGACAGTACCTCCGCGACACCCACCAGTCTATCAGGAGTGAGTATGCAAATTAACCCAACAAAGATGGTGGGTTAATTTACATATGCAGGCATGGAGCAGCTGGGCAGGGCAGGACGCCTGCTATGAGGGGGAGGGTGGGGGGCGGAGGGAGCTACAGGAGCGGTGCTCCGGCTGGAGCAAAGACTGAAGGCTCCGGCCAGAGCGAAGGCCTGGGTCCCAGGTGCTGGAGGAAAACTGGTGCTGGCAGCCAGGGGAAGGAAGGCCTATTCTTGCATGAATTTCATGCAATGGGCCTCTAGTATTAAAAATATATCTCTGTTATTGTAATTAAATGCTTTGAGGTTACTCATTGATGTTTAGTAATTTACTGAACCACTCTTTAACAAAATACTTTTGCCTTGAGCTACACATTTTAATTTGTAATTTTGCTCTGGTACATCAAGTCTCCTGATGAAATCTGACATTTGGAAAAAGGGATACAACTTGAAGAGGCTCAGAAGCATCCTGAGAGGAGAAGAAAATGGAAAAGATGGATAATCTCAGTTTTCCATGCAACACAATCTATAATTTGGTTGCATTTCATTAACTCAGATTACACACACTCACAAGAATGCACACTGAACCACCTCTGTCCCGCCCCTCCCCTTCCTTCCAAAGCAGATGGAAATTAGGTGGCAGACTGGGAAGGTTGCCATGGTGCTCTGGCGACAGGGATTTAATAGGAATCAAAAGAAGCTCCAGAGTCCCCTCCCCCAAGTATCTAAATGTGTGTTTCTCTTTTTTCTCTCAAATCCTTGTCTTAATTCCATGTTATAGATAACCAGGGTGAGACTGATTTACTAGTGAACAACAACAAAAAATTACTGTTTCCAAAACTGTTTATAGGTGCATTGCTATTGTTAGAAGTAAAATACTGGGGAATTACAACTGGCCCATTTTTAAGTAGAGCCAGCCACACAAAAGGTAAGAATTCATTTAAAAAATATTTTATGCAACATGCCCCCAGAATTTTTTTTTACTGATTTTATCCCCATCTATGACCTGTAGGCATCTCAAATTCAGTATATCCAAATGAAATTAGTTACTTTTCTCCATTATCCTCTTTCCTGTTCTAGAATCTAAATTATTCTATATCCTCACTACCAGTTCATTGTCACTATATTTCTAGTCTACCAAGCTAGATTAAAATAATAATAACCTCATATAATACTTATTATGTGTCAGACACCATTCCTGGCACTTTATGTATATTAACTCATTTAAGTTAATCCCAACTGATCACTAAATTCTGTCAATTATATTTCAAAATTGTCTTAACAAAAATTTACAGAATGAACAAATGACTAATCTTCTGAAGTGTGACCAATTTTATTAGCCAAGGGGCCTAGTTCAAGGGGAGGATGTGGCATAATATTTAGGACTTGGTCTTTGAAGTTTCTTCTTTAAGTGTTACATGTAAAAATCCAAGAGCCACTTCCTATCACTATTTCCCCCCCACCCCAGCCTCCCACTCCTCTCTATCTTCTCTGCCCTGGGAGCAGCTCCCCTCATTCCCCTGAAAATGTATGCCTGCACCAAGTTTGTCTCCACCCCTCCTTGCTCAGGAGCACCTCTCAGCTGAGCCGGTCACTGTCTGCAGTGGTCCTGAAACGACCAGAGACACTGACAGATGAGAGCCTCAGCAGCTTGGCAGCCCCAAGTCCCCTGACCTCGCTTATTTCTAGCCGCAGCTTCCATACCAGTGCCATTTCAAGGGACATCAACACAGCAGCCAAGTTCATTGGGGCTGGGGCTGCCACAGTAGGGGTGGCAGGCTCTGGGACTGGAACTGGGACTGTGTTTGGGAGCCTCATCGTTTGTTATGCCAGGAACCCTTCTCTGAAGCAACAGCTCTTCTCCTACGCCATTCTGGGCTTTGCCCTCTCAGAGGTCATGGGGCTCTTTTGCCTGATGGTGGCCTTTCTCATCGTCTTTGCCATGTGAAGGAGCTGTCTCCACCTCCTATAGTTCTTTTTCCCGTGTCTTGTCTGCCCTGTATGTTCCTTTTCCTATACCTCTCTAGGCAGCCTGGGGAAAGTGGTTGGCTCAGGGTTTGACAGTAGGAAGACAAATAAATACTGTATTAATAATAATAATAACAAAATCCAAGAGCCAAAGTAGAAAATCCTTTGTAGCATATTGGAATCATCTCTAACCAGTGTTTCCTATGTGTGCTGAAATAATTAGAGTGCTCGTTAAAAATACTGATTTCCTGCCCTACCTGGTTTGGCTTAGTGGATAGAGCATCCGCCTGCAGACTGAAGGGTCCAGGGTTCAATTCCAGTCAATGGCACGTGCAGGCTGGATTCTCAGTAGGGGGCGTGCAGGAAGCAGCCCATTAATGATTCTCATCAATAATGTTTCTATCGCTCCCTTCCTCTCTGAAATTAATAAAAATATATTTTTAAAATATATTTTTATTGATTTTTTACAGAGAGGAAGGGAGAGGGATAGAGAGTTAGAAACATCGATGAGAGAGAAACATCGATCAGCTGCCTCCTGCACACCCCCTACTGAGGATGTGCCCGCAACCAAGGTATATGCCCTTGACCGGAATCGAACCTGGGACCCTTCAGTCCGAAGGCCGACGCTCTATCCACTGAGCCAAACTGGTTTCGGCAATAAAAATATATTTTTAAAAAAATACTGATTTCCTGCAACCCGCTTGGAACCCCCTCTCTGCTGCAAAGAGCTTTGTTAGTTTACCTTCTCTAATAAAACTCTGCTTTCACTAAAAATATATACTAGAAGCCCGATGCACGATTCGTGCAAGGGGCTTGGCCCTCGCAGCCACGGTGGCTGCCTCTGCCTCAGCCCTCGCACCCGCAGCTTTGTCCGGAAGGATGTCCAGAAGGTCGTCCGGTCTAATTAGCACATAACGCTTTTATTATTATAGATATACATATTGGTTTCCACTTCTTGCAACAGAGCATCTGATTTAGCAGGTCTAATTCTCTTAGAAGTACTAGTAGTATTTTCTTAGAATTAATAATTTACCATTTTGGAACTACAGAGTTTTAATGCTTTTGGGTGGTGTGGTTCAGCTATTTCTAAATTCTGATAACTCCTGGATAAGTTGACAGAGAATTACTCTCTAGACAGTTGTAATCCTGAAAGACACAACTCCCAATGACGCCGAGCCTAAAAAGGTGTCTTAGGAAACATTTCTCCATCTTCCTTTAGATTTAAAAATCAAATGTGCATGTGCAGCCCTAACCGGTTTGGCTCAGTGGATAGAGCGTCGGCCTGCGGACTCAAGGGTCCCAGGTTCAATTCCAGTCAAGGGCATGTACCTTGGTTGCGGGCACGGCCCCAGTAGGGGGTGTGCAGGAGGCAGCTGATCAATGTTTCTCTCTCATCGATGTTTCTGGCTCTCTATCCCTCTCCCTTCCTCTCTGTAAAAAATCAATTAAAAAAAAAATGTGCATGTGCAGAAGAGAGGAAAGGCTGCATTTTTCTTCATCTGCCCAGCCTAAAAGATCATTTAGGAAACAATTCTCCATCCCCCTTAAACACTGATTATGCATGTGTTGCAGAAAAAGGATTAGAAAAGGCTGTGGGATTTTAATTCATCTGCTTTTAAGAAAGGCAATCTGTTGTTTTAGTATACGGCTTATAAGAGATGTAGAGGTTTACTCAAGACCGTATGGCCTGAAGTAAGTCCCCCTCCATGATAAGATCATCTCTGAATTTCGTATATTTTAATAAATAAGCCCCACTATTAATTTTTAAAGAATGATTTCAGTATTTCTAGATATGTAAGAGAGACTTTACTCTCACCCCTCATGTTACTAAGCAACGTATCATACAGTTGCTAGGAGACAAACTCAAAAGCTTGGAGGATACTTCAGTGTTTCCTTATCACCTTGCATACCACATGATTGTATTCTAGAATGTTTTACAGCCGTAGAGAAAAGAGACAAAGGTTAACGGAATGTAGAAAAGATGGAAAAGGAGAGATAATGGTGGGGAAATAGAATAAGGAAAATAGCAAGGTATTTAAGAAGAAGAATGTGTGAGGTTGGCAGAGGAAGGGTATTATGCAATTTCCTTGACTGAGTCATGGAAAAACCTTAAATTGCCAGTGTTTTAAATTCTGTATGCTTCTACATTTTCTAAAAATAAAAATAGAGAATAAACTTGGAGAGGACAATCTTTCATATAGTATTTCTGAATATTTTCAGAAGGGTAGAAATCAATTGTAACTCTTACAGAAGACTGGCAATTACAAACACATTAAACAAGTCATACATTATTTAAAATTCCAAATTCAGGTATACAACACTATTTCCTTTCATTTCTCCCTCAAAAGAGTAAAATGGGACAGCACTAAGAGGGAGGTTAGAATATAAGTGTTTTTGGCTCTTGGACAGGACATGTTTCTGTACAAAAATTTAAAAATCTAATATGAAAGGGGGAAAGAAGAAGCTATTGTGCTGTATTTGGAGGACTCTGTTGTATCTGAAATAAGAAACCAGGCTCCAGGTTTCACTGTGAGCATGTGAAAGGTTGAGTCTTTGTGTCTCTGTGGCATTTACTGTTGCTGGCAACCAGGAAGCTGCCTAGTGATTATTGCTAGGTCCTCAGTGCTTCTGTTTGCCTGAAACCTTAATCAGTGCCAGAAACACCAGAGATAAAAATCATTGCAGAGAATCCAGCGCCTGTTATCCTCAATGGTCCTACTGCGAACAGTCCACCTTGTGTTCTGTGAAAATCAGTGTAAAATGGAGACTTCACAGAAGGAGTTCATCCTCAGCTTCCTCTTCATGAATGCGTTTTCTCAGCGCAGAGTACTGAGAGGACTGGGGTATGGTTTAATTAAAATATGGTTTATATTTTGATGTCCTCAGCTTTATTTTTTTATTTATTGAATTATTTAGAGAGAGGGAGAGAGGGAGAGAGAGAGAGAGACAGAGAGACATTGATTTGATGTCCCACCTATGTGTGCATTAATTGGTTGATTCTTTTAAAAAATATATATTTTTATTGATTTCAGAGAAGAAGGGAGAGGAAGAGAGAGATAGAAACATCAATGATGAGAGAGAATCACTGATTGGCTGCCTCCTACATGCCTCACGCTGGGGAATGAGACTGCAACCCCGGGTATGTGCCCTGACTGGCAATCAAACCATGACCTCCTGGTTCATAGGTCGAAGCTCAACCACTGAGCCACTCTGGCTGGGCCATTGGTTGATTCTTGTATGTACCCTGACCAGGGATCTAACCCAAAACCTTGGATAATACTCAAATCCACTGAGCTGCCCGGCCAGGGCTTGCCAGCTTTAACTAACACATAATAAAGAGTCTGAAATAAGGAACACAGAAAAGAAATTTTTTTTTTCAGATTTAGATGACTTCCAGTTCTGAAGGCAGAAAGGACCCGGCAACATTGCTGACAGCTTGAGTTGGCCTTAGAGGCCGTAGAAGCCATGGTACAAATGATGGTACCATTTCAAACAGGAGTCCAGAAGATTCTGATAAAGATTTATGTTAGCATCATCCCCAGAAATAACTGAAGTTCTCTCTTGAAATTAAACATTGGTTCATAGATAAACCTCACAAATCAGTACAGCCCATTTAAGTCATCTTGTGCAAGTGCAGACTTTAAATTTTGTTTCTTGCATATCTCCTACCCAGATGTAGATATTTATAGCTCTGAACTTACCAGGGAACAACTGCAAATCTCGGCAGATGTTTAGTAAAGATGGTGCTGAGACGACATAAATATCTACTTATATTAGGCATCTGGCTCCTAAGAGTGGGTCTAAATATTTATTGTTGTAATTATTACTAATTTTGAACACCTAAGCAAAGCTAAGTACTGTGTTATCTAATTTAATCCTCAAAATAATTTTAGGAAGAGATACAATTATATTCACTTTTTCCTCAGTTGAGAAAACTGATTCAGAGGTTCAGAAGAGTTAATATGCCCAAGGTCTCCCAGAGCTAATAAGTGACAAAATAAAAAATCAAACCTGGATCTATCCGGCTCCAGTATTTAATTCTGAACCACTATTCTATGTATTCTGCTTAAAAAGAATGCTTGCTCTAGCTAGTTTGGTTCAGTGGATAGAGCGTCAGCCTGTGGATTGAAGGGTCCCAGGTTCGATTCCAGTCAAGGGCACATGCCTGGGTTGTGGGCTCGATCTCCAGTGTGGGGCGTGCAGGAGGCAGCCGATCCATGATTCTCTCTCATCATTAATGTTTCTATCTCTCTCTCCCTCTCCCTTCCTCTCTGATATCAATAATATATTTATATAAGAGAATGATTTTATATGGTAATAAATTGTGTAGTGCATCATTATGTCAAGGGGAAGAGCACAGGCTCTGGAGTCCCTCTGTCCCTTATAGAATGGTTGAGACTCAGAATGTCTGCTCCCTCTGGGGTTGGCTTTGCCATACAGGCCCTAACAGGACAGTCTTCCAGAACCCGGCAATTCACTATCCTTGCATTTCACCAAATCTAGATTATTCCTAATATAATAACACCCTATGGGGTCTTTAGATGGACGGTTCTGATTGGGCTCTGCATTCCCAGTCCACGGAATGGGACCTGATAATTCTTTTTCAATGAGAGGCAAAGACTTGTCCCTAGAGCAGTGATTTTCAACCTTTTTCATCTCATGGCACACGTAAACTAATCACTAAAATTCTGTAGCACACCAAAAAATATGTTTTGCCAATCTAACAAAAAAAAAAATAGGTATAATTTTGATTCATTCACACCAGATGGCTATTGTTGTGTTGGCAGTTGTAATTTTTTAATTTGACAATCTAAGGGAAAAGAGATTAGTGCTCCGGACCAAATAGTCAAGTATAGCATGTTGTACAAATTCTTGTGGCACACCCAGTTGAAAATTGATGCACAAAGTGAAAAAAGCTGGACATAAGAGGCACATATTGTATGATTTTATTAATATAAAATATCCAGATTAGAATAATCCATAGAGGCATAAAGTAGATTAATAGTTGCCTGGGGCTGGTAGGGACAGATGGTATAGGAAAAGATTGTGAAGGCTTAGATTTAGAATTTCTTTGTGGGATGATGAAAATAATCTAAAATTGATCATGGTGATGGTTGCACAACTCTGTGAATATACTTAAAACCATTAAATTGTGCACTTTACATGAATGAATTGTATGATATGTTAATTATATAGAAATAAAGCTTAAAAATTATAGCCATGAAAAAAATTATTTCCTGGTTCTGTTCATTGAATAGGCCTAGAAATAATGGCATCCCAGAAGCAAAAAGCTCCCTTAACACCAAGATTGCAAATTTTAAAAACCATTCCCAAACCATTTAGGACGTCAGGGGGTCCCAGAATAGGACGTGATAAAACAATCTGTTAAAAATGTATGGAACAACTTCACTGAAGAGGATGGAGAGAAAAGGTGCTGATCTAAGTAACTTTGGAGACGAGTGGAGTCTGTGAGACTAAGGGCAAGAGGAACTGTGTATAAGTAAGCACTATACTCAATAACGATGTTTCCCAGGAGGGTACAGATGAACAATTCGGAAACCACTATACATGTATACTGGAGTTGAACAATTAGGTAAATGGATGGCAGCTGATGGTGGGAGCCAGGGTTCTTTCTTACTGTTGGAGTTGGAGGTTACAGACAAGCAAGAAGCTAAAATGATCCATGTGAGAGTTGGAGACATCAGTATGAATGTTTAGCTTAATATAGATACAGTGTTGCATATAGAAATACTAAGTATGTGTGTAATATACAGATTACATATATATTCATATATTTCCTCTCTCTGTCAGCTGAGAGTGCCTAGAAGCAATGATACCCCAAGAGCAACAGTACACTTATTTTGTGTTTCTAATAACGTTCTTTAGTAAGAGGAACCAAGGCTCCTTGGAGAAGTAGGTTATTCTAGGATGAGGGCAATAAATATACAAGTTGATATTGTAGCATCTTTTAGTGCCAGAAAGTAATGAAGTGTTAAAAAAAACCCTCACAATGTTGGGGGTATGTCAAAGGCACACAGGAGCCAACTGAAAGAGCCCAATGGCCAAAGCTGGAGCAATTTGAGCAATAAACAAAGGAGTATTGGATTAAAACCCAGGATATAAAATAAATACCAGCAGATACTGATATAAATAAATAATTGAATAAATAAATAAATGGAGGCAAACAGACAAAGCTATCCTGCACAAAAGTTTCAAATAATTTATGTAGATGCTCCCCATTTAAGGAGATGGAGCATAATTTACCACTCTTTAAGTGTGGGTCGTGCATAATTTCCTTCTAAGTATGAAAAGGGAAGAAAAGAATGAGTTTACAGTGGAAAAGCCTGACAAACATTGCCTCATCCAGATGATCAAGGTTAACATCATCAATGATAAGTCATGCTGATAGCATGTACCCCTGATATGATGTGATGAGAATTGCACTTTATCTTCATGGTCTTCCTTCCCAAATCCTATGACCTCCAGTCAATCATAAGCAAAATAATCAGATAAATCCCTGTTGATGGACAGTCTACAAAATATCTGACCAGGACTCCTCAAAACTGTCAAGGTCATCAGAAACAAGGAAAGTCTGAGAAACTGGGATCAGAAAAACACATTAGGTAAAAACTAAGGAAATCTGAATTAAGTGTGGGCTTCAGTTAATAATAATGTAGCAATATTGCTTCATTAATTGTGACAAATGTATCATATTAATTTAAGATGCTAATAATAGGGGAAACTGGGTGTGGAGTATATGAGACTTCTTTGTACTATCATAACTTTTCTGTAAATCTAAAACTGTTCTATAACAAAAAGTTTATTTGAAAAATATTTTCTACTTAAAAAAAATCAGGGCTTCATGGAGAAGTGGCTAATTTCTATTAAATGGGAAAACATATTCACCAATGATACATCTGATAAGGAGTTAATATCTAAAATTTATAAAGAACTCATACTACTCAACACCAAAAAAAAGAACAACCCAATTAAAAAATGGGCAGAGGATCTGAATAGACACTTCTCCAAAGAGGACATAAAGAAGGCCAATAGACATGAAAAGATGCACAACGTCACTAATAATCAGAGAAATGCAAATTAAAACCACAATGAGATATCATCTCATATCATCAATAAATCCACAAATGACAAGTGTTGGCAAGAAGTTGTAGAAAAGGGAACCCTAATGCACTGTTGGTGGGAATGAAGATTGGTATTGGTGCAGCCACTATGGAAAACAGTATGGAATTTCCAAAAAGATTAAAAATGGACCTGCCTTACAACTCAGTGATTCCTCTTCTGGGGATTTATCCAAAGAAACCCAAAACACTAATTCAAAAGAATATATGCACCCCTATCTTCATTGCAGCAATATTTACAATAGCAGGGGCGGGGCCAGCTGGCCAACCTCCTGCAGCCCCTTCCCCCACTGGTCAACTGCTCCCCCCCCCCGAATTCATGCACCAGGCCTCTAGTATAGTCAATAATAAAGTGATAGCTATGTATGGTGCCAGATGGGAAATATTGAGGGGAACACTATGTAAAGGGTATGATTTTCTAACCACTAAACTGTATACCTGAAATCAGTACATAATAAAAAGAGCTGGGGGAGAGAGAGAGGGAAAGAGATGAAGCAAGTGTTGTGAAATCTTGATTATTCGTGTATCTAGATGATGGGTATGTAGGGGTTAATTATACTATTCTACTTTTGAACGTGTTTGAAAATATCCAGGAAAGATTTTGAAAAGCAACTTGCAAAAAACATATTCCATTTTTATAGAATTCAAAGCTATGTGGTGGGCTCTATGAAGCACTGCCCAGATAGATCCCCCTTTACTGAGGGCTTGTTGCCCTGGCTGCTGAGAGTGCTGTTGGCCCCAATCATCAGTTCCTTCAGAGACTATTTCAACTGCAGAGAGCTTTCTCGCCCAAGGTCATGCCCTTTCCTAAGGTGACCAGGTCTAATGACTGACTGATGTGATAGTATAAAGCTCTGGCCATCTTGGCCCAACTTGGGACAATTCTAAAGGACTATTGTTGTTCCAGAGTGCCCCGTGGAGTCGGCTAAGGCAATTGTTGAGTCTGTATCACAACGTGACTCCTCCATCTGCCTGATCCTGCTCCCTTCCCCTGTCTTTCCCAGATGTTGATCCCAAGCACAAGCCTTGACAAACATTGTGATGCTAAACCCCATCTCAGAGTCTAGTTCCTTAAGGACCTCTATTTGTGACAGTTTAATGGGTAGAATTGTGTCCCCCCTAAAATTCAAATGTTGAAGTTCTAACCTCCAGCACCTCAGAATGTGATCTTATTTAGAAACAAATTAAGTTAGAGTGAGGTCTTTAGCATGAACCCTAATCCAATATGCCTGATGTCCTTATAAAAAGGGGAAATTTGGACGCAGAAACAGACATACTTAGAAGGAAATGATGCACAGAGATACAGGGAGAAGATGGCCATCCACAAGCCAAGGAGAAAGGCCCGGAACAGCTCCTTCCCTCACAGTCCTCAGAAGGACCCTGCCAACTCTTCCATCTCGGACTCCTAACCTCCAGAACTATGAAACAAAAAATTTCTATTGTTTAAGTCACCCAGCTTGTGGTACTTTGTTATGACAGTCCTAGCAAACTAATACAGACAACAAGCAGAGCTGAACACTTTTGTCCAGGGATGCAGATATAGGTAGCAAAGCTATCAAGAAAAGCAAGAGAATGAGAAGCACATGTAAAAAATCTGTCTGAATGGTGGGAACATGTGCAAAGCTCTCTTTGCAGAGTTTGGCATTACAAGAGAAGGAAGTATGGACAAACACAGAAATCTGTTTCCTTTGTCAGTATTGAAGAAGACTTTCTTTGGTAATATTCATTTCTGGTCCTCCTGGGCCTCTTTCATAGCCAGTAGAATGTGTGTGTGTGTGTGTGTGTGTGTGTGTGTGTGTGTGTGTGTGTGTGTGTGTTAGGGGGGTGAGGGTGGGGGTGGATTTCCCTACTTTCATTTTTAATGCCCCAGGAAACATGTTGCTCATATGACCTCAACAATAAATCAGCTGGAAAGACTCATTTATATAGTTTTGAGAATGAGTTCAGCAGATTTCTTTAACTCCAACATTGACTGCAGTAGAAAATAATGTGCTTGACCTCATTCCACATCTTCCTGGAAAATAGGATTAATGTTTACCTCAGAACAGTAATAGGAGGCTTAATGTTTCAGTGGAGGTTTCTGATGAGAGGTGTTTAAGAAATCCAACCTGTTTGGACTGCAATTGAGATAGACTATTTTCTTGTTTAGCTAAACAGGAACTCTATATTGTTTTCCCTTTAATGCTAGCCGGGTGCCTGGTACTACCCCAGAGGCCAATAGTCCTGGCCTTCTCACCTTTTGGGGATATTTACTAGAGTTCCTGAAGCCGTTGCCAGGTAGGTCACTGCCCTGCGCCTTGTGTGGTGTTGCCTTGTGAGGGTATGCCTTCCTTGCTGCTCAGGTAACAGCCCTGCTTCCACAACTAACACTTTTCATGCACAGGAGGGTTGCTTAGGGCCGAGCAGCTTCAAAAAGGCCATTAGCATAAAGTGGGAAAGTAGTCCAGTCTCAGAACCTGGCAACTAAAGGGACTGTAACTCAAATTACACATCTAAATTCTGGGAGTAGGGAAACAATGAAAAGGAACAATTGCTTAGTGGACATTTAAAACCTTTTTCCTAAAGCAGCGATTGTGTCTCTCTCTTTTTTTTTAACCCAAAGTAAAAGACACACTGAAGCTCTTCTCGGAAAACAGGTGGGATGGAGGAGATTTATTTATGACTTTCTGGAAGCACAAAGAGAAGCTTTTATTGTTGATAGGCTAGGCTGGGTGGATGCCAGGAGACACATCCCAGAGGAGCTGTGCTGCCAAACGCTGACACACAAAGGGAGCTGACCTAGTCCTTTTTCATGCTGACTGCTTGCTCAGAAATTATATCAGAGGACAGTCCTGAAAAACCTAGTATGGCTTAGGACAATTATGGAGACTTTAGAAAAATCCTAATTCTAAGGAACCATTTCAAGGGAAATAGAGAGGCAGTGTATTCATTAGCTTTGTGTAGAACTACTGTTCGGCTCCTGTACGGAAACTGCCCCGAGACAGTCCCATGGCTAGCCATTCAGTATCAGCATCCTTCCTGTTCCTTTGAAACTACAAATTTTAAGTCAAGTTTCACTAAATGCCTTCTAGACACCAACAGGGCCAGGGAGGGGAATGTAAGGAGCACATCATTGTAACCAATATTGTTAGACTTGGAAATATTTTTGAAATTCTGAAGAAATCAGAGGGAGAAGGGAATAGGATGTGCCTTCTGGGAAGGTTTGGGAGGAAGGGAGAGAGAAAGATCGATGGAAAGAAATAATATAAAGTACAGAATAATGCATAGATTTCTTAGACTCGATAGAATCATAAAATGTCAGGACTGGAAAGAGCTTTAGAGATCATATCCCTGTCCCTCACTGGTCATCTGATTGATGAGGAAACTTGTACCAGAAAAGTTCAGTGACCTGTCCGAAGAGGCAGAGCCAGGTGGGTGGCAGAACCAAGCAGGAAGCCAGGTGTGCTCACTCTTCTCATGACACCCCTGGCATCCCACCACATCTGCATCTGATTTCCACCTTGACCCACAGCTCTGGCCATCATCGGTTGCTTTAAGAGGTTTTGGACAAAGAGAACCATCAGCAGGCAGGATTGTGATTCAGTGCAATTGCCTTCTAGCCTCCTTGTCTTGTATCTTCACATCCTAAAATAAATAAATAAATTTTGTTTTTCAACCAGCTCTTATTTTTAAACCTTTCATTGGGAAAATATGACACTTAAATGTAAAAGAAGAGGAATAACCTCAAGGAATTTTTTTAAAGTACTCACATTCTATGATCTTTTATGATAGTATGGGTCCCACACACCTCCCATGACTGTCTATGTAGTAGCAGCTGCTGCAGTCTCATATTCTTCCTCCACAACAATAATTTATTTTCTCTATAGTAATATGAGTCGCAAGGATTTTATAGGATGCTTCCAGGGACTACATGGACTCAAGGCTTTGGCTCTTCCAGATAAGCTAGTTGAAGCCATTTAGTTTGTAGAGCATTGTGGGGAGGAGCATACGTGGTAATTGGCATAATATAAAATATAATAATAGCCTGTGTCTAGAGCTCAGCCTTGGGTCTTTAATTATCTCCTTCCCATCTTTATTATTGTCTTGTACTCTACTAGACATACTGTCGCCTCAACTACCAATAGGCCAATTTATGTTTGTTTCTTTGAGGCATATACAATCAAACACAGAAAACTACACAAATGGAGACTTTTTAGTATGGATCTTAGCAGATGAGTTGGCACCCAGAATACTCTAGGCATCTGATTTCTATCTTGCCATTTAATGCTCATTCCCTGTTTCCTTATGAAGTGAGAGAGATAATCCTCTTGATTTCCTCACCTGGGTTCCAGGATCCAGGTGAGGGAATACATGAGGAAAATTATAAGATGTTCCTCAAAATTTAGGAAGTAAGCCTGGCTGGTATAGCTCAGTGGTTAAACATCGACCTATGAACCAGGAGGTCATGGTTCGATTTCCAGTCAGGGCACAAGCCCAGGTTGCTAGTTCCATCCATTGTAGGGGGTGTGCAGGAGGCAGCTGATCAATGATTCTCTCTCATCATTGTTGTGTCTATCTCTCTCTCCCTCTCCCTTCCTCTCTGAAATCAATAAAAATATATTTTTAAAAATTTAGGAAGTAAAAGTGTCCTGATAAACATTTAAAAATGATTATTGTCTGTACAAATGCACCCTTTATGCCTCAACACAAGATTTCAGATTCCTTTAAACATCTAAAAGATGTATATGCAATTTACTAAATCAGCAAAAAATAACTTTTAAGCATTTACACAGAGTTCAATGATAAGCTAAGCAATATGAGAGATAATAGTAAGAGTTAATGTTTACTAAGTTCTTACAATGTACCAGGCATCTGCTGGGCACTGTACATGAATTGCCTCATGTAGCCATACAGCCAACCCTATGAGATAGGTACTTCTTTAATCTTCATTTTAAATATTAGAAACTAAGGCATAGAGAAATTAAGCCATTTGCCCAATGTCACATAGCTAGCAAATTGAAGAGTAGGATTTGAGCATAGTTTATTCTCAGAATTTATGATCTTAAAGAATATAAATCATGGTTTCCAACCTTAATAAATTTATAATCTAGTTGGGGAAACATAACTAACATACATTAAAACAACAGTAAACTATGTTAGATGAGCATATATTATTAAATGCTAAATCAGATGCTATCAACTATGAATGCAGCAGGAGTTCAGAGGGCACATGGACCAGGCAGGCAGGATTTCATGTAGCTGAGTTTTGAATGGTCCCTGAGATGTGCACAGGAAAAGGATTGCCCCAGACAAGGGGGTCAAAAAAGTGCTAGAGCCAGGAGTGAGCAAAATCTCTGCAGGAGAATGAAGCAGCCAGCCTGGCCACAGCTGGGTGGGGCCGATGGGAAGGGCTGGACCAGCTCTGAAGGCCTTTAAAGCAAAGCAGAGTTTAGGCTTGGTGCATTAGCCAGGACTCATTAAAGGCCCTGGATCCGTAAAGCAATATTAGGAAAGGAATGTGTTTGGCAGGATACAGAGGATCCATCCATCTTGTTAAAATTTCAGACGACATAAACACAGTGGAAAACATACTATGAAATTACTTTAAGTTGTTACCAATTCTTATTCCCAAGTTCACTGTTTATACCAATTTTGTCTCCTTAATACTTTTCAAATGTATCCACTTCTCTACACTTCTCTTGCCATTATAGTACTTTAGTTTGGCCACCATCCCAAGGGTGAAGGGAGGTATTAGGGAAGCCTTCCTGGAGAAGATAACATTTTCTCAGAGTCCTGAACACCTAGCAAGACTTAGCCAAGTTGGGAGGGAGGAGGTGGGAAGAGGGATGGGTGTGAGGAAGTGGGAAAAAGAGGCAGTGAAGGATAGCTGGTTGGGCAGAAGAAAGCAAAAAACAAAGTAACATATACAGAATTTGGTGTTAGACCTGGGGTGCTGCAACAAGAAAAATTCATTTACTGAAAGGGGTCACTGTAGGGCCCAAAGATTCTAAGCTGGAAGGTTGGTGATCCTTTTTGCATGATATCAAAACATTTAACCAAAACCAAAACCAAAACAACCTTTAGCCAAAATGTCACCTCTTCTGGAAGGCAGACCACTTCCAGTTTGGTGGAGAGGAAAGGCCTTTGAAGAGGTGACAAATTGGCCTTCTCAGTGAAGGGAGCAATCTTGGCAAAGGCACAGAGCCCGGTGTTATGAATAACAAGGATCCTAAGTGCCAGACTACGCTCTGGAAAGGTTAATCTGTTTGTGGGGTATAGGGCACTGGGAAATGGACCTAAATAAGGGAATCTAAATTTAAGAATAAGACCCATTTGGACACTGACTATAATCTTAGAGAAATGTTGAAGAATGAAGTAAACAAAAGTTTTAAATTATTTTTCAGAATCCAGTGAGTAGTGTTAGATTTTTAAAATAGCTTTACTGAAATCTAATTTATATATCATACAACTCACTTTTTGAAAGTGTATAGTTCAATGTTTTAGTATATTCACAGACTTGTAAAATCATCATCACAATTAATTTTAGAACATTTTCTTTACCCTAGAAAGAAACCCTGTACCCATTTCCACCACCTATCCCCAGCTCCTGGTAATTTTTTTAAATATATTTTTATTAATTTCAGAGAGGAAGGGAGAGAGAATCATGGATTGGCTGCCTCCTGCACACCCCACACTGGGGATCGAGCCTGCAACCCGGGCATGTGCCCTTGACTGGAATCGAGCCCAGGACCCTTCAGTCCGCAGGCAGACACTCTGTTCACTGAGCCAAACCAGCTAGGGCAGCTCCTGTTAATTTAATGGTCTACTTCTATCACTATGGAACTGACAGTTTTGGCCATTTTATATAGACAGAATCATACAGGATGTGGTCTTTTGTCACTGGCTTCTTTCATAAATGCTAGATTTTGAAACTGATTTGATTAAATAACCAATGGTTAAAGTATATATTTTCAAATGTACTAGGAAGGAATAACAGTAAATATTTGGAAAGCAGTCAGTGGTATGGAATGCTAGAGGAACAATAAAGATCCTGAGGCTCTCTCCCTCCCAGAGCATGCTGGAGGCTTACCCTCCCCTCCTCCCCCTCCCCCAGGCACATCACCTTTACCTTCCTCCTTCTTAAGCTCCTTTACCTCTATAATTTGTTTCCTAAGCCCATTTCTTCTATGAATTACTTCTACCTCTGTGATTTTCCAAAATAAATGTTCTCTTATAGTTTTAGTCTTGGCTCTGAATCCTTTCCTAGCCAGAACTCAAGTACCAAGTTTGCTGAACCCAGGTCCAGTGTGACCCCATCAGTCCAACATCTGGTGCCGTTCCCTTTCCCCAAAATTATGGTGCCATGATTCGAATTGTGTGGCAGGATTCTGGAGAAGCCCACTTGGGACCACCTTGCAGACCTGGACCAGTGCTAGGTGCCAGCAGGGACTCATTGAAAACACTTAGGACAAGGACCCAGGGCACTCTCCCTCCTGGGAGCACACCCGCCTGCACCTTTCCTTTCCCTCCCCCCCTCCCCTCCCTTCAGGCACAGTCACCTTTACCCTCCTGACTTCTAAGCTCCAAGAGCCCTTCCCTTCCTTTACCTCTATAGCTTGTTTCCTAAACCCATTTCTTCTACGAATTACTTATTCTACCTCTGTGATTTTCCAAATAAATGTTCTCTTACAGTTTGAAAAAAATAATAAAGACCCTGAGTCACGAATTATAGTCTTGATTCTGCTGTTAACCAGGTATGTGATCTTGGACAAGCCAGCAGCTTCTCTGAGCCCCAGGCTATCATCTGTAAAATTAGAGGAATGGGATTAGAACAGTGATTCCCAGCTTTTAATGTACAGCAGAATTGCTTGTGAAGTTTTTTGAAAAAGATACAATCTGGGACCTCACCTGAGATGTTTCAAAAGCTCCTAAGGTGAGTTTGTTGCTTATCAAAGGTTAGGAATTTCAGGGCTTGCATGCTCTTTAGGTTTCTTTCTAGATCTGATGTGCGTCCTATGAGATATATTTATTTACCAATGCATTTTGCCTAGAGCCACACCTATGGCTTTTGGTCAAGTCCCTCTGTCTGTGGTCAGTAATGATATCAAATGAGAGGACTATGATGATATCAGCTCTGGATGAACAGTTGCTGGAGGCAGTGCCCCTGGGTGCCTGACTTGAACTCACCATGAGTCATAGTAATAACTAAGAGCAATTGACTTTCCTAATGCTTCCCACTTTGCAGAGGACAGAAATAACTGAATATAAGGAATGAACTTGGTGAGTAAGTAGCATTTATATGGTGTCTTGCTAAGCACAGAAATGTGTGTGTGTGTGTGTGAGAGAGAGAGAGAATGCTTGGGATTTTTTTTTTAGCCCACTTCCCCTTGGACAGCTGGTCAAATTCCTAACTTGTGAGGCTGCTTGGATAGAAGTAGTTTGTAATAGAGTAACGCTTACTGAAAGTTTTGCACACGCTACAAGAGATACAGAACACACTTTAGAGGAAGCCTTGAGTTCCCTATAATCTGTAGACATGATTCTTCTCCTTGAGTATTTATTAGTCACCATATCTTTTTATCTCTCATCAGCTGCCAAACCCCTTCTTTCTTTCTTTTTAATCCTCACTCATGCTTATTGATTTTAGAGAGAGGAGGAGAAAGAGAAAGAAACATCTATTGGTTGCCTCCTGTACATGCCCGACAGGGATCGTACCCGAAACCTAGGTATGTGTCCTGACTGGGAATCAAACCCACAACCTTTTGGTGGACAGGAAGACGACGTTCCAACCAATTGAGCCACACCGGCCAGGGTGCCAAACCCCTTCTTTAAACAGGAGAGGGGGATCTAAAATTACAAGCCTGACTTCCACTTAAGAAAAAATAGAGAAAGAAACATCACAAATGTAAGTGAATTAGCACTCACTGTTACCAAATTAGCTGCTTGCTCCCTTCAGTTCAGTGACAAAATTAGCCTTTGGTGCATGTCTCTGTACCCGTTCTGCCTCTTCTCAAAGCCTTTCTCTAGCTTCTTTTCACTAAAAGAATTTTGTTCTGTAAACCTTAAAACACTTCTCCTCTTGAGTTTATCTTATCTAATGATTTTCATGTCCCATTTTCCTCCATCCCATCATCTCCACACATAATTTTTTGCCTCTAAACATATTATATTTGGTTAATTCTAAGATATATACTTTTTCACATTTTAACACCTCTGAATTCAGGAAGCATTTTACAATCAATGGTATCTGAAATTCAATGAAACACAGTAAGTTCTTTCTGAGTGGTTGTTACCATTTGGCTCCAATTCATAAATCTTACAAGAAGTCTTGCCTTACTTTTATGAAATCATTTGATATTGATATAATTCCAATATTTCTAGCACTCTGATATGTATGTTCATAAGAAGTGGCATATAAATCTATATTATTATTTTAATAATTATATAATATTCTATTTTTAAATATATCATAATTTTATTAGCCAGTCCCTATTGCTAAACATACTTTGTGAACTTAATTATTTCCCTACAATACATTTCTAAAAGTAGACAATAACTACTAGTGTTATTGGTCCAGTGCAACAAGCTTTCCTGTTCCTTAATTTCTGGTCTAATGATGACCTTATTCTTTCTTTTATTCATTTTTTTTTTAATATACAGGGGCAAAGTAGATTTACTGTTGTTTGTATGGAAAAAGCTATTACAGCCCTAGCTGGTTTGGCTCAATGGATAGAGCATTGGCCTGCCGACTGAAGGGTCTCGGGTTTGATTCCAGTCAAGGGCACATATCTGGGTTGCAGGTTCGATTCCCAGTAGGGGGCATGCAGGATGCAGCTGATCAATGATTCTCTTTCATCATTGATGTTTCTATCTCTCTCCCTCTCCCTTCCTCTCTGAAATCAATAAAAATATATTTTAGAAAAAAGAAAAGCTATTACAATAGCTTTATTAACTCAAAAGAATGTCACTCACAACAGTAAACCTGTTTTTGCCCACCACTATATAACATCTTTAATTGAATAGTTCAGTGGCATTAAGCATATTCACCTTCCACCATCCATCTCCAGAAGGATGATCTTTTTTAGGGCTGTGGGTACATATTGCCAAATTGCCCTATAGAAATAAATAATTGCTGTTCCTCACACAACTTATTTATCTATTAAACACACATTCACTGATAGTCCCATGTGTCAAGCAATGTACTAGATACTCATAAATATTATATCAGTTAAGATGGTTTCATTGCAAATGACAGAAAACCCAACACAAACTGACAAGCAATCACTTTTTTTGTTTGTTTTTCTGAATTCATGGCTGAATTCAGCTCTGTTTCCATCACTAGGACTCTTGTTTCCATCTCTTTTTATCTTGCTTGTATTCTCTCCAAGTATTGTTTTCATTCTCAAACAAGCTTGTGCCTTGAGGTATCAAAATGACTATAGCAGGCCTGCTCCTTTATTGACTCCATTCATGTCCAGCTGGGAGAGAGAGAGAGAGAGAGAGAGAGAGAGAGAGAGAGAGAGAGAGAATCCCTCTTCCAGTAACTCGGAGGACTGATTAGGAAGACTTAGAGCTCATATTCATCCAAAGCACAGGAATGGGATAATAACTCGCTGATTTAGGCCTGTGGTCTCGTTCTCCACCCTGGGGCCAGGGGTGGGAGAAGCCCCATCCAGATCACATAGATTCAGAGCAGAGAATTGTAAAAAAAAAAAAAAAAAAAATCAGGCCTGTTGCCAGAAGAACAGGAAGGGAAACTAGGGTACAAAAACAATGTCCACTATCATTCAGGAGTAGAGTGAAACTATCATATAAGAACCATATCATACATTATATAAAAATGAAGTTAAAGAAAAAAAGAAAGTGAACAAAACTCTGTTCACTGTATCTTTTTTGTTTTTTACTATATATAGTACCAGGAGTTGTGGTAGGTAAAACAAACCAAAAAAAAAAATAATAATAATAAATAGCCTTGGCTTTTCAGAAACGTATACTCTAATGAGGGAAACAGACATATAAGCAGCTCTAATTGGCTGAGCAGCAAGGGCGGTGGGGGTGCTGCAGAAGCCCAGACAAGGGCACCCATAGCCAAGTCTGAGAACCCAGGAAAGACTTCCTAGAATAGGTGACACCTGGGATGAATCTTCCTTTATGACATAAAGAAATGTGGAAAGGGATTTTAGGGTAAATTAAACTGCATGAAATGCTTGGAGGGGGATTATATAGTTCAATGTCCAAAAACTAACATCGATTGAATGCTTCTATATGCTAGATACTTCTCAGCCCTTTTTCTATAATATTTCATGTAATTAATATGTCCAAAAAATAGTGAATAGCCTGGCATTCTTTTTTTTTTTGTATTTTTAAATAAATCTTTATTGTTCAGATTATTACAATTGTTCCTCTTTTTCCCCCCCATAGCTCCCCTCAACCCAGTTCCCACCCCACCCCATGCCCTTACCTCCTCCCCCCACACTGTCCTCATCCATAGGTGTATGATTTTTGTCCAGTCTCTTCCTGCACCCCCCACACTCCTTTCCCCCCGAGGATTGTCAGTCCACTCCCTTTCTATGCCCCTGATTCTATTATATTCACCAGTTTATTCTGTTCATCAGATTTTTTATTCACTTGATTTTTAGATTCACTTGTTGATAGATACATATTTGTTGTTCATAATTTTTATCTTTACCTTTTTCTTCTTCTTCCTCTTCTTAAAGAATACCCTTCAGCATTTCATATAATACTGGTTTGGTGGTGATGAACTCCTTTAGCTTTTTCTTATCTCTGAAGCTCTTTATCTGACCTTCAATTCTGAATGATAGCTTTGCTGAGTAGAGTAATCTTGGTTGTAGGTTCTTGCTATTCATCACTTTGAATATTTTTTGCCACTCCCGTCTGGCCTGCATAGTTTCTGTTGAGAAATCATCTGACAGTCGTATGGGTGCTCCCTTGTAGGTAACTAACTGTTTTTCTCTTGCTACTTTTAATATTCTCTCTTTGTCTTTTGCTCTTGGCATTTTAATTATGATGTGTCTTGGTGTGGTCCTCTTTGGATTCCTTTTGTTTGGGGTTCTCTGTACTTTCTGGACTTGTAAGTCTATTTCTTTTACAAGGTGGGGGAAGTTTTCTGTCATTATTTCTTCAAATAGGTTTTCAATATCTTGCTCTCTCTCTTCTTCTGGCACCCCCACAATTCAGATCTTGGTACGCTTGAAGTTGTCCCAGAGGCTCCTTACACTATCTTCATATTTTTGGATTCTTTTTTCTTTTTGCTTTTCCGGTTGGGTGTTTTTTGCTTCTTTGTATTTCAAATCTTTGACTTGATTCTTGCAATCCTCTAGTCTACTGTTGGATCTCTGTATATTATTTTTTATTTCAGTCAATGTATGCTTAATTTCTAGTTGGTCCTTTTTCATATCCTCAAGGGTCTCACTAAATTTATTGGCGGTTTCTAGAAAATTCTTGAAAAACCTTATAATCGTGGTTTTGAACTCTATATCCTCCATTTCTTTTATTTGTGACCTGTTTCTTTTTTTTTTTTTTTAATATATTTTATTGTTTTTTTTACAGGAAGGAAGGAAGAGGGATAGAGAGTTAGAAATATCGATAAGAGAGAAACATCAATCAGCTGCCTCCTGCACACTCCCCACTGGGTATGTGCCCGCAACCAATGTACATGCCCTTGACCGGAATCGAACCTGGGACCCTTGAGTCTGCAGGCCGATGCTCTATCCACTGAGCCAAACCGGTTAGGGTGTGACCTGTTTCTTTGTCTCCGCATTTTGGCTGCTTCCCTGAATTGATAGAGTGACTGTGTGTGCTAGGTGTCCTATAGGGCCCAGTGGCTCAGCCTCCCCAGTTACCTGAGGTGGACACTCTTGGTGCACCCCTTTGTGGGCTGTGTGCACAATCTTGTTGTAGTTAAGCCTTGATTGTTGTTGGTATCACTGGGAGGAATTGGCCTCCAGGCCAATTGGCTGTGAGAATCAGCAGTGTCTACGATGGGAGAACTTCTGTGCTGGAGACACCCTTATGGGGCAAGACTTGCTTCAGTGGGGCTTTGGTGCTCACTGAGTCTGCCCCCTGAGTGTGTCCCTTATGGATCTGAGGAGTTGTAATCTGGATGGTCCCGTTCTGACCACTGGGTACACTGGCTCTTGGATCTCCAAGGAGGTGCTAATTTAGCCTCTGCCTGAGGCCACCCAGCAGGAGCTACAGAGAGATCTGCAGATTCCTCTTCTTTGTTTGGTTTTGGAGGTGCCCAGATGAGGCCCAGCTGTGAAGCAATGCAAGCTGCTGTGGGGCCTTGGATGTTCTGGGTCTCTGTCTCAGCTGCAGTTTGTTAGGTAATTTTAGATTTCAAAGGACCAGGCCATTCATATGCAAAAGCCTCTGCACACAGTTTGGGTGGGTCGGAGTCTCAGGGCGGAGCAAACAGCAATGGCTTCCCGTCAGCCCTGCCCTAAGAGACCCCAGGATCTCAGTGTCCCTCAGTAATCAATGCAAGCAGCTCTGAGAGAAAGCTGCCCTTGAGTTCCGCCCAATGCCAGACAGTCCAGTTTCTCCCCGTATGAGTCTTGGTCCCCAGAGTCTCACCCGGAACTGGAGTTCAGAGCAGTCGGGAGCTTGTGTCTCCCTCCCAATTGTAAAAGACAGCTTCGGCGCCAAAACCGGTTTGGCTCAGTGGATAGAGCGTCAGCCTGCGGACTGAAAGGTCCCAGGTTCGATTCCGGTCAAGGGCATGTACCTTGGTTGCGGACACATCCTCAGTAGGGAGTGTGCAGGAGGCAGCTGATCGATGCTTCTCTCTCATTGATGTTTCTAGCTTTCTATCCCTCTCCCTTCCTCTCTGTAAAAAAATCAATAAAATATATTTAAAAAAATAAAAAATAATAAAATAAAAAAATGAAAAAGACAGCTTCGTACTCAGTTGCCAGCCCTTTCCACACAGGCCTCCGTACCTCTGCACTTTACTTCTGCAGCTCCTCTGAGTCTCAGTGTGCTTTTCTCTTTCCTTCTAGTTGTAGAATTTCCACTCAGCCAGTCTTCCTGTGGTTCTGGATGATGTTTGTTTTGTCTTTTAGTTGTAGTTTTGAAGTGGTTGTGCGAGGCAGCAAGTTCAGGTGTTTACCTATGCCATCATCCATCTTGGTTTCTCCTTTAGCCTGGCACTCTTGAAGGAAGGTTCATGAAAAGGAAAACAAAACAAAAACAAGCAAACAAACCCAAAAAGATGGAGCTGTAAAAAGTAGGTTAGGCCAAAACCGGTTTGGCTCAGTGGATAGAGCATTGGCCTGCGGACTGGAAGGTCCCAGGTTCCATTCCGGTCAAGGGCATGTACATTGGTTGCGGGCACATCTCCCGGTGGGGGGTGTGCAGGAGGCAGCTGGTCGATGTCTCTCTCTCATCGATGTTTCTAGCTCTCTATCCCTCTCCCTTCCTCTCTGTGAAAAATCAATAAAATATATTTTTTTTAAAAAGTAGGTTAGGATCAGATTATGGAAGAGCTTTAAATACCTATATTATACTTAATTCAGCTAATGGAAGTTTTGGGGCAAGGGTCTAAAGACTTTCCTGATCTGATACCTGCAAGATGGTATGGAGTGGAGAGAACTATATGTGGAAGACCATGAAAGAGGTTGTGAAGATACACCAACCAGCGGTCAAAAGAATCCACTTCTGTCCTCCTGATATTCATACACTACTGACTTCCTTGTAAACATTCTTCACAGGGCCCTCTGGAATCTTTGTTTCATTGTACCATCCCTATGTTCTTCATCTCCTCACCCTCCTCCTACTGCCTTAACTAAAATCTGTGGGTTCCCTCCACCCCCACCCTCTGCTCAGCAATCCACTTCTACTAAGCCCCCCTTGAGCAGAGGTTGTTGGTCATCCCATTGGACCCAGAGCTTGCCCATTTGCCAACCATTTCATAGCTGCCTCCCTGCCAACTCCCTGTTCCTGTGAGGACCATGCAATGCAGCCATCCCCATCTTCCAGGCTTCATTTACTCTTCTCTCATTCACTTTCAGCACATTACACTCTCCTGAAAGTTCTTTGGTAATTGTTGCTTAAATCCACTGGGTTTCATATTTTAATTTGGGGCATTTGATTCTGTTGACCCACTGTTTCTTGACAGATTCACCAGAAATTATTTTTTTCCTGTTTCTCCTCATATCCCTTTGGCCATTCTTCTCAGTCTTTTTAATTTCTTCCTCTCCCCCACTTCTTAAATATAAGTATGCATTTGGCTTCTCTCTCAGCTATCTTCCCTTTCTCACCTTCAATGCTCTTTCAGTGGTTTGAATCCCCACTTATATATTGGTGAACTGACAGCTCACAAATCCACACTAGCAGTCGCAGGCTTTAAATTTTCATGTCTGGTGGGACAGTAGTAACTCAGTGTTTCACCGAAACTCCAGTTCCACATGCCAAAAGAATAGACTAGTTTCTATCTACCCAGGCACCCAAGCAAAAACCTGGACATCACTTTCTCTTCAACTTCAGTGACCACTTTTAACCAGTCACTGAGTGTTGTTAATTCTGCCTTTTTTTTTTTTCTATCTCAGCTCTGTCCTCCTCTCCATTTTCACTATAACTTTTAAAAATATATATTTTTATTGATTTCAGAGAGGAAGGGAGAGGGAGAGAGAGATAGAAACATCAATGATGAGAGAAAATCATTGACTGGCTGCCTCCTGCATGCCCCACATTAGGAAATCGAACCGTCACCTCCTGGTTCACAGATCCACACTCAACCACTGAACCACACCAGCGAGGCTCACTGTAACTTATGTAATTTAGGTTCGCATTATTCTTTGTCTAAAATGTTAGCTTTTTGTATTGAAATTTTGCAAATATACATAGAGTATAATGAACCCTTACATTTCCATCATCTGGATTTAATAGTTATAACTGTTTGCCATATTTATTTCATCTATTAGTTCTACCGTATTTTAGAGAAATCCAGATATCATGACATCTCACTCATAAACACTTTATTATGCTATTTTATATTACCATAGTAATGTTATCACACTAACAAAATTAACAATAGTGCCTTAATATTACCTAATAGTTTGTCTTCCAACTTTTCTGTTTACAGTTGGTTGGTTTGAATCAGGATCCAAACAAGGTCCACATACTGCATGTAGTGGAAGCCGCTTGGGTACCAAAATGGTCTCTCCCTTTGGTCCTTCCCATTGACTTGTTGAAGAGATTGGGTCAGCTGTCTTAGCTCACCTATATTTTTTTCAGTTGTCTCCTATGGTCTGTTTGCCTTTGTTCTTGCTCCTTCCCACCCCTTCCCCAATCTGTCTTCCACACTGCCATCAAAGTCATCTTTCTAAAATGCATTTTGGATCATGTTATTTTCCTGCTTGAAACTCTTTCAATGGTTCCCATGAACTGCCACAACAAAATTCAACTTCTTCCTTTATCATATAATGTTTTCACTGATCACTACCTAAATTTCCAGCCTTACCTTTGGTGATACTTCCTCACACTATGCAGGCCAAAAGCCATCTTCCCCTCCCCCGCCCCCAAAATAAAAGCTACACAAAAAGAAACCACACTAGGCTCACTCTCTGTCTGAATACCATGTATTTGCCTCACTTCTACCTAGAAAATAACCTTTATTTCCCAAAGCTCAGTTCAAGTATCATCTCCACTATGACGTTTTTCTGATTCCTTAAACCCCAATGAAGGAAAATTGACCATCTCCTCCTTCTATCCTGACCCCCACAGTGCCCCACTGGACATAAGTGTTTGCACTGCTGGCTCCTCCTGAGGCTCCTTGAAGCTGGGTCCTATGCATTGTACTAGTCTTATCAGCCCCCAGATGCATAGAAAAAAGGGGCTTTTAATAAATGTTTATGAGTAGGTGAATTAACAATAAATGAATGGTTTTGCATTGCAACCTCAGAAACAGTAGATCTGTTCCCAGAAGAAATTCCTGAAAGTCTCTCCTGCTAACAGCTCTTGAAGCGGTGGGCACAGTCAGACTTAGGTCAAGGTCAGGGCCATTCTTAATTGGAAGCAGGGCCCCAGACCTCCAGCCTGTTGAGTTCCATCATGTGCCCCTATGAGAGTCATGTGGTTTTGGGTGACTCAGGTTCTATTACAAGACCATTGGCGTCTCAGTAAAGGGAAGCATTTCTGAAAACATAGTCCTTGGGTGAGGAGAATTCTTTCCTCAAAGGAAGTTTCTTTCCTGGTTAATATGACTTATTATCAAGCATAGTATAAATTGGGGAAAGGCAGGTTAGTGACAAAGCTGATTAGCAGACTATTGTACACTGCCAGGTGTTTAAAGTCTGTGAACTAATTTCATGACACTGTGCATGTCACCTCCTTCTCTTGGCCTGTGTTTTTCTAATCTTCCAAATGAAAACATTGGACTAAATGATCTCTAAGATCATTTCCAGCTCTATCATTTTATTATCTAATTCTTATATAATACCATTGTAACATGTGTTTGACATGATAAAGGCTCGAGAATTATTGGTGGCATTTTACAGATGTGGAAACTGAGGGGAATGGGGCAAGGGATTTGTTTCTGACATATGGAGGTAGTGCAGGGCCTGAATCCTTCCCAAGCTCTGCTTCATTAGCAATCCATATTTCTTGGCTTCAGGCAGAGCTGTCGTATCTTTCTCTTTAGAAAAGCTGGTCTGCTTTGTCCCCCAGGGCTGCAGAAAAATACAAGGGTCAGAGTATTAACATGAAAAACGTTAGAGCACACATTGCACTTCCACAGCCTATGAGGGTTTGAGGCTCACAGTACTGAAAGTAAGAAAAATCGGTGGTGCTGAGACTGTGGGGACACAGCAGGACGAGGCTGGAGGAGCAGAAGGAGAACAGATTTGAGCTGCTGGGGATACAGTATCTGTGGACTAGGATGGGGGGTGGGGGCGCCGATCCCAAGGGCATAATGACAAGGTCAGCCTCATCTCTTCTCTCTGTTCTTGGCAACAGCCAGTCTAGCTAGAAAGAGCAATCTGTCAAGTCTAATTAGAGTAGAAGAAAGTGAACAATGGGCGCCCAGCTCTAAAATGACAGCTCAGTTTAATGGGGTGGAGGAGCTTGGGAGGGCTGTGTGCTTTGTGTGCTTGGAATTGGTCCCTTCAGATGTATCCTTGCTGAACTCAAACTGCAAAACAACTTAAACTGGATTCTTAATTTACTTGACCAGGAATCTTCAGGTCCCCGAGCTTTTTAACATATGCATATCCAACAAAAGCAGAAGAGAACATGGCTGTTTCAAAGGTGAGGCTGTACTTGAAAATAGTTACATCATGTGGTGTGGACACTGCTGTGTGCATGCTGATATTTATTCATTTGCTCATGTTTCTTTTTTTGTGTGTTTAATTATATGGGTGGTATTAATGTTTCTCTTATTATTTTTGTAACCCTTTTTATTAAAAAGCTTATAATTGAATTCTTGAAATTTAAGAGCAGCCTGAAATTTCAGTAAGACTGCAAATAAGCACATTTTCAGATGTAAAAAATTAAATTATATTCTCAGCTTATGCTTTAAATGGCCTATGTGATTTGGTTATTTTAGTTCTTGCGTGAAAGTGGGTTTCACAGGAAAGGGGTATCTTTTATAAATGGAATCAAATAAATATATTCCTTAAAATAAATACCTGAATACAGGTTATTGAAGCTTAGAAACTCTGTATGTGCATAATCTAAAAACTCAAATAACGAAGTTTTTATCAGCAAATATATCAAAGATTAATGTTTTTCTAATTTAATTATATCTCAGTGTGGGGCACTTAAAGGTGTGAGAAAAATAATTTTCTGAAGTGGGAGAGAAAGAATGGGAAAAGAGTAAACACAAATGCAATTTAGAGGTTATAAGTCTCAGTTGGCATAATTTTGTTATTCTTTCCTGTGCATTATCTCATTTAATCCTGGAAAAACCCTATGAAGTATGTTACTATTATCTTCACTCCATAGATAAAGGAAAGTAAGGCCCTGAAAAATTAGCCCAAGGTTACAGAGAATTGCAGAGTCAGGCCTTGAACCCAATCATCTGGCTCCAAGTCTAGTGTACTTCTCAGCACTGCATTTCTGGTAGAGTCAGGAGATATTACATTTTTAAAATCATCCCATTTATTATAATAATGCCAACATGAGGACTTTCTTCTAATCTACTGATCTCTTATGGACCTGAATGAGGCCGTGGATTTTAGTTTGGTGTATGTGTACTACTTACCTTTACTGCGTGTTATTAAACCTTTATTTTCTAACAGCAGCACTTGTTTCTTTTCTGTCCTCCCCCCCCCCCCTTCCCCTTTTACATACACGTATTTGAATAAATTGTTTTGTACAAAGGTAAAGGGAAAGTCTGACAATGCTATGCACCTCCCCTTGGGCCCAGTCCTCTCCCCAGAGGAACCAGTTATTTGGGGTATAACAAACTTGTTTCCTATGTGTGTTTGCATCATTATTTTGTGTGTATGACTTTTGAAAACATAAATGGTACCATGCTGTACTTTTTATTCTGTAACTTGCTTTTTATATTTTTTAACTTTATATGCCTGCTGAAGAGCTTTTCATGGCAGTATGTTTAAATCTAATTCATTGCTTTTAATTGTTATGTAGCATTTTATGCACTGTCACTTGTACTGTTTGCTCTCTACATTACCTCCGGTTTTAAATGCCTTAGTGACACAGCAAGTCAACATTTAACCAAATTTGTTTTTATGGGGTACGTAGAGACAGGCATAAGCTTTATGGCTCATTGGAGTGTTCATTAGTAAGAAAGGAAGAAAATGTAAAAAGCGCTCTGAGCTGAGCTGGGAGGCCTAGGGCAGGCACAGTGTTATCACAGCTTTGTTACCTCTCAGGTGCAGAATTTTAGCATTCACTTTTTCTTGAACGCACCTGTTCTCCAGAGATATATTTTTTATATGTAAGAAATAGTGCCCGGCTGGTGGGCTCAGTGGTTGAGCGTCAAGCTATGAACCAGGAGGTCATGGTTCTATTCCCAGTCAGGGCACATGCCTGGGTTTCAGGCTTGATCCCCGGTGTGGGGTGTGCAGGAGGCAGCCAATCGATGATTCTCATCATTGATGTTTCTATCTCTCTGTCCTTCTTCTTTCCTCCCTGAAATCAATCAAAATATATAAAGAAGAGAAAAAAAAAGCTCTAGTTCTTTCAGAGCAAACTTAAAAAAAAATAGTAATAACACATTTGACAGCGTGCTGTGAGGATGAAATGAGAATGCACAAGAAACCACACATACTGAGATGTATAAGTTATGAATTGGGTTTGCTTACCCTTTTCCCTCTCTCTCTTTCCCTCTTCAGATATTCTGCTGTCAGGTAATTCTTCAAAGAAGGGTAGTTAGTACCTGGAGCTATGAATATTGCTATTAGACATTCAGGAGCAGGAATGTTCCTTTGGAAACAGACAGGTCTCTGGATTCAAGTCCTAATGTGGCTATTTATGAGTCGTGTGACTTGGGTAATGTTTTGTTGTATGTAAAGTAAGGGTAGTAATCATAGTAAACGTAGCCGTATGGTGAGGTTTAAAGGAGATATGTATGTAAAGTTTCTGTTATGTAGGAAAGTCAGCAGCCGTCACTGTAAGTCAGAGAAGTTGCAATATCCTCATTTCTGTTTTCCGTCTATAAAATATCACTATCCAGTTTCCTCAGATGTGACAATAAAGGCAGGCCTAATCTCAGGATTAAAGTGCAACCATTCATTGTTCCTTTTTCCATAATTTCTTTTTTTTTAATAAAGCACGTATTCC
Source organism: Cnephaeus nilssonii (assembly GCF_951640355.1). NCBI lineage: Eukaryota > Metazoa > Chordata > Mammalia > Chiroptera > Vespertilionidae > Cnephaeus > Cnephaeus nilssonii. The sequence continues at coordinate 47,212,928 of NC_137077.1, forward strand.
CTAAGCGCCTACTGCATGTCTAATACCCCGCTGAGTCCTGTGTGAAACATAAAGGAAGTGCTGGCAGTTAAGATGAAGTGCCTTAATGTGCAAGGTGAACACTGGGAAGAACTTTGAACCTGCCAAGTGAAGGCATCCTGTAATACGCTCTCTGGGTAACAGTTAATAACATAAACACAGGGTAGTGTTAAGGATATACATGCCCAGTGGCTATTTGATCAAAATTTTCTGTTAATTACAAAGGTGTATGCATATATACCTTTAACACCTGCTTATTTGTTCCTTACCTAGCTTCAGGATTCTTTTGGAAGCTGACCTGGGTCTCATCTATAGAACTTGAGCCATTAGATCATGGGCTGACATGGGCTGGTTTCCTGGCTGGGGCTGCTCTCACTTCCTCTTGAGAGTGCGGCAGTGCGGCTGCCAGGAGCTGCTGAGCGGCTGCTCTGAGCCACATGCCCCAAGGCTCAGTTGAGTAGAAATGTGCAGATATATTTCAGAAAAAATAGCTGATATTTAGTGAGCAGATTAAAATTCCCAAAGAATAGGAACTGTCTTAAGGAGCCTGAGGATGCCATGTGAAGGGACTGAAAGTACCTGTTTTTTATGGTGTGTGTGTGTGTGTGTGTGTGTGTGTGTGTGTGTGTGTGTGTGTAAATTCCCAGGAAATAAACCTACAGTATTTCCAAAATGTCAGCCTAGTCCATATCAGCCCACTAATCTTTTTCTGTGGTGTGTGTGAACCAATTCCAGCAGGCCCCACTGGACATAAAAGGCCATCTCAGCTGTCAAGTGTAGAAGCCACATGTGGCTTTTGTTTTAAAATCAGTCCAGAGATCTGGTCAGGTAGTTTGGTTAGTTACAGCGTCATCCCGATATATCAAAGCTATGGGTTCGATCCCCTGTCAGGGCTCATACAAGAATCAACCAGTGAATGCATAAATAAGTGGAACAACAAAAATCTCTCTCCCTCTCTCTCTCTCTCTCTCTCTCTCTCTCTCTCTCTCTCTCAAATCAATACATTTTAAAAATAAATGTTTAATCAGTCCAGGCAGCAGATGCTCTGAGTGCTTGGAGAATTGCATGCTTATTCAGGAACAAGCACCCTTTATCTTAATTCCACACTTAAATTAGGCATAGACAATTCTGAATGTTTTTAGTTTTAAAGGAGCTATGTTAAATCGTTCTTATAAGAAAAAAAAAAATCACAGTGTAAAAAGATGTAATTTTCCGAGAGCCCTTATACTGCTGAAGGGGTTTCTTAGCAGACAAAGGAATTCGCTCACTAAACCCTACCTCTGTGAAGACGAGACTCTTAAGTGTAAGGTGCAGGGCCTGTAATTATTAGGTTAACTGGGATTCAAAACGTCTTTGTCTCTACCAACCTTTCTGAAGGTGAGTTATTTATTTATTTATTTATTTATTTTTAAGTGACGCTCAGACAGGCGTAGCCCCGGGAAGTGACCTTTTTATTTTTAATTTTATTTGATAAAGAGATGCACCTTTCTGAAATTTTTGCCTTGAAACCCAGAATAAAAATGTACAGCATGTGAGAATTTTATAGTTTGACCCTGCTTTTTACTAGCAGAGTTCAGGGCTCCAAAAATATGCTTTTCAAATCATTACTGGCAATGAATTTATTTTGCCCTCCTGCAAGAGGTAAAAGCAGTTGGTTTATGAAACCTGAGAGAGAGCCGGCTTTCCAAGGAAGAACAAAGAGAAAGCGGGCACCCCTCCCCCTCGGAGAAGCCTCTTGGCTTTGTCTGAGCCGACTGCCTCCCTCTGAGGACTGCCGCAGGGAGGCTTAGGGCCGGGTCTCTGCGGATTAGATTAGTAACACTTGGTTCAGCAGTCCTGGGGCTGTGGGAAGATGTGTGCCTGTCTGCACACTATTAATGCGATCAGCTGTCCTGCTCACGCATCCTCTCCCCCAAGGACACTTCATAACACAGTAACACTTAGGGAGACATTCCTCTCCTTCACTTCAGTTTCTCTGCGAATACACACATCAGGCATCATCTTGGATCCTGTCCCTGGACAAGAAAAAAAATTCAGAGATGTTCTAAATGCAAAGTACAGCGGCTGAGAGTGAGAGAAAGAGATAGCAAGCACATTTAGTCTGGTAATAGCTGTGGTCCAGCTCTGACAAAATACTGCTCACATTTCCTATATAGCTGTTGAAAGTTAGGATTAATTTCTAGATGGCTATTTCAGAGTTTATCCAAAAGAGAGAACAGCCAGGTGCTATTGAACCCCAGACGCCTCCGCTTCTCACTTAGACTTTCCAATCCGCTGCCCACAGGGAATCCACAGGCCGACACTTCTTCCTTGAGACTCCGCTGCACCTAGAGTACAACGCCCCTGCTTCACCTTCTCCCACCCCCTTTGTCTATAGCCAATGTAAACGCTTTCAGAATGGCTCACATCTTTCTCCCCATACCTGAGGTATAAAAACACTTGCAAAACTCCGGAACGATGGACATACTGTCTTTTCTACCTAGCCAGGCTGCCTGTGGTTTAGACTCCAGGCCCTAAGACCAGTCTTCCTTTTTGCTAGCAACGACCTAATAAAACCTTTCTCCTAAAAAGATTTGTAGCCGTGCCAGTTAAAATGTTTAACACTCTGATTCACTAAGTTACTAAATATCCATTCCTCTTTGTCCTCCGGACACTGAGCTCTCTGTGGTGCTCATTGGCTTGGAGTCAGATCGTGAAGACTAGATACAGCCCAAGTGGTCATGTACAGGATGTGGGAGCCCAGCCTTTCTTCTCCTGGCCCCCCAAGAAGACTTCTGTTCCAGTTACATTCCTAATTACAGTGTTTCTGATGCTACTGGACGAAAGAGAAGGCCCTGTTTTGAACCAATGCCTGTAATTTATGCCTACAGCTACGCCCTGTTGGGAGCCGGGAATTTTCATGTCAGAGAACCGGAGATCTGATAAACAACAGGACTAGTCCAAATTGTTACCAACTGAAGGGTAGGTTCTTGTTTTCCCCTAGATAGAAATCATGGGAGGGGACGAACAGAAAAGACTTCTCAAACTTTAGAGGGAAGAGACCAAAGCTTGATGCATCAAGAGAGCGCATACAGGAAGTGGATGTGGCTCCCAACCTCTGCCGAATCTGCGTTTATACAGCACCGGGCGGGTCCCTTTCCTGGTTGATCTCTCAGGTCTCTCTTTTGGAGGGCTGGCGTTGGCTGGAGGAAGTGCTGTATGGCTACATGCTTTGACATACGCATGTCTCATTAGCATCTTAAATCTCCACACAGGGGTGTGTTTTTTCCTATTATAAAGAGCAAAAGTCACCATGAGGATAGTCTTAAGAGCTACTGTGGAGCGCAATTTTAGGGACTCTCCCTTAGCCTGATTGCATCTTGTCTTTAATGGAAAGCATTCCTAGACCTGTGTTTTTATTGGTAGGGGGAGAAACGGTATGCTGCTATTCTGGCTTTGTGGTTGCATCCAGGCCCCTATCACTTTCTTGCAGGTGGCCTCCTACAAAATGAAACTGTCCACTTATGGGTCTTCATTCTCTTACTAGAAGAAAGCAGAAACGTACAATTCCTACACTTAGCGCAGTCTCTGTAAGTGGAAGGGACAAAAGGTTATTAGCACATCATTTGGGCAACCTGAAGGACAGGGCTCTAGAAGCGAAAGCATCAGCTTAATGAAGGGCAACATAAAGCTCTATGCAGTATAAAAACCGGGAAGCTGCACGTTGGCATCATCTTGCAGGTCACAATTCCCAGCAATCACGCTGGCTCAAGAGCAGAAGTGCAATTCATCTTTCTGTGCTTCAGCCATAGGGGGAGAAAGGTGGTACCACAATTCTCTCCCAGTGGATGACGATGACGTGTTCTAAGCAGATGGCTGCAGAGGCTCCTGTCAAATGAGTGAAGAGGAAAAGGAAGTGGGGAGAGGAGGAGGGACTCTAAAATGGCACTGCAACAATCCTGGAATAAAAACGAGGGGCCATAATGAGAAATAAGCACAACCACCTTTGAAACTCAACCTCCTGCCCGTCCCCTCCCCCCCCCCACACACAATTTGCTTCTGATAACCTCTTTTAATATTTTGTAAACAACGTAACGCAGGATAAGATAAATGAAAGAGAGAGAGCCCCTACCAGGTTCTATTTTTCACTCTCCTTTAGAATTGTCCTAACAATTATACCACAAAAATCAAATCCACTCTGGTTAAGCTTTAGGAAGCATTAAAAACAGTCAAGCCCTCTGAAACATTGTATACCAAAACCATTTTAGGCCTCTAGGTTTCTCTTCTCAACACAAAGGCTGCTCTGGTGGTACGCATGACTTTCACTTTTGTTTGGTGGAGGCATTACGTGCTGCGCCCTGAGTGCAACCATGTTTGGACGCTTGCGGGTCCTAGCGTCCCGGGAGCGACGCCACAGGCCAAGCTCCCCTTTTTCACCAGCAGACGGCGCTGTGCTCAGGGCTCCGGCGGCCGCCGCCCAGCCCGCCACGAAGGTCACTTCCGCCCCCGCCCAGCGGAGCTGCCCTCCACCACGCCTTGCTGGTCTTTTCTGAGGCAGCCTGCGCTGCCTGCTAACATTTCTGAACCACTGTGCCCTTAAGAAAGTTTATGATACGTGATAACTTGCTGTTGGGCCCTTTGAAAGAGTGGAAATCTTAAAAAAACATATTTGGGATTGCGTAATCACTGAATTTTTAAACAACTCAAATGAATTTCAACTGAGTAAAATAAAGATATCCTCTGATATGTGTGTGTGAGAGAGAGAGAGAGAGAGAAATATATATATATATATATGTTGAAAATTAAATATATATGTTGAAAATTACAATGCTTAAAAAAAAAAATCCTCCTTCCTGTTTATTCCAGATTCCTGCAGGCTTAGAGAGCAACTCGCGAAAATTCAGCTGCGGCGCCATCTGCTGGACGCTCCGCGACGCTGCAAGGCCCTGCCCGGGAAGGAGAGATCGCGTTGCAGGTGAAGGCCCAGCCTTGGCCCAGGAAAGACTGGCACCAAGGTAGCATTTACATGTAGTCAACTTATCAAAAATGAGACTAAATTGTCCCTCTACAAGAAAATGATCTCAGTTCTGAGAAGCCCCCGAGCATAAATGAAGTGGCATATGTTTTTTAGGTGTCCTCTTAGGAAAACCTGGGGCTTTGGAGGAGGCGTAATTCATTTCATTACAGCTGCAGGACTGAAAACTAAAACTGTATTTTCCATCACTGTACACAGAGAAGTATCAGGAACAGAAGTTACAATGTGTTTGTTCCCCTGAATGGAACTGATTTTGCTGAATGGAAGGAATTTTAAAAGTGAAGAGGGTGACAGAAATAAAGTTAATCTGGGAGTGGGGAGGTGCTAAAATGTGACCTTGGCCGTGTTTGTTATAAAGTCACTAAGCCCTGCTACCATTTTCCAGACTCTTTTTTTTTTTTGTCTAAAGTTTTACATATGTCTCCTTTTTCCCCCGATTGACCCCCCCTCCCCGCCCACCCGCCATTCCCACCCCCGCATTTTCCAAACTCTTAAGTCTGTTCTGATTTACTTGATAAATATTTTCTATTTAGGAGACTTCAGACCCTTTCCACATAAGGGTCTAAACCCATTTGCAAGCACATTTATATACATCAATATAAACTTATCTTCACCATTGTTGCAAACTTTTTAAAGGCCATAATAAGATCATTTCATAATACATGTAAGTCAGATCATTATGCCCTACCCCTTAAACCTATACAGTGCTGTATGTCAATTATCTCTCAATAAAACTGGAAAAAAGAAAGAAAGGGCCCTAGCTGGTTCGGCTCAGTGGATAGAGCATCAGCCCGTGAACTGAAGGGTCCCGGGTTCAATTCCGGTCAAGGGCACATGCCCAGGTTGCGGGCTCGATCCCCAGTGTGGGGTCTGCAGGAGGCAGCCAATCAATGATTCTCTCTCATCATTGATGTTTCTATCTCTCCCTCTCCCTTCCTCTCTGAAATCAATAAAAATATATTTTAAAAAAGAAAGTAAGAAAGGAATCACTTTCCTCCTGTACTTACTAACATTGGCCTCCAATTTGGCTGCCTTCCTTCCTTGTGTCTGCAGCATATATTCCCCATCTTACGTGAATGTGCACGTTTCTAGGGTCCTTCATTTTCACTGAATTCTTAGAACCTAAGGAGGACACCAGAAGAGTTCATGAGCAGCACTGGTGGGCAGAATTTGCTTCGGCCCTCTCTGTTGCCAGCTGCCTAAATTAAGAGCTGCACCCAGTTCAGATCCTCTGCCAATCGAGTGAGCTGGGAGAAGGAATAGTGTCCAAGCCAAACCCATTTCAAGCCACGATACCAGCCCCACTTGGTCAGGCGTCACATGCCCCTCCACATTCCTCCATGTAGCCACAGACTGCATGACTAGTGGGGCCAGCAGCAAAACAAGATGTCTGGGTTTCTGCTGAGGGTTGAAAGGATGACAATCATTTGTTCTTTGTATTGTGCTTTTGCTACCTAGATTTAGCCTCCACGGTGTACTAATATCAAATGTGTATTGCCAAAAAGGTGAGACACTCGTTACCCTTACCCAGAGGTGTGCTACTAGATGCTTACAACCAACTCTCAAAATAAAGCCCTGGCTTTTGGTGTTAAATATCTATATATATAGAAGCCTAAGCAACTGTCGCAACCAAAACAACCGAACGGACAACTGAACAGGCTGTGTGGGGCGAACAGGCCGGCAGGGGGGTTAGTGAGGGCCGACCAAATGACTGAGCAGCAGGCTGTGTGGGGAGACCAGGCCGGCAGGGGGGTTAGTGAGGGACGACCAAATGACTGAGCAGCAGGCTGCGTGGGGAGACCAGGCCGGCAGGGGGGTTAGTGAGGGACGACCAAATGACTGAGCAGCGGGCTGCGTGGGGAGACCAGGCCGGCAGGGGGGTTAGTGAGGGATGACCAAACAACTGAACAGCAGGCTGTGTGGGGCGGCCAGGCCGTCACGGGGGCAATGAGGGGCGACCAAATGACCAAACAGCAGGCTGCATGGGGCGACCAGGCCGGCAGGGGGGGCAGTTAGTGGTGACCAGGATAGCAGGAGGGGGGGGGCAATGAGTGGCAACCAGGCTGTCAGAGGGGGGCAGTGAGGGGCAACCAGGCTGGCAAGGGGGGCAGTTGGGGGCGACCAGGCCGGCAGGGGGGGCAGTAAGGAGTGACCAGGTCGGTGGGGGGGAGTTAGGGGCGACCAGGCTGGCGGGGGGGCAGTTAGGAGTGATCAGGCAGGCAGGCAGCCAGTGGTCCCGGATTGTGAGAAGGGATCAGGCCAAAACGGGCAGTTGGACATCCCCCGAGGGGTCCCGGATTGGAAAGGGTACAGGCTGGGCTGAGGGGACCCCCACCCCCATGCACGAATTTTGTGCACCGGGCCTCTAGTATATATATAAAGAAATAAAGGCCACAATCAGAAAATGCTTGGGGAACTGGTAGAAATAATAATTGTAGAGCAGAATTACAGTTGGCCCACCCATCTGGAAAAATATGGTATCACTGATAGGAAACATTTATAATGGAAAAATATCCAACACAGGTCTGAGCCTGTAGAACTTGATAATAACTTTTTAACAAAAATAAGTTTGTGTGTTCTGGGATGAATTTATAATAGTTTTCCTGAAAGAGATGAAGTAGCTTTACCAACAATATAGCCTGTTGGAACCTCACTGGTTATGGAGTCCTTGGGGTCCATGTCACATGACTTCCGTATATAGTCAGTGTTTCTAAGGACATCCTTTGGTGCTTCAATAACTAAGCTGTCATGAATGAGACCTACTGATTCTACTGCCATAGTGAATAGTGTCCTAGAGATAATGTTAACCTGCATATGGGTACTTGAAGAAGAAAACAGGATGAGAAATAGAATAAAAATCTATTGTGATGGTACATGGGTGGACTATATCAGAGAACTAGAACACTGAGTATATTTTCTATTTTGAATGAACAAAGAGTTATTAGGAACTGAATTGTGACCAGTACAGGAAATATTTGATGCCTAATGCCACATCTGTCACACCTCTCTACTATTGTATTTGTAGAGGAAAGTCTTCCATAGAAATAAATAGCTTCATAACAAATCAGCATTGTGAGTGGTGGCGTGAAGTGGAGACCTGTACATCTCTCCGGGGAGTGCCTCCAAGCCTCTCGCTTGGGGATCAGAGGTGGAGCAGTGGGAACCAGGTACCTGGAGCCCTCACAGTCTCTTCTGTGTGGCACAGGGCAGTCCTGGAAAAAGAATGTTTTCTCTTTTGTGGTTCTCCTTGTTTCGTTTTGTTTGTTTAGAGGGTGGCTCCACCCTCAGAACAAGCCACATGTATAAACCACCTGTCAGTTTCTTCACAGACATCCCAAGAGTGTTCACTGAGCACTATTTCTGGTTAACCCTACATAAAAAGACTACCCATTCCCCCAGCAATTGAGGTTGGGGTTCAAATATTTTGTGTTTGGCAAATAGTGAGGGAAAGTTTTTCTGGAGATGACCTCTCCCTTGACTTTCAGCCTGTTCTAAATTAGGCCTTTGAGAGAATGTGACCATTCTCGCAAAAACATGAAATAGATTGAACTTGGTAAAATTTATATCTGGACCCTAGAATTAGGTAACTGTGTCTCCTATGGTCAAAATCCTGACTTCACAGAGGAATTGCTTTAATAATGCCGAGCCAACTCACTTTTGTTCTCTCAGCGAAGATCAGTCCTCTTCTCTCCCCTCCCTACAAAATGTCAGACTGACTCCTGTGTATCATTAGGGTTTGGCTTTTTGGCCACTTCCCCTGAGATTTCCTTGACACCCTCCCCCAAGGCTGAGTTCCCAACAACCTCAGGGTTCCCCATCATAGCTCTGTCATACCACATTGTCACTGCTTATCCGTCTGTCTCCCATACTAGAATCTCATAGTCTATGAAAATTGGGCCAAGGCTATTATTATGTTCATTTTGCACCCTCAATGCCTAATTAGTGCCACAGATCAAGCAGGTGTTAGATAGGAATTCAGCACACTCACAGAGATGGGAGGGAAGGGTATTTCCCATGGAGGAACTGGCATAAGTACGTCCACAGGTAGAGTGCCCAGGGGCATGAGTGTGGTGTGGCTAACGCCTGGGGAGGACTGACAGGAGTTGAGCTGGAAAAGAGTGGGGTGGTTATGAATATTGAGAGTGTTAGCTTACGATAGTGGTCATCAGAAGCTGAAATAGTTACAAATGATGACATTTAAGGTATATTGTCTATTGGGTGTTTTGCATATATTTTCATCCAAAATGTGGAGCCACAGATGTAGCCCATTTCACTTGTGGAAAATATAGTCTACATAGTCAAACTGGTCAGTTAATTAGACTTAATTTGTATCAGAAAAAAAAGTTTAGCTTCATTTTTAAATTAAAAGCACTATCTTCCTACAAGTTCTTCTACAACCTCACTTGTGACTTCTAATTCTAAGATAGCCATTGTCCAAGGCACAGAGACTTGCCAGGAATTTGCCCAGGATGAAAGAAGGCACTGCCCTGCCAGTGTTTCTTACTTAAGCTCTCAAGAGATGCTCTCTCAGGGGTGATGCATTCTCAAGTCATTCCTTCCTTTGGGGACAAAGCACAGTTCAGGATGGCTGAGGGTTGTCTTTCTGTGTGAAAAGCCAGAGCAATTGGGAAGGGGAGGCTGGAAAAGAGACATCGGTTCACCAGCCATTCCCAGGCACATCACTTTCAGGAGAGGGACCTTTGATGGTTTGGAATCTGGAAACTGACCTCCTTAATACTACCTACTGGCTACTCTCAAGAAGACTATGATTCAAAAGAACCTGGATTTTATCTTACAAAGTGGGCTGTGCAAGAGGTACAGAGAGAAAATATTAGAAACTCTATACTTGTTCATGTATTTTGGTAGACGTTTGTAATTTACATAAAAGTGAAATGCAATAGCATATAAATAATTTAAAAATAAATTACGTGTGTGTGTGTGTGTGTGTGTGTGTGTGTGTGTGTGTGTGTCAGAGAGGCTCTGTAAACATTGGTTTACTGATAAGCACCTACAACCAAAAAATATCTGAGGACCGCTTTTAGGGACAGTGGAGAGTCACTGAAGGTTTCTGAGTGAGGAAGCAAAAATGAGCATAATTGTTGACTGCAGGTGATAGCAAGAAACAGTGCCAGCCATGGAGGAGGATGCTCAGGGAGAGGTACCATGGCTGCCTTCAGAGCGCTGGCAACCTGGCTGACACATGAAGAAAACAATAGTGAATGGTAATTAGTGCATAGCTAATTAAAGGAAGGACAATGGGGAAGAAATTTAAGAGAACCTGGGGAGAACAATAGTTTTTTATTCTGTTTTTAAACATGCATTTCCTGCAGAAATAGCTGAATTTTCAGCAAGGCCCTAAATGGTGATGGACTCACCACACTATTTTCTTTTCAAATTCCAAACATTCTGTTTGGCCATGTTCCTTCTTCTCCATTTTTAACCACCAAATTGATGTTTTATTTCTGATGGGGAGGGGGTGATGTCTTTCAGTTCTTAGAAGAAGAAACATCTAAAAATGTGAGTTGGTGATTAAGAAGGATTTACTTCTGTAATCCTGGTCTTTCAGAAGATATAAACATTCTAATGATTAAAATGTCCAGGGAAGAAGGAAGTTAAGGGAGTAATTTCAGGAGCTTCCCTATTTTTAGAAATTCTACTATGACCAAAATTTCCCAGAGAGGGATTTTTAAAAGTTCCCAAAGAACATCATAGTAAGACATAATAATACCTTTTAGATGTGTATAATAGAGCCAATCTCAAAGGATTTCCATGATCTTATCCTTGCATTCCCACCAGTTTATCTGCACTGAGTGTAAGGGTGATGAAAGAGGTTAAGAGGCAGCCCAGACTCGGTCTGAACAGGCTCTCGGGCCTCCGGATAAACACTATGTTGGCAAAGAACCCTGCAGTGTCCGCCCAGATGCTTATTCAGACCCCACCCTCCTCACAACAACACCAGAAGCAGTATTTTAGCCATTTAACAGATGGTAAAAAAAAAAAAACATGCTTGGAGAAGATAAGTATACTTGTCAAGGGCACAATTACTAAGGAGAGCTGGAATTCAGCACAGGTCAATCTTAACCAGAGCCTGCTTTGTGCCTGGGAGACAACTGATAATTTTTGGGGGGACAGTTTCAGTAGAGTGGTAGACGTAGAAAAAAGATTATCTTATTTATCAAATATTTATTGAGAAGGGTGGGACTTCTAGTTATGGCAAGTGAGGAGGTGGGCAAATCCTCTCCCCACAAAAAAAGCATCTATAAAGCTAGGGGGAAAAAATAGATGAAAACAGCCATTTTTAGTACTCTGGAAATCACCAAAGACATATAATAATTAGAAAAGTGTTTATGCTTGAATGCTGCTGAAGTTCAGCAATAACAGTGGAAATCTGTGGCATCCTTGCCTGGGAATTTTTCCCTTTCCCAGCTCAGTCAGCATGGATATTTTGCCAGGTTGGGGGATGCTGTGAGGACCAACAGCTTTGCTGCCACAGTCGAAGAGGGCTCACTTTAATTGGGACAGGGGAAAGAGCCAATGATTCTATTAACCTGATGTTATAGTTGTGGTTGGGGCAAGTGTATTCCTGGGTGAGGTTTGTACACATTTACAGCTGAGAACATAGGGTCTAAGACAGCCACATACTCCTGGCTAACCTTGTGGGTTCATGCATAGAGAAGCTGTGAAATGGAAAGTAAAAGTAGAAGCCCAAATAGAAATGAAAACAGCCTGAACTTTGAATATGCTCCCCTGCCCCCACACAAATCAATTATCAGAAGAAGGAAGGAAGCCTTACTAGCTTGAGGTATTTGAGCACAATTTCTTTCCCATCATCGGTTGACCATCAGGCTCCTAAAACAGAGAGGCAACCCCTAGGAAATTAAAATAAAAACAAGAAAAAATAAACTGAGCAAAGATAGCAACCATACACTTCAGTGGAGACAGATTTCATAGATTGAACCCAGGCAAGTTACTAAACACACAGACACAAAAGACAGCCTTGAAGAAGAAAATCAGAATCCAGAGTTGCCACAATATATTTTTTTAATATATCCAGTTTTCAATAAAATATTCAAGGAGTTAGAAAGTATGACTCATTCTCAGAAAAAAGCAAGGAAAATATGACTCATTCTCAGAAAAAAAAAGTCAATAGAAACTATTATCTGAGTGTCCCCAGAAGTTGGATTTAGCAGGCAAAGACATCAAAGCAGCTATGATAAATAAGTTCAAAGAACTAAAATAAATCATGTTTAAAGAATCAAAAGAAAGTAGGATAATAACGAATCAACAAATAAAGACTCCATAAAGAAAAATTATTAAATTTTTAAAAATATATATTTTATTGATTTTTACAGAGAGGAAGGGAGAGGGATAGAGAGTTAGAAACATCAATGAGAGAGAAACATCAATCAGCTGCCTCCTGCACAACCCCTACTGGGGATGTGCCCACAACCAAGGTACATGCCCTTGACCAGAATCAAACCCGGGACCCTTCAGTCCGCAGGCCGACGCTCTATCCACTGAGCCAAACCAGTTAGAGCAAAATTATTAAAATTTTTAAAAATATTTTTATTGATTTTTTATCAGAGAGAGAGGAAGGGAGAGAGAGAAAAACACCAATGTGAGAGTGAAACATCAATCAGCTGCCTCCTGCATACCTCCTACTGGGGCATGTGCCCTGACCAGGAAGCAAACCGGCAACCTTGCTGTGCACAGTACAATACTCAACCAATTGAGCCACACCAGCCAGGGCAGAAATTATTTTAAAATTTCAAAGTGTAATTTCTGGCCCTAACTGATTTGGCTCAGTGGATAGAGCGTCGGCCTGTGGACTGAAGGGTCCCAGGTTTGATTCCAGTCAAGGGCATGTACCTTGGTTGCGGACACATCCCCGGTAGGGGGTGTGCAGGAGGCAGCTGGTCGATGTTTCTCTCTCATCGATGTTTCTAACTATCCCTCTCCCTTCCTCTCTGTAAAAAAAATCAATAAAATATTTAAAACAAAACAAAACACAAAAACAAACAAACAAAAAAACACAAAGTGTAATTTCTGGAGGTGAAAATAAGCAATACCTGAAATGAAAAATTCAATAGAATGGCTGAAAAGCAGATTCAGGACTCAGTGAACTTGAAGAGATATCGACAGAAATTATCCACTGAAGAATAATAAGAATAAAAATTGAAGAAAAAGGAACAGAGCCTCAGAGACTTGTGGGACAACATCTAATATTCCAACATATGTGTAGTGGGAAAAGAGAGAAAGGGTCAGAAAAAATATTTGAAGAAATAATGTCCAGCCCAGCTAGTGTGGCTCAGGGTTGAGCATCGACCCATGAACCAAGAGGTCCCCAGTTCGATTCCTGGTTAGTGCACATGCCTGAGTTGCTGGCTTGATCCTCAGTAGGGGGTGTGCAGGAGGCAGCCGATCAATGTTTCTCTCTCACCTATGTTTCTATCTCTCTATCCCTCTTCCTTCTCTCTCTAGAAAATCAATAAAAACATACTTTAAAAAAAAGAACTAATGTCAAAAACTTGGAAAATTTGATTAAAAACATTAATCTGCACAACACAATCAACTAGATAACTAACTACAAAGACATGTAAACTGTTGAAAGCCAACAACAAAAAGAAAACATTAAACATCAAGAGCATCAATATAATTGACAGAAACAAGGATGTTTTCTCATTCGAAACAATGCACGCTGGAAGGCAGTGGAATGGTTTATTAAAAGAAAAAAAACTAACAATTTTATATCTCACAAAACTATCCTTTAAATGTGAGGGGGGAATGAAGACATTCCCAGATAAACAAATCTGAGGGGATTTATCACTGGTAGATTGCCCTACAAGAAATTCTAAAGGGAGTCCTTCAGGCTGTAAGTAAAATACATCAGATGGTAACACATCCACAATAGGAAATGAAGAGCACTGGAAATGGTAAATATGTGAGTTAATATAAAAGATTCTATAAATATATATTTCCTTGTTTCTTCACATAACTTATTTAAAAGATGTGAAATTGTATAAAGCAATAATTATAACAATATATTGATGGGTTATAACATGCATGTGACATGTGATAATGATCATTAATAATATATTATTTAATATAAATACAACTAATAATACATAATATTAATTACTAGAGGCCCGGTGCACGAAATTCGTGCACGGAGGGGGGGTTGTCCCTCAGCCCAGCCTGTACCCTCTCCAATCTGGGACCCCTCAAGGGATGTCCGACTGCCCGTTTAGGCCCGATCCTTGGGATCGGGCCTAAACGGGCAGTCGGACATCCCTCTCACAATCCAGGACTGCTGGCTCCCAACTGCTTGCCTGCCTGCCTTCCTGATTGCCCCTAACCGCTTCTGCCTGCCAGCCTGATCACCCCCTAACCACTCTGCTGCCAGCCTGTTTGCCCCCAACTTCCCTCCTCTGCCGGCCTGGTTACCCCTAACTGCCCTCTCCTGCAGGGTTGATCACCTCCAACTGCCCTCCCTTGCAGGCCGGGTGCCTCCCAACTGCCCTCTCCTGCTGGCCATCTTGTGGTGGCCATCTTGTGTCCACATGGGGGCAGGATCTTTGACCACATGGGGGCAGCTATATTGTGTGTTGCAGTGATGATCAATCTGCATAGTACTCTTTTATTAGATAGGATAGAGGCCTGGTACAGGGGTGGGGGCCAGCTGGTTTGCCCTGAAGGGTGTCCCTGATCAGGGTGGGGTTCCCTTGGGGCGTGGGGCGGCCTGAGCGAGGGGCCTGTGGTGGTTTGCAGGTGGGCCACGCTCCCTGGCAACGCAAGTGGAGGCCCTGGTATCTGGAATTTATTTTCCTTCTACAATTGAAACTTTGTAGCCTGGAGCAGAGCCAAGCCTGGGGCTCCCTCCGAGGCCTGCAGCCATTTGTGTTAGGGTTATAATTGAAACTTTGTTGCCTTAAGCGGGTGGGCCCGGCCAGGGTGTGCGGAAAGCTTTGCTTACCCTGTTGCCGGCGGCAACCCTGGCCTGCTCTCTCAAGCTCCATTCTGCCGCCATTTGTTTGAATTTGTTTACCTTCTATAATTGAAACTTTGTAGCTTGAGTGGAGGCTTAGGCCTGCAACGGCTGGCAGAAAGCTTGGCTTCCTCTATTACCTAGGAAACCTTGCTCTCTGTGGCTGTAGCCATCTTGGTTTGGGTTAATTTGCATACTCGCTCTGATTGGATGGTGGGCGTGGCTTGCGGGTGTGTCAGAGGTATGGTCAATTTGCATATTTGTCTATTATTAGATAGGATTAATATAAAGATATATCTGAGATATATAAAATAACATGAAGGGAAGAAATAGAGATATTAGAGCAAAGTTTCTATGTTGTACTGAAATTAAGTTAGTATTAATCTAAATAGATAATAATAAATTAAGTGTGTATTATAATCCCTGCAGTAACCATTAAGAAAGTAACCTGAAAATATATGGTAAAGCTCTGGCTGGTGTGCTAAGTGGTTAGAGCATCGGCCCAGTGTCCAAAGGGACTTGGGTTTGATTCTCGGTCAAGGGCACATACCTAGGTTGCAGGTTCAATGCCCAGCCCCAGCCAGTGTGCATGTGGGACATGCAGAAGGCATGTTTTTCTTTCTCTCTCTCTCTCTCTCTCTCTCTCACCCCCATCCTTCCCTTCCACTCTCTCTAAAAATCAATGAAATTTAATTCTCAGGTGAGGATTAAAAATAAATAAATAAATATATATATAAAAAGCCAGTGACCGTAACATTGTAACGACCATAATGACCGGTCGCTATGACGCCCACTGTGACCAGCGAACCGCTCAATCAGGTACATATGTCTCCCTTTTTCCCCCATTGACCCAAGAGCTCTCTGTGTGGTTAGCTGAGGCTGATCCCTGGCCAGCATTGCAGCTTTACTTATTCCTCTGCTCAAACCTGCTCTTTTCCCATTCTTCCCCCTTACTGTTCTCAAAAGTATCCTTTAATAAGTACTGCCCACTACCAGACTCTCCCACCCCGATCAAGGGTGGGCTGGCAGGCCAAACGCCCCACCCCCTTCTCCCAACCCCCTCCACCCCGCCCCCGATTGGCCCACCCCACCATGATAGGCCCGCAGCCCCTCCCTTCGGCTGGCCCCACCCCTGATTCCCCCCCACCCCAATAGGGGGCAGGGCTGGCTGGCCAACCTCCTGCAGTCCCTCCCCCCACCCCAGATCAGCACCCCCACCCTGATCAGGGGCAGGTTCTGCCGGCCAACAACCCATGACCCTTCCCTTAGTCCGCTGGCCCCCGATCAGCACCCCCTACCCCATTTGGAGGCTGGGCCAGCCAGCCCACTGCCCACAGCCCCTCCCCATGGCCAGCCCCATCCCCAATTGGCCCCCCAACCCCAATCGGGGGCGGGCCAGCCGGCCAACCTCCCGCTATCTCCTCCTCCTGATAGGCCCAGCCCCGATCTGCCCTGATTGGGGCTGGGCCGGCCAGATCCCACCTGTGCATGAATTCATGCACTGGGCCTCTAGTAAATAAACAAATGGTTTAAAATCTATATTAAACATATATAGTAATATATATAGTTACATATATGGCTATATAGAGTAAAAATGTACATAAAAAATAAATGGCATCCTAAAAATATTTAATACTATGGGTGGCAGTAAAGGAGGAAGAGGTGAACAATAAAGGATGGAAACATATTAAATCAGTGGAAGGGCTAGATGGGGAGGGGGAGAGAAAGGAAACATATAGAAAACAAATACCAAAATGGCAAATGTAAATCAAATCACAACAATAATTACATTAATTGTGAAAGGTCTGAACATCCCAATCAAAAGACAGAAATTTGCAGACTGGATAAAAAAAAACAACACCCCAAGATCCAATTATAGGGTGTCTATAAGAGATACCTTAGATTTGATGACGTAAATAAAAGTAAAAATTGAAAAAAGATATACAAGGGCCATTGTAACCATAAGAGAGCTAGAGTGGCTATATTAATATCAGATGACATAGAGAGGTAAAAAAAATGCTATAGAGATAAAGAGGGACATTTAATAATGATAAAGGAATCAATCAGGAACATAGAATAATTATAAACATGAAACATATAAAACCAGATCTGCAAAATACATAAAAGAAAAATGAACAGAATTGCAGGGAGAAATTCAACAATAATAGTTGGAGATATCAATACCTCACTCTTGTTAATGAATAGAACAACCAGATAGGAAATCAGCAAGGATATAGAATATGTACTTGAACAACACTATCAACCAACTTGACATAACTAGAACTCTGACCAAGGACTGGAAACTAGACATATTTTTCAAGTGCAAATGGAACATTCTCCAGAAGAAACCATATGTCAGGATATAAAACAAGTGTTCAATAAATTTAAAATAATTCAAGTCGTACAAACTATGTTCTCTAACCACAGTGGACTTAAATTAGAAACCAGCAACAGAATGAAACCTGGGAAATCCCCAAGTATTTGGAAATTAAGCAGATTTCTAAATAGTCCATAGGCCAAAGAAGATAGCACCAGGGAAATTTAAAAATCTTTTGAACTGAATAAAAATGAAAATACAACAAATGAAAGTTTCTGGAGGAGCATTTAAGATCTTGCTCCTTGGCATATGTCCTCAGTTAGACTCAAATAAACTCTTAAAAAAATTTTTTTATGGAATACAAGCTAAGAAGAGCTTTTAGGGAGACACTTATGTCAGAAAAGAAGAAAGGTCTCAAATCAATAACCTAACCTTCTACCTTAAGAAAGTGAAAAATACAAAAAGGTGCGAACTAAACCCCAGGCAAGCATAAAGGGGAAATAAAGATTAGAGCAGAAATCAATGAAATTAAATACACACACAGAAAAACAATACTTCTGTATTTTTGGTTCTTTGAAAAGATCAACAAACTTTTAATTAGATTAACCAAGTTGGGGGGCGGGGGGACAAAGAGAGAGAGGGAAGATACAGATTGCCAATATCTGGAATAAAAAATGTCTACCCTACAAGAGTTAAAATATTACAAGGGTATGTTATGAATAACTTTATACCAATAAATTAGACAACTTAAATGACATTTAAAAAATCCCCAGATACAAATTACCAAGACCAACTCAAAAGAAATAGAAGCCTGAACAGACTTACATCAATTTTTTAAAAATTAGTATTCAAAAATTTTTCCACAAGGAAGAGCTCAGTCCCGATGGCTTTGCTGGTGAATCCTATTAAATATATATATTTTTTCAATCCTCACTCCAGGATAAGTTCTTATTGATTTCAGAGAGAGAGAGGAAAGGAGAGGGAGAAGGAGAAGGAGAGAGAGAGAGAAACTTTAACTGGTTGCCTTCCATATGCACCCAGACTGGGGATCAAACCTGAAACCTGGGTACGTTCCCTGACTGGCCACCTTTTGTGTATGGATGCTCCAATCAACTGAACCACACCAGCCAGGACAATATTTAAAGAAGAAATAAGACCAATACTTGACAAACAATTTCAGAAAATAGAGAAAGAAACATTTCCCAATTCATTCTATAAGAGCAGCATGATACCAAAGCCAAACACACTATAAGAAAAGAAAACTGCATACCTTTATAATATCAATGCAAAAGTCCTCAACAAAATATTAGCAAACTAAATCTAGCAACATATAAAAAGGATTATACACCATTTCCAAGTAGGATTTATCCAGGAATTCACAGTTGGTTTAGCACCCTAAAGTCAATTAATGTAATATTCCATATTAATAGGATAAAGGACAAAACCCACATGATCATCTCAATACATGCAGAAAAAGCATTTGACAAAATCCAACTCCTTCAAGATAAAAACTCTCAATGAACTAGGAATAGAATGGAACTTCCTCATCCTGATAAAGGATATCTACAAAAACCCTACAGCTAGCATCTATATCCATCAACTGATGAGTGGTTAAACAAAACATGCTATCCTCCTATCTAATAAAAGCAATATGCAAATTGACCATCACTCCAACACACAAGATGGCCGCCCCCATGTGGACACAAGATGGCTGCCACAAGATGGCCGGCAGGGGAGAGCAGTTGGGGGTGATCAGGCCAGCAGGGGAGGGGGGGACTGGGCCATCAGGGGAGGACAGTTTGGGGGACCGGGCCTGCATGGGAGGGCATTTAGGAGCGACCAGGACTGCAGGGGAGGACAGTTAGGGGTGACTGGGCCAGCAGGGGAGGGCAGTTGGGGGAGACTGGGCCTGCAGGGGAAGGCAGTTAGGGGTAACTGGGCCAGCAGGGGAGGGCAGTTGCGGGTGACTGGGCCAGCAGGGGAGGCCAGTTAGGGGTTACTGGGCCAGCAGGGGAGGGCAGTTGGGGGCGACCAGGCCTGCAGGGGAGGACAGTTAGGGGTGACCAGGCTGGCAGGGGAGGGCAGTTAGGAGTGACCAGGCCTGCAGGGGAGGGCAGTTAGGGGCAATCAGGCTGGCAGGGGAGTGGTTAGGGGGTGATCAGTCTGGCAGGCAGAAGCAGTTAGAGGCAATCAGGCAGGAAGGCAGGCACGCAGTTGGGAGCCAGCAGTCCTTGATTGTGAGAGGAATGTCCAACTGCTGGTGGGATCTGGCCTAAACAGGCAGTTGGACATCCCTCGAAGGGTCCCTGATTGGAGAGGGTGCAGGCTGGGCTGAGGGACACACACCCCCATGCACAAATTTTGTGCACCGGGCCTCTAGTATGCATAATAATGGAATACTATATATATAAAAGGCTAAGAGACCATCCAACCTTCCGACCAGTAGCTATGATGCGCACTGACCATCAAGGGGCAGGCACTCAATGCAGGAGCTGCCGAGCTGCAGTGACTTGGCAGCAGCAGTTCTCGGGTGATGCACCCCAGAACCAGAGAGGAGGGAGCCTAATTCCAGGGTGTGCCACCCAAGAACCAACCTCTCACAATCCAGGACCCCTTGGGGGATGTTGGAGAGCTGGTTTTGGCCTGAACCCTGCAGGCCAGGACCAGGGACCCTCACCTGCTGGAGGGACTCTGCTCAGTCCACAGACGCCCTTTGAGCTGCAGCACTGCCCCAGGTGCAGCTGGCTGGGGAGGGACGGTGGGAGGTTGGCTCCAGGGCATGTCCAGCCTGTCTGGCCCAGTCTCACCCCACTGGCCACCTTCTAATTAATTTCCTTTCAATGTGCATGAATCTGTGCACCAGGGCACTAGTTCAGCAATAAGAAGGAATAAAATACTGATACATGCCACAACATGGATTAATCTCCAAAACATGCTAAGTGAAAGAAGTCAGATAAAAAAGGCTATCTACACTAATAAAAGAGAAATATGCAAATTGACCATGCCTTTGTGATGCCCACCAGCCAATCAGGAGTGAGTATGCAAATTAACCCAACAAAGGTGGCGGGTTAATTTGCATATGTGGGCGTGGAGCGAAGACTGAAGGCTCCGGCCCGAGCAAAGACTGAAGACTGAAGAGGCTTGGCTTCTCCACTTCGGCCGGAGCAGAGAAGCCTCGAGGCGCCTAGCCTCGCTGGGGCTGGAGTGGAGAAGCCAAACCTCACTGGGGCCGGAGCGGAGAAGACTAGCCTTGAGGCTTGGCTTCTCTGCTGCAGCTGGAGCAGAGGCCTGGGTCCCGGGTGCTGGAGGAAAACCGGTGCCAGCAGCCAGGGGAAGGACGGCTTATTGCACGAATTTTTGTGCAATGGGCCTCTAGTATATTATATGATCCTATTTGTAAGAAATGGCCATAATGGGAAATTTTATAGACTTCAATCAGTTCAGTGGTTGCATAGGGCAAAGAGCAGGCTTAATTGGGCTCTATGTCCATGATGGAATGAATGGCAGCCCTCTTGGAGACATGCTACCAGCTATCCGAAGTCACTGGATGGCTTTAAGTAGAGAAGTGATATGATCTGACATTTTAACAGCATCACTCTGGCTGCTGTGCCAGGAGTAGACAGTAAGTAGGCAGGAAGAGTAGAAAAACCAGGGACAGGGGCCCTGGTCCAAAGTGGCTACAGTGGAACTAGTGCAACGTGGTCAAACTGTAGATGTATTTATAGACAGGGTTTGCTGATGGATTGATGGGAGTGATGGAAAAAGAACAATCGATGATGACTCCAAGGTTTTGGGCTCAGGAAGCTGGAAGAATGGAATTGTCATTAACTGAGATGGGAAAGGGGAGGAGCATGTTTAGGCAGGAACATTAGGCGGTTAGGTTTAGGTATTTACTAGATATATAAGCAGAGAAGTCCCACAAGCAGTGGTAATATGGGTCTGGAATTCTGGAAAGCAGTCTAAATTGGAGACATATGTATATACTAGAGGCCCGGTGCATGACAATTCATGCACTGGAGCGGGGGGTCCCTCAGTCCGGCCTGCCCCCCTCACAGTCCAAGAGCTCTCATGGGCGGGAGGCAACCCGGCGATCAGGGGAAGGCGACGCCCCCATCACACCTCTGCTGCTGCCTCTGTTGGCATCGCAAGCCTTGGCCAGCCCTGGTTACCTGAGCATCAGGCAGCCCTGAGCGACTGGGCAGCTGCCATAAAAGTCTTGCCTGCACCTCGGGCTGGCCCTGGGTGGCTGGGCAGCCAACATCTGAGGCTTGCCCGTGCTTAGGGCCAGCCCTGGGCGGCTAGGGGGCTGAGGGGACTGGTGGACTCAGGAGGCAGGTGCATGGAGCAGCCAGACCCGCCTAGAGGCGAATCCGGCCATGCCACGTGCCTGCTGCCCCGGTGGGCCTGAGGGGACTGGGCGCCACCATCTTGTGGCTGTGGGCACCGCCATCTTTGAGGGCATGGCAGTCAATTAGCATATTCCCTCCTGATTGGCTGTGGGCGCCACCATCTTTGTGAGGGCATGGCCGTCAATTAGCATATTCCCTCTTTATTAGATAGGATTTTTAAAGCACTTTTCCTTATGAAATATATCAACTTTTCCTCGTATGCTCTTTGCACCAACTTTATCATTTCTATATTTATATGAGTCTTGATTTTAACTTTTTTGAAAATTATATTTTAACAAGGAAGGTGTAGTAGTGGGGGCTTGTGGACAGTCTCTTCTGGTTGCTTCTATTTTCTTAGCAAATAAGGATGCAAAGGTATGAACTGAGAGTGAGAATGGGGAGGAAATTGGGCGGGGGGAGTGAGAGTGATGAAGAAGATATAAAGAGACTTTTAGGAGAGGGGGGATGTGAAGGGAAATACAGTATGACTGCTGAGCAATGTAAGGCCCACTGGAGGTTAGTAGTCATGGATTTTAATTGATCTGTCAGCATGCCACAGCCATACCTGTAGGCATGGGATAGGCATGTTAGATTTAGTCAGGGTTGAGGTTATGGTAAGTGAGCACAAAGAAAATGGAACAGGGAGTTGCAGCAAGCAAGAGCATAATTATGGTAATGGAGTAGGGAAAGAGAGACTGAGGACATGAGGTGGTAAAGGACAGTGCAAGGTGGTAGGCTCAATAGGTTGTCAGTTCCATTAAGTAGAGGGGTTGTTAGGATTGCTTTTCTCTTGCTGGAAAGGTGGAGGTGGTGGTTGGATAGTGGGATGCTTAAAACTGAAATCATTATGGGGGCAGTGGGTGGGATGGAATACTTATTAGAGCTAAGAAGTGAATGAGGGCGCTGGCCGGTATTCTCAGTGGTTAGAGTATTGGCCTATGCACCGAGGGGTCTCAGGTTCGATTCCTAGTCAAGAACATGTACCTGGATTGCAGGTTTGATTACTGGCCCTGATTGCGGTGAGTCCAGGAGGCAACCAATTGATGTCTCTCTCATTTTTTTCCTTTGTGTCTCTCATATTGATGTTTCTCTCTTTCCCTCTTCCTCACCCCTCTATCCCTCCCTTCCACTCTCTCTAAAAATCAGTGGAAACAATATCCTCTGGTGAGGATTAAAAAATAATAGGAAAAAGGAAAAAAAGCAAATGGGAGGATGAAAAGAAAAGCCACAAGTATGACTGAAAGGGAAGAGATATTGGAGTAACTCAAACAGGAAATGATATGATGGTGGTTTAGTCCTAATTTGTGTAGACAAAGGGAGTGAAGGGGTCAAGAAAAGGGGTTAATTTATAAATCAAGATTCCAGAGACTGTGAGCAAGAATAAAAACTAGAGCATGTGCCTGGCTGGTGTGTGGTTCAGTGGTTGAGCTGTGACCTATGAACCAGAAGGTCACAGTTCAATTCCAGTCAGGACACATGCCTGGTTGCAGGCTTGATCCCCAGTAGGGGGCATGCAAGAGGCAGCTGATCAATGATTCTCTTTTATCTTTGATGTTTCTATCTCTCTCCCTCTCCCTTCCTCTCTGAAATAAATTATATATATATATATATATATATATATATATATATATATATATATATATATATGAGGCCTGTTGCATGAAGAGATTCGTACAATAGGCCTTCCTTCCCTTGGCTTCCAGCACCGATTTTCCCCCGGCACTGGGGACCCAGGCCTTCGCTCTGGCCAGAGTCTGCCATCTTCGTCTTTGCTGCAGACTCCAGAGTCTGCAGTCTTGTCTTCATTGATCAGCACTCCGCTCCTGTAGATCCCTTCGCCCCCCACCCTCCCTCTCATAGCAGGCATACTGCCCCACCTGGCCACTCTGTACCTGGAGCAGCTGGGCGGCCGCCATCTGTGGCCTTCTAATTTGCATACTCACTCTGATTGGCTGTGGGCGCAGCGGAGGTACGATCAATTTACACGTTTGTCTATTATTAGGTAAGATTTTAAAAACTAGAGCACAGGTGTATTAATCACATTGGAGGGGACCCTAATGAGACAAGAGGAAGGATAATATCAGGAACAAAAAAGAGGAGACATTTTGTTGAAAGCTGTTAGAGCCCAGGTTAGATCCCTTAAGCCTATCACTAAATTAGGAATCTAGGTTATCTTCTCAGAGTGAACAGGTAA
Organism: Cnephaeus nilssonii; assembly: GCF_951640355.1. Classification (NCBI taxonomy): domain Eukaryota; kingdom Metazoa; phylum Chordata; class Mammalia; order Chiroptera; family Vespertilionidae; genus Cnephaeus; species Cnephaeus nilssonii. The sequence goes on from NC_137077.1 coordinate 47,236,844, forward strand.
GTGTTGAATAGGATCTTGAAGGATATGGGAGAGATTGGGAGTGGCTGTTATGAAGAGTGGAAGAGATAGGCAAAGGAATCAGCAGCAGAGTGGGTGGAGAGGATGTGAGCAGTTAAAGTATTTAAGGAAGATGAGAGATTATCCTAATTTCCTGTCTCGTGTGTAAATGTGGAAAACACAATAAGCTATTTTATGGGTTCATTTTTATCATTTCCATAGGTTACACAATTGATCACGTAGACATTTTACTAGTGTTTGCCATGCTAAGCCCCACAACAGTGGTGCCTTCAGGTTCCTCTGAGCTCCATGTCCAGATCCCCATAGTTACTAGATCTCACTACTGTGTGTTCTGAGGGAATCCGAAACTCTCTAATGGAAGGCCAAAAGCAATCTCACTTCAGCCTCACATCAAAAAAATTTAACAGAAGTAACTCCACACCCCTCCCCCACCACACACGCCTCCTCTGGTGTTTCCTATCATGATTTCCAGCTCAGGTTCCAAGACAGAAAATTCAGACCTTTTCATGTCCCAATTAGACACCAATTTCTACACTGCAAACAGCTCTCAAAGCTTGTCCCTCCTCCTATTAGGATGACTCACAAACTGTCCAAAATCTTGGAAGGTTTACACATTCCAAATTGGGGCAGGGGAGTGAGGCAGATTGGTGGTGTTCCAACCCAGGCAGCGGGAACTAGCTCTCCCAGGCCAAATTTGCACACACACTTGGACGGCTAGGCTCCACAGGGCTTCCAGTCTCTGGTTCTCTGTGCGGGAGCTCCCACATCAGTACTTGGGGTCTTGTCTTAAACTGCATCCCTAGCCTAGACCTCCACTTTCCTCAGGGTGGTCTCAGTGTCCTTTTCTGCCACTGGGCTATTGTCAGGCACTCCTAGTCTACCCAGACCGGACCCTGCCCACCCCGGGATCCATATGCATATTGATTCACTTCCTACTTCAGTTCTCTACTTGGATGCCTAATAGGCATCTCAGACTTTTTTTTTTTAGTATTTTTTTAAATTGATTTCAGAGAGGAAGGGAGAGGGAGAGATAGAAACATCAGTGATGAGAGAGAATCATTGATCGGCTGCCTCCTGCATGCCCCTACTGGGGATCGAGCCCACAACCTAGGCATGTGCCCTTGACCAGAATGGAACCTGGGACCCTTCAGTCCACAGGCCGACACTCCATCCACTGAGCCAAACCAGCTAGGGTGCATCTCAGACTTAATATGCCCAAAGCAAATTCTGATCTCCTTGCTCATTACCACCCTTAAACCTGTTTCTCCCAAAGCTCCTCATCTTAATATCAGTTCCACTTTTCCAGTTGTTCAGGCCCAAATTCTTGGAGTCATTTAAAAAATATATTTATTTTTATTGATTTCAGAGATAAAGGGAGAGGGAGAGAGAGATAGAAACATCAATGATGAGAGAGAATCATTGATTGGCAGCCTCCTGCACGCCTCACACTAGGAATTGAGCCTGCAACACAGCATGTGCCCTGACTGGGAATCAAACCTTGACCTCCTGGTTCATAGGTCGATGCTCAATCACTGAGTTATGCCGGCTGAGCTTGAAGTCTTTCTTGATTCTTCTTTATCTCACAACTCACATCCAGTCCACCAGAAACTCCTATTCAGAATCTACCCACTTGTCACTATCTCTTCTCAGAAAAGAAGTGGCTCCTGCCCAGTTATCACAGTAGCCGCTTAACTGGGTGGTCTACTTCCGTTCTTGCCTCCTTCCCTACATTCTATTCGAAGCACAGAGACCACAGTGATCCTGTTAAACAAAAGTCTAATCTTGTCATTACTTTGCTTAGAACCCTCCCATGACTTCAATCTCACGCCTCTGAGGACTACACAGTCTGGGTCCCTCTCTCCCTCTTTCTCTCTGATGTCATCTCCTGTTGCTTTTCCCTCACTCACATTGCTCCAGCCATTCCGAGTGCTCATCCCTCAGAAATCCACATGGCTCAGTTCTTCCTTCAAATCAGACAGGTCTTCTCTGCCATGTTAGGTAAAATAGTGCTCATTACCCTCTCGTGTCTCTTTCCCAAAGGCAACGTAAACTCCTCCAGGGGCTTTGTCTTGTCTTCAGTTCCTAGTACAGTGCCTCGTACACACTAGGAGCCAAATAAATATTTATTGAAGAAAATAAAGAATAATGTAATTTTGCATTTCTAGAATAATGTAATTTATATTTTCAGGGAGCTATATAAAAGGAAGCTTAGAGGCTATATTTTATTTTACAAATGACAAGACTAAGATCCGCTCAGTCAGTGGTACTATAATGAGACTCCAATCTCCTAAATCCCAGTGCAGTGATCTACTTACAGGCTGTTTCAGAGCAGGTCTGATCCTCACCCTGCAGATGGGAAACTCGGGCTCAGTGCAGCCAGGGACCTGGCCAAAGGTTGTGCTCTTTCATCACACCAGAACCAGAACTCCCAGTTCCTACGTTATAACGGCTCTGAGAGTTTACACTCCTGTCACTGAGGAGTGGATAGAATCCTTACTTCAATGTTTTGTTATTCTAATCTTTACTTTCCCCAACCCCAGGGTCTTTCCCTTTGTGTTTTATTTTTTATTTTTTTTAATTACTTTATTGATTAAGGTATCACATATTTGTCATCAACCACCCCCCATTCCCTTCCCAAACCCCCCCACACGCATGCCCCCCTCCCCCTGTTGTCTGTGATCACTGGTTAGGCTCATATGCAAGCACACAAGTCCTTTGGTTGATCTATCTCCCTTGCCCCCACCCTCCCCTACCTTCCCTCTGAGGTCTGACAGTCTGATCAATGCTGTTCTCCCTTTGTGTTTTATTCTGTCCTTTCTCTAGAGGTCAGAATGATCCCTTACCAACATCCATAACAATGTGCTTGAGACTCTGCTGTCTTTGCTTAGGCTGCTTAACAAAATACCATAAACTGGGTGGCTTGTATACAACAGAAACTTATTCCTCTCCGTCTGGAGGCTGGAAGTTCGAGTTCAGGGTGCCAGCATGGCTGACTCTTCCAGGTGGCAGACTGCCATTTAAAAGAAAATTTTTTGTTAATCCTCACTCGAGGATATTTTTTCCATTTTTAGAGAGAATGGAAGGGAGGAAGGAGGGAGGGGAGAAGGAGAGAGAGAGAAAAAGAGAGACAGAGAGGGAAAGAAACATTGATGTGAGAGAGACACATTGATTGGTTGCCTCCTGCACATGCCCGGATCGGGGACCGGGGAGGGGATTGAACCTGCAACCTGGGTTGGTGCCTTTGACTGGGAATCGAACCCCCAACCCCTCAGTGCCAGGTGGCAGACTGCCATTTTATTGTTGTATTTCACATGGCAAGAGAGCTCTCTGGAGTCCCTTTTATAAGGGCACTAATCCCATTCATGGGCTCCACCTCCCAAAAGCCTCACCTCCTATTAACATCACAGTGGAGGTTAGGATTTCAACATATGCATTTGGGGGTGACACAAACACTCAGTCTATTGCAGGCTCTCTGGGCCTTGACCAGAGGCCATTAAACCCCCCAATGCAACCAAGCAAATGATTGTCAAGGAAACAGGTTTCATAGCTCGCTAGGTGACCTACATTCCTGGTTAATTTTTCTTTCCTCTGAAACAACTTGGGTTTACTACCGGTCGTTTCAGGCAGAGTAAAGGAGGCTAGCAGCCCGAATGTAACATTTGTTTCTTTGTTTTGAACACAAAGAATTCTTTCCTTCTCTCTCTTTTCCCCCATAGTATGTGAACCAAGCTCTGTCCCTTGGGTTCTGTACAAACAAATGGAACAGGGTAAGCAAATTGATTTTGTAGTTACAGGCTGTTCCACATAACTCATTTACAAGGTCAGTGGGGACCACAAGTTACCAAAACAAAGAAGTATGTGATTTAAAATGAGAATCTCTTGATTTATCAGAAACAAGCAAAGACCTTTCAGGGTTTCTAAAAGGCTTATACTCCTGACTCTATCAGAACACAAAAGCTGGAGGATGAGGGGGAAAGTACACGGAGGAGAGGATCAAAATAGCAAGTGCTATAAAAAGAGGCCGAGCGGGCCCACATCTGCTAGAACTCTGTACCAGCCTCCTCCCTTCACGGCGCCATAACTGAAGGGTTTGGGGATCATTCCAGGTTTGGAGGACTTGGAGGAATAAACATGCAATTACAGTTGTAGATATAAAAGTGGTTTCATAGGAGTGTTTTTGGGGAGAAGGCAGTGGCTTGAAACTGAGAGCATTAACGAGCCCTCCGAGGAAGGGCTGGGGATCCCAGAGAGGAAGGCTGGGCCTAACACAGCCGGGCCAGCGTGTCTCTAGACACACTCACCCACCCCCCTGAGCCTCAATTTCTTCTTCTGTGAAATGGAGGTAACAAGAGTTTCTACCTCACAAGGTTAATTGAGGAGAATAAATAACTTAAAGTGTGTAAACTCGTCAGCCTGGGCAGAGATGGAAGCCGAGGATCCTGACACAGGAGTGGGAGGCGGGAGAATAGAGGAGCTTGGGGGCTTATAGGACCCAAGAGATAAAAGGGATGGGAAAGCCCTAACAGTTTGGCTCAGTGGATAAAGCATCAGCCTTCGGACTGAAGGGTCGCAGGTTTGATTCTGGTCAAGGGCATGTACCTTGGTTGCGGGCACATCCCCAGTAGGGGGTGTGCAGGAGGCAGCTGATCGATGTTTCTAACTCTATCCCTCTCTGTAAAAAAATCAATAAAATATATATATTTTTAAAAAGGGCTGGGCCCTAACCGGTTTGGCTCGGTGGATAGAGCGTCGGCCTGCGGACTGAAAGGTCCCAGGTTCGATTCCGGTCAAGGGCATGTACCTTGGTTGCGGGCACATCCTCAGTAGGGAGTGTGCAAGAGGCAGCTGATTGATGTTTCTCTCTCATCAATGTTTCTAACTCTCTATCCCTCTCCCTTCCTCTCTGTGAAAATCCAATAAAATATATTTTAAAAAAAGGGGGGGGGGGGGGCTGGGAAAGAACCATGAGGAAGTTGATTGGGAGGTAACCCTTTCTTAACCCTGAAAGCCCAAACTAGAAGAAGCCAGGCTGGGCTTTGGGGCTTTGGCTGGCTGTGAGGAGAGGGTTAAAAGAACCAAGAGAAATGGCCTGACTTGGTTAGTGTGGAAGGAGGGGCAGTGGTGTGCAGGGAGTGGAGGTGAGAGCCTAACTGGTGGATTCACCAATTTCCATGGTGTAAATGCATCCATCCCCCACTGCTGATTTCAAACCACCAACGTAATGTCATGTCCCACTGGCTCACAAAATTCCTGAAGATCTAACCATTGGCTCTCGGAGGCTCTAGCACCTCAGGGAGTAGGGGAATCAGCACGAGTCCCACGGGGTTCAGTGAGGGAGACTCCCAGTGACCCAAAGGGGGAGACACAGGCACTGGAAGAGGCCCAGTTCTGTCAGCCAAACTGAACAAATTACTTGAATACAGGAGACTGTTTCACCCCCAAGTTTCCTAACTGTGTGGAATTTATGCACTGATACTCCCTCGCATTGAGGTGCTATTGTACTAATTAGGTAGGAAAAAGCAGTTCTTGGTGTACTTGAGAATGGCTGGTTCTGTGTCCTGGGAGGAGGGGGCAGGTGGAGAGATACCTGGAAAGGGGAAAGGGGAAAGGGGAAAGGGTATCCTGAGAGTCACAGGCTCTAAGTACATCCCCCGCTGTGTTCCCTGCTCCCAGAAGTTACAGTCACAGGAAAGAAGACGCTCAGGCCTTCTGCTGGGGGTGCTTTTTAGGCATATGAAAAAGTGAAGTGATGAAATTAGCATCGCCATAAATAGGAAAGATTCCCGGATTCCAGGACATGCGTGGTCCACTTACTGGGTAAATAATGTAGGCAAGTGAAGAATGTGAGTCGTTCCTTTTAATTTTCTGCAAGAGAATTTTACCTGTTTCTCCTAAAGGGATGGGGGAAGGGGATTAATTACAGAAGAGATTAGAAAGAGCTTGGGTAAGAAGGCTTGGCTGTACTATATAGAGCAGAAATATAAGGGGAACACAACCTATTTCAGTCAGTCACTGTGAGGAAACAACTCAAAGTATTACATGTTTAGGGGTTATAAAGCAGATTAGATTAAGTCAAATGATGTCTCAGTGGAAATAAAATGTGAAATTTCGGAGCTGAAAGCCAGTCTTCTCTGGTCATCTCCCAGAATGGCGCTAGCATTTCACATGCAGAGTCCTGCGGAAAGGGAAGAAGTCCAAGACACTCCCGGCAGGGGGAGGAGAGCTTTGAAAGAATGTGTAAAAAAGTTGTAAAGGCTGTAAATATTTGCAGGATAAAAAGAGCAGTGAGTGAAAGTTAAAGAATTAAGGATTATTTTTCTCCAAAAATAAAATAGCATATTACCTAGGAGATAATGTCCTGCTCTTCTGTATTTACAAGGATAAAAAAAAAACAACCCTGCCTGGAAATACATAGGTTTTTAAAATACTTATTGTGAAAAAGGTGGTTGAACTTAATTGCAAGGAGTTCTAGCTGTCCTTTGGAGGTCTTGAAAGTTGGACAAATCCTCTTTTTTCTTGTTTTTATTTGCTTGGTTTGTTGTTGTTAATCCTTGGGGGGGTGGGTAGGGGGGACGGAGAAAAAGAAACAGCGATCAGCTGGTTCTTCCCACACCTTCCCGCATGCTGAACCTAGGTACATGCCCTTCACTGGGAATCGAACCCAAGACTCTTTGGTGCCCCAGCCAACACTCTAATCACTGAGTAACACCGGCCAGGGCTCTTTTTTCTGGTTAAATTAGTAGTAGTGAGGAGGAAACTGGTCTTGTAAGGCATGTCAGGCCATAAAAACTGTGAACAATGCACTGCCCTGGGGGGTGGGAGGGTCATTATCTATGGCCCCAGGACAGATCATCAGATATGGCCTGGGGACCCCCAACACCTGGGGGCCTTCCCACAAAAGGGGGTGGAACCACATCTGCAAGACAAAGACCCCAGAAGGTTATAAAAAGTGAAGCCCTCTGTGTGTTTCTTCACTCTGATTTGGAAATTATTCCCAGAGCCCACTAGTGTTAATAAGCGGGGTCCCTCCCTTTCTCTAGGAAGTGTGCTTGGTATTTCTCTAGTCTTCTGCAACAGTAGCTTTGCCTTAAAACAATAAATTCAGCCCTAGCCGGTTTGGCTCAATGGATAGGCAGGCGTCCTCAAACTATGGCCCGCGGGCCACATGCGGGTGTTTTTGCCGTTTTGTTTTTTTACTTCAAAATAAAATATGTGCAGTGTGCATAGGAATTTGTTCATAGTTTTTTTTAAAAAACTATAGTCCGGCCCTCCAACGGTCTGAGGGACAGTGAACTGGCCCCCTGTTTAAAGTTTGAGGACCCCTGGATAGAGTGTTGGCCTGCAGACTGAAGGGTCCGGGTTCGATTCCAGTCAAGGGCACATGCCTGGGTTGTGGGCTCGATCGCATGCAGGAGGCAGCCAATCAATGATTCTCTCTCATCATTGATGTTTCTATCTCTCTCTCCCTCTCCCTTCCTCTCTGAAATCAATAAAAATATATTTTTAAAAAAAACCAACAACAATAAATTCAATAAAGGACTTTTCTGGGACTTCCTCTCCCTGTGAACTACAGCCACTTCTAGGGAAGGGCCCAGAATTAAAAGAGACAGGCGACTGTCATTTTAGGCATTTATTCTGGTTCTACCTCTTGTGTAGGGTAATCATTTCAAGTCTTAGGCTCTTATTTCCCATAGTTCTATAATACATTTCTTTGTTAAAATATTTTTGAGCCGAAACTGGTTTGGCTCAGTGGATAGAGCGTCGGTCTGCGGACTGAAGGGTCCCAGGTTCGATTCCGGTCAAGGGCATGTACCTTTGTTGCAGGCACATCCCCAGTAGGGGGTGTGCAGGAGGCAGCTGGTTGATGTTTCTCTCTCATTGATGTTTCTAGCTCTCTATCCCTCTCCCTTCCTCTCTGTAAAAAATCAATAAAATATATTTTAAAATATATATTTTTGAAAACTTTTCCAGGCACTATTGGAGTAGAAAATGTTTTGTTATAAATTGCTATATAAGCACAAACTATCCTCGCATAGAAAACAGGAGTTAGACGGAAAAAACAGGAGGTTCAGTTTTATCTGAATTATTTTCTCTTTATTAATGTTTTGTGGACGTGCTATATTTATCACAGCAATTTGAAGTGTAAGCTCCCTGGAGCCTGAGTAGCTATGCAACACTTCTTTCCCTAAAGCATTGTAAGACTCCAGCAAAAGCCCATCTGTAAGTATTTATCTAATTTACTTGTGTTTCTTAGAAGACCCTGAGTGAAGTTTCCATAAGTGGCTAAACTCAGTGGTCAAAGTTTTCAACTTTGCTCATTTTTCTGCAGCTCACATGAACAGCAGAAGCCTCAAGTCACAGCATCACAAAATATTAGGGCTGGACGAGGCCTTAGAGATAATCCTGTCCAATCCCCTCATGAGAAACCTGGGCCCATGGAGGAGAAATGCCTGTCCGGAAGTCATAGCACCAAAAATGCAGAGCACTGGCTCTGTTAATAATTCAACATGCTTTTGGTGACTTCTGCAAAATTTCAACTTCTTGAAAGTAAGATCAGTTTCTGCATCTCATTCAGTAATATTTAGGCCCATAAAGATCTGTTTGCTTTAATAAAGGTTAAAATTTTAACTGTCCACCCAGGAAAGAGATTCCCCACCTCCTCAAACACACACACACACACACACACAACAATCTACTAGGGGGCAGCAAATGCAACAGGATGCACCTTCACCTCTAATTTTGTCCCTTACCACCCCCACCCCCAATAGTAACAGCTACTGATTTTACTTAGTGCCTTACTATGTGTATGTGTTACACATTATTTATCTTATTCAAATCTTATAACAATGTATCCACCTATGAGTTACATACTATCCCCATTTTATAAAGGAGGAGATTAAGAAATGTGCTCAAACCCTGGCCGATTTGACTCAGTGGTTAGAGCGTCGTCGGCCCACAGACAGAAGGATCTCGGCTTCATTCCTGGTCAAGAGGGCACGTACCTAGGTTGCAGGTTCCCCAGCCCTGGTAGGAAACAACCAGTCTCTCTCTCTCTCTCTCTCTCTCTCTCCTTCTCCCTCCATCTCTCTCTTCCCCTCATCCCTCCCTTCCATCTCTCTAGAAATAAATGGGGAAATTATCCTCAGGTTAGGAGGGGAAAAAAGGAAAGAAAGGAAGAAGGAAAGGAAGAAAAGAAGGAAGGAAGGAAGGAAGGAAGGAAGGAAGGAAGGAAGGAAGGAAGGAAGGAAGGAAGAAAGGAAGGAAGTTCAAGGACCCACAGCTACAAAACAAAAAAGCCAAAATCCAAACCAAGGTAATCAGGAATGCAAAACCCTTAAACATTGTGGTTCCTCAGGGACTATCTGTTTGAATATGAGGCAGGAGGCAGTGAGAGGAAGAAAAATAAAGATATTTTGTTAATAAACCATATGCAAACAATCTAAAAATAAAATGCCTGTCATTTTTAAATTGCCACGCTGAACTATTCTTATAAAGGTTACTACTGTGCTCAAATAGGCCAGGGTTTGAGCACATTTCTTAATCTCCTCCTTTATAAAATGGGGATAGTATGTAACTCAGAGATGGATACATTGTTATAAGGATTACTACCCAATGGTTATTTTTGAGTTCTCATCTTACTTGACCTGTCGGCAGCATTTGGCACTGCTGATCACTCCTTCCTTGGTTTCTAGGACCCCACACTCTTGGGTTTCCTGCTAACTCACTGCTGTTCCCTCCCACTGTCCTTCTGCTGCTCCTCCCAGAGCTGTCCTGGGTCCTCTTCTATTCCTACACTCCCTCCCTCAGTGATCTCACCCAAAGTCACGACTTTAGGGTGGCATTTACCTGGACATCTCTACCCAGATCTCTCTCCCTTGAAATCCAGACTCTCATACCCGTTTGTATTGGCCGTCACCACCTACACATGGATAGCAACATCTTGACTTGACCCAAAACAAACCCTTGATATCATTCCCCTCCAAGCCTGCACCATTCATAGCCTTTTGCATCTGTCGATGGCAAACCCACTTCTCAGCCGGTCAGGCAAAAAACTCTGGAGTAATCCTTGGCTTCTCTGTCCCTGACATGTGAGCCTTTGGGGAATTATTTTGGCTCTATCTTCAGAATGTGGCCAACTCTAAACACTTTCACCACTTCCTCTGCTACCATTCTGGTCTGAGTCTTCATTATCTCTCAAAAGAATTACCATCACAATGAGTTATCATCTTAAGTTTTCTTCCTGCTTCTACCTGTGCCCTCCTGGAATCTAGTCTCAACTCAATAACCAGAGTGATCTTTTAAAAAAAGGTAATCAGGCCATGTCACTTCTGTGTTTGGAACCCTGCATCCCCCGCCACCCCTCCACACACACACCCCACCCCCTCCCCTGTGTCAGAGTAAAAGCCACAGGCCTTGCAGTGGCTTACCAGAAGCTACAAGATCTGGCTCTCTCCCATCTCCTACTCTTCATCTTTTCCAGCCAAACTGGCCTCCCTGCTCTTCCTTCCAAGAAGACGCTGGCGTCTGCTCTAGCTGCTCACTGTTCTGGGACCATGCTTCTCCCAGAGAGCCACTCGGCTAACCCCTCATGACCTTCAAGTCTTTGTTCAGATCTCATTTATCATGAAGGCAAATCCTGACCATTTTGTTTATATTGCAAGTGTTGGAGTCCAAGGTAGCCCTCCCCAAAATACCCCACAGTGGCATATTGATTATTGTGAATTAAAATCACTTTAGAAGCAGCAGGAGCCAGAGAAGCTCTCAGACTCTCTGTCTAAATGCAGGAAATAAATCTCCATGTGAAAAGTACCTTCCCTGCTGTAGATGAGCAGGGAAGGAGCAAGGAACAAACAGCCCTATCTCCAGAAGTAGAGAATCCAGAGCCGAGAAGTCTCTATAAACAAACCTTTGTTAATTTTACTAGCTTACTGCCCTAGCTTACATTCTACTTACATTCCTCACTAGCCAGAATCGGCAAGAACTCAAGAAGGGTAGAAGAGGGAATTTCCTCTCCCAGACAGAACCTGCCTCCCACCCCACTCCTGCTAGAACTCTCATTCCACTTTACCTTGCTCTATATTTTTCTACAGCACTCTACACCTTCCAATGAATTATGTAATTTACTCTTTAAAAACATTTTTTTTGACAGGGTAGTTGTAACTTTATGGAGGATCTTTTTAATTAAAATGCTTCACAATGGAGACCACAGCCTGGAGGGGAAGCAGCCTCCTAAATGTTTCCTGCCCAATGACCCATAGACTGCCGCAGAATTGGTTCATTCCCCATCTCCTTCAGGCTAAGGTGTAATGGATGGAAATGGAGACAATGACAAAGAAGAGGCAAGACTGAGGCTCAGTCTTAAAAGAAATCCTAAAGGACTTGAACTTAAACTAGCTGAAGTTGGTTTTACAGCTGTTCTTCACCCAGTTCCAGCCAACCAGGAATAAGTTAATGTTAACATAAAAACATTCAAACTTGTAAAGAATTTTTGTGAGTTTATTTGAGCCAAACTGTTGACAATTGCCAGGAAGCAGTATCTCAACGGAGAACGGTGGGTTTTTGTCTATTTTTATACATTGCAATCAAAGGAGGGGAGGTAGGTGGGTTACAAGAAATCCATTGGTGATAGGTTAGAGAGGCAGAAGAAAGCAAAGGGTGGGGTGGGTGGATGAGGGGAACCTCTGGGATTGGATAAAAGGTAAAATGATAGACACATACTTAGATGGGTGTAGGATAGCCAACAGTCAACAATTAACATGATAACAATGAAGGGATTTGTGGTATCTGTCCTGGCGCCTGGCACATCAGGTTGCGCCTCAAGGGGTCCAGGAGAGGGGAAGTTACTAGTTACCCAGACATTTCAAGGGTATGTTATTATAGATGCAAAAAGACAGATAAGCTCAGTTAAGGTAAAGGTTGACCTTGTCAGTGAGGATACCATCCTAGGACGTGACTACCCATCATAACCTGTTTTTTAGTTTAAAAAAGTTTTAATTTCAGGCCATCCTTTGTGGTGACTTTAGGTCTCTGAGTTTGCAAGGCTGCCACACAGGCCTTCCCTGAGCTTGTCAGGTCAGCATGTGGCCCCTTTCGTCCACGTTAATATAGTTTTGCCACCTAAGCTGATGCCCATAGTAGCAGCTGTTCAGAAGTTGGGCCTAATTGGCACTAGTTGCCAACATCACAGCTACCAAAATTGCCAAAGGAGATTTCCGAGCAGCTCCTCTCCCCTCTCCTCTCAGCGAGAGGCCAGGCCTCCCTCAGTGATCAGTCCAGCCGGCAGCCTTCATTTACGCTTCTTCTCCCGTTGCTGGTGAACCAAGAGTCTGGGGGTCGGTCTAGCACCAGCTTTGCTCCTTGCTTGGCACCCTGGCCTTCCGTCTGTATCTGGCTGTAAATTGTTCGCCCAGTTCAGCTATCTTCTCACTTTCCCCATTCCACCTGCCAAGAAATTTTCCTTGCTTCTTACTATCCTGCCTTTTTCCTAAGTTCCTAGAAACTGTGCTAAATATGGTTGTGGGATGAATCAAAAAAAAGTGAAAAGCTCTACTAATTAAGACTAAAATATTTAGCAACAGACTAAAATGTTAATTTTTCCAAATTTCAAAATACCTGCCACACAATAGGAATTCAATAAGCGTTTGATGAATGAACTATGTACTGTAATCTCTGTACATATTTCCAAAGCATCCATTTTGTGTGTGTGAGTTGGAGTCTATTCAAGTTCTGCCTATTCAGTATCCAAAACCCATTTTTGCTTTCATTTTTGCCTTTTTCTATTTCAGAAAAAAACCCTTTAACTTATATTCTGTATAGCAATCACTATTGTTCCCTGAATATTTCCATAAGCTATCACCCAGAGCTGGTTAAGGAATTGAAGAGCTAAGATAACATAATGAAGTTGCAGAGAAAGAAAAACAATTGAAATAAAGGATGCTAAAGCCAGGGCAGGGGAAACTTTCTCCTAATCCCACTAGTTCTTCTGGCTGCTCAAATAATTCAAATGACATACAGCTGATTAACAGGAGAAAATAAAATTTTAATACAAGTGCACAGAGGAATTCACCTAAGCATGAAAATTCCAAAAACAGTGAGGCAAAATGCGGTATGTATGCCATTTAAACTGAGGGGTAGGTTGCCAATTCACTGGTAGATGACAAAGAGCAAACATTTATCAAACAAATTCTTGCAGAAAAAAAATGGGACACAAACAGGAATCTAGCAAAAAGCTTTTTGCTTTGATCCTCCCTGCTTGTCCCACTCCCTCCCCCCGCCCCCGCCCCCTTACCTGAGGATAGGTCTATTGGTTTGACAGAAAGAAAGAGAGAGAGAGAGAGAGAGAGAGAGAGAGAGAGAGAGAGAGTTGATCAATTGCCTCCCGTAATGAATCCGACACCTTTTGGTGTACTGGATTACACTTCAACCAACTGAGCCACCGGGCCAGGGCAACACACTTAATGTTTCTTTTTCTTTTTAATTTTTTATTGATTTCAGAGAGGAAGGGAGAGGGAGAGAGAGAAACATCAATGATGAGAGAATCATTGTTCGGCTGCCTCCTGCATGCTCCCTACTGAGGATGAGCCTGCACCTGGGCATGTGCCCTTGACCGGAATCGAACCGGGACCCTTCAGTCTACAGGTTGATGCTCTATCCACTGGGCTAAACTGGCTAGGGCAGTGGTTGGCAAACTGCGGCTCGCCGCTCTGTTGACTAATGAGTTTGCCAACCACTGGGATAGGGGCTTAATCACAAGGAACAACAACAGCCTGTAATTATTGGAATCGAGAGTCTAGGGCAACACAATGTTTCTGTGCTAAGGTGAATATGCTAAGATTCCCTTCCAGAAGCAGGTTTTGCTATCTGAATCTCTTTAGGCAGATGAGGGGTAGGTAAAAACTCTTCTTGAGTTTGTTGGGCTTTAATTATTTTCAGCTGGAAATAATCCGGATGCCAGAGTGGCACATTCTGGGGAGACTCACTCCTGAGGGCCACACTTCTGGGAAATAAGGTAGCAGGGACAGTCTGAGTGATGTATTTCCCATGAGTCAGCACAAGGTGGTTTGGGCTTAAGGGCAGCTCCACCAGGCCCGCTGTGTTCAACTAGTGTAATTCCTCTCAGTCCTAGTTTCCTCACCGGTAAAATGGGGATAACTCCCAGTTTGTTGCATGGATGAAATGTGATTGATACAGTGTAAAAACCAACTCCTCTGCATAGTAAGCAATCAAAAATAGGAAGCTATTATTATAATGAACTTAAATAAAACAACCCAGCTTTTGCACTAAGTGGAAAGAGATTGTTGTTAGGAACCAAAAGGTTCATTAAAAAAAAATCTTTACTGTTGAAAGTATTGAAAAGGTTCGTTTTTAAAAGGAAACAGGAAAATGAGCAAGGAAAAGTAACCAAAAAGGTGAGACCTCAGGCTGGCTGGTGGAAATGAAGACCTGGAAAGGGCAGCAAGCCTCTCTGGTTTTGTGAGTGTGTGTTGTACAGTAATATGTTTTTGTTGGTTTTAGAGAGAGGGGAGATAGAAACATCTATTGGCTGCCTCCTGCTCGCCCCTACCGGGGATCGAGGCACCGGGAATGGAACCACTGAGCCACACCCGCGGGGCCAAGCCGTGTCTCTTGGAAACCGCTCGGCTCTGCCACGGCGACTGGCTAGAGAGGCCGCGCGGACCGTGCTCCGAGGGTGCGGCGCGCAGTGGGAGGCGAGGCGGCGGCTCCCTTTACTAGGCGCCGGTCCTCCCGAGGCTCGGCCCCCGGGCGCCCGTCACCCTCCCACTGAGGACAGCGCGGACCCTGCGTCTTCCGGCTCCTTCCAGTCTCCATCCCCTCCCCACCCGCCCCGCCCACGCTCCGGCCCCAGGAGTCTCCTCCCCTTCCTGATTCTTCTGGCTCCTTCCGAAGAGTTTGGTTTGAACTTTTGAACTCGCCAATCAGCGCCCTGTGCCCGCTCTCTCAGCCCGCCCTTGTAGGCGGGGCGCCCGGCCAGGTGCCGCGCAGCTGGAGGCGGGCCCCGGAGGCCGGGCGGGGTTCAGGGCCCGCCCTCCCGACGGGCGGTGGGTATATAGGGTGCCGCGGGCGGGCTGTCGGGTCACTTCTCCCCCGGATTCCTTGGTAATCTGTCAGTGGGAGGTCCTTGTTCCCGTTCCCTCGCATTTTTCAGCCCCTCCGAGCCCTACAAGTCTCAGCTATGGTGAGTTGTGGGGGTGGGGGTTCCTGGGGGGGGGGGTCCCCGGGCGGTGGTATGTGGGGCGGGGAGAGGGAGCAATCCGCGGAGCGGCGGGACCCGGTTGCACGTGGGGCCGCATCCCGGAAGCCTCCAGGCAGACTGGCTCCTGGTGCCCAGGCTGGGGAAGTTGACTGCACCGGGCAGACTCCTCTTTGGGCCGGAAGGCGCGGCCCGGCCACTGCCCTCGGTGAAAGGGGGAAGCCCTCTCGGTCTCGGTGAGAGGGTATCGTCCTAGAGCCCGCCATCGCCCGAGGACGGCTAGGGAGCCTTCACATTGGCTCCCAAGGGCTTGTGGAAACTACGAATCCCTCCCTTCCCATTTCCCCGATGACCTCACCTTCCCTTGCGCAGTGGAAGCACCTGGGGCACCTCGTGCGCTTCCGCTCGGAAGGTGCGAACGCTGGCTGGCCCCCCCTCCAGCGCCCGGTGACTCGCTGCTGAGTCACCTGTGGCCGGGCTCTGGGGCGCGGCTCCTATTGCGCCAATCCACCTGGAGGCTGCAGGCAGGCTCCGCCCCACGTTGTCCCAGCCGGTATTTCTGGTGCTCATTTAGAGGGCTGTTTATAGCTTAAGCCAGCTTTTTAAAAACAAGCCCATGAAAGGATTTTTTCTTGTAAAACCACAGAGTAAACTAGTACTGACGATGTATTTGTAGTTTTTTTTTTTAATGTATTTGTAGTTTTAAAGAAACATGAAACTATACACTTCAGTATTTTCTATGTAACTTCCAGAGGTATTGAAAACAACTAAAAGAGAGCCTCTGTTGGTCTACAGTAAGCCATGTTTTAAAACCAGTATTTATGTATCAACTGTTTCAAAAACAGTATCTTTAAAAAAGAAGAAACAGTATCTTTAAAAAAGAATAGCCGGCAAGTTACATTCTTCAGAGATTACTGCAGTTACCAAAAGAATGTCTGACTGGAACAACTTGAGTGCTTTTCACCAAGCAAACCCCAAAATACTGGTAAAAGTGTAGTTAAGAAATCACTGTTTTAAAGCAGCGATTTCAACCAGTGTGCCACAAGAATTTTTAAAACATGCAATAATACCTGACTCATTTAGTTAGGGGCACTGACCTCTTTTCCCTTAGATTGTCAAAACAATTTATTTTTCAGTATGCTGCAGAATTTTATAATTAGTTGATGTATGCCCTGAGATGAAAAGGGCTGAAAATCGATGGTTTAAAGTGCAGCAGAGCAGCAGCAGCAGACCTATTTCAACAATAACATGTTACATTAATAGTTTTTTATATAGGTTGCCAGTTCCATCCCAGGTCAGAATGCATATGGGAGTCAACCAACAAATACATAAATAAGTGCAACAATGTGGGGCGCGGCTACAGTGTTTGGACAGGTTCAAGCCTCGGACTAATGAGAGGGCACAGTCCTCTCATGGCCACATGCAAATCCCAGCTTGGAGGGCAGAGCCCTCCCAGCACAATTATAGCCAACAGTTATAGTTGTAAGCTTGAACCTAAGATCTGAACACGTGGCCCCACGTGCCTGAGTGATGTGGGCTTGATAGAGTTCAGGTGCATGTAATTAAGTAGATTCCAAAACCACGAGAATGTTGTAAACATCTTGACCACGCCCTTACTTTGCCTCCTGGAATCTGGCTATAAAATAGAGACAGCTCACAGGTCCTGGTGCTGTCTCTCTCCATCAGAGAGGGCAGCGACCCACTGAGGCCCAGCTTTCTTTCTCTTGTCTGTCTTTTCTAATCCTTCACCGCCCCCACTCAGGGTCACTGAACCTGGCTGAGCTGGCACTGCACATAAGGCGCCCTGGGGCTGCGTATGCCATGGCCGTGCCGGCCCGCCACAGAACAACAAATTGATGTTTCTTTCCCACCCCCCTCCTCTCTAAAATCAACAAAAAGAGACAGTGGCTACTTATCCAGTTAAAGCTAAACTAACTGACTCTATCATCTGTGTAGGTCTGTCCATCTCCCTAGTGGCCATGGGGTAGTGGAGGGCACAATTTAAACAAGGAATCTAGTTAGCCTGTTGAGCAATGAAAGAAAGTTTGGGGGCTCAAAAGGTTTCAATAGAAGTGTTTCATTAGATTGAGAGTATCTTCTGAGATACTTCATCTCCTTGGACCTGGTTCTAATATATTTTATTATAGACAGATCTCTGACTCTCCCACTTTCTTGAGCTGTGGGATTTCCAAAGTCTAGTTAAAGGTAAACATGATGCAATGGTGAGTAGTCATGGGTTCATTAGCACAGACAACTCCTTTCTCCCACAGCCCTAGAGCTGGGCGAGTGCGTGCAGGTGACCCCTGAGCTTGCTGATGTGATCAGGAGCCCGTGATTGTTTTATGGGGAGTATAGGTGGGAAGGAGGGGACCACAGTTCAAGGTTACGAGTGATTAGGGTTTTATTACCTCAGGTTATGAAACTAGACTCTTTGAGATCTTAGCTGGTGTTTAATTTTCTTTAACTAGTTTTCCATTAGTGGCTTTTATAAACTTTAAACCTTATTTGAGGAAAATGGGAGATATTGTCAACATTTTGAAAGTCCTTGAGTAACCAGTCCCCCAAGTAACCAAAATAATACAGTAAATACTCCTTTTTTTTTGTTTTGTTTTTTTTTTGTTATTTCCCTCTTGTCTGTGGGTATAGATTTTCATTGCCTTGTTTTACTAAACAGGAATGAATTTGGTAACAAACTATTTTGTTCAGCAAATAAAGGAAAACTTTTTCAATAATATTGTTAAATTCTTGAAACTGTAGATTTTTCCCACAGTTGCCAAAGATATATGTACATTTTACTAGGAAACTGCTAATTTCCAAAATTGTTAGTAAAGTCTTGGCTTTTATTTAGATGTGTCTCCACCCCACCCTGCCTTCCCTCAGTGAAGGGAAAATGTTGTTCCTTAAGATTAAATTCAGAGTTAGAAAGCTGCCTCTGACCAGTTTTTAAAATACAGCTAACCACTGCTTATTTGGCACTTTCTCCATGAGTCATATGGCTGTAGTTTGCTGGTTTAAACTGGTTTTAAAGGGAGGGAGAAGCTCTTTTACTATTTATTTGTTGTTAAATATTTTTATTGATTTCAGAGAAAGGGAAAGGGGGAGAGAGAGAGAAAAACATCAATGATGAAAGAGAACCATTGACCGGCCTCCTCCTGCATGCCCCCACTGGGGATCCAGCCCACAACCCAGGCATGTGCCCTTGACCAATACGAACCTGGGACCTTTCAGTCTGCAGGCTGACACTCTATCCACTGAGCCAAACCGGCAAGGGCAAACTCTTGTCTTTTAAAGAATAGGATTAAAGAGGGACCAGAATGAGCTCAATAGTTACACAATCTCACAGAATGAATCACGGCTGAAAGATGAATTTTTGC
This sequence comes from Cnephaeus nilssonii, assembly GCF_951640355.1. NCBI lineage: Eukaryota > Metazoa > Chordata > Mammalia > Chiroptera > Vespertilionidae > Cnephaeus > Cnephaeus nilssonii. The sequence continues at coordinate 47,255,447 of NC_137077.1, forward strand.
ATGCCTTTTAAGGGCTCAGCCAGCATATTTTCCAGGAACTGGGGGAAATGGATTGCTCTACAGCAGCTTTGTTTTTCTGAGGTGGGTAGAAACCCGACCTCTAATGTGGCTACAGAGGAAGGGTTTGGTCTCTAGCCTGCCTAATAGTTAATTAACATATCTTTGGTTTTCCCAAGCATTTTTTTTTCTGAATCAGTCTTCCACAGACTGTTGCTTATGCCATAGTCCTGGGGCAGGAGTGGCCTTGAGGAAGTTGATTAATCTAACCTGAAGTTTAATTAGTCATCTTGGTGTGAATCATTCCTAAATGTCCCATCTGATGTGTCACATTCTGACATTTTCCTTTCTTCCTACCACAGCGTGAGTGCATCTCCATCCATGTTGGTCAGGCTGGTGTCCAGATCGGCAATGCCTGCTGGGAGCTCTACTGCCTGGAACACGGCATCCAGCCCGATGGCCAGATGCCAAGTGACAAGACCATTGGCGGGGGAGATGACTCCTTCAACACCTTCTTCAGTGAGACAGGCGCTGGCAAGCATGTGCCCAGGGCAGTGTTTGTAGACCTGGAACCCACAGTCATTGGTGAGTTGACCTCAGTAACCCAAGTAAGACACACACACCCTGGGGTCTGGGACACAAGGTGTGGCCAGGGGGCTCCATTGAGGCCCTGGGGTTGAGCAGGCTTGTGCAGGTTGTTAGTGATGGGTGGCTGCTTTGGTTCCCTTTTGCAGATGAAGTTCGCACTGGTACCTACCGCCAGCTCTTCCACCCTGAGCAGCTGATCACAGGCAAGGAAGATGCTGCCAATAACTATGCCCGTGGACACTACACCATTGGCAAGGAGATCATTGACCTCGTCCTGGACCGAATTCGGAAACTGGTAAACACAGTACTTTATTTAAAATGGGTGAGCCCTAGCCAGTTTGGCATTTTTAAATTACTAAAAAAATCAATGAAATAGGCCTTACTAAATAACTCGATTTCTAAACTAGACAGTCCTGGGTGTGGGACTACTATTTGGGGTAGGGATAAGAATGATAGGCAAAAGAGCAATGCCTTACAAGCAGATTTGGACAATTGCTCATTCAGTGAGGGCATTTTATCAGGAGTCGGGGTGAGAGCAAGGGGGCCTGAACAGTTTGACTGACATAAAAGCCCATTAAACATCCTTGTTCATATTAATCAGTCAGCTTCCCTGCTTCAAGCTGAGACATCCCTTTTTAGGATATCTTAGTCACACTGAATGAGTAGGTGGCTGACTCTGACATGTAACTAAATGATCAAACTTTTTTTTTTTTAATATATTTTATTGATTTTCCACAGAGAGGAAGAGAGAGGGATAGAGAGTTAGAAACATCGATCAGCTGCCTCTTGCACACTCCCCAATGGGGATGTGCCCGCAAACAAGGCACATGCCCTTGACCGGAATCGAACCTGGGACCCTTGAGTCCACAGGCCGACGCTCTATCCACTGAGCCAAACCGGTTTTGGCTAAATGATCAAACTTTTGAAAAGAAAAATCTGGGCTGGTGCCTTATGTTGGTACAAAAAGTTCGGGGCTCCAGAAGCCAGTATAGCACTGATTAGAAATGGCCAACACTGGATCACTCCAACACACAAGATGGCTGCCCACATGTGGTCAAAGATCCTGCCCCCATGTGGACACAAGATGGCCAGCAGGGGAGGGCAGTTGGAAGGGACCAGGCCTGCAAGGGAAGGCAGTTGGGGGCGATCAAGCCTGCAGGGGAGGGCAGTTAGGGGTGACCAGGCCAGCAGAGGAGGGAAGTTGGGGGCAAACAGGCTGGCAGGGGAGCAGTTAGACATAAATCGGGCTGGCAGGAGAGTGGTTAGGGGGTGATCAGGCTAGCAGGCAGAAGCGGTTAGGGGCAATCAGGAAGGCAGGCAGGTGAGCAGTTGGGAGCCAGCAGTCCTGGATTGTGAGAGGGATGTCCCAGATTGGAGAGGGTGCAGGCTGGGCTGAGGGACACCCCTGTCCCCCTTGTGTACAAATTTTGTGCACCGGGCCTCTAGTTTTATATATATACATACATACACTTGAGTGGCCAGATTATTATGATCTCTGAACACAATAATCTGGCCACTCAATGTATATCCTATATAATAAAAGGCTAATATGCAAATTGTCCCCTCAACCAGGAGTTCGACCAGCAGGCAGGCTGGCCAACCACCCATGTCCCCTCTCCCTGGCCAGGCTGGCCGGACCCCACCCATGCGCGAATTTATACACCGGGTCTCTAATATATATATATATACGTATACACACACACACACTCTCTAGAGGCCCAGTGTACGAAATTCATGCTTGGGTGCAGTCCCTAGGCCTGGCCAGTGATCGAAGCATGAGTGTCTGGCATGGAAGGGCAGCTGACCTCTGGGCCCTGGGCAGCACCTGGGCTCCTGGGCCCCTCTGCGCCCCCATCCGCCTGAGTCATTGGGCCCCTGCCCAGCTCCCTCAGTGCTTGGGAGCCAGGCGGCAGCCCCAGCACCCACTTGCACCCACCTTGGCCAGGTGCCGCCCACTCACATGCTCCACCATCCTGCTGTGGTCAGCGCACGTCATAGTAAGTGGTCAAACTCTTGGTTGAGGGGATAATTTGCATATTAGGCTTTTATTATAGGATATATATATATATATATATATATATATTAATATTTTTATTGATTTCAGAGAGAGGAAAGGAGAGAGAGAGAGAGATAGAAACATCAATGATGAGAATCATTGATCGGCTGCCTCCTGCACACCCCACACTGGGGATCGAGCCCGCAACCCCGGCATCTGCCCTTGACCGGAATGGGACCTGGACCCTTCAGTCCACAGGCCAACACTCTATCCACTGAGCCAAACCAGCTAGGGCTAGGATATTTTTTATTGATTTCAGAGAGGAAGGGAAAGGGGGGAGAGAGAGAAACATCAATGATGAAAGAATCATTGATCTGCTGCCTCCTGCACGCCCCACACCAGGGATCGAGCCTGCAACCCAGGCATGTGCCCTTGACTGGAATGGGACCTGGACCCTTCAGTCCATAGCCTGACGCTCTATCCATTGGGCCAAACCAGCTAGGGCAGAGCTCCCTTATTATAGAAGCAAGTATCGATCACTGAAACGAGGAAGGCATTGAGATAGAAACACAGAAAGCGGCAGGCTTGCTTTTCTAATAGAGCTCCGGGCGATGTGGACTTGCCCTGTGGCAGAAAAATCTTAGACAATTGTGTTCACTTCAATGACGTTGATAACTGTTCTGTTTGGGTCATTTTTAAGAGTCTGGCAGTCAGCTGACTCTGCTCCTTAGACAGCTTGTAAGTAATTAACCCAAAATCAAGAATGAATGCTTGGGTAGACTAGCTTATTAGCTACTAAGTCCAGCCACAACTGGTCTATGGCTTGATACTTTTCCAGATGTTTATCATGGTCGCCCCAGCAAAATTGGGTTATTGGTTCCTATGTTTGCAAGTCAAGCTACAAGCACTGACTTGGAAATCAAGACCCGCCTTTAGGGACAAATAAACCTAGTAAAAGCCATTGAGGGTTTATGAGTGAAGTTCATTAACTACCAAAACCATTGTATTTGTCCTTGGTGTTACTACTGTGTCCATATGAGTAATGGATGTAATTGGTAAACTAGGGTTTGCCTTGTACATTGATCTCATTCAATGCAGGGATCTACTGGAGAAGTGAGCCCTGAGGGGTTGGTAGAGAATGTCCACAAACCTCAGCACTTTTGAGAAGTGTAAGGGTTGTCAACAGAGTACTTTGTTTGAGAGGTCAAAATAATCTTGGAGTTGGCTAACCAGAACAGCTCCGTTGAGTGCTGAAAGGCCCTCACAGTCTTATGGAACTGTGACAGTACATCACCTTTCCCGAAATGGCTGGGTTTTCGGGAAACTGGTGCTCACTGTGCCAGGCACTGTTCCAAGAACTCATGTAGTTCTCAACAACCTGAGGTAGATCGCTATTCTTCTCGTTGAGGAAGTAATGAATTTGCTGAAACTGGTTTGGCTCAGTGGATAGAGCGTCGGCCTGCGGACTGAAGGGTCCCAGGTTTGATTCCGGTCAAGGGCATGTACATTGGTTGCGGGCACATCCCCGGTAGGGGGTGTGAGGAGGCAGCTGGTCGATGTTTCTCTCATCGATGTTTCTGGCTCTCTATCCCTCTCCCTTCCTCTCTGTAAAAAATCAATAAAAATATATTTTTAAAAAAAAAGAAAGAAAGAAATGAATTTGGTCAAAGTCCCACAGCAAGGCCCTGGTAGAGCCAGATCCAGACCCAGCCTGATTCCAATACCAGGGCCTTTAACGGGCTGTTCTGTTATATTCGGGCTCCGAAAGCCTCTGCCCAGTTTGTAAGACAGACATCCATTGTCCGGAGCTGGTGGTCCGGGCCTGCCCTTGGTAGCTCTCCAGCTGATAAGAGTTGCCCTTGTTCTGCTGTCGCGGCAAGGGCACCGGAGCCGCCCTCCCAGTCACTAAAACTTGGCCCTGCATCCGTTCCAGACCTCATGATTCCTCTGCCTTCAGAGATGGAAATATTTCACTTTAAAATAGCCTTTTAGAAAACATAAAATAGCCTTTTAGCAGATTTCCCCTTCCCCCAGGAGTTGATTGTGAAAAGTTTCTCTGAATCACTTAGCACTTTGGAAGCTTTTTGCAACTGCTTTCCTAGCAAATATTCACAAGAGTTTTAAAATCTCAATGTAGTAATTAAGGATTTAAAGAAGTCACTACAGCTTTGACCAAGGCTAAAATTAACACTCTCTTTCTTTTCTAACAGGCTGACCAGTGCACGGGCCTTCAGGGCTTCTTGGTTTTCCACAGCTTTGGTGGGGGAACTGGTTCTGGGTTCACCTCTCTGCTGATGGAACGTCTCTCCGTCGATTATGGCAAGAAGTCCAAGCTGGAGTTCTCCATTTACCCAGCCCCCCAGGTCTCCACAGCTGTAGTTGAGCCCTACAACTCCATCCTCACCACCCACACCACCCTGGAGCACTCTGATTGTGCCTTCATGGTTGACAACGAGGCCATCTATGACATCTGTCGTAGAAACCTCGATATTGAGCGCCCAACCTACACTAACCTTAACCGCCTTATTAGCCAGATTGTGTCCTCCATCACTGCATCCCTCAGGTTTGATGGGGCCCTGAATGTTGATCTGACTGAATTCCAGACCAACCTGGTGCCCTATCCCCGCATCCACTTCCCGCTGGCCACATACGCCCCTGTCATCTCTGCTGAGAAAGCCTACCATGAGCAGCTTACTGTAGCAGAAATCACCAATGCGTGCTTTGAGCCAGCCAACCAGATGGTGAAATGTGACCCTCGCCATGGTAAATACATGGCTTGCTGCCTTTTGTACCGTGGTGACGTGGTCCCCAAAGATGTCAATGCTGCCATTGCCACCATCAAGACCAAGCGCAGCATCCAGTTTGTGGACTGGTGCCCCACCGGCTTCAAAGTTGGCATTAATTACCAGCCTCCCACTGTGGTCCCTGGTGGAGACCTGGCCAAAGTACAGCGAGCTGTGTGCATGCTGAGCAACACCACAGCTATTGCTGAGGCCTGGGCTCGCCTGGACCACAAGTTTGACCTGATGTATGCCAAGCGTGCCTTTGTCCACTGGTATGTGGGTGAGGGCATGGAGGAGGGAGAGTTTTCTGAGGCCCGTGAGGACATGGCTGCCCTTGAGAAGGATTATGAGGAGGTTGGAGCAGATAGTATTGAGGGAGAGGATGAGGGTGAGGAGTACTAACCTGTCAGCTGTGATGTCACACTCCAGTGTCTTGGGATTGTCTTATTTCTGTTCTGTGAAGTCTATTGTGTCCTAAATTTTGCAATAAAGTTGTTTTCATTTTGAATGTCAAACTGGTTTGTTCTGTATCACAGTAAATACTTGCCCCTCTTATTCAAGGCCAGTCAGGGATGGAGGCTGGCCGACAGACCATCCTGATCATTTGATCAACTTTCCCAGTGACTTCTGTGTGTGATGTAATGTGCTAAGTGGTTTGTCTGTTTCACTTAAACCTGATTTGATGAGTGGTGATGAAATCATTTAAGTGAGGCAACAGGCTCTTCAGATTGGGCCGGTTTCTTGTGTCACCTGTAGCTATTGAAATGCAGATCCAAGCTTCAGATACTGCATTTTTCAACAAGCTTCCAGCTGATGTTCTTAGTCTACCAAAATTCAAGTAATCAGGCTGCCATGAGGTATGTCAGTATTAAAACACTCAAGTCTCATGGGGAAGCCTTTGGAATTGTGTTGATAAATAACATAATTAGCCCTGGATGGTCGCTCAGTGGTTAGAGCATCAGACCATGCACCCAAGGGTCATGGGTTTGATTCCTGGTCAAGGGCAGGTGCCTGGGTTGAAAGTTCATCCCCAGCCCCTGTCAGGGTGCATGCATGCAGGGGGCAAACGATCGATGTGTCTCATTGATGTTTCTCCCTCCCCACACTCCCACTTTGAAAAATCAATGGGAAAAATGTCCTAGGGTGAGAATAAAAAATAAAAAATCCATACTTAGAGAAAACCTACAATGGCAAATATGATTGTACTTTGCAGATTTGCTGCTTAGAGGCAGTGAAGTTGGCTGAGACAAAATTAGGAGTTACAGGTGGTTGTATTATTGGTACTTGACCCAAGGTGTGTCCGGAATATTTGAAGTAGGGGACCCAGGGAAGTTGAAGAACGATGTGTATGTAGGAAAGATTGGAGAGGGGAGATGCCCTGATGAGGATCCTCTTCGAAGCACCTGTTGGAAGCAGTGTGGTCCTTAAGGGGGGCCAGAGGGACTATGAGGTAAGGGTGGGGGAAGAAGGGGCAGTAATGTGAGTGGCTGGGGAGCTTGGTGCCAGTGGTGTAGCCTAGAAGGTTGAGCTGAGCAATGGAAAAGGACAGGATGACCCAAGGGCCAGGGCTCGTGCAGAAGGGAGGGGCCCGTTTGGTGCTGGGGTACTGGCCTGGGTGGAAACGCCCACGAGTGGCAGGAGACGGAGGCCACTGCAGATGCGTTGCCTTTGCTCCCTGGTGGCCCTTTTCTGATGGTGCTCAGTTGCCATCTCTCCCCCACTGGTTTTCACCCCTAACCCCTTGCTCACCCCCTGGCTGTGAGAGAAGAGCATCTGAAAGGTGCCTGTTCCACCTCCGAGCTCAGGGCACTGTGTCCGCGGGAGGTGCTCAGGGAGGGTCTCACCGCATTCACCACAAGTGCAACCCTGGCCCTACGCCCTCAGGCCCGCCCCATCCTTGCGTACAAAGCCAGCTATTTCTGCTTATCATATGGGACAGATTCCTCCTGCAGCCCGAGCATCGCGGTCAGGGATGAAAATGAACCTTGGATAAGCCGCCAGCCAGCGCAGCCACCAGAGGGGCGCCCTGAGACCTTCCCGACCTAGGAAATAAATCTGCCGATTGTCAGTGTGAGCACTGGAGGAAACGGACACTCACGTGAGAAGGAGCAGGTGAGTCATCCAGCCTCAGCTGAGCGTGATGTCCCGTGACCCCTGAGAGGCCCGTCTCTGAGCCAGCACTGCCCAAGCACAGCGCCCTGGGAAGGGGATGCAGGGTTTTCTGGGCTAAGTACCCCTGGCCAGGAGCGTTCCTCCAATGACCTCAGTAAGCCTTAAGGTCAGTCATTGTCTACATGTGCCAGCAGCTGCCATGGTGTGGGGGTGAAGGAAGGTGAGGACAAGTTTAGTTGAGGAGAAATAGTCCAGTTCAGTGGTCAGCAAACTGCGGCTCGCGAGCCACATGCGGCTCTTTGGCCCCTTGAGTGTGGCTCTTCCACAAAATACTACATACCCTAATTAAGTTAATAACAATGTACCTACCTATATAGCTTCAGTTTAAAAAACTTGGCTCTCAAAAGAAATTTCAGTCGTTGTACTGGTGATATTTGGCTCTGTTGACTAATGAGTTTGCCGACCACTGTTCCAGTCGAACAGCCTGGGGAAGGGCAAAGTGCCGGTGGCTGGGGAAGGGTTTCTTGCAGCGATGACATTGCCCTCCTATGCCGGTGAGAGTGGATAGAAGTTTGCCTGCAGCAAAAAACAAATACACCCCAAGGTCTAGGTCACTGCTTTGTGGCTGCCAATCATCTGATCTGCCCTTGAACACAAATGGCAAGTCTGGACTCAGAACGGCAGCCTTTGCTGGTGGTGCGGAGGCTCCGTGGGGATACATGGAGAAAGCCTAGGAGTGCAGGCTCCGAGATCGGCGGGGGCCCCAGACTCTGGCTGCGCAGACATAGGGCTCAGGCTGCCCTCGCCTGCCCTGAGCAGAGAAACAGTCTGCTCCCACCCCCGGAGGCCACTGGCCACGGAGGGCCCAGCAGGCCCAGCGCAGCTGCTTGGAGCTGGGAGAGGAGGAGAGAGGGGCTGAGAGGGGCAGTGTGCTGGCCTGTCCACCTGTCATCCTAAGTGTTTGGGGAGCCGCTGGCAAATGCCTCGGCTCCAGTGGAACTGGTCAAGCATCCCGCTGTCGAGACAGGGAGCCCGTGGTTTTGAGCTTTGACAGAGCCTGTCTCCAGGCCCTAGACTTCTGGAAGGTGGGTGGCAGCCCTGAGAGGGTTGTGGGGGGAAGGGGAGACTGTCCGGGCGGAAGTGTTCCATGATCGTCACCACACCCTGTGAGGAGGTGCTGCGCCCATTTCCACAGCTGAAGAAGTCAAAGCTCAGAGAGATTAAGTGTCAGCCTAAGGCTACGGAGCGAGCGGACGAACTGAAATTTGACCCACAAGGCTGGTCACATCCGTCGTGGGCCTTTCCAGTGCTGGGGAGGAGGCCACCTGCTGGGGCGAGGCAGGCCTGAGGCCGACAGGGCCAGCCCTGTGTGCAGCACTGGATGGAGCCACGCCACAGAAAGGAGATCTTGTGATGCCACTGGTTGCTAGATCACCACCCAGGACCCCCATCCTGGTGACGGCACACTAGTCCAATTAGCAAAGCCAGCTGGTCCCCACTCAGATGGCGGCCTTCTAGTGGGGGACTCCATTGGCCCGGCCTCCCTCTGAACTCAGTGAGCCCATTCTCAGATCGCGGGCTAATGGGTCCCTGCAGGGAAGTTGTTACCACCTTCCTGGACTCCTGCTGACGAGACTGCAGCCACAGGGCAGACAGGACAGCTCACACCTGGAGAGCCGCTGCCCTCAGCACAGGGGCCGGAATGGTCTCCTGTCGGCCAAGGCCACGGGGAAGCTGGCAGAGATGACCTGGGCAGGTGGCTCCTGGAGGCCAATGCCAGGGCGGCTGTCCGAGAGGCAGGGCAGCATAAGGCGGGAAAGACAGACCCGGGTGTCAGGTGGGGAAGGGTCCCATCTTCAGCCTCGAGGAGAAAGTCCCCCTTTGCTGACATCTCATTAACCTGTCACTGCCCCACTCATTCCAAGAGCCTGTCTCTGAGTTTATTCCTCCTGAGAGCAGATTCTGGAAAAACGGTTCTTTCCTCTTCTGACGCTCCTCACAGAACTAGAGTCTTGTGCCCTAACCGGTTTGGCTCAGTGGATAGAGCGTCGGCCTGCGGACTGAAAGGTCCCAGGTTCGATTCCGGTCAAGGGCATGCACCTTGGTTGCAGGCACATCCCCAGTAGGGGGTGTGCAGGAGGCAGCTGATCGATGTTTCTAACTCTCTATCCCTCTCCCTTCCTCTCTGTAAAAGAATCAATAGAATATATTTAAAAATAAAAGAACTAGAGTCTTGTGTTCTTTACAGAAAATGCTCTTCAAAAACTCGTATCACCACCACAGACTTATTTTTCTCTCTTTTAAAAAATGAGAACAAGCCCCGGCCTGTGCGGCTCAGTTGGTTGGGCGTTGTCCCGGGCACCAAAAGGTTGCTGGTCAGATTCGTGGTCAGGGCGCATGCCCGGATTGAGGGCCATTAGAGGGCGTGCAGGAGGCAGCTGATCCATGTTCTGCTCTCACTCACATTCATGCGTCTCTCTCTCTCCCCCCACTTTGTTTCTCTAAAAATCAATTTTAAAAATCTTTTAAAAAAATGAGAACAAAATATTAAGCTTCCCTAATTACACAAGAGTTTTGTCTACATTCACAAATTAATTTAATTCATTGGGGTGGATATTAAGTCAGTCTCATTGCTGTCACCCCCTGCTCCCCACTCTGTTCTTCCCAAATCTCATTTGGCCTGGCGGTAAACTGATACTGAAACGCCCCTGGCCAAAGTAATCATGTCCAATTATACTCTCATGACAGTCATTTCCGTTTTTAAGTTTCATTCATTCATTATTTCTGGGAAAACCTATTTGGTGAAAGTCACTGTGCCAGGTACTACGGGGAATATAGTATGTTTCTTGGTCCCCCTCAGGCTATAGAGACAGGTCATATAGACACAACCCTAATTCAAGGCAATATACGCCACATGTCAGGAGAGGAGGTCACATGTAGCAGCCACTATTGCATATCTACCCCGAAGCCATCCCAGCTGGTTGTTTTACCTGCCAACACAACCCGGCTTGTTCCGTGTGCATCAGGAGCGGCTGGGCCTCCCCACCAACGGGATGAATTTAGTCTAAGCTGATCAAGGTAATTCCTTGCCAGGGATTGGTTAAGCATCCAGCATGTGATGCAATTCGGGAAATGAGAGGTGAGGTACTATCTGCTGGTTGGGGACAGTGGGGATGAGGGAGGGTGTGGTGTTCTTGGAAAAATTTTCTTGCTCTTAAAAAGCAATGCAGGGAAAGGATTCTCTGGTTTGCAACCCTGGGTAATACCATGTGTGCACATGATTCTTGAAGATGCTGTAGTCATCGTATGACCACGAGGAGACAAACGATGAGGACAAAAGCTGTCACTGAGCGTGACACAGCAGAAAGATGAAAAGAACCTGGGTCCTTGGTGGGAGGTTGAGCCCCTGAACTAACTAGCCCTGAAACTCCTCAGCCTCTGGGTTTTCCGTTATGTGAGAGTATAAATCTCCTTACTGTTTAGGTCATTTTGAGTTGGGTCTTCTATTGCCTCCTGCCAAAAGCATTCTACCTAATATAAAAGCCTCACATGGTGATGTGATGGTTCATAGAAACGTCCAGTAAAATGATAATAAAAATATCAAGGCCCTTTAAATCTGTGTAGCCCTTTGAGTGCAAACATTGCCCCCTTTCCTTTCCTCCGTCTTTGGCCTCCTCCCAGCCGCAGTTCCTAGTCATCCAAACCGATCTGCTTCTTGTCAGTGTTCCCAGGAGTCTTGGTTGAGCTTAAACTATAAATTGAAAGCACACAGAGAACATTGATGGCCCGAAAAACGTCCCCTCTGCCCTTTTACATGCGCCTGCGAATGGAGCCGGAGTCTGATCTGTGGAGGACTAAGGGCACAGAGCGCCCCCCCACCCACCATGCCCCCCACCCCCACAACACACACCCCAGGAAGCCTGACCCCAGGGCGGCCCCAGATCTTCCAAAGCCCTCAGAGCTTTGCGCCGCCCTTGCAGACAAGGGGGTGGTGCCAGGCGACTTGGGACAAGAACCAGACCAGATTCTGGGGACTCCAGAGGGTGAATAAAGGTCACCTGACTGGCTGTTCCCTGTGTGGGGGCACTTGGGTCCTTGAGAGGAGAAAGCCTGAGGAATTTTCTCCTTTTCTGGCCCATTTGTTTTTTTCTACTTTTCCTCCCTTCTCTCCTCTCTACCCAGCCCTCCCTCACCCGCCCCTCCCTCCCCTTCCATTTCTCTCCCCCACCCTTCCCCATCTCCATGTTCTCCTTCACCTCCCTTCCTTCCAGCCAGTGCTCTGCTGGGAGAGTTCACCTGCCGAGTGAGGGAACAGCTAACAGAGGGCCAATTGTCAGGCCCCGGCCGGCTGGGAGGCCCACTGGCCCTGGCCGGGCCGGTGTCAGGCCTGCAAGAGAGGGCAGGCAGGGCAGTTTGTAGGGCATCAGACTCTTTTAACTCGTCTGTTCAGCTGTCACGCGGCCGCTCCCTGCAGGAGATGGGATGGGATGGATGGCAGGGTCAGGATGGCAGAAAAGAGCCTCCTGGTGGCCGGCCCCCTGGTCAGGAGTCCCTATCCTGTTTCTTCTCGCTCAGGCCCGGGCCTGGACAGGGAGGGGTGACCAAGGTTCCTCTAACAGGGACCATGAGCCGGGGCCCTATCTCTCACAGCCCCCTGAACTGCGAGGAGTACCTCCCATCTCGGCAGCTTCATTAGGAAAATGAGGGAGGGGTGCCTGGGGGATCCCAGTTTCCCACCTGCTGTAACTTGCTGGGGTTCCAGGCCGAAGGGCTCATGGCAGTTGTGTAGAAGGAGGGAGGGAGGACGTCTGCCACCTGGCCGGTGTGGCTCAGTGGTTGAGTGTTGGCCCATGAACCAGGAAGTCACAGTTTGATTCCAGTCAGGGCATATGGCTGCGTGCAGGAGGCAGCCGATGGATGTTTCTCATCATTGATGTTTCTCTCTCTCTCTCTCTCCCTTCCTCTCTGAAATCAATAAAAATATATTTAAAAAAACAATAAAGTCTGCCTCTCCTGGGCAATCCCAGTACGTGGAGGTGGGGAGGAAATTCCTGCCTTCCTTGGACTCCCTGACGGTGGTCTTCTCTGAACATGGACCCTTCATGTGGGGATGAGACCACATGGATGCTTCAGCTCGGAACATCCCAACACAGGCTGCCTCCCCTCCCCAGCCCTGCCCTCCCCTTTCTGAAGAGGGGCCGCCTCTCATTTCCACCTGGAGGCTCTTGGGGCATTTCCTTGTGAAAGAAGAGCTGAAAGCGCCTGGGCCAGTGCCCTCAGACCCATCACAACCTTTAACAAATGCTTCTTTTATTACCCACACCCCCACTCAACAACCACCTGCCTGGGAAGAGCATTAGAGATGATTTAATCTAAGCGCCCCCCCCCTTTTTTTAAATATATTTCTTTATTGATTTCAGAAAGGAAGGGAGAGGGAGATAAAAACATCAATGATGAGAGAGAATCATTGATCAGCTGCCTCCTGCAAGCCCCCCACTGGGGATCGAGCCCACAACCCGGGCCTGTGCCCTTGGCCGGAATCGAACCCGGGACCCTTCAGTCAGCAGGCCGACACTCTATCTAATGAGCCAAACCAGCCAGGGCAGCCCCTTTTTTTACCAATGAGGAAAGCAAGGCCCAGTGACTGGCCCTGGCCTGGGACCAAGTTTCTTGCACATCTTATGCCGGAAGGTGAAGAGAAACCCTCAGCAGGCACAGTCTCTTCTGAGCCCTATAGAACCAAGTGGGGACCAGGATGAGAACCCCGGGTTCTATTCTGATAAGTGATGTCACTCACTCGGCAACTTCTCCTCGGTCTCACTCACCCAGTAGCCAGAGCCATTGCCTTGCACCACACGATGGGGAAGACAATGGGACTGACCCACTAGAAAGGGGTCACAGACAGCTTGCCTCCTCACCCCTGCACCTCCTGCAGGCACCTCCTAAGAACGGAGCATTCCCTTACACAACCACATTCCTATCTTCACACCTAAAAACAGGAATAAGTCACTCCATAGCATATAATAGCAACATTTCTTTGCATCCAGGATCCAATCTAGATTTGAACATTGCATTTATTTGTTATATCTCTTAGTCTCTCCCTTGTCTAGATCAGTCCCCCAACTGTAGTGGGTCCCCCTAAAAAGATATGTCCATATCCCAGAACCTGGGAATGTGACCTTATTTGGAAAAAGGGGTCTTGCTAAGATGTGTTAAGGACCGTGAGATCATCCTGGATTACCTGGGTCCCCAAACCCAAAGACAAGTGTCTTTATAAAGGAGGAGGAGGAGTGTGAAGGCGGAAGCAGAGACGAGGGATGCAGCCACAAGCCAAGGGCTGCCGGGAGCACCAGCTGCTGCAAGAGGCAAAGGAAGCACAATGGAAGCACAGCCCTGCCAGCACCCTGGTTCTGGACGTCCAGCCTCTAGAACTGTGAGAGAATAAACTTCTGTCGTTTTAATAAGCCACCAAGTTTGTGGTGATTCCTTATGACATCCTTAGGAAACAAACATACCCACCATTTTTTAAAAGCAAATGACAGACTTCTCAAAGAGTCTAGGAATCTTTGTCGTATAGAATGTCCCAAATCTGAATTGTCTTCACATTAACCTTTTAAAGTCACAAATCAGACCAAGTCAGTCCTCTGCTTAAAAGCCTCTAATTTAAAATAAGCTATAAACTCCTTACTCTGATTTACACAGTCCTACGTGCTCTGACTCCTTCCCACTCCTCTAACCTCACCTTTCCCTCCCCCCTCCTCTCCCACCTCACTCCATCTCACCGACCTTTCTCCAATTCCTCAAACGTGCCAAGCTCACCCCACGTTTTGGCTCTGTCCTCTGCCCAGGTGACAACCAAGCACAATGCTTGATCTTTGAATCTGGATGAGGGGGTGGGCGATAGCTATGAAGGACATTATTGGGACAATTGGGGAATTTAAATATGGACTGTGTATTGGGTTAACACGTGGGTTAATAGTACCATTAGGGGTTAGGTAGGAAAATAGTACCATCCCTGTTCTCAAGAGCTGCATGCTGAAGTATTTAGGGGTGAAATATCATGATGCCTGAAACTTTCAAACAAATTGTGGCAAAATATTGACAATTGATAAATCCAGGAAGAAGGGGCTATTGGTGTTCATAGCAGCATCCTTTCAACTTTTCTCTGGGTTTTAAAATCAAAAGTAAATGGGGGGAAAGATGGACAATTTAAAGAAAAGAAACCTTAATCCAGGCAGGCTCAAATTTTCATGTGCATTAAAAATCACGTAGGACATTTGCTAAAATGCAGACTCTAGGGATTCAGATCTTAGTGGGGGACAGTTTCTCCAGGCCCCAGGTGATTCTGAGTCAAACATGCCCACCCCCTTCCCCCATGAGAAGGAAGTTGCCCTTAGCGTTCTGAGGCCATACGCTGCAGTGAAGGGCTCTGTGGTTGGAAGGTCAGTCAGGCAGATGGAGATGCGATCTGAGGATGATGGCAGGACTGGAGATTGTGGACAGAGCACAGGCCAGGGGGGCGGTGAGGACAGATTCTGCTCTCCTTTCCTGCCTTTTGGCTTCTGGATGTGGGGTGGGGGCAGAGGAGGCTCCTAGAGCCCACGGGAAGAATAAAACCAGGGCTCTGAAGTCCTAACACCAGTGCTGCTATTCCATTTCACGTGCCCTTAGTTCATTCTCCTCGCTTGTAAAAAGGAGGTCATCATTTTGAAGCATCCTCCAAGTCCCAACGTTCCTTTTGCTTTGAGTCTTAAATACAAGCCTGGATGCATTCAGACTGCAGACATGTCATTCTGGCTTCTGGCCAGAAGGTGGCAGCAACACATCTCTCTTTATTTTCCAGATTGACAAGCAGAGGAAAGATTTTTTTCAGGTGCCTCAGGGTTACCCTTCAGTTTAATCAACATTTATCTGACCAAGGTCCTGTGCTAGACACCACAGATGCAAAGGCGAATAAGACCTGATTACTGCCCTCAAAGGTCATATTGTCAGACCTGGCTGGTCGCGCAGTGGTTAGAGCTTTGGCCCAGTCAATGGCACATGCACATACCTGGATCCCCAAGCCCCGGTTGGGGCATGTGGGAGACAACCAATCAATATGTATCTCTCATATCAATGTTTCTCTCTCTTTCTCCCCCTCCCCCCTCCCTTCCCTCCACGCTCTCTAAAAATCATTGGAAAAAATATCCTTGGATGAGGATTAACAAAAACAAACGAAGTTCATATTGTCAGGGAGGGAAGAGTCAGACATATAAACAGATTACTAGTTTACTAGCTGTGTGACCTGGGTCAGGTTGTTGAACCTCTAAGCACCTCCGTTTCTTTAACTTTAAAATGGGAACAGTAATAGTACCTATGTGTAGGGTTATTGTGAAGATTAAAAGTGGTAACAGATGTAACATGTTGGCCATTACGTAAAATACAGTGAGAGAAGTGATGAGATAGAAAAGATACCCAGAGTGTTCCTTAACTGGGAGGAGGGGAACCCCAAGATGGAGACAATGGGGAAAGAATTCTACTCGGTGGAGCCACTCTGCCCGTGGGGACCCAGCTGGACTGGCCTGGGAGAGCCCACCTTGAATGAGCTGGACCCCTGGCTGAAGCTCATCCTGCTCCCACAGGCCCAGAGCACAAACCCCGGCAGGGCCGGACCCACCAGGATGAGCCCTCCCGGAGCAGCAGCTGCCGTTAGCTCACTGTGCAGCCTCAGACAGGCAACTTTGTCCCGTTGAGCTTCAGGTCCTACCTGTGATGGGGAAGGGGATCACGGGAACCAAGGAATGGGACTGAGTTCCACATCTTGGACGCTGTGGAGAGAGCGGTAACATCAGCCAGTTCAGGAGCATCAGGGATGGGGAGCTAAGGATGCAAAGAGGAAGCACCAGAAAGGCAAAGAGATCTTAGGGAGCACACTACATTGTCCCCAGCATGTGGAATGGAGGTTGGGCCGGTCCTAGACCTCAAGGGGCAGGGAGACCCCAGCTGACACTTAGTTACAAGTACTTAAGGTTGTGTCCTTGCCCCTCTGTGTCTGTTTCCTCTCTGTCACGTGGGAGAGGAAGAAGACAAGCAACAGTGTCGAGCACCCACTCATTGTTTTATGTACAACAGCTCATCTAGAGCTCACAACAACCCTGGGGGAAGGGGTCACCCTCCCCATTGCACAGATGAAAAAACGGAAGCTCAGAGAGGACAAGTAACTTGCCCAGGGTCATACCGCTAGGCAGGGCCCCGGCTGGTGTCCTGACCTTTTCTCCCCTGACCTTTTCCTCCAGTCCCCCTCAGAAATGCCCTGGGAATCTTCTCATCCATCAATACCCAGCTCCAGAAACACAAATTCACACAGCCCACCTCTTGGTGACTCTTTCCGTTGCTTTGTACTGTGACTGCTCCTTGGCCTTGGCTGGGAGTCCAGCTATGGACCTCTTTACTCTGCCGACCTCCCACACTCCCCTCCTCACCCAGCTTCGCGTCCATGGCCCATCATCATTCGCTTGCACTCTTGCTAGTGACCTAAACTTTGTTTCTCACCTTCCAAGCAAACGTCTGAAAGCATCCAATTGTCATTTTTCTCCAAGCCTTCACCAAAGCAGCCAAGGGTGGCAGAAGGAAGAAGGGAAAGAATCACACTGGCTAATACTTACACAGCATGGCCTGTGTGCCAAGCGCTAAGTGCTTCCCATATTGTAATTCATTCCAGCCTCCAGCACTATGAGGGAGGTACTATCATCCCCACTTGTGGATAAAGACAGTGGGGTGAACTGAGGTTAAATCACTCACCTACACCCAAAGCACACAGCTAATGAAATTGAGGAGCCTTGATTGAACCCAGGCAACCTTACTCGATCTCAGCGCCCACGTCTTAGGCAGTATACGATCTGCCCAGTACCGAGGAGATGAGGCCACCTTTCCCTCTCTCCATCAGCCAGCAAATACTTGGCTCCTTCAACCCGGGGCCTAGCACTGCTTGCAGCCACTAGTGGGGATACTTAAAAAAAAAACTAAAAAAAAACCCCTAGCTGGTTTGGCTCAGTGGCTAGAGCGTCGGCCTTTGGACTGAAGGGTCCCAGGTTCGATTCCGGTCAAGGGCACATGCCTGGGTTGCAGGCTCGGTCCAACATGCAGGAGGCAGCCAATCAATGATTCCCTCATCAATGATGTTTCTTTCTCTCTCTCATCCTCTCCCTTCTTCTCTGAAATCAATAAAAACATATATATTTTTAAAAAAACATCAACAGATGCCTCCTGCATGCCCCTACTGGGGATTGAGCCCCCAACCTGGGCATGTGCCCTGACCAGAACCGAACCATGCCCTCCTGGAGTATAAGTCAACGCTCAAGTCAACGCTCAACCACTGAGCCACTGTGGCCAGGCTTACATTTTCAGCTATTATGTATTATCTAGACAAATTACTTATTCATTTAGTCCTCCAAACAACACTATGAGGTGGAAACTACAATTACCCCCATTTTACTGAAGGACATGGAAGAACATAGTATCAAAACTAAATTCATACAATAGAAGGCATTGAGTCAGATGGGAAGCTTGGCAACTGGATGGCAGAGGCCTGAGTCTTAACTGTGACCCTTCCTGCCTTCTTCCCGCCCCAACATCTCCTGGGCCTGGCTCTTTCTGAGTAAGTGGGACGAGTCTCCTCTGCTTGCCAGCTGGCCCTTCCCCACGAGGCCCTGGCCTTACTCCCTCCACAGCTCCCTCAGCCCTGCTGAGGAGGCCCTGGCCCGCTCACTCTAAGGCATCTGGGTTGTGAGCTGGGAGCTCAAGCAGAGGAGGGAATGGGAACCCCAACGGGAACTCCCAGGTCCCAGCCCAAGGGGCCTTTACTCTCAAAGACCCAGGTCTACCAGCAGCTCCTTATGAAGACAGAGCCCGAGCTGGTCCTCCCAGGTCTTGCCTGCCCCTCTGCATGCAGTACCAGCTCAGACTACCAGTTTGCACCCTGAGGACAGCGAGCAGGGGCAGGGCAGGGTCTAGGCTGGAGTAGATGGGGCTCCAGGCCAGTAGCAGCTGGGACTCAGAGCCCAGGGCTGTGGCAGAAAGTGCCAAGGTTTCCCCAGCCCCCTCCTCACATCTACCAAGACCCTTACTCCCAGCCCAGGCAGGACCTGCTCCCTCCCCACTCCCAGGGGTTCCAGGGGACAGGTCCTGGTATGTCTGTTCCCTCTCTCCCATCCTCCCTCTTCCCATTCCCCTGGCAACCAGAACAGACCCATCAAGGAGAAGGACCTGGCAGCTGTGCAGGGAGAGACTAATGGCCCGGAAGGAAGGAGGGGCCTGGAGAGAAGAGGCGGTGGGGATGTGAGCCTGCGCTTGGGCGTTGGCCTTCTCAGAGGACGGACACACAAAGGGGGGGAGGCTGCTCTGCCCTGCAATGCTGAGGGAGCTGGCAGCCAGGGAGCCACCCTCCTCACCGCCTCAGCCAGACAGCCAACCCGGAGTCCCAAACCTGCCTGCCCAGATGCCCAGCTCTTGTCCTCAGGGTCAACCCAAGGCAGACTTGTCCCTCCTGGAGAGCCCTGGAGTCCCCCGCGGCAGCAGCCCCCTGGCTCCTGGCAAACGCCGAAGGTCTCAGCACCCCGGCTCCTGCAGACCCTGCGAGCTGCCCCTGTCCACTCCCCGGCAGCCTGGGCCTGCGTTCTGGAAGCCATTTGACATGCAAAGGCCGGACCTCAGCCTTCCAGCTAACTCCAGGGTGGGGAGGGGAGGAAGGGGCGTGGTGTGTGTGTAATGTGTGTGCACATAGGTATGCAGTGCTATTATACATATGCGTCTGCTGTGTGCACAGGCTTGTGCATCTGCTCTGTGGCCTTCTTTCTCCTCTTTCAGTCCCTGAACCGTTGGGGATGGGCACCTTCTCTTTCCCCATCTCTTCCCCATCCAGCCCCACCCATCCTTGGGTACCTGCACCTCCCTAGTACTGGAAACCCGTTCCTGTCAGTCCATCCATCTCTCAGCCTTGGCAGCAGCCGCCACCCCTCAGCCCCCTCCCCTTCCTACCTCAGGAATCGTCCTGGTTCCCGTAAGGCCATGACTGCGCAGCAGTTGGTTGGGGGAAGGGAGAATCCAGCAAAGCCAGACGGCATACACTGGCTCCGTCAGCTCAGCTTCTGGCAGGACACAGACCCTGCCCAGTGGGTCCCGGAGCTGGGCCCAGTCACCCGCAGCCCCTTCTGATGTGCCCACCCTGTTAGGGCCTGGATGGGCCCAGGGTTGGGAGCTGTGTCTTCAAAGCTGAGACATAAGCAAGCAGCCCCGGGGCCAAGTGTCCGGGGAGGGGGAGGAGAAGTGGCCAGCCCATTAGCCGCAGAGCTGGCGCCAGGCAGCAGCCCGCACTGGCCCTGGGGATTACAGAGAGGCCGCCCTCCCCACTCTCTTAGCCGCGTCTCCCCTCCTGTTCCCCAAATCTCGCTGGGTGAGGTGACAAAGGAGGCAACTGACAGCAGGTGAACGCAGGGCATAGCCTTGGGGGGTGGGGGGGGGATTGGAGACACAGGCTCTGGGGCCTACGCCAGGCCAGCTCTCCATCTACCTGAGCCACCTCCTCCGTACTGTGCCGGAAGCCCTCGGTCCTCCCGTCCCCCCGTTTTTACCAGGTCTTCCAGGCAGGGACCCCAGCTCACATCAGCCCTCCCACCCTCTTCTCCAGCTCTGGATGCTTGCTGAAAGCGCTGACCTCCAACCCCTCCTGCCTGGGGCCTGCAGTCGCCATCCCCGCTTGCTTCCCTACCAGCAACAGGGGGAACCCAGCAGGCAGGGCGCCAGCAACCAGGGAGGGAGGGTGCGGCGCTCCCGCTGCTGCAGGGGTGGGGCGTCCCCCTCCCCACTTAGCCGCACAGTCAGGCCAGTGGGAGGAGCTGCCCGTGCCCCCGCCGAGCCTGCGGGGGTATAAAGCCTCCTCGCCGCGGTCTGCGGCTCTGGGACCCGCTCCGCCAGCCGCGACTGCCCGTCCTCGGTCACCATGAGCCACCCGTCGGGCCTGCGGGCCAGCAGCATCAGCTCCACCTCCTATCGCCGCACCTTCGGGCCGCCGCCCTCACTGTCCCCCGGGGCCTTCTCCTACTCGTCCAGCTCCCGGTTCTCGGGCAGCCGCCTGCTGGGCTCGGCGTCCTCCAGCTCCTCCGTGCGTCTGGGCAGCTTCCGCGGGCCCCGGGCCGGCGCGAGCGCCCTCCTGCGCCTGCCCTCGGAGCGCCTCGACTTCTCCCTGACCGAGGCCCTCAACCAGGAGTTCCTGGCCACGCGCAGCAACGAGAAGCAGGAGCTGCAGGAGCTCAACGACCGCTTCGCCAACTTCATCGAGAAGGTGCGCTTCCTGGAGCAGCAGAACGCGGCCTTGCGCGGGGAGCTGAGCCAGGCGCGGGGCCAGGAGCCGGCGCGCGCCGACCAGCTGTGCCAGCAGGAGCTGCGCGAGCTGCGCCGGGAGCTGGAGCTGCTGGGCCGCGAGCGCGACCGGGTGCAGGTGGAGCGCGACGGGCTGGCGGAGGACCTGGCGGCGCTCAAGCAGAGGTCAGGGGGCAGGGCCGGGCGGCGACCTCGAGGAGGCTGCCCCACCCTTCCCTTCCCTTCCCTTCCCTTCCCTTCCCTTCCCTTCCCTTCCCTTCCCTCTCCCCCAGCCGCCCCAGGGAGGTGCTGCCAGGCTCGACCCGGGAGGGCGTGTGCCGGCAGCATCCTTGCCCTCCCTCTACCACTTGGCTGAGTCTCTGGGAGGCAAAGTGGCTCTGTCTCTCCGTGTATAAAGCGGCCTCCGCTCAGCTCCCAGCCCACTAGACAGAACATGGGGCGCGCCCATCAGGCAGCCTGAAGACCCCTCCTGGGAGTCCTGGGCAGTACCCCAGATCCTGGGGGGCGGGGGGGGGGAGGTGCAGGAGGATGGTGACCCTGCAGCTCAGCCTCTGCGCCTCTGCCCACTCTTCCCACCAGGCTGGAGGACGAAACACACAAGCGGGAGGACGCCGAGCACAACCTCGTGCTCTTCCGCAAGGTGAGCCCGGGCCCCGCGTGGATTTCCGTCTCCCTGTGTGTCCAGGGTAGCATCTGTGGGTGCGGGGAGGCCATCAGAAGCCTTCAGAGGCTCTTCCTCGTGCTGAGTAGCCCCTCCCTGCTCTTGAACCCCCACTGCTGCTCCACGAAGGACGTGGACGATGCAACCCTGGCCCGCCTGGAGCTAGAGCGCAAGATTGAATCTCTGATGGATGAGATTGAGTTCCTCAAGAAGCTGCATGAGGAGGTGGGTGAACCCGGATGTCAGGGGAGGCTTCGGAGGTTGGGAGTGGTCTCTTTGGAGCTAGGAGGCAAGCTCCGGAGGAGACTGGCAGATGCAGCGGAGGAATGGCCCCGGGGAAGCGAAGTGAGACTCTGTGGATAGACGACAGCCCCGCCACCTCGGCCTACAGGTGGTTTGTCTCCCGCCCACGCGCCACCTGGTGGCGAACAGCGGAGCTGCACCCGACAACCTAGCCGCGGGCTCAGTGTGGGCCGGGCTCAGGCTGCGCCGTCCTGTGCGCGGCACTCCTTGGCGCCCCCTTTTGTTCACTCAAGTGTTTGTGCTCTTTTCTGTGCGCCAACTACACGGCCCGCGTGGGATCTGCGCGGTGAACTCGACGTCTTGTCGTCCGGGGCGGCAGGAGTTGCGAGACATGCAGGTGAACATGGAGAGCCAGCAGGTGCAGCAGGTCGAAGTGGAGGCGACCGTGAAGCCCGAGCTCACAGCAGCGCTGAGGGACATCCGCGCGCAGTACGAGAGCATCGCAGCGAAGAACATGCAGGAGGCAGAGGAGTGGTACAAGTCCAAGGTGGGAGAGCCCAGAGGGCTTGGGAGGACCCCAGAGGGTAGGGCGCTTGGGCGGCGGCGCACCCTGTCGGCCCACACCGGGGTTGCCCGCCACCCTGCAGTACGCGGACCTGTCGGACGCCGCCAACCGGAACCACGAGGCCCTGCGCCAGGCCAAGCAGGAGATGAACGAGTCGCGACGCCAGATCCAGAGCCTGACGTGCGAGGTGGACGGGCTGCGAGGCACGGTGAGCACCGGGCTGCCCGCCGGCCGGGGGGGGGGGGGGGGCGCAGGGAAGGCGGTTCCCTCCCTGACCGTGCTCCCGCCCCCGCCCCAGAACGAGGCGCTGCTCAGACAGCTGCGGGAGCTGGAGGAGCAGTTTGCCCTGGAGGCCGGCGGGTACCAGGCGGGCAACGCGCGCCTCGAGGAGGAGCTGAGGCAGCTCAAGGAGGAGATGGCGCGGCACCTGCGCGAGTACCAGGAGCTCCTCAACGTCAAGATGGCCTTAGACATCGAGATCGCCACCTACCGGAAGCTGCTGGAGGGCGAGGAGAGCCGGTGGGGGCGGGGCGGCCGGGGGTGGCAGGGTGTGGTCATGGAGGGGATGTGTTCGGGGCTGGGCAGAGGAGCTAACCACTTGCTTCGCCCCCAGGATCTCCGTGCCCGTCCATTCCTTCGCATCCTTTAACATAAGGACGACTGGTGAGTCTCCCACGCCTGGCCTCCAGCCGGTCTGTCCCCTGGTCCTCTTCTGCCCTGACCCGACTCTTGCTATGGCTCTGCCCAGGGATTGTGTCTCCCTGTGAACTATTGAATCCTGGTCTACTCTCGTCCTTCTTGCTAAGTCCTGCCCCTCCCCTCACAGTCGGTATGAGGGCTTAAAAGAAGGTAATCGCCAAGCCTCTTCCCCCCTCACCTGCTTTTTCCAGTGCCCGAGGTGGAGCCTCCGCAGGACAGCCAGAGCCGGAAGATGGTTCTGATTAAGACCATTGAGACCCGGAATGGGGAGGTGAGATGGGACACGGGGCCAGGACCCCATCGTTTCCAATATTATTTCTGAGCCCCAGCTTGGCTGCAGCTGATCTTAGGATACTGTGGGTTAGTGGTTCTTGGGGTGGGAGGGAGACAGAGAAGGTAGATGGATAGATTGGAGCCTCAGCTTTTTATGCCAGAGGGGAGATACCAGGTCCCAAAGGAGCTGGGAGGAGGGTGGTACTGAATGGTTTGTGCCCTTCACATGCCTTGCCCCCAGCAGGTGGTGACAGAGTCCCATAAGGAGCAGCGCAGTGAGCTGGACAAGTCCTCTACTCACAGCTACTGAACGCCTTGGTCCAGAACTCCCTGGCCCTGCCCTCGGCCTACTGAAAGCCCATACCCTAACGCCAGCCCTGAATTAGTCTCCTCTCCATCTGCATGCATCTAGGGGGTGTACCAGTCACCCCTTCCCTGGCCTCTAGCCAAACCCTACCCGGGCAGCTGTAGCTGAGCCTCTCCCTGCCCTGAATATAGATATGACCCATGTGTTCCCCTTTTCTGACCTTGGTAAGAGGCCAACGATTCCCAAGTCTACTTCTGCCACGATCCCACGATCAGGGGGTGGGCCAGGGTCTGAGTTTAACTTATGAACCAAATAAACTGCTGTCAAAGAAACCTCTGTCGTGCATTTGTGTCTGTGGGAGTGGTGGTACCTGTGAGGAGGAGGCTCAGCAGTGTTTCTCCTTGTCTCTAGCCATTTCTTTTCTGCATCCCACTATCCGTGCATCCCGCTAGGCGGCATCAATGACTCCTGTCTACCTTTCTGGCTTTTCTCCTACCTCTCTGTCCATTCTTTCCAACTTCTGTTCCCCCTCTGCAGCCCTGAATGCCCAGTTGCCTCTGGGTGTTCCATGGGCCCACAGATTCAACATGTCCCAGACTGAGCTCAACTCCTTCTCTACCATCTGCAATCATGTTCTTCCTTTTGGATTCCCCACCTTGGAAGAACGCACCATTAGAACCTCTATTGCCCAAATTAGAATTCAACTCATCTTACACCCCTTTTTTTTCTTTGCCTCCCCACCCCAGGCAATTCTGTTAATTTTTTTTTCTTAATTCATTCAAGCTTGTCCAGTTCTCCCCATCACCCCTACCACCATTCTAGTCCAGGCCACCATCATCTCTGGCCTGGGTCACACTATCTGCTTCAGTAGTCTCTCCCCTAGCCTGTCCCTGGCATCCACTTAAACCTAATCAACACGTAGCCAGTAAATCAGATTCTGCCACTACCACCCCTCCCCCTACTTGAAAATGCCCACTTCTGCCCTGGCCAGGTAGCTCGGTTAGCATCATCCCAATATGCCAAGGTTGTGGGTTCAATGTGGTTCGATCTCCAGTCAGGGTACATACTAGAATCAACCAATGAACGCATAAATAAGTGGAAAAACAAATCAATGTTTCTCACCTAGCTGGCTTGTCTCAGTGGATAGAACATCAGCCCACAGACTGAAGAGTCCCAGGGTTCTATTCATCTCAAGGGTGTGTACCTCGGTTGCAGGCTTGATCCCCAGCCCTGGTTGGGGCACATGTGGGAGGCAACCAATCGATGTGTTTCTCTCACATCGATGTTTCTCTCTCTCCCCCTCCCTTCCACTCTCTCTAAAAATCAATGGAGAAATATCCTCAGGTGAGGGTTAATAAAAACAAAACAAATTGGTGTTGTTCCGCTCGCTCGCTCTCTCTCTCAATCAATAAATTTTTTAAAATATTTAAAATCTACCTCTGGATTTTGAATGATCTTCTTCACTCAATTGCAGTGCTAGGTGAAGGAAATGAGCTAGAGTCCGCTCTCAAGAAGCTCACAGTCCGGGTTGGGTAGATAGACAACGAGAAAGACAATTCCGAGCTGGTGAGGAGAGCTGTGACCGGGGAAGGAGGCGGGTTGTGGGAACACGGAGCGGAGCACCTCACACAGCCTGGACGTAAGGCTTCTCAAAGGAGGTGCCATCACACGGAGCGCCGAGGAGCAAACAGGAGTCGATCAGGGGAAGCAGGGGAGGAGGAGGACTTTCCAGGTAAATGTCAGCCAAGAGGTAAGGGAGCAAGTTTGGAAATGAAAAGTATTTCTATAATGCTGGAGCGCAGGATAGAAAGGGAGGAATGGTGTTGAGGTTGGAAAGATGAAATGAGAACCGGTCATGGAGGATCTTATATGCCCCATTGAGGCATTCAGAATGTAGCCTAAAGGGAAGGGATTTAACCAGGAGGATAAAGTGTTTAGATCTGCATTTTAGAAAAACCAGTCTAGCTGTAGTGTGCAAAAACAATTGGAAGGAGATGGAGGACCAGTTCAGAGGCTGCTGCAGTGAAACATGCAAAAGATGATGTTGGGCAGAGAAGTGGATGGATTTGAGACATATTCAAGGAGTAGAATCTGCAGTGCCCAGGGAGAGATTGGCAGGTGAGGGAAAAGGGAATAGCAAAGGTGACCCAAGGTTTTGGCTTGAGCAAACAGGCAGATGGTGAAGCTTTCACAGAAACAGGGAGAATTCGGGTCATGGGAGAGGCGGCCCAAGACAACAAGTCAGTTTTGGACTTACTGGGCGTGAGAGCAATCAGGAGGAAGGCTGGCCAGCCGATGGAGCCACAGGTCTGGAGTCCGGTGTGATGGGATAGTTTAAGGCAGGGGCCCTCAAACTTTTTAAACAGGGGGCCAGTTCACTGTCCCTCAGACCGTTGGAGGGCCGGACTATAGTTAAAAAAAAAACTATGAACAAATTCCTATGCACACTGCACATATCTTATTTTGAAGTAAAAAAACAAAACGGCAAAAACACCCGCATGTGGCCCGTGGGCCATAGTTTGAGGACGCCTGGTTTAAGGTACCGAGTCTTTCAGTATCTTTCTGCTTTGATGCTTTCTTCTACAAGTAGCATATAACCCCATTTTTTTTTAAAAAAAGAACAAAGGAAGTAAAGGAATATCTCATGTAACAGGAGCCAGAGGCAGGCCGACTGAGTTGGTTGATTCGGCAGCTCAATGATGTCATCAAGGGCCCAGGCTCTATCCACGGTTCTGCTCAGCCTCCGGGGGAGCTCTGTCCTCGGGATGGTCTCCTCGGGTCCCAAGTGGCTGCTGGAAGCTGCTGAGTGAGGCTTCTCTCTTCACAGCCAGTGGAGGAAAGAGAAAAGCCTCATCTCCTTGTAACTCCGACCTCCCAGGGATGAGTTAGGAGTCCTTTCCCTTAGTCTGTCCGGCTAAGGCTATTGGTGTGTCCACTCCTAGAGCGATGAAGTAGCCAGGGGAAAGGCACCCATTGGTTTGGCCAATTGTCTGGTATGGGATAGATGTGAGGAACCAACTGCAGTGTCCATGGTAAACATCGCCAGGATCTCCACCTCCCTCAGGCACCCTCCACACACAGGCACACCTATATTCACACTCCCACTTCATTTCTTTTGTTTGTTTAAATTTTTTTGCTGAGGTAACATTGGTTAATAACATTATGTAAGTTTCAGATCTACCGCTTTATAATACATCATCTGCACATCCCGTTGTGTGCTCACACCTCAAGTCTAGTCTCCTTTCATCACCACAATTTTACCCCTTTATCCTCTTCATCCTCCCTCCACTCCCTTCCCCTCTGGTATCCAAAATACTGTTGTCTGTGTCTAAGAGTTGGTTTGTTTTGTTTGTTCACTTGTTGCTTTTTGTTTAATATCCCACATCTGAGTAAAATCACGTGGTTCTTGTCATTTTCCGTCTGACTTATTTCACTTAGTATGATAGTCTCGAGATCCGTGTGGTCGCAAATGGCAGTATTTCATCACTTTTTATGGCTGTGGACTCACATTCTTTATACCACTTGCCTTCTCTCCCTTTGATTCAGCGGCAATTATTACCTCAGAGGAGAAATGTCACTAGAGAAAAGCAGACAAACGCTTTAGAGTTACAAATGTTTTCAAGTGAGCAAAATTTCAGGTTTGCAAACTTTCTTTCTTTTTTTTTTTAAACAGTGAGGAAGGGAGAAGGGATAGAGAGCTAGAAACATCGATGAGAGAGAAACATCGACTAGCTGCCTCCTGCACACCCCCCACCGGGGATGTGCCTGCAACCAATGTACATGCCCTTGACCGGAATCGAACCTGGGACCCTTCAGTCCGCAGACCGACGCTCTATCCACTGAGCCAAACCGGTTTCGGCTGCAAACTTTCATATCAGAGTCCGTGGCCTGTGATATGCATGGGATAAAAGGAAGAGGTTGAATGGAAGACAGGGGCGTGGGGCCTCTCAGGTGTGCTACGTGAGAAGAAATGAAATTACCTAAGAACGGTGTATAAAGTGAGGGAAGAGAAGGGCCTTGGGAGGCTCCTAGAGCAGCAGCAGAAGATAATCTTGAGGATTAAGCAGCAGAGGTGTAGGGGGAGGATTAGGAGAGTGCGGCCCCAGGAAGCCACTGTCAGAGCCAGCTCTCAGGAAGGAGCGGCTGGACGCCCAGGCTAGACGACAGTTGGGACATTTGGGTTTTATCAACAAGGAAGATGTGTGAGACCTCCGTGAGATCCAGCCAGGGGAGGGTCAGAGACAAACCTGCTCAAATGAAGAGTGAATGAGAGATGAGGGACGGGGAGCAGACTAGCCTCGAGATGTTTGACAGTTAAAAGGAAGAACCATCCCTGACCGGTTTGGCTCAGTGGATAGAGCATCCGCCTGCAGACTCAAGGGTCCCAGGTTCGATTCCGGTCAAGGGCATGTACCTTGGTTGCAGGCACATTCCCAGTAGGGAGTGTGCAGGAGGCAGCTGATTGATGTCTCTCTCTCATTGATGTTTCTAACTCTCTATCCCTCTCCCTTTCTCTCTGTAAAAGGTTAATAAAATATATTTTTTTTAAAAAAGGAAGAACCAGAGCAAAGAAAGACCTGTGTTTGAGAAGTGAGACTTTGAAGAAAAGAGAAACATGACCAATCATTTTCAAACTCTGAGTCGTGAAACACTGTTACACAATTATTGTGTCAAGATCAATATTTTAAAAGAATAGAAAAATTTTAGTGTGGCAAAACTTTTATTTTCAATGTATTTATGTACATGTGCACTGGGTTGCCATATAAAATTCATTTTTTGCCTTGGATTTTGGTAAAAAAAAAAAAAGAAAGAAGGAAGGAAGGAAGGAAGGAAAGAAAGAAAGAAAGAAAGAAAGAAAGAAAGAAAGAAAGAAAGAAAGAAAGAAAGACAACCAGACTAGAACCTGTTTAAATGTTGAGGAGAATTAGAAAGAATCAAGTTGTCATGAAAGGGCCCAGCCATGTACAAAATGACATCATCCCAGACTTGGCTGTGATTGAAAAGTTTTAGGAAAACTCAAAATCCAATTCTAATCAAGAGGATCTGATGCTAACCTCAGGAAGACAAGGTGGGATTTGCCTGTAATTAAGAAAGCTTATACCACATTGATTTTATTGTACGCTGCTCGTTGGAGAAGGGAGGTAGTTTCCAGGACATCTATAAGAAGGTCATCTCAAAAGGAAGGATGTGGCCACGTTCATTTCATACTCTTCCTGGAGAGAATCAGGCTGTGGTGGGCACTGGGTCCTGGGCCCCAGGGAGTGCCCGCTGTGGCCGTGGAAATTCTTCAGGGGCCACTTGCCGTGCGTGGAAGAGGCAGTTCAGTTATTTGGGTTGCAAAGAACAGAATGTAACCAACGATCTCAGGCAGTCCATTGTGAGGTTACACACAGAGGTAACTGCAGCTGCCGGGGTGGAGTGGCAGTTGCTTCACTGGAGCCTAGACACACCCGTGTGACCTGCCTCCCAGGAAGAATGGGCTCTGCAGCCCGTGGGGCCTCACAGAGGCTCAGCGGGGCCAGGAAGCGCCCTCAGCCGCCGGAGCACACTGCTCCGGGGCCCAGGGTCCTGCTGCTTCTACTGCTCCTGTCACAGTGAGCGAATGAGCTCGCCCTCCACTCTGGTTTTTGCTGACTCATAGTTTCTTCTTACTCGTGGCTTCCATTGTCCTAGGGCTTCCATGCCCGATAGCAACGGAGTAACAACTTCTAGGGCTTTCTTTGGTTCTGCTCTCGCTTCCTTTCACAGAAGATGCCCACTTTCCTAGCCTTGCAGATTAACTGGCACCCTCCATTCCTTCCGTGAGGCATAACGGATATCCACACACGGAGCTCTTGTTGGAGCCAACAGGCTGCTTCGGCCCTGTACACCTCCGCTCCCACCAGTTAACAAATGTTGAATGCATAACTAATGTGGACTGTATGTGTTCCTAAACCTGTTTTTGACACGTGTTATAAAAATCTCACAGTTCAAGCAAATATTTTTAAACGAATGAAGAGTGTGAAAGGTACAATTTTTATTTAACACATGACATCGTGGTTAAAATCTGCATTTAAATCTTAGGATCTTCTACTTACTAGATGTATGGCCTTGGGAGGGGTACTTCACCTCTCTTTACCTTGGTTTCCTCATCTGCAAAATAAACAGCAGCTACTCCATAGGATTGTTGAGAAGATTAAATGAGATGATTCATGCAGAGTTGAGGGGACTTGCTATACTGGAGGCAGGAGAATGGGTGATATGGCCCCTAAACTGCTTCCCTCAGCAAGGTAACAAGGGACTTTATACGTTGTAAACTAAGGATCACAATTCCAGTTATTCTTTTTTTAAAAATACATTTTTATTGATTTCAGAGAGGAAGGGAGAGGGAGAGAGAGAGATAAAAACATCAATAATGAGAGAGAATCATGGATCGGCTGCCTCCTGCACACTCTACAGTGGAAATCAAGACTGCAACCTGGGCATGTGTCCTGACCGGGAATCAAACCTTGACCTCCAGGTTCATTGGTCAACACTCAACCACCGAGCCACACCAGCCAGGCTCCAGTTATTCTTTAACAGTGTAAACATCAAAGTGCTTTTTCCCTTTCAAGGGGAAAGCTCAAGCATGTGCAGCAACCTTTTTTCATACTGTATACATTTCCTATTGCTGTTGTAATAAATTGCCACAAACTTAGTGGCTTAAAACAACAAATTTATTACTGTGCTGGAGGTCAGAAGTCTAAAATGGGATGACAGTCCTAGTCAGTTTGGCTCAGTGGATAGAGGGTCAGGCTGTGGACCAAAGGGTCC
The DNA here is from genome assembly GCF_951640355.1 of Cnephaeus nilssonii. Taxonomy (NCBI): domain Eukaryota; kingdom Metazoa; phylum Chordata; class Mammalia; order Chiroptera; family Vespertilionidae; genus Cnephaeus; species Cnephaeus nilssonii. Next base: position 47,285,819 of record NC_137077.1, read on the forward strand.
CAGGTTTGATTCCGGTCAAGGGCACATACTTTGGTTGCAGGCTTGATCCCTGGCCCAAGTCAGGGTGAAAATATCCTCGGGCAAAGGTTAACAAAACAAAACAAAAAATTCACTTAAAATGGGATGACAGATCTATGGTCCGGCTGGAGGGTCTGGAGACTGCCCACTTTCCTTGGCCTCTGGCCCTTTCCATCTTCAAAGCCAGGGCGTCACTCTGACCTCTGCTTCCGTTATCATCTCTTCTAAGACTCTGCTCCCCCTGCCTCCCTCTGATAAGGATCCTTGTCATTACATTGGGTACACCAGATAATCCAGGATAATCTCCCCCATCTCAAACTCCTTAACTTAATCAAATCAATTACCCAATGGGCAAAGAACTTAATATATGTTTTCCAAAGAAGATATACAAACGACCAACAAACACATGTAAAGATGCCCAACATTATTAGTTATTAAAGAAATGCAAAGCAAAACCTTGAGATATCATTTCACACCTATTAGAATGCTATTAAAAAAGAAAAAAATAGCCGAAATCGGTTTGGCTCAGTGGATAGAGCGTCAGCCTGCGGACTGAAGGGTCCTGGGTTCGATTCCGGTCAAGGGCATGTACCTTGGTTGTGGGCACATCCCCGGTGGGAGGTGTGCAGGAGGCAGCTGATCGATGTTTCTAACTCTCTATCCCTCTCTCTTCCTCTCTGTAAAAAATCAATAAAATATACTTTAAAAAAAAGAAAAAAATAGAAAATAACAGGTGTTGGGGAGAATGGAGAGAAACTGGTACCCCCATACATTGCTGGTGGAAATGTAAAATCATTCAGTTGCTGTGGAAAAGTTTGGCAGGTTCCCAAAAAGTTAAACCGTATGAACCAGCAACTGCACTCATGGATATTACACCTAAAATAATTAAAAACAGGTACTCTAACAAGTGCATGTGCATGCATGGGAGCAACCCAAGTGTCCATCAAAGGGTGAATGGATAAACAAGGTGTGATATATACATATAAGGAAATACTATTCAGCTATAAAAAGGAATGAAGTACTTATGCATGCTACAACATGGATGAGTCTTGAAAACATTATGCCAGGTGGAAGAAGCCAGACATAGGAGGCCACATATATATGATTCCACTTATCTATACTAATAAAAGGGTAATATGCTAATTAGACCGGGTGACTGAACATCTTCTGGACATCCGACTTCCTTCCAGACAGTTAGGGGGTGACCAGGCAGGCAGGCAGGCGAGTGGTTAGGAGCCAGCGGTCCTGGATTGTGAGAGGGATGTCCAACTGCCCTCAAGGGGTCCCTGATTGGAGAGGGTGCAGGCTGGGCTGAGGGACCCCTCCCCCCCCCCATGCACACATTTTGTGCACCAGGCCTCTAGTGTGAAATATTTGGACTAGGGAGACAAAAAGCAGATTGGTGGTTGCCATGCGTTGGGGGAGGGGAGAATAAGTAGTAACTGATTTGTGGGTATGCGGTTTCCTTTTGAGGTGATGAAAATGTTTTGGTGATAGAGATAGAGATGGTGATTATACAACGCTGTGAATGTACTAAGTGCCACTGGTGCTCACTTTACAATGTTTTATTTTATGTTATATGAATTTTACCTGAATTATAAAAAAAAATACTAAAAAGAGCTTATAGCTGAGACCAAGTAGAACCAATATTTCAAATGAATATAATTAACATTCTTAGAGAGATAAGGAATAATCTAATCTCCATAAAAATAGATAGTTACAATAAAAGAACAATTAGAGACCTTGGAAATAAAAATTATAATTGTTGAAATGTAAAATTCAGCTTTTGTGTTCCTTATGATGGTCAGTCAAGTTCAGCTCCAAGAGGAGACACAGAAAGAAATAGGAAAACAAAGTTGATTATATTCAGAGGTCCTAGAGAGGGGTCACCACATGCCACACAGCGTCACAGGGGAGCTATGGGTTTTGGTCCAGTGGCAGAAGACAGGAGGGAGAGAAGAGGGTAGGCCACCACATTTATTGGCGTTCCCAAGGGAAAGGCCAGGCAGGGCAGGGTGAACAGTTTGGGGTCGGCTAGAATGAACCCTTTCCGCAGGCTCTAACTATAGAACGGTCATTTGCATGTGAAAGGGATGCTCCAGGGGAGTCCTCTGCTACCTTTAAGAACTAGCTGGTGCTGGGATGCAGTCTCTCCAGTTCGAAAGGTTTTGGTGTTTTTTGTTTTTTTTTTAAAGATGTCAAAACCTTATGATAAGTAAGAAAAAGAAAAGAAACATTATCATAAGCAAAAATATATATCATATATTATATCTGAGTTACATATATAACACATACTAGGGGCTAGCGCACAAAATTGCGTGAGACCCAGAACCCAGAAAGAGTCCCATGGTTGCCACCACCGCACCGCCACGGCAGGAGGCAGGACCTAGAAACCCACTCACACCTCCGGTCAAGTCCTCCAGAGTCAAGTCCCCTCCCACCCGCCCTCGACTCGCTGTGCACGCAGCCCCACCTCACATGCAGCCCCACCACGTACGCAGCCCCACCCACCCCACACACGCAGCCTCCTGCTGATCGGTCATTACAGCGTGATGGCATGATGACCACAGGCTTTTTATATAATAGACTAGAGTCCGATGCATAAAAATTCATGCACTGTAGGCGGGGGTCCCTCAGTCCGGCCTGCCCCCTCTCACAGTCCGGGAGCCCTCAGGGGCAGAAGGTGACCCAGTGATCAGGGCAAGGTGACGTCCCCATCAGACCTCTGCTGCTGCCACTGCTGGCAGTGCAAGCCTCAGGCGGCCCTGTGTGGCTGGGCAGCTGCCATCCAAGGCTTGCCTGCACCTCAGGCCAGCCCTAGGTGGCTGGGGGGCTGAGGGAATTGGAGGACTCCAGAGGCAGGCGCACTGAGCAGCTGGACCCACCTGGGAGCAGGCCTGGCCATGGCGTGCACCTGCCACCCTGGCAGGGCTGAGGGGACTGGGCGCCACCATCTTATGGCTGTGGGTGCTGCCATCTTTGAGGGTGTGGCAGTCAATTAGCATATTTCCTCCTTATTGGCTGTGAGCACTGCTATCTTTGTGAGGGCATGATGGTCAGTTAGCATATTCCCTCTTTATTAGATAGGATTACAGAGCTGACTTGAAGAATTCCAGAATGCTCCTATTAAAAACTAAATTAGTCCCTGGACCATGTGGATAAGTGGTTAGAGCATTGGCCCGCATACCGAAGGGTCTCGGGTTCGATTCCTGACCAAGAGCACATAACTGGGTTGCAGGTTTGATCCTTGGCTAGGGTCAGAGCACTCGCGGGAGGCTCTCTCGCCCTCTCCTCCCTTTCTTTCTCCCCCTCCCTCCCTCCCTCTCTTCCACTCTCTAAAAAAATCAATGGAAAAAATATCCTCCAATGAGGATTAACAAAAAAATTCTATATAAGAGAGGACTATGCTAATTATCCATTACGCCCTGAGGCATAATGACCAACCGTGTAACGACTGGATCACAGATCTGCAGGAGGGCGGGGCAGCAGGTGGAGAGCTGCAGGAGGGCAGCATCGACCTACTGGTGCACGGATTCGTGCGCAGGGTTACTAGTAAATAAATAAAAGTAAAAACTAAATTAGGGCTGCATTCTTCCAGAATTTACAAAAGGATGAAGAGAAAGTAAAAAACATGAATAACAGATGCAGAAAATCCTAAATCTGTCCAACAGGAGTTTTAGTGGGAGAGAATAAACTAGTACTTCCCAAACTTCAGTAAGTATCCGAGTCATGTGAGGATCTTATTAAAAAGCAGATTCTGACTCAGAGGATCCATGAACCAGACTTCAATAAAAATTCTCCAAAGCAGAAGATGGGTATAAGTCTTGAGGTTGAAAGGCTCTTCAAGTGCTCATTTGAATAAATTCAAACATACACCAGAATACAGTGAGAGAGGAGAGAGGGCTGAGATGAAGTTGGAGAGGAGACAAGGAAATCAGGAAGCCCTTTATAAGCCATAAACTCTGGAAAAACTTGGGTTGATTCTGACTGCAACTACAAAGGACTCTTCAGAATAAACCATGTTACAATATTTCCTTTTCTGGAGAAGAAATAGAATTGATAAGTTATCATTATTGTTACTGGATTAAGATCTGTCTAGTTCAAGAGATAATTTATACATTTTGCAACATACAACAAAATTCTTGCAACTCTTTGCCCAGACTAGTATGCTTGCTACTTTTTAAAAATATATATTTTTATTGATTTCAGAGAGGAAGGGAGAGGGAGAGAGTGATAGAAACATCAATGATGAGAGAGAATCTTTCTCCAACTGACTATTTCGCTTAGCATAATGCTCTCCAGGTCCATCCATGCTGTTGCAAATGGTAAGAACTCCTTCTTTTTTACCACAGCATAGTATTCCATTGTGTAGATGTACCACAGTTTTTTAATCCACTCGTCTGCTGATGGGCACTTAGGCTGTTTCCAAATCTTAGCTATTGTAAATTGTGCTGCTGTGAACATAGGGGTGCATACATTCTTTCTGATTGGTGCTTCAGGTTTCTTAGGATATATTCCTAGAAGTGGATCACTGGGTCAAATGGGAGTTCCATTTTTAGTTTTTTGAGGAAACTCCATACTGTTTTCCACAGTGGCTGCACCAGTCTGCATTCCCACCAGCAGTGCATGAGGGTTCCTTTTTCTCCTCATCCTTGCCAGCACTTGTCCTTTGTTGATTTGTTGATGATAGCCATTCTGACAGGTGTGAGATGGTACCTCATTGTCATTTTGATTTGCATCTCTTGGATGATTAGTGACTTTGAGCATGTTTTCATATGTCTCTTGGCTCTGTCTCTCTCTCTTTTAAAAAAAATATATTTTATTTATTTATTTATTTTTTACAGAGAGGAAGGGAGAGGGATAGAGAGTTAGAAACATTGATGAGAGAGAAACATCAATCAGTTGCCTCCTGCACACCCCCTACTGGGGATGTACCCGCAACCAAGGTACATGCCCTTGACTGGAATCGAACCTGGGACCCTTCAGTCCACAGTCCGACGCTCTATCCACTGAGCCAAACCGGTCAGGGCGGCTCTGTCTCTTTTTAATCTCAATTCATTAATTGGAGCAAAGAGAAGAGAGCCTACCTTATTTTAGCAAGTTCCTAAGAAAGATATTTGTAAAAACAATAAAAAGCCATTGAAGTATTTTAAAGCAAGCAACATGTTGGTTTTTTTGTTTGTTTGTTTTTTAATCATATCCTTTTTTATTGATTTTATTTTATTTATTTATTTATTTATTAAATATATTTTATTGATTTTTTACAGAGAGGAAGGGAGAGGGATAGAGAGCTAGAAACATCGATGAGAGAGAAACATTGACCAGCTGCCTCCTGCACACCCCCTACCGGGGCTGTGCCCGCAACCCATGTACATGCCCTTGACCGGAATCGAACCTGGGACCTTTCAGTCCGCAGACTGACGCTCTATCCACTGAGCCAAACCGGTTTCGGCCTTTTTTATTGATTTTAGAGAGGGAAAGGGGGAGAGAGAGAGATCAATTTTTGTTGTTCTACTTATATATGCATTAATTGGTTGATTCTTGTATGTGTCTGAGCAGGGGTAGAACCTGAAACCTTGGCAGGGGAGATTGGGACGATGCTGTGGATAAGAAGGGGTCACATGGCCAGCTGGTGTGGTTCAGTGGTTGAGTGTCGACCTATGAACCAGGAGGTCATGGTTCCATTCCCCATCAGGCACATGCCCGGGTTGCAGGCTTGATTCCCACTAGGGGGCATGCAGGAGGCTCTCATCATTGATGTTTCCCTTTCCCTTCCTCTCTCTGAAATAAATAAAAACATATTTAAAAAAAAAAAAAAAGAAAGAAAGAAAAGGGGCCACATACTAAACCTGACAAATTCAGGGGAGGCCTGCGTGGTGGCCTTACAAACTCAGCAACCTAAAATAACTACATAAGACGGTCTGAAATTCAAACTTTTGAACTAAAAGCAATTTATGGCAGGTACTAGTCATCATATCCTAGGCTAGAATCTTCCCTGACAAAAGTCAATCTTTACCTTAGTGGAGCTTGCCTATTGTCTTTTTGAATCTACAATAACATACCTTTGGGATGTCAGAGTAATTTCCTTTTTTCTGGACTCCTTGCCCTGGCCAGTGTGGCTCAGTTGGGACCCATCAAAGCACAGGCACTGCACCAGCGTGGAGACCACAAATCCCCTCATTGTTATTTTTTCATGTTAATTGTTGACTGATAACTATCCTGTGTCCACTTATATAAAAGAAGTATTGTCTGCCCAGCCCTGGCGTGGCTCAGTGGTTGAGTATTGATCTATGAACCAAGAGGTCACTGTTCGATTCCCAGTCAGGGCATATGCCCGGGTTGAGGACTTGATCCCCAGTGTGGGGCATGCAGAAGGCAGCCAATCAATGATTCTTTCTCATTATTGATGTTTCTATCTCTCTCTCCCTTCCTCTCTGAAACCAATAAAAATATTTAAAAAACAAACAACAAAAAACATCACTATCAGTTGTGTTAAAAAAAAAAAAAAGATGTGTCTATCATTTTACTTTTTATCATTTTATTTACTTACTAGAGGCCCAGTGCATGATTAAATCATGCACATGTAGGGTCCCCTAGGTCTAACCTGCCATCCTGGTGCTGGAGCGGACAGGCATCCAGCTCCCACGCTTTTGATGGTCCGAGGCGGGACGTGGACTCGCTGCCCCAAAGGCCCCTTCTGTGCCACAGCACAGCCATGGCGCAGATGCTGAGCTCGTGCCGCTGCTGGCAACGCGAGCTCAGCGTCCTGCCGGCCCAATCAGCCGCCCCGGCCACCCCAAGTCCCGCCCCCCTGCGCCTCCTGGCCAATCGTGGGCATAGCGAAGGTACGGTCAATTTGCATATTTGTCTATTATTAGGTAGGATTTATTTATTTATTTATTTATTTATTTATTTATTTATTTATTTATTTTGTTAATCCTCACCCTAGGATATTTTCCCATTGATTTAGTTATTTATTTACTAGTATTTTTTAAGGGAGAGTGGAAGAGAGAGAGCAAGACAGAGAGAGAAACACATCAATTGGTTGCCTCCCTCACCCCCGCACCCTGATCAGGGCCAGGGCAAGGGTCCAGGCCGAGGAGCCTACAACCAAGGTATGTGCTCTTGACCAGAATCAAACCCGGGACCCTTTGGTTCAGAGAACCAAACCGGCTAGGGCTATCATTTTACTTTTAATCCAATCCTAGAGGTTTCCCTGCTTTCCTTCCCTAATCTGTCACCAATGGATTTCATGTAACCCATTTACTTGTAATCTTGTATAATAAAAGAGTAATATGCAAATCGACCAAATGGCAGAACGACTGGTCGCTATGACCTGCACTGACCACCAGGGGGAAGATGCTCAATGCAGGAGCTGCACCAGCCCACAGGCCCCAATCACCCTGCTGGCCAACCTCTCCGTCCCTTCCCCTGGCCAGCAGGCTCCGATCGCCCAATGGAGAATGGGGAACCAGGGGTGGGTGGCAGTGGACGAGGAAGGCGCCAGGCCAAGGCCCCCGCCCCACCAGTCACCCCACACACAGGGCAACTGGCGTCGGGGGATGGGGCCAGCGAGCGGGCGGGAACCGCCAACCTCTTGGTCCCTCCCCCCAGCCGGCAGGCTTCGATCTCCCGATGGCAAATGGGGAATTGGGGGTGGGTGTCAGCGGGGCCGGCTGCTGGCAGCTGGGGAAGATGATCCTGATCACAGGCCAGGCCTAGGGACCATACCCATGCATGCATTTTGTGAGCCGGGCCTCTAGTCTATATAATAAAAGCCTAAGCAACCATTAGGGCAGAACAACCAGAATGACTGATTGCTATGATGTGCACTGACCACCCGGGGGCAGACTCTCAATGCAGGAGCTGCCCCCTGGTGGTCAGTGCGCTCCCACAAGGGGAGTACCGCTCAGCCAGAAGCCGGGCTCACGGCTGGTGAGCACAGTGGTGATGGTGGGAGCCTCTCCTGCCTCTGCAGCAGCGCTAAGGAGCAGGAAGCCAAGCAGTAAGGAGCAGCGAGCAGACGGGTGGTAAGGAGCAAGGGGTCCTGGACTGCGAGAGGGATGTCCCACTGCTGGCTTAGGCCCACTCCCCGCAGGTATCCCCCGAGGGCTCCCGGACTTCGAGAGGGAGCAGGCCGGGCTGAGGTACACCCCCCCCCCGGGTGTATGAATTTCATGCATCAGGTCTCTAGTGTATAATAAAGCAGGGTGCACAACTTCCATTTTCTGAAGCATTTTCTCAATTCGTTCAGATTTGCTTTCCAGCAGTTTCATTAGTTTGGCTCAAATAAACTCACAAAAATTATATACAGTTTTGAATGTTTCTTATGTTAACAATACTCTAACTAACTGAGCTGCTTGGTTAGGGCAAAGCAGGTAACATGGTTTGTATTTATTTATTTATTTATTTATTTATTTATTTTAAATGTGTTTATTGATTTTTTTTAGAGAGAGAAAGGAAGGGAGAGGGATAGAGAGATAGAAACAGTGATGTGAGCCCTGGCTGGTTTGGCTCAGTGGATAGAGCATCGGCCCATGGACTGAAGGGTTCTGGGTCCGATTCCGGTCAAGGGCACATGCCTGGGTTTGGGCTCGATCCCTAGTAGTGGGCGTTTAGGAGTAAGCTGATCAATGATTTTTCTCTCACCATTAATGTTTCTATCTTTCTCTCCCTCTCCTTTCCTCTCTGAAATCAATAAAAATCTATTTAAAAAATAAAAGAATGTTTAAAAAAAGAAACATCTATGTGAGAGAAACATCAACCAGCTGCCTCCTGCACGCCCCCTACTGGGGATTGAGCCTGCAACCAGGCATGTGGCCTGACAGGGAATCAAACCAGTGACCTCTTGGTTCATTGGTTGGTGCTCAACCACTGAGCCACACTGGCTGGGCGGTAACATGGTTTGTAAAGGTCAATCTTGAAATCATGGTTTTCAGTATATTTAGATATAGAAATAAATGTAAATGTGGTGTGTGTGTGCACATGTGTGCCTGTGCAGTGCATCCCTTAGCTCTGTCCACTGAGAGAGCCTGGAGCAGCAATATCCTAATGGCAATGAGCACAGCTAGTGTCCAGCTCTTGGTTTCAAATAACATTCTCTATTAAAAGGAACCAGAGCTCCTTGGAGAAATGGCTGATTCCAGAGCTGATGCAGGGAATGTATAAATTGAGCCTGAAACATGTTGCTATGCCAGAAAGAAAATAAAACTAAAAATGATGAATGCTGAAAGAATATTTGAAAGGAACCAAAGTTTTGCCACCTTGAAGCTACCTTTTTGGGATATTGATTTTAAGCTGTTTATTAAGAAACTAGAGGCCTGGTGCACAAAATTTGTGTAGGGGGGGCGGGGGTTTCCCTCAGTCCAGGCTGCCCTCTGGCAATCTGCGACCCCTCGGGTAGGGTCCTAGGCCTGGCCCGTGATCAAGGTCTATCGGGGTTTTCCTTCCCACAGCTGCTGGCAGCTGGCCCTGCCCCTGCTGCTGCCACTGCTTGCCATCTGTGCGGCGCTGCCCGCCCCCCCCCCCCCCCACCACCAATCACCTCCCTCCGCAGGCGACAGGCTGGGGTGCGATTGCTCTTCTGGCCTGAGCCTCCCTCTGCCTGGGGATCTATCGCAGAGCCCTGCAATTTATCACTCAGCAGAGGGAGGCCCCGCCCACCCGGCTGGGGCTCCTTGATCGCAGGCAGAGGGTGGCCTGGGCCTCCCTCTGCTGGGCGATCATGGGGTGATGGCAGGCCCCCCAACCAATCGCATAGCACCCACCTTGGCTGGCCTGGAGCCAGTGCGTGTCATAGCGTGGTCGTTGGGAAGGTTGTCCAGAAGGTCGTTCTGCTGTTCAGACGGTTGGTTGATTTGCATATTACGCTTTTATTATTATAGATAGAAGACTCAGAAAGAACCTTTGACCATCCCCCCTTTTCCTGCCCCAAAATTTCAGTCAGAAAAACCTACTTCAGGAAGGAAATCTAAAGATGTTCGACTTAACCAAAATAGCCTACCTTGAATTAAGTATGCTAAAGAAGAGGGCTCAGGCAGGGGCCTGTTAGACCAGAAATCCCAAGTGCCATTGTTTCTGAGTTGCCCAGCAAGAATTTGCCTGCCACGTATGTTCTGGTTAGATATAGAAACATATATATCTAAACCTGTAAGTCGCCCATTCTCACTGCTGAAATCGAAGACCCTGTTTCTCTCCTCCCTTTTCTTCTTTGCCCAACATGTCACATATACCTAATGTTGCTTCACTGTCTCGAATTGTCATGCTTATGTGAATTCCCCATGCACATATATGTATTGAAATTTTTTATGTTCTCTTGTTAAATCTGTCTCTGTTAATTTGATTATAAGCCCAGCTAGAAGAACTTAGAAAATGGGAGGAAAAGTATTCATTTGTTTTAGCTCCCACACAGTCATGCTGAAGGATACAGAAGACAACTTGAAAGGACTCCTGGTGACCAAATCAGACAACTCGAGTATCAAAATGAACAATATTAGTCGTTGGATAATAATTTACTGAATGTAATAGGACTTTGAGTCCATACTGATGTAATTAAGTAAAGTGAAAGCATGATGAGGAATGGAATATTACATAATCTCAAAGTTCCCCCCCCCCCCACAATACTTATTAATTACAAAAAGGAAAGAGTAGTGTACAGTAGAGAAACCTGGCAGATACCACTTTAACCAAGTAAAGTAAAAGGACATGGGACCAGGCACAGCCTGATAGGACCACGTAGGAAGAAAACAGCATCATTTCTGTGACTGTCCTGCTGATGATGCGTAACCTGAGTCTAATTATAAGGAAATTTCAGACAAACCCAAACTGAGGGACATTCTACAAAAAAACGGACAGTAATCCTCAAAAGTGTTAAGGTCATGAGAGTCAAGAATGAAACCCTGTTGCAGATTGAAGGAGACTAAAGAGACATGACAACTAAATGCAGCATATTACTGTGGCCTGGATCCCTTTGCTATAAAAGACGTCACTTGGAAAACTGGTGAAACTTGAATGGGGTCTGAGGTTTAGGAATGGTGGGAATGCATCAATGTTCTTTTCCTGGTTTTGATGGTTGTATTGTGGTTAAGTAGGAAAATGTCCTTGTTAGCAGGAAATATACACTGATGTATCAGGGTAGGGAGGGGATGGGCAACACATTGACAACTTACTCTCAAATGGTTGAGGTAGAAAGTTCTTTGTACTATTCATGTAAATTTTCTGTTTGATATAATTTCACAAAAACAGATTTTTTGTGAAAAAGCCCTGGCCAGTGTGATTCAGTTGGCTGAACATTGTCCTGTGCACCAAAAGGTTGCTGGTTCGATTCTGGGGCGGGACACATGCCCCGGTTTCCGGCTCAATCCCCAGTAAGAGGAGGGAGCCAATTGATGTTTCTCTCTCTCATTGCTATTTCTTTCTCTCCTCCCTCCCTCCTTTCTCTCTAAAAATAAATAAAAAACTATACTTTAAAAAATAAAAATAAATTAAAAAAAGAAAACGGGAAAAGGGTATTCTTTGGAAAAACTTTAGATGGTTTCCCACAATCAAGTTGCCCCTAGTACTGCTACTGTTTAATATAATAATGGAAGTTCTATACCAAGATTTAAGAAAAAAACAACAACAAAACCAAACAAAACACAACAAAAATAAGAAACCCATGCCCAGCCAGTGTCACTCAGTGGTTGAGTATCAACCTATGAACCAGGAGCTCATGGTTCAATTTCTGGTCAGGGCACATGCCTGGGTTGTGGGCTCAGTTCCCAGTGCAAGGCCTGCAGGAGGCAGCTGATCAATGATTCTCTCTCATCATTGATGTTTCTATCTCTCTCTTCCTCTCCCTTCCTCTCTGAAATCAATAAAAACATTTTTTTTAAACCAACAAAGTGAAAAAACTGAAAGGGACATATAAAACTTTTTATTTGCAGAAGATATAATTATCTCTATAGAAACCCCAGCAGAATCAATAGACAAACTAGGAAAACCAAGAAAAGAGTTCATTAAGGTTGCCAGCTACAAATTCAATTATCTTCTTCTACAGACCTAAAGGAAATATTTGTAATATCTAAAATGGATATGGGGTTAATATGTGAATATACAGTGAAATATTTTAAATCAACAAAAATAAAGACAGGAAAGTCAATTGGGAACAATGTGCAAAGCATATGAGTAGGCATTTCAAAGAGGATGAAGCTCTACTGGCTAACAAGAATATGAAGTAACACTCAATATAATCAGAGAAATACAACCGAAAAGAACTAAATGTCCACTTAATACCCATTAAAACTGTAAAAATTAGAAAGTTGTATAATATCAAGTGTTGGAGACAGTAGAGATGATAAGAACTTTCAATTAACATTAAGAATGTAAATAGATACAGACATTCTGAAAAATGATTTGGCAGTAGTTAGTGAAGTTAAGTGTGCATAATCCTCATTACCCCAAAATTCCATCTGTACAAGGTATGTATCCCAGGAAAGTTCTTGAATAGGTTCAAAGGGGACCAGGTAAGAAGATATTTCTCTAGAATTGTTTGTAGAAGTGCAGAATGGATAAGTAAACTATGAAACTATGATGGATACCTACTATAAACTCCTATGCAGGACACAGTCGGAAGCTGTCATAAGCAATAAACTTGATTATATATAGCAATAAGGATGGATCCTAGACACAGTTGACTGGAAAAAAGTACAAATAAAATAAAATGGCAATGCCACTTATGCAAATTTAAAATGCATACACTAAACAACCTGTACTAGGTTGAATAATGCCCTCCCCAAAGATGTCCACATCTTAATCCCTGAATCTGTGAATCCCCTATATATGGCAAAAGAGATTTCACAGGTGTGATTAAGTTCAGTACCTTGAGATGGGGATATTATTCTGGATTATATGGTAGACCTGATTTGATTACAGGGTCTTTGTAAGAGGGAGGCAGAAGTGAGTGAGTAGTAAATGTGATGACAGAGGAAGAAGCTATGGAGAAGGAAGAAGGGGCCACAAACTGAGGAACGTTGGCAGCCTCTAGGAGCTGGAAAAGGCAAGCAAACAGACTCTCCCCTGAAGCCTCCAGAAGGAATGGAGCCCTGCCAATACTTGATTCTAGATTTCTGACCTCCAGATCAGAAAGAGAACAAATCTGTATTGTTTTACAAAGCCACTAAATTTATGGCAATTTTTATAGCAGTAATAGGAAACTCAAGCTTACATGCATAGTTAGGAACACAGGTCAATCGCATTTGAGGGGGTATCTATGGGGAAGAAGAATAGGAGAGCAGACAGAGAATGAAAGGAGGTGATAGAGTAAAACAAGAGAGGTGGCTTGTACATCAATGAAAACACTATGTTATAACCTGAATAAGAAGATTAACTCAAGTCTCGGTAGGAAAGGTCCAGCAAAGACAAACAGAAGCAGACCACTCTGATTGATGTGTAGAAAACAGGTTGTATGCTCTGAGAGGTACGGCAGATATTCTGAGTATTGGCTCTTTTAAAGACTTCTGATGATAAAACCAGTCTCCCTTGTGCCTTGATTCTGTGAAGCTGGTGCCCTGAAGACCAGGCATATATATTTTGGTTACCAAAAGGTATACCACACATAAGAAATCACTTAATTTCTCTTACAAATTTGATTAGTGTGTCAGTCCAAAGATCTACCCTAGGTAGCCTGACAAATTCTAGTTTCCAAGTTTGTGAAGATGAGGACCAACCTGCACTGTGTGCTGACTGCCTTAAATGGACATGAAGACACGGTGCAGCCAACCTCCATCCTGGTGCTTCCCCATCCTTCAAAGCCTCATTCCTTCTGGTATCCCCAATGCCCAGCAAAGGGCCTTACACACAGTAGGCACACGGTGCTTGTGGTTAGGATTTAGGATTTGGCACATGTATAGCACTGTTAGTGGGATAAGGTGACCTTCCCTTTCCCTCAGCTCAGACCATCTTTCTAGTTTTATTTCCTATGTTGCATCTACCCCTAAGGACTCAGTATTCTCCGAACACTCCATAGTCTTTCATATTTGCTTGATATGAATAATGTTCTGTTTTTAAAGAGGAAGTTCAAATATTACTTCTTCTTGGAGATCTTTCTTGTCTTTCCGTGCATTCATTTGATCAATTATTCATTCATCTAGTGACTCATTCAACAAATATTGAGCACCTTTATAAGCTGGGCACAATGCAAGGCATTGAAAATGTGATAGTAAGCCAAACATAAAGGCTCACCACCCTCATGAGGCCTAGCGGGGGGAGACCGAGTTTAATAAACATAATTTATTATGTCCACATTCATGAATATACAATTAGCACCTGACATGTTCAGAGGAAACAAACACTGTTCTTTGAGAGCACATCACCAAGAAATCTGTTTAGAGTAGGGTGGGTTATGAGTAGAGGGGTTCAAGGAGGGCCCCTCGGAGGAAACGTTTTCTTAGGTGTCTGGAATGGCGTCCCCAAAGCTGGACGCCGCACTCCGATCAGCGTCGGGGTCCGGGGACTCTCCATGCCGCCGCCCACAGAGGTAGCCCCAGCCAGGACGGCCGGCCCTTCCCTCACCAGTCCCGAGACCTCGCGAGAGTACAAGGTCACCCGTTACGGCTCAGACTTCCCGGCCTCAGAACGGCCGCCCCCTTCCTCCTCGCCTCGCACCCCGCGCTCCGCTCGCGGATTGGCTGACGGAGCCGCGACGAGCTAGAAAGTGGTTCGACTACTAGTCCTATTTTTGGTCCCGCCCATGAAGCCTGCGGATTGGACGGCTGAGTCTTGCGTCACGAGCCTCCTAGAGCGCGGACGAGCCAATCAGGAGCTTGGCGTATTTTACAAACTGGAGAAGGAGCTGCCCCAGAAGGCAAGGCAGGGAAAAAGCGAAGAAGAGGGGGAGACCCTGAGGGGTTCCGGGGAAGGTGTGGCACGGGGATCCTGGAGGTTTTTAAGGAGGAGAGGCAGCTCGGGGTCCTGGGGCGAAAGAATAGGCTCAGGGTGTCTGGAAGTGGCACCCAGAAGAGCCGGCCTTGCAGGCGCCCGGTCTCCTGGGCGCAGGCATTTGAGCGAAGGTGGAAGTAGCAGGGGAGTGAGCACCGCACCAATGCCCCATGCTGGCTGACCTTTGATTCCTGGTCCTGCCTTCTTCCCCATCTCAATTGTAGCCGTCATGACCACCTTCCAAACCAAGAAGGATCCTCTCCTCCGGGGTGTATCACCCACCCCGAGCAAGATTCCGGTTCGCTCAAAGAGACGCCCGCCTCTCCCCACACGCGAGCCCTGCGACTTGGACCGGGAGAACCAAGATCCAAAGGTAAGAGGGGCTTGGTGAAGACAGTAGCTACAAGGAGGCAGCACACACCAGCAATGCACCCCAACGCTGAATTTTTTTTTTGTCCTTCCCTCCCCAGAGATTGGAGCAGAAGTTCAGTACTCAACGTCCCCTTGTTGACTCAGCAGGCCACAGGCCAAAAGCCACACATCAAACACAAAAATCAGAGAGATTGGTGGGGAGCACTCTGCTTCGGAAACCATTGGAGGAGCTCAGGCCTAGCCCTAAGGAACAAAGTGTGGGGCCTGGGCCCCCTCCCCAGAAAGGTACTTGTTGGAAACTAGAACACAGTCTCCTGGTGGGGAGAATGAGATGGAGATGGTGGAGTATGGGGGCTTTGTACTGCTCTAGTCTCTTGCTGACATTATATGAGTCCTTCCTAGTCCCTGCTCCTGGAAATCTCTTTGCTCTTAGAAACCCTCTCCTTCCTTCAGCAAAATGTCATCTCTTCTAAAGCCTTTTCCAGCTCTCCAGTCACAATCAGTTGCTCTGTGTTCTAATACTTTGCTATACTCTGTTATAACATGTCCATAATTGGTTTTTGGCTTTTGAATTTTAGAGAGAGGAAGGGGAGGAGAGAGAAACATCCATTTGTTGTCCCACTTATTTATGCACTCATTGGTTGATTATTGTCAGTGCCCAGACTGGGGATAGGACCTGAACCTTGGTGTATCGGGATGACACTAACCAACTGAGCTACCCAGCCAGTACGCATGTCCATGCTTTGGCTTGAGTCTGTTACCTCTCTATAGTTTGATGATAGCTTTTTGAGGATGGGCTTTGTCTTATTCATCTCGGAGCCCCAGGGCCTAGAATAGTGTCTTACATAAAGTTCTGTGAACATTTGGTGAGTTGAGTCCTATTATATGAGTCTCTGGCTTACTGTTGCACCTCAAGGTGGCTACACTAGGGTACCAGGCCCCTCTTAGCTTTCCCTCTTCCTTTCCCATGTCACCTTTCATTCTCTTCCTTTTCAGAGATTCCAGGGGTCATAGAGTTTGTGGCTGACCCTGAGGCCCTGGCTACCATCCTGTCAGGTGAGGGGGTGCAGAGCTGTCGCCTGGGGCGCCAGCCCAGTCTGGCTCAGAGAGTACTGGTTCGAGAGAGCCAGGGAGGCACCATCCGGAGGGGCCAGGTAATGAGACAGAATATGATGAGATCAGGCTGGGGTGGACTGAGGAGGGATTCCTGAGCTGATAGCCTCTTTTGGGATCCCAGGGTACCCGCGCCTCTGCATATTTGGCTCCCAGAACCCCCCAAAACCGACTAGACCCTGCCAGGGCTTCCTGCTTTTCGAGGCTAGAGGGACCAGGACCCCGCAGCTGGACCTTGTGCCCCCAGAAGCTAGAGGCGGTGGTGAGTGCCCTTGGGGGGCTGATACTCAGTGTTTCTGGGAGCTCCTTCCGGGGAGATGGCTGGCCTTGGGAGAGGAGGTATCTCATGGTGACCCAAAGCAGGTCTGCGGAGGCAGATGGGGTTGGTGGTGAAGCCTGAAGGTTTGGGGCTCACCTCTGACTCTGCTTTTTTTCTTTTGCTTTTATGGGTCAGATTCCACCTTCAGGACCTTCCTTTCACTCCTCTGCTCACCCCAGCTTCCAGGAGCTAAAAAGAGAGACAGGTGGCAGCAGCCGGTGAGAAGGAGGAGGTCATTTGGAAAAGAATGATCCAATGCTCCATACAGGGGTCCCTCAGAGCTAGGGTCTTCCAGTAGCTTTAGGACTTCCCACCAACCCAGGAGGGGAAAGGGGAGGGCGGACCTGTGACTGCCCAGGTGAGCCCTTGGAATAGGATTCAGGCCTTGTTATCCAGGCTTCAGTAGGACATCAGTTCCTTCCGGTTGTGGGGGTGGAAGGGTACAAAAATGAGAGGTGCTATCTCTTTTGATTAGTGGCTCAAGCACAGATTGTGGCAATAAATGGAATCTGGGTTTGATTCCTGACTCTTAGCAAACTTGCTAGTTGTGCAAGCTTGCCTTAATCTCCACACTTCAATTTTTTTATCTGTCAAATGAGGGTAATGTTTGTGCCATCATTAGAAGTTGTGGTGAGAATTAAATGAGCTGATGTTTGTAAAGCAGTTAGCACAGTGCCCAGCTCATACTTGATACTCAGTGACTTCTAGATGCTGCCCTTATTGTCATCAGGACTGCAGTGAGCCAGGCCTCGGGATTGCACCTGGAGACCCCAGTCCAGCGTGGTGAGTGTGTCTGTCCATGGGGAGAGAACACGGGCAAGTGGCTGTCTGCAGTGGGGATCAAGAGGAAAAAGCTCAGTGGGCTGGGGGGAAAGGGGCAAGGCCAGATCAGAAGGAGCTGGAGAGGAAGAGACCTTCTTGATAGGACAGAGGTTGGCCCAGTTGCACTTTCGTCAAAGGATGTGGTCCCTACCTTCTTCCTGCCACTTCCTACAAGAATTGCCTTCCACTCACTATTTTATCCTCAGCTCCTAAGAGCCATCAGCACATCCTGAGCCCACTCAGGGTATTCAGATTAATAAGTGATTACTGAGGTATTAGATGGATCTCCACCCTTGATGGGGCAGTGGGGGCTGTCAAACTGATATACCCTCTTTTGAGGTTGCAAAGCCCTGTGCCAAACTTTGGTAGGTGTTCCAGATACCACAGAAATTTTCTATCTCCTCCTAGCTTCCTCTGTCCTGGAAGGAGAACATGAAGTAGTCACTCACTCAGAGGAAGAAGGAAGGGGCCCTCCTGTTCTGGCCCAGTGGGTTCCATTAAGAGATAGCCGGGGGCTAACCCACACCAAGGTGAGATGGGTCCCTTCTGGGATAGGGGAAGTGGGGCAGGGGAGATACCTGGGGAAATTCCCCAGCAGCAGCCAACACTGAGGATTGTGGGTATAACCAGGTAGTCCTGGGCTTCAGATGTTAATTGGATCTGGGTTTGCTCCTGATGAGCCCATGTCCTCTCCAGAGAGGGACTGGCCTCTGTTTACCAGGTGTCTGGGGCCTGGAGGTGAGAGGTCACAGTCTGGTATATATTTGTATCACCATCAGGTCAGTGCTGAGAGATCTGACACTTGTCAGCCAAAGCATTCATTCATTCACTTCACAGTATGAATAGAGAAGCTACTGTGTGTTAAGCACTGTTATAGGTTCTGGATATACAGTAGCAAATAAGTTCACATTCTAGAAAGGGGAGACAAAAAGTAAACACATTGTAAAATATATAGTGTGTCAGATGGTGATAAGTTCTCTGTAATAAATAAATAAGGCACGGAAGTGGAAGTGGGGAGGTGGTATTGCAAATTCAAATTGGTCAGGGGGATCTTATTGAGAAGATGACATTTAAGTGAAGACCAGAGGAGCTGAGGGAATAAGCCATCCAGATATTTGGGGGAAGAACATGCCAGGAGAACTGCAGATGCAAAGGTGCTGAGGAGGAAATATGCCTAGTTTATTTAAGGATCAGCGAAAAGGAGACCGGCAACTCTGAAGTGAGAAAGGAGAATGACAGGAGGTGATGTTAGAGCAATTTCGGGATTGGACTGGGGAAGGATTTACAAACCAGAGTAAGACCTTGGATTTTACTTGGAATGAGTGGAAAGCCATGGGGAGAGGGAATGAACAAGGGAGCAACATGATTTGATTAAGTCTTAAAAGAATCACGCTGGCTGGCAAGACCGAGGAAGGCAAGGAAGGAGGGATCACTCTTCCACCTTGTTCCTCTCCACAGGACAGCCGTGACGGCCACCTGATGTCCTCCCCTGGCCCTGGGCTGCTACCATCCATCCCCCGCCCATCCCCCTTTGGATTGGCTAAGCGTGTTCCCTCCCCTGCCTCCTCAGCTCAGGTTTGTGTCCATAGCTCCTCGGGGCTGGGCAAGAGCAGAACAGTCTGGCTGGGATCCCTGCTAGGTCTAGGTTTTGTCCCTGCTCAGCCAACTCCATCTCTCCCCAGCCCTCATATTCAGTGTTGCGGCGTCTTGCCATTCGCCCCAAAACCCAGTTCACACCCATCCCATCGGCCCCCAAAGCTCAGCAGGTAAGAGAGGGCAGGGGAGGTAGCTGGTATAGGAAGGGAATGGATGAGTATAGGAAGAGTTATGATATCTCACTTTTGTCCCAGGCTCAATGTTTGAGTGGCCTCTCTCCTCAGTCTTGCCCTGAAGAGCCTGCCCTGCCCTGGGTAAGTGCCCAAAGCCTTCCCATGCTGAAATCCCTCACTCGGTCCTGTTGGCCTGACAGTTTGTGCCAGGTGGGCTCTCTAACTCTCCAACTCTCCCTGCTTCTCTGCTGCCCCTCCTAATCTTAGTCTAGGGCCTCTCAATTAGAAACCTGACCCCTTCCTCATGAAGGTGGGACTCAGGCGGGTCTTCCTGTCCCAACCAGGCTTCCTCACATGGCCCCTCTCTCTTCCCATGTGGCAGGGGCAGATTGCAGTCCGGCTATTTGACCAGGAGAGTTGTAGAAGGTTACAGGAGGGGTCTGGGAAACCGCCTGTGGCAACTCCTCATGGACCCCACCCTAGTAGAACTCCCAACCTCCAAGAGCTGAAGATGCAGGTGGGTCTTTGTGGGCAACAGCTTTGATGCCTAATGGGCAGAGACAGGGCTGGGGAAGGGAGAGACGGGAGGCGAAAGGGGGTATGGGAATAGGACAGTGTGGGCAGAGACTTGAACCCTCATCTTGACATCACACTGGGGTATTCTCTCCCACACACAGCGCATCAGTATCCTGAAGCAGCTTTTGCAACAGGAGGTAGACGGGCTGGCAGGGAGCAAGTGTGCCCCCCCTAACGGAGGCTCCTCTCTGGATATGGTTGAACTTCAGTCCCTGCTGGCAGAGATTCCTAGAACTCTGAATGCCCCAGAGCAGAATTCTGGGGCTTTCCGCCTTCCTGAACTGTTACAGCACTCTGGACTGCCAAAGCCCTGCTTTCCAGAGGAGTGTGGGGAACCACAGTTGTGCCCTGGAGCAGAGCCTGAGGCAGCTCAGCCCTGCCCTCTGGCCGAGCCAGGGCCCCCAGAGCCCTGCCATAGGAGGGAGCCTGAGATACCAGAGCCTACCACCCAGAAGCAGCCTGAGGTATCTGAGGCCTGCCCTCCTGTAGAGCCTGGATCCGTTCAGGCCTGCCCCCAGAGGCAGACTGGACTTCCAGAGCCCTCCCCTCGGGTAGAGCCGGAGGCATCAGAGGTCTGCTCTCTGGAACCTAGGAGTACAGGGCCTAGTCCACAGTCCTGCTGCGGTCAGTGGGCTCCAGCGACCACCAGTGTGATCTTCTCCTCTCAACGCCCACTTTGTGCCAGCCCCACTATCCACTCACTCCAGTCTCTGAGGCCCCCCACAGGCCAGGCAGGTAAGTAGTTGGTTGGAAGGGGTTGTGAACAAAGGAGGTCCTCATCTCACTGGGAGCAGGACCTCTGCCCTGTACCAGGTGATCCCAGGCTTGCTTGCTTCCACCTACCTTGCCCAGCCTGGCTTTCCTTCAGGAAGATGGGAGGAGCTGGGCTCCAGTCCTGTGCTCCTAATTGGCTTGCCTCTTGGTGGGGGATCGAGAAAGGGCAATATAAGGTGAGAGTAAGGAACTCCAGAGCCCACCCTGAACTCTGGCCCATGGACCCCCAGGCCCCAGCAGTCTGGCTCCTCGAACCCTGGCCCTGAGGCAGCGCCTCAAAGCATGCCTGACCGCCATCCACTGCTCCCATGAGGTGCGCCTGGATGATGAGTGTGCCATCTACACCCGCCGAGCCCCTCCCTCCGGCCCCTCTCGTGTCTGCACCAATCCGGTGGCCAAGTTATTGGACTGGCAGGATGCCCTGGTGAGCCTCCCCATCCACGGCCAAGCTGCGCCTGCACGGCAAGCCTGTGGGAAGTAGGAAGCAGAGCCAAGGGGCCAACCTTGGTTCCTTTGTAAAGATTATTGGGGAAGCGTTGGCTCAGTTCACGGATGGCTGGGCTGTGACAAGGTCTTTCTCTCTCTCCAGTGTTTTATTCCAATTGGTTCTGCCGCCCCTCCGGACTCTCCGACATGAGGCACCCACTTCCACCCGTTCCTGCCCTGTCTTGATCCTTCCTTTTAGCCCTTATTTATTGTCGGTCCACCCTATGGGATTGGGAGTCTGGGAGTCGACACCCTTTTATCCTTCAATAAAGTTTCTAAAGTGTCTGAGTATCTTTCCCGCTGGTCTGACCTGGGCCAGCACCTGCTGTTGCTCTCCAGTTGCCCACTTGGTGGCAGTGTCCTCCAGCTTAGCGCCAGCTCTGGGCTGTCAGGATCCCCGGCTCCCTCACCTTAGATCTGTCCTGAAGGGAAGAAATCATCCCTCTCTTGTTCACCCCACCCACTCAGCAAGCTCTATGAGTGTGGGGGCAACACTCATTGTCCCCTTTGGTCACCTGTTTTTCTCCCTGGTTCTTAAGATCAGTGCCACTTCCAGGAGCCATCAGCAACTTCTTCATCCCCCTAGAGATCCGCTTCTTAGAACTTTCCCTGCATCAGGCAGAACACCGAACACTAGACCCATATCCTTGCCACCTTGTTGGTGTCACTCTGGTTGGTGTCTCCCTACAGCGTAAGGCTGGAAGCTCTCCTGAAGCTCATACCGCTCCCCTCCCCCTTCCCACATCACAGCAGAAGCCCTGGGCTACTCCCCTCCTCCAGAGGTAGGCTCGCAGGGAAGAACTAAGCTTTTGCCTCAGGCAGGGTGGGTGGGAGTCCTTGAGAGGAGTGTGGGTAAGGGTCAGCCCTCTGTCCCCACTCTGTGCACCAGTTAAGAGGCACACACATTCTCTAATGTCACTTTATTGGAAGAGGCAACAGCAGCCCAGATGGAGGTGAAATGGGGACTGTACAAAATGGATTTTAAATGCGAGGGAAGAATTCACTGGTTCCTCCAGTTCACAAGAAGGCTGCCAAGGCAGGAGCCTGGAGCCTGGAAAAGGGGGATGGCAAGAGAGGTTTCATGACAGAGGACCAGTGCCTACCCCAGTCCCAACATCTCCTCCCACCTAGATGAACTCCTATTTCTGTTCTCCCGCCTACAATGCCAGGTCTGGCTAGTGAGACTGTTCTCCAGTTCCCAGTGGGAGAGAGGGCCACAGCCTCCGCCCTTCTCAGACCCGCTTCCGCAGGATGCGGGTGGTCCGCTCCCCAGCCACTGATTCCTGGACGCACTGAGAGAGACTGCCCAGTAAGGCCTCCTCCGGGAGCAGGCAGGTCCACCCCACAGCCAGGGTCTCAAAGGATGGGGTGGCACCTTGGGTGGGGCCAACTGAAAGTGGGTGAGGAGGGAAGAGAAGACAAAGGGCAAGCGAGGGGGGTAGAGGATGGGGCCGGCTCAGTCCGGGTAGATGATGAAGCCAGAGAAAGTGCTGTACTTGTTGGTGTTCCCGCCATGCACCTTCCCGCCGTCCAGCTTGATGAAGACTTCATCGCCCACATCCAGGTGCAGGATGACGCTGTTGCTGGCGTAGTCGTAGTTCTGGTCTGCGTCCTGGGCAATGGCGCTGGCCCGGACCTACCGAGAGAGAACAGAACAACCCCCTCACTCCCTTTGCGGAGCTGGGGTGGTGAGAGGGGTCGGGCGGAGTAAGTGCAGTGGGGCCAGTGAAGGTAGCTGGCGGCAGGGGCTGGGGTGGACAAGGAGAGGCCAGGAGATCGCAGAGCTTCTCAGGCACTAGTCTCACTAGCTGTGTGACTCTGGCAAGTCTCACACCTTCTCTGGTCCTCAATTTGAGCTGTAAGGTGGAGGTAATAATAGAGCCTACCCTAAATTAGTTACTACATGTGAAGTGTATTAGAACAGTGCTTTGCACATAGAAAATGCTATAGGGCCTTGCTATTATTATTATCATTTAAGAAATAAAATTAGCCTGTAATTTCTAAGATTCTGAACCCCTCTGGCCTCCTAAACTTGCATTCCTATCCCCAAGTGTTAGGGCACAGGTGTGTCCATGCATATCAAGGGTGCAGGCCATAAATGGGAAGGTGCAATGATGCATTCGTGCCTTGGGGGGCCCCTTCCCTCCTAGTTCCCTCTAGCGCACCCAGAGGGGTCTCCTTCTTCCCCAACAGGTAGCCCCTCCTCCTCTCTGGTCTCCCTGTTGCTGCTGTTCACCTCTCGCTGCCAGCCCTGCCTCCCAACCCCCCTCTTCCTATCCCGCAGGGGCTGGTTATTAACTCATTAATTATTCATCATTATTCTAATCACTATTTACTGTCCTCAGGGCCCGCAGCGCCCGTGCAGTGCAATTCTGAGTGGGAGCCACGCAGCCCCGGCCCCCTCAGAAACCGGCACACTCTAGATACACACTGCCTCTTCCACCCCCTCACAGATATCCCCGCCGCATAGACCACACTCCTACTCAGTGCCACATGCAAATAGACATGCTCTTTGTTCACACCTTTGCACCAGCCCAAGCACCCAAAGACACACTCAGATCAATACACACTCACTTGCACACATAATCCATCTCATACAGACGGACACACACTCTCACTCCCTTTCCCTGGGTTCCTGGGGCGGCCCTGCTGGGAGGAGACCCCAAAGCAGTGCCTGAGGGCCTTGCAGCAGGAGAGTGCTGTAGCCCAGCAGGAGGGGGGGTTCCCACGGCCAGGATGAGCAGGCCTGATGCAGCACCGCACCTGCAACACCACCCAATCCCAGCATGTGGGGGGAGGGAGCATTCAGAGGTCACCGCTAAGTCTCAACCTAAACCAACCCCTACGCCTGAGGCCTCTCACCATTGCTGTGTGTCTGGGTCCTCGAGCTAAGCCGAGGCAGCAGTGACGCTGGCTCTGACCACAGGGACAGGGAGCAGCAGAACCTGGAGGCCAGAGGTTGCCAGGGAGGATGTGTGGCCTACTGGGCCAGGTCCCACCTTCTCTGCTTTGCCTTTCCTCCTCCAAACCCGTCCTTTGCCTTTTTCCTTCTCCAAATCCATTCCTTCAAGCTGCCTGGCTGGTCCCTTGGCTAACAGACCATTTCTTACCTCTGACCACTGACTCAGTGTTAGCTGAGTGTAAGGCCGCTCTAGAATTGGCCCTAGGCCCTGGGACTAGCCATAGAGCTGATGGTAAATGAGCCAGTATTTTCCTTCTTTTTTACTCTTTCCTTTAAAAAAAAAATCCAAGCTGAATGCCCCACATGGGAACACCTGCCTCCTGTGCACTGCCTGGGACCGGGCAGCCTGGCATTCCTGGACTCAGTGACGCTGTTTGGAGAAGGGGATGGGCTGTGTAATGAGTGCAGGGAAATTTAAGAAAGCTACTTGGCGAATCTGAGGTTGGGGCGGGGGGGGGGGGGGGGGGTGCATCTCACCTGTCCGTTCTTCATCAGGTCTGCCCACATGCTGGTGCCGTCGCCGCCGCGCATGAGCACATGGTAAGCGAAGAAGTAGACGCCCGGCATGGGGCAGGTGAACTTGCCGCTGGCCGCCTCGTAAGCGTTGCCCACGTTAGTCACCACGTCGTCGAAGCGCAGCACCTCGTAGCCCTCGTGTGGCCGCCGCAGGCCCGCATAGAAGGCAATGCGAGGCACGTAGCCGGCAGGGGGCGCCACCCCGCCGGGGCCTGGGCCAGGAGGGCCTGGGGGACCTGGCCTGCCCGGCTCTCCTGGTGGCCCTCTGGGACCTGGTGGTCCCGGGGGCCCTCGAAGACCTGCCCTTCCCCGCCGGCCCACCTCTCCCTTGGAGCCCGGCGGGAAGGGGGGCACGGAGACAGGCGCGCCGTCGGGTCCCGGGCCTCGAGGCCCATGCGGGTCGCACACCATGCGACAACGACCCAGCATCTCGTAGTGCGCTGGCCCGCGGGAGCTGTGCACCAGCAGTGGGATCGCCACCAGCAGCAACAGCACCATGGCCACCCCGACGGCCGCGCCCGCCACCCGCTTGCGGCGGCTCAGACGCGACGCAGCCAGGGCCAGCAGATCCTCCTCACTCTTGGGCGCAATGGCGTCGGAGGCTCGGGGCTCGTGGAGGGCCCCCGAACCGGTGGCCGGGCTCGCGCCTGGGTCGGGACCCCCCTGACAGCTGCGCCCGATCCCCCCCTCCCGCCCCTGCGGCTCCCGCCTCAGCGGCGCGGTTCCCCAAACCTTCCGGCAAGGCGAAGGTCCCGCGTGGGCTGGGTCAGGGGCAGCTCCCGACGGCTCGGCGCCGGTGGTCCTGTTAACCCCCTGCTCAGCCTATCGTTCCCGGGAGCCTGACATCTGCGGCTTCTCGGACGGCTGGCTTCTTACAGACCTAGGATGCTTGCTCTCTGGACAGCTTCTTTCTCAAGGATGGCGGAGCTTAGGTCCCAGCTGCCCAGACGGATCTCTCCTGGCCGGAGCGGGGACTACTCTCCGCGCTCTGGACGTCCCGGGCTGTGCGCTGGGAGTGGCAGCCACCGGACACGATCTCCTCATAGGTTTGCGCTCTACCTCCTGGCGAGCACTGACCCGCCTTCCTACCCCAGCCGCGGCCCCAGCCCCTGCTGGAGCCCTGGCCCCGCGTGTCCCTCCTGGTAACGTGCTCCCTGTCAGCGTCCCCAACCTTCCTCTCCTCCCTCCCGGGGCGGCAGTGACTGTGGTGTGAGCCGCCTCGCGCCGGGAGCCGCTATAAGCGGCCCGGGGCGGAGCGACCCCTGGCGCCCAGAGCGGGAAACGCGGGGGCGGGGCAGGCAGCGGCCCCCACCCGCGGACCCCCGCCTCATGGTTGATGCCCGGCTCTGGGCGATTCTGCATGGGTTCACTGTTCCCACCTGTCCTTACTTTCACCCTCTACCCCGAGTTGGGTATTCCCGGAGCCCAGAGGAAGCCAGAAAATAGCGATGGGATAAAAAGGGGTCGAGATACACAAGATACACACACGGAAAAGACAGGTGGATTCCTGAGCTAAAAAGAGCCACCCCCCCCCCCAAGAAAAAATAAAGAAAAATTAAAATAAAATATAACAAGCAAACAAACGAGCAAAAGGGGTGGGGAAAAAAGAAATTCACCACCCATGCCCCCCAGTACCCATAACCAAATATCGTATGGTAAAGGGTTCAACGGTACATTTTGTCTTGAACTAGAAAAGGCAAACCTCCTGCCACCGTGCCCTCGACCCCCCAGCACTGGGGAGCACAGAGCCGCAAGAGAGAGTGAGAAAACGGACGAGCCTGTGGAAGCCAGCAGGAATCCGACAGGAAAGCTGGGGGAGCGACAGAAATCAAAGAGACAGAAAGCCAGATAGAGACGCAGAGACAGAGACAAAGCTTGGAAAAGAGACTAACTGACAGCCCCAGAGGGGGAGAGGGAGAGACAGAGACGGGGAGAGAGAGAGAGAGACAGGAGCCGAGACAGGTTGACAGATCGAGAGAGAAATGTAAATGGTGTGCTGCAGAGAGACACCCAGGTCCGTGTTTGGACTCCAATGTGACATATCAACGGTGGGGAAGACGCGGGGGCGGGGCGGTCCTTCAGCAGAGTGCTAGGCTGTGGGCCTGTGCCTTGTGACAGTGCGCTGGCAGGTGTGGATGTGGATGTAGCCTCGGGACCCTGGCCTTGTGTGTCCCTGGGTGAGTTGGGGTTGTGGATTGTTTTGTCCTGGTGTGTGTTTTGTGAGGGCTATTTGAAGAGAGGTTTTGTATTTGTCTTCCTCTTCGTCCTTAAATGTGGGACCCTATGAATGCCATCTCTCCTGTCTCGGAGGAGTGGAGTCCACTGGGGAAAAGGGTCCCCTGCCCAGCCCAGCCTAGTTCCAGCCCTGCCCTACTCCCAGGTTTTCCTCCAGCCCTAGGATCTCTGCCACCTTCCTTCCCCCTTCCTCAGAGGTCTGTGGTTAGAGAGAAAGCCAGAGAAGTTGGACCCCACATAACAAATGTTTGGAGGAGGGGTTTGAAGTTGGTTTTACAAATTAACATAACCAAAATGCAGATGAAGTTCTAGACAGCCTCCTGTGAGAGATGACTCTATTGGGCACTCCGGTGAAAAAGAGGGCACACAAGCTGTGATAGATCCCTCTCTGTGAGGGGTCAGAGTCCAGGGAAAAAGCTAGTAGCTGCATTCCTCCTTAGGGCCTGGCCCTTCTGGGGGAAGTTACTTGCTTACAGGGACCCCGGGGCCAGAGGCATGGAGAAGAGGCTCTAGGACTGGCAAAGTGGGGATGTTTGAAGACCCTGAAGGTGGACAGCTGCAAAGGACTTCTTAGAGACTAGGATAGGCCAGGACTGTAATGTATAGGAAAATGATGTGTAAAATGGAGGGCACAAAGCACACCAGGGCATGATTATTGGGTGAAGGTGATTTCCTCATTTCTTCTTTACTGTGCCTCTTCCCTGCCTCTCCCAGCCCATGATGGTACAGGGAGAAAGAGGTTGCTGAGGGTGGGCCTGTGTGGAGGGAGGCCCCTACATGCTTGAGAGAGTTGGGAGAGAAAGAATTGGCAGTCAGTGGGGGAGGGGCCTCCTCCTCCAACCATAAATACAAATTTTATTCAAGGTCTTTGTCGCCATTTGTCTTCCTGGGGGTGGGGGTGGGGGCTGAGGGCCATGTCGGGGGCCGTGCATGTCTAATTCCAGATCTGCTCCCCCAGGCTGGATGATGGATGGGTCAGAGAGAAGAGAGCAGGTCAGGGCTCACATCAGCCTCTCCTGCCTGATCCTCAAGCCCCATCGACCCCAGGTCCTGCCACTCCTCTCCTTTCTCCTCCCCACTCCCTCCACTCACCTGAGGCAATCTTTGCTCAGCCCTGCTCCCCACCCCACTCTCCGATTCACCAAGACCCTCTTTTTGAGCCCCTCACCTCAGCCCTCTTCTCCCTGGAGCTTCCCTTCTCTGCCTATCCCCAGTCCAGGCTACGAGCTGCTGCGTTGACCGGCAGGCTGCAGGCAGCGGGTGTGTGTGGTGGGGGGAGCAGGCTTGGCTCACAGGGAGCTGAGGGGCCAGCTCCATGAATTTATTCATGTTCTGTTGCTCTTTCCCCACGCTCTGGAATGAAGCTGCCAGCTCACTAGGTCCTTATTTCTTCCCCTGCAGCTGTCACAAGGAGGGATCTGGGTAGGGTCAAGGCCAGTGCTCCTGAGGCCAAAAGCCAAGTGTCTGGGTTCAAGAGGAAATTCTGGGGCCCAGGCTGGGACCTGGGATTACTTCCCCAGAGCTCTTGGGGAACCAAACTCGGAGGCCCCAGGGAGGTGATATGGTTGGGAAGGGGAGGTAGGAGAGAAGGTTGTGCTACAGGACACAGAAGGAGCAGTGGAGGTGGGGACAAGGCTGATGGGGGAGGAGAGGAGAGAGGAAGCCCTTCAGGAGTTCCCTAGGCTCCGCTCTATAAAAGCACAGTCTAGCCTGAATCTTGCCTTAACCTCCACCCTGACTCTGCACTAATCCTAACCCTAATCCCAAATTATACACTTGACTCCTTTCCAATCCTAATATGGATCCTAACTCCATAACCTCACCCTAAATGGAGCCCCTCCCCACTGGTCCTGTCCTGGAACCCAGGGGTCTCTCAAGAATTTCCCCCTAGGGCTTACAGCCAGGTGTGCCTCAGAGTTCTGAGGACCAGACTTTTGATTAGCATGCGATTAGCATATTATTTGCATGTAATATGTGCCTTCTACTCTGTGGAAGTTTTCATGTTAAAATTTTATGAAGTCTAGCAGAAAGGTCCTGGCTTCTTGAAGGTTCTCTCTTTTTGTTCCTTTTCCCACTTTCCTAATCACTGATCCCAATGCCCTCAAGGGGAAAAAGGGGGGTGAGGAGATGAGCAACAAAGGGCTCCTGGGAGGGAAGATTCTGGCAGTGTAATCAGCTCTTGTCATTGCAGTGTAACCTCCACAAGCCTCAGTTTCCTTATCCGTAAGAGGAGAGAAACCAGCTGGCTGATGTTGCATTCAGATCTAAGGAAGCACTCCCCCCGCCCTTTGCACTCTTTCCTTCCCCACCTTTTAGAGTCATTCATGATGTGGTTCTCCTCCCTCCCCACCCCATACACACATTCTGGCTTTCAGCTCCCACGTCTAAGATGACACAGGATTGGAAGCGGCTTGGGTTGCCTGGTACTAGACCCTTGATATGAAGAGAAAGGGACATTGCCCGCCTGATAGCATAGAAAGGGAAATAACATCATTGAGTGTTTCCTGTGTGTTAGGGCTTTTACATGCAAGTTCTCATTGCATCCTCGCAGCATGCTGAGAGGCGAATATATTGTCTCCATTTCACAGATGAGGAAACTGGGGTCCAGAAAGGAGAAATGGCTTGTCCTAGACAGCCCATAAGTGGCAGCACTGAAAGGAATTCTCATCTCCTGGCTTCCTTCTCAGGGCCCCGGAGAAGAGAAAGGGCAGTGGAAGGGCGAGAGAAGCAGGACAGGAGTAGGGAGCGAGATCTGAACTCCCGTTGGAGGGGAGATCTGTGTGTGAAGCCAACAGGCTAGGTACTTGGCTCAGCATAGTCCCCATCTCCAACCACCAGCTCTATGGAGACTGACGGACACCCAATGGGTGTTCAGTTTCCAGCTAACAGATGCCAGTGCACATTGGCTGCGGAAAAGAGCTGTTCAGAGGGAGAGAGGAATATGAAGCCAGCCTGAGGAAAATGTGCTCAAGAGGTGGAAGGGAGAAGAGCTGGCCAAGAGGACTGAGGACCGCTCTTCCACTCCCACCTCCAGTGGGAAAACAGTCATGGCCCTAAGAGCATGCACGCACTTTGCCCCCTTGCACAGAGGAGGATCCAAAGGCCTCAGCCGCAGGGCCTAGGGCCCCCACTCATCTGCCGCAAGAGCCCCTCGAACCGCAGCTCCGTGCAGCCTTGGGTTCAAAGAACCGCGCCAGCGCCCAGAGGGCAGAGGAGGGCTCCTAGCCCCGCAGGGAGCGGGTAGAGGTTGCCTCTAAGGTGTCCGTCAGGCCACAGCCGCCGCAGACTTGCTTCTGCAGCCCTTGACCCCTGGCCAGGTGCAGCTCCTCGCCCTAACCTTCCTCGCCACATCCTTTTGCGACCCCCTCGTCCCCACCGTCCTCCTGCCCAGCCGCCAGTTAATGAAATGCGGCGAGAGGCTGCACAGACAGCTGTCAGACCCCTCAGTTCTCCGCCGGGATATTGGATCCCGCGCTGGGAGACCGACAGGTGAGCAGAGGAGGGGTGGTGGGGGCCGAAGGAGGGGTGCTGGCTGGTGTGCAAAGCCCCGAGGGTTCGGCTAAGCGTCGTCGGCCCTAGGGTGCTCTTTCTGCCTAGCACCCCCAGCTTTTTCCTCTCCTCCAACAAACAGGAGACGGAAGGAGCCCCACACCCACCCGGCCCCGGGTCGATCCGCGGCTCCTGGTCCTGCACCCCAGGCCAGCCCGGCTCGCGTGGGAGTCGCGCGCAGCGGCTCGGATTCGGCGGGCGCGGCCCGGTGTTTCCTCCCACCTCCTTCCATTCCTTCCCTCTGGCTCCCCCTCCTTCCCGCGCTCCCTCCCCGGCGGCCGCGGCCTTTATTAGGGATTCCGTGGCTGTCGGTCCCACCATCCATCCTGTCCGCCGGCAATTAGGCGGCCAGACAAAGAGCAGCTTCGGATGGATGAGGGTCCCGGCGGATCGGAAATGTGAAGGGTCAGCGCTGCCGCCCGCGGCGCACCCCGCTCCCCGCTCTGCATAATCGCCGACCGCCGTCACTCAGCCGGCCGCCGGGGGAGCTCCGGGCCGGGCTGGGGAGCGGGCGGGGCTGGGGCTGCCGCCTAGGCGCCCGGGGCCGGGCGAGAGCGGACCTGCAACAGGGCGCGTCCTGCGGGAGAAGAAGGGCTGAGGGCGACTGGAAGCGCCTGGCGGAGAGAGGGCAGGACATGGCCCCGGGCGTTCCCTGAAGGCGGGCAGGGGAACGCCTGCCGGGGGGCTTCCAGTAAGGAAGCGGGGACCCCAGCTGCAAAGACTAGAGGCTGGTGGCCCAGACACCCACGGCTGGGAATCTGGGGGACCGAAGGTCTAGGGTCGGTCTTCCGTCGGTAGGAATGGAACTGCGCCTAGGACGAGCCCCCTGAGGGAAACGGGGTCTGTGGCCTGGTGCGCCCCTACCGGAATAGAATGGTACTGCGCTTCTATCCCCCATCTCTCAAGTGACATTCAACCCTTCCACCCGAACAGAACCGAGGGGAAGTTCAAGGAGTCCGCGCTTTTACTGCGGATTCTTTGGCGCTAGCTTCCAGCTGACAAATCAACATTTCAATCTGACAATTAGTGGTCGAGATGGGGGGAGAGGGGCTCTCGCTGCCAGGACCGGTTAACCCTCCCTGCGAGCGGCAGAGAGGTGGGCGGTGCTGGCAGTGATGAACGACTCCGAGGGGGCCCCGGGCCCCGGGCGCGCATTCATTACTCTTCTGACAGGCGGGCGGCGGGCCTGGCGGGCCGCGCGTGGACGTGCCGGGAAGAGGCCTCTGGCAGGAGGGAGCGTAAGGGAGGCGTTTAACAGCCCCACCGCCTGGTCAGCTCCCGGCTCTTCGCCTCGACCTTGGTACTTGACTTACTTCTGCGTGGCCTCTCAGCGGTTGGGGCTGGCCCTGGTTGCGGAATTTGGAGAGCAGGGACAGGGACTTAAGCCCTCTTCAGGTTAGGCGATTTCAGATCTGAGATGCCAAGAAAGGGTGTAGACAGGCCTTAGGGCTAGAAGCTTTTGTCTGACCTGGGAGGAACTGTGCGTGTCTGTGCACACAGAGGTGGTGTGTGACAGGTATTGATGGGTGTGGACCACGCGTGGGGGGCAGTGATTGCGTGTGTTAGTGTTAGGGAAGTGTCGGCCTGATTTTTGTCAGCGAGCTTCGAATGTCTGAGGATGAGCTGCAGCCGCTCCTTGCTGTCTGTGCCCCTCCCACCGCCACTTGCTGTCAGGTCTCTGTCTTCAGTTCTGCAGGAAATGGCAGTGTCCATGGTGACAGCTGAGGTGTGCTGCTGGGGTTGGGAAGATAGATGTTACCTGTGAGAATGCTAGGTCTGGACAACTGCTCCCTTCCACCGCCTCCACCCCAAACATCATCCTTTTCCCACGCTTCCTGAAAGTAGTGGATATTTATCCCCCAAAGTCTGGAGACCCAGCTGCTGAGGAAGTGGTTACTACCAGATATCTACAGTTCACACACAGTCTCCATCACATATACAGTCTCTAATGTAAGATATGATCTCAACCCTCTGGCTTCCCCAGGCCTGTGGTGAGCAGAGAGGAGGAGGTGGATCTCAGGAAGGGAAGAGGCAGACTATCAGACCTCCAAGACAGCCTACCTCTTTGGGGCCTGGGCTATTGGCCCCTGGGATTCTTACCTTGGATCTCAGGTCCAGTTACTAGTTGACACCTGGGGAGGATAATGCTAATCATATTCTAATTTCTATCCCTAATTACTTTCATCACCTGACTTCCTCTCCATTCTCCTACTCACTCTCAAATACACCAAAAGGTTGATCTTTCTCCCCAGCTCTGAATCTCCCTGGTCTCCAGGACAGAGATTTGGGGTGATTCCGAATCTCCGTTTGTTCAGTGTGTCTTTCAGCCACCTTCCCTTTGCCTTGCTCTTCCTTATGTCAAGGGTACTTCTTGGACCCTCTATATTTTTGTTCCTGCAACCCTCCTCCTTGTGTCAGCATGTCTTGACATTTTTTAAAAAATATATGTTTGTATTGATTTTTAGAGAGAGAGGAAGGGAGAGGGATAGATAGAAACACCAGTGAGAGAAGAGAAACATCATCGTTCAGCTGCCTCCTGCACGCCCCCTACTGGGGATTGAGCCTGCAATTGTGGCATGTGCCCTGACCTCTTGGTTCCTGGGTGGAGGCTCAACTGCTGAGCCACACCGGCTGGGCTGCATGTCTTCACATTTAGGGATCTTTTCCAAATTTCTCTCCCTACATTTTGCGGTCTCTATGTCCCTCTGGGGCTTCTCCCTCTGGGAATACCCCAGGACAACGGTGAGGCCTCATTGGAATGAAGAGAGGGAGTAGGACTTCCTTCCTACTCCCGTCCAGTGGCTACTGCAACCCACGGATGGGCCGCAGTGTCAGGGCCACGGCCAGGTCGCTTCTCATTCAGGGCACAGGCGCCTGGTCGATGCCCCGCTGTCCGCCCCCCTCCCAACTGCCCTTCTCCCAGGCCCGCGCCCCCTCCGCCCTCCTGGAAAAGGCAAATTTGACATTTTTAAATCCCGAGCCTTAGAGGGATCGATGCGGCCCGGGGCCCCACCCGGGGTCGATATTCCTGATTGGGAAGCGGCCGCAGCGCGGAGCGGGTGTAAATCACGCGAACGGGGAGAGGGAGCTCCGGGTGCAACCGCGTCCCAGGCACGTGGAGTCAGACAGGGTCCCGGCCGGGGGGTGGGGGTGGGGGGTGGGGACCCCAGGCAGTGGAAGGACAGGCCTTAGAGACCCGGACGTAAGCCCGCCCCGAGCTCCCCGCCTCCCCTGCCCAGCTCTGCCGACTCTGCGGGCCGGCTCCGGTTTCGCTTCAGCGGCCGCTCCCCTCCGTTGCCCCTGGAGCCGCCAGGGAGGCCGGTGCCGGAGCCAGCCATGCGGCGGCTCCTCCGTGGCCGCTCCCGCGGGGCCTGGGCTTCGGCGGCGGCTGTCACGAAGCCGACAGGCCGGCCGGGCCGGGAAGGGGTGGGGGGTGGCGGGGGAGAGCTGGTGGAGGTGGGGAGGGTCGGGGGAGGGGGGAGGCCGGCGCGGCTCTGGCTCGCCGTGGGCGCGCAACAGATACGTGTGGGACTGAGGGACGGCGACGCGACGTGGGGCGCGGAGCCCAGCGGGCAGGGAGTGGGCGTCCAGCCCTCGGAGGGGCCCAGCTGGGAGAGATGGCCCCCCTCCCTGTGGCGGGGACAGTGAAGAACAGAAAGAACCGAGTGAGCAGGGAGGTTTAGGCCCCAACCTACACCTGCCTCCGCCGCCGCCCCTGCCCCCAGTCCTCGAAGAAGTTCCCAGTTGGGGAAACTGAGGCAGCGCGGTCGAGAAGGACCAGGGAGGTTCAAAGCGGGATCCGCGACGGGCAGCAGCCGGAGTCCTGCGTGGGCCTCGGACCCCCCCTGCCTGCCCGGGGTCCGTTTGGGGAAATGCGCCCCCACACCCCCGCGCAGCGCAGACCCTCGCCCCCACTTCAGCGTGTCGGAGCCCCCCACTCCCCACCCCGCGCCGGTTTATAGAACAACAATTTGGGGAAAACAATCCGGGCCGAGTGACGGCCCCGTAATTGTGACAAAGTGAGTGCGGGCGGCTGGAGAGCGCGCCGGGGCGGGCCGAGGGGAGGCAGCTGCGCCTCGCGCCCGCCCCGCCGCCCGCTCGTTCTCATTCCGGTCACCTCCCATCCCTCTCCTTGACTCTTAGCCAATTCTTCTTCTCCCGGCCCCTGTCGCCTCCCTTCGCTTGTTCCTCCATCGCTCTTCCCTTTCCCCTCGGTAACAGCTCTTCTCCCGCCCCCGCCCCGCTGCCGGCCCTCCCCGGCGCGCCCTTTCCTCGCTCGCTTCGCCCCTCTCTTCCGCCCTCCACTCGTTTCTCCATCTTTTCTTCGCGCTCGGGTCGCCCTGGGGCCCCGGGCTCACACCACACAATCCGCTTCTTCCCCTCCCCAGTCCCAGCTTCCTGAGGCTGCTGCACAGAGGCCTTCGCAGCCTTGTGGACTCGGGCGGCCTGCCTCTGTCCCCCCCTCCCCCCAACCCCCCCTCCTCCGCTGCCTTCTCCACCCCTTTCTCTGCGCCCGAAGCTAGTTTGTTTGTGCAGCGGCGGCGGCGATGTTTGCGGAGCTCAGCGCACCGCCGCGCCGCGCGGGCCCAATTAAGTCTCATTCATTATTCAGCGCCCGGGCCGGCCCCTACCCCAGCTGGCGGCTCCCGAGACGCTTTGGGGCCCCGCCCCGCCCACCCCCAAATCCAGGCTGGGAGACCTTGGAAAGCCCGGCTTTTCCTGTGCAGAGGAGGAAACGGTCCCCGAAGCGGCGTGACTTGGCCAAGGTCACATCGCAGAACCAGGACGGGGGCCCAGGCCACTAAAACGAAGGCATCCTTCCTCCCAGCTCAGTCCCAGCGTCCAGGCGGGGGGAAGGCCTTGCGTTCCTGGTGGGACGTCCCTCGCCCCATGTCCCTTTTTGCTCCTGGTTCTCCCTTTCGCCACAGCTGCCGGGATGTAGCCGACTTGGGCTCCTCAGGCCTCAGGCTCAGGCCTAGATGTGGTGACCCCTGAGTGACACGCCTGGAACGGGGCAGTGAGGCAAACTCGTGTGTGTGTGTGTGTGTGTGTGTGTGTGTGTGTGCTGGGGGGTCCCTCTCTGCAGCCTGTCTGTGGGTGTTTTGTGGGTGTTTCTGCGGTAGAGGCATTGGAAGTGGAGCCATCCGAGGCAGTCTTGAAGGACAAGTAGAGAGAGAGGACAGTGCAGCCTGAAGTGAGGGGGAAGTCACCTTCCCACTTGTGGGGTGGAAAGGGGCGACCCAGGACCTATTTTTGCGTTTGTAAGGGACTGTTCTGGGCTGTTTGGCCCGGGCAACAGCACAAGGTGTCAGGGGACCCGCAGGGCCCTGTGTACGCGGCAGCGCCACCTGGCGGCCGCGGTGCTTCGGTGCCGCGGTGCTGGCGCGCCTGGCCTGGACGGGGCACTCGCCCGCCCCTTGGAGCTGGGGAGGCTGGATTCGCCCAGAAAACCTTAAACTGACTTTACCCGAGAGGGCGGGCGAGAAGAGCTCGAGGTGTTCAGAGGCAGCCGGGGAGGGCCTCGGGGAGGAGCCTGGCCCCAGGGACCCGACTTCCGTGACACGGCAAACACAGAAAGACAAAGTCCATTTGGGTGGAAGTGGGAGCGGAGTGAGGGGCCATTTTGACGCTGTGGTCCAAGGAAATGACTGGTCAGATCCCATGCGCCTGGCAGCCGGGGTACCCAGGTACGGCCGCTCACGCGGGACCAGCGGGGACTGGCTGGTGGTCATGAGTCCCACTCTAAGTAGAGGGGAGGGCAGAGACCGGCAGGCACACTTTGGCATCTTGTTTTATAGTCTGGGGATTCATGGCTGCTTTGGAGAGACTTTCCAAGTCGGCCCTGGCAGGAGGTGGCCGAATGGTGGGGCACCAGGTTTCAGGTCAAAATGCAGTTTCCCAGAGCTGTTTAAGTGGAGGGAATTGAGGACTTTTTTCACGTTTGACTTGTGGGAAGATTTCTTTGCCTGGAGAGCTGGAAGGCTGGAGAAGGGCTAAAACCTTGGGTCAGTGTCAGAGGGCAGCCATAGTCAGAGTTGGATTGGGGGACAGGAACTTTCAAAATGTGTAGGAACTTTAGAAGGGCCTCCTATGCACACTTATTCACTCCACTCCCCATTGAGTCATCCCCAGGTCAGTGGTCCCAGGGGAGGTCTAAAATGTAAGCTTATGATTTTTTTTTTGGTACCTGTTCTGAGTTCTCAGTTACTCAGCTGAAAGCATTTATTTTGCTTTTGGTTTGTTTGTTTTCTTAAAAATATATGTTTATTGATTTCAGAAAGAAAGGGAGACGGAGAGGGAGATAGAAACATCAATGATGAGAGAGAATCATTGATTGGCTGACTCCTGCACGCCCCCTACTGAGGGTCAAGCCAGCAACCCAGGCATGTGCCCTTGACCTGAATCAAACCTGGGACCCTGCCCTGACTGGCTTGGCTCAGTGGATAGAGCGCCTGCCTGCGGACTGAAAGGTCCCAGGTTCGATTCTGGTCAAGGGCATGTACGTTGGTTGCGGGCACATCCCCTGTAGGGGGTATGCAGGAGGCAGCTGATTGATGTTCCTCTCTCATCAATGTTTCTAACTCTCTATCCCTCTCCCTTCCTCTCTCTGTAAAAAATCAATAAAATATATATTTAAAAAAAAAAAAAAGCAAAACCTGGGACTCTTCAGTCCGCAGGCTGACGCTCTATCCACTGAGCCAAACCATCTAGGGCTACTGAAAGCACCGAAAACATTTTTCTTTTCTAAATTTGGAGTCACTGTGGTTGTTAAAAAACAGACATGAGGTGCTAGACTCAAGGGCATGGAAGAACCAGCATTTCAGGGACGGGACACTCAGGAAACTCTGGACTCTGTTATTGGAAGAAGAAATGGTAACTGTGTTGGGACATGGATAGAGTCTTAAAGCTGCTTTTCCCCCTACCTCCTAGTGTCTAAGGATAACGCTGGCTATGATTGCCGTACTTCTCACAGAGGACTACAGATTTCTGCACTCTGAGCAAGGTCGGGTGCCACTGGAGTTGTTCTGAGACACTTTCCCTAAAGGATGGCCAAGGGGCTCCTGGTGACCTATGTCCTCTGGGCTGTAGGGGGCCCTGCTGGGCTCCACCACCTGTACCTGGGCAGGGACAGCCACGCGCTGCTCTGGATGCTTACCCTGGGGGGTGGGGGGTTGGGCTGGCTCTGGGAGTTCTGGAAGCTCCCAGGCTTTGTAGCTCAGGCCAACAGAGCCCAAGGACAGAGGCAGAGTTCAAGAGGCGGGACACCCCCTGTGAGTCCCGTTCGCTTTGCCGCCCAGGTGATAGTGGGCATCTATTTTGGCCTTGTGGCTCTCATTAGCCTTTCCTTCATGGCCAGCTTCTATATTGTGGGCCTCCCACTGGCAGTCGGCTTAGGAGTCTTGCTGGTGGCTGCTGTTGGCAACCAGACCTCAGACGTTAAGAACACTCTAGGGGCAGCATTTCTCACTTCCCCTATC
The DNA here is from genome assembly GCF_951640355.1 of Cnephaeus nilssonii. Classification (NCBI taxonomy): domain Eukaryota; kingdom Metazoa; phylum Chordata; class Mammalia; order Chiroptera; family Vespertilionidae; genus Cnephaeus; species Cnephaeus nilssonii. The sequence goes on from NC_137077.1 coordinate 47,323,724, forward strand.
TTCTATGGCCGCCCCATAGCTATTCTGCCCATCAGCTTGGTGGCCAGCATCACAGCCCAGAAGCACCGCCGCTACAAAGCTTCCGTTGTGTCAGAGACACTGAGTGTGCGGCTCTACCGCCTGGGCTTGGCTTACCTTGCTTTCACCGGCCCGCTAGCATACAGCGCCCTCTGCAACACAGCTGCCACCCTCAGCTACGTGGCAGAGACCCTTGGCTCCCTCTTGAGTTGGTTCAGCTTCTTCCCCCTCCTTGGCCGCCTCGTGGAGTCTGTCCTCCTTCTGCCTTACCGCGTCTGGAGGCTGCTGGTGGGGGATCATGGCTTCAGCAGCGGCTACTTCCAGGAGTGGGAGAAGCTCTATGAGTTTGTTCGCAGTTTTCAGGATGAGAAGCGTCAGTTGGCTTACCAGGTAAGGCTTTCTGCCCTTTCATTCCTGTCTGGGAGTTAGACTAAGCCTTATTGGAGCTGGTGCCCCTTGTTTTCATGTCTGCTGTGTCAGGCGGGAGGGTATCCTGGTTTCTTTAGGTGTGAAGGTGCAGAGGCTCTAATAGTGAGTGAGTGTGTGTGTGTGGGATATGTGTATTTTATTTACTTTTCATTGATGTATAACATATATAAAGTATACTAATTTTATGTATATACCTATGTAACTATCACTTAGATCAAAGGATGGAATATTCCATCCCTAAGAATGTTCCCTCCTACCCACTCCCAAGCTATAACCCTTTCCTTGGAAGTAACCTCTATTCTGACTTCTGTTACCATAGTTTAGTTTTGCCCATTCTTTTTTTTAAAAAAATATATTTCTTCATTGATTTCAGAGAGGAAGGGAGAGGGATAGAGAGATAGAAACATCAATGATGAGAGAGAATCATTGATTGGCTGCCTCCTGCACACCCCCTATTGGGGATTAAGCCCACAACCCGGGCATGTGCCCTTGGCCGGAATCGAACCCGGGACCCTTCAGTCTGCAGGCCGATGCTCTATCCACTGAGCCAAACTGGCTAGAGCTAGTTTTGCCCATTCTTGAACTTTGTATAAGTGGATCATTCAGTATGTACTCTTTTGTGTCTGCTTTCATTCAACATTATGTCTGTGAGATTTATTCATACTGTTGCACACAATTGTAAAATGCTTGTTTTCTTTTTAAATAGTATCCCCTTATATGAACATACCAGAATTTATGTATCCACTCTGTTGTTAATGAACATTTGGGTTCTAGGAGGGGACTATTCTGAATAAAGCTGCTATGAACATTCTTGTACATGTCAGCTTGGTGGACACACATGTTTATTTCTCTTGCAAGGAGAAGATCCTGTCAGGGATGTGAAGTTCTAGGTTGGAAAATGGGCAGCTGTGATTAAAAGCAAATTTTGGTTCTTGCCATGAGATCCAGAGCTGGAATTCTAATGTGAGGCTCTAGGCCTTTTTCATGTCAAGTAGGAGCCAATCACAGAGATACCACAGCCTGATTTAAGAAGGGAGCAGCGAAAGGCCCAGGTACCCTCACAGCTTATGGGATTCTAATTTGTCAGCTTCTATTTCCCTAAGGTTTTGGGTCTCTTAGAAGGGGCAACAAATGAAGACATACATCAGCGATATCGGGAGCTAGTGAAGATCTGGCACCCTGACCACAACCCGCACCAGACAGAAGAGGCACAGAGGCACTTCCTGGAGATCCAGGCTGCGTACGAAGCCCTGAGTCCGCCCAGGAAGCTCAGGGGGTTCTAGAGGTGAGAAGGACATTTCCCTTTGAGGATGGACTCTTCCTGGCAGAGCTGGGCAGTTTGTCCCAGCTTATCTTGGCCTACAAGGGGCACCCAACAGCATTAAAGAAACTGCTTGTAGCTGAGAATGAGAAAACCTTAAATAGGTGAGAAAGCTATTGTGGTGGAAAAACGTATTTATGTATTGAATTTCTGAGTTCTTGGCTGTTGTATTCCTATTTTTCTTAAAACCATATAGTGAAATGAAAAACATTATAAAATCAATAAAATATCTTTTAGAGACTATACCACCTTATCCCACTCTTGGTAACATTGATGAGTGAGGGAGGAAGGTTATTTAACTTTTTTTTTTTTTTAATGTACAAAGCACTGGATTAGGAGATCGAAGGAAAAATATGAAGGTTTAATATTTCACAAGTTATCCTGTGACAAAGAAGATTTGATCAATTCTGTGGATTACTGAGGGTAAAACTGATGTTAAATTTTAAGATTTCAGGAAAATGTTTTAGTTCCATTCATAGAACTTTCTAGGAGCTACACTTTCCCCAAGAAGGGACAAGCTGCTGTGGAGTAGCGGGTATTCCCCGCTTACCGACTCCTCTGCTTGGAGGAGTACTGTGGAGAGCCCTCAAACTTTACATGGGTGGTTGGACTGGCTGACCTCGGGTCTCCCCCAAACTTGGGGTCTGATTCTGAGCTACAACACCTTGCTCCCGGGGAGTTTACAATCTGGTTGAGGATAACACAGGTACACAGATATCAAAGTTCACCTCATTCAGTCTTTTGAACTAAGTGTCACAAGAGGTGTATATAGTGTTCATTGGGATATTGGAGAAGGGATAGATGACATTGTTTTATGAGGACTTATGGAAAAATTCACGATTTTACATTTCATATGACTTTATGGGGACTTTGGGGAAACTCTAGAGAGCCAGCATCTCGAGCATCTCAAAGGAGCCTTACTTAATTCCCAAGTTACTAAGAAACAGTCCAGGATGCACAGGACGACTGGAGACCAGGCACAGGATGTGAAAATTATATACTTTTACTCCAGCTTTCTTGTTCTTTTTTATGTGTGGTTATCTTTCACACTTTTTTCCCCCTTTTTTTCTGGAAGTTAATTCTGAGCAGTATATATATTTAAAAAGTAGAATTATTTTGGCTACTATTTTCTATAAATTAAAAAAAAAAAAGTCCAGCCCTAGCTGGATTGGCTCGGTGGATAGACCGTCGGCCTAAGTGTCCCGGGTTCAATTCTGGTCAAGGGCACGCACGTACCTTGGTTGCAGACTCCTCCCTGGCCTGGGCCCTGGTCAGGGCTCCTGCAGGAGGCAACCAATGGATGTGTTTCTCTCACATTGATGTTTCTCTCTGTCTTTCCCTCTCTCTTCCACTGTCCCTAAAAGTCAATAGAAAAATATCATCGGGTGAGGATTAACAACAATAAATAATAATAATAAGACTCGCAAGCAAGAAGTCTTCCTTAGTCTCTACCTGAATTGATTTAATGAAATCCAGTAAATTTGTATTCTCCCATTGCCACAAATAAAAAATTTATAGAACCTTTAAAAAGAGTTGGAAGAGAACTGAAAAGGCCTCTACCTCAAGAACCTATCCAATGCAGAGCCTCGAGAATAGCTTGCTTCAGAGATGAAAATTTTGGCTTTTTTTGAGTAGGAAATTTCCTTCCTTTCCCACCTTTTGAATATCTGTAATAGTTAAGTTGTTCTTTTATTTAACTGAAATTAATTTCCCTGCAATTTATTTCTCTTTTCTTTTTAAAATATATTTTTATTTATTTTAGAGAGGAAGGGAGAGATAGAAACATCAATGATGAGAGAGAACCATTGGTCGGCTGCCTCCTGCACATCCCTACTGGGGATCGAGGGCACAACCTGGGCCTGTGCCCTTGACCAGAATTGAACCTTGGACCCTTCAGTCTGCAGGCCAACGCTCTCTCCACTGAACCAAACCAGGTAGGGTTGTAATTTCTTTCTAGATTAGCCATCTTTTGCTACAAAGAACAAAAAACAGCCCTACCGGTGTGACTCAGTGGTTGAACCAGGAGGTCATGGTTTGATTCCCGGTCAGGGCACATGCCCGGGTTGTGGGCTCTATCTGCTGTGGGAGGCATGCAGGAGGCAGCTGATCAATGATTCTCTCTCATCATTGATGTTTCTCTCTCTCTCTCTCCCTTCCTCTCTAAGTCAATAAAATAAAAATCCCTTTGTTGGTGAGAACCTGCCCTTTAGGTCAGATCCCTCTAAATATTCCCCTTTCCAGATTAAACATCACCTTGTTTAAGGAAACACTGTAGTTTGTTAGAAAGAGCACAGATGGAGAAGTGACATGGGGTTTTGCTTCTGCCTCTTGCATGACTAGTCAGCTGACTTTGATGAGTCACCTCATCACTCTAGGCCTCAGTTTTTTTTCCTTATAGTGTGAGGAAGTTGGACTTAAAAGACTTTTTTTTTAAAAAGTACAATTCCATTTATTTTCCCCCAGAGAACTTTTCTTCGCTCTTTAAAGACTTAGCTCCTTACATGGGCTTTGGTGGAGGTCGTGGGGTAGCACCCGCAGGCCTAAATCGGGGTGGGGGTGTTCGATCCTCCGGGCTTCACGAGAACGGTTCCTGACTACCTTGCTGTGAATGGCGCAGCTCACACAGGAATGCAGCTTCACATACAGCTTGGGAAGCACATAGGCGTCGAAGACACTGGCTTCGGAGATGTCCCTAACGGCCACGGCCTCTACTATGTTTCGAATGACAAACTTCTTAATGGCCTTGTCCTTGGGCATGCACCGGGCGCAGTTGGTGCAACGAATAGGCTGCACATGGCCTCGGCCTTTTTTGGCACGACCGTTATTCCTTCTTTTCTTGGTCATCTTGGAAACGAGGACCCGAGAGAGTTAGAAGACTTTTAAGATTGTTTTCAACACTGGATTCTGGGGTCTTTTCAGCCCAAACTTATGTTAAATGGTTTGTTTGTCATCTGCTGTGTGCCCTCTTGTGGATACTGTCTTGGGAAGAAAATAAAATATCTGCTCATAGAACAATATAATGGTCACCACCACCCCCAATAAAAAATCCACCTCTATCAAACTGTCTGTTTTCATTTATTCATAATCTCTTCCATCCTCATCCATAAATTTACATAATTAAATTTACGTGATTGAATCATATCGGGAATATAATTTTATACTGTTTTATCCCCCTCCTGGAATCAGGAGCATTTATGTATATTACTATGAAGACTTCATATATATATTTTATTGAGATGTAATTCACATGCCATAAAATTCAGCCTTTTAAACTATACAATTTAGTGGGTGTTAGTATATTCATAAGGTTGTGCAAACACCAACACTATGTAATTCAAGAATGTTTTTACCATCCAAAAGAAAGCATATCCAAAAGAAACTCTATACTCATTAGCAATTACTCTCCATTCTTCCCTGCCAGCTCCTAGCAACTACTAATCTACTTTCTGTCTCTATAGATTTGCCTGTATTGGACATTTTATACAAATGGAATCATGAAATCACTATCTCCTTTTGTGTCTGGCTTTTTTCTTATGTTTTCAAGATTCATCTTTTTATTCAAATAATAATATTTTAATGCTGTATAATATTCCCTTTATTGGGAGACATTTATGCTATTAATATATATTTTTGTTATAAAGAATGCTGCATCAATATCTTCATGTTTCTAATTCATCTATTCTCTTGAATTATTTCAGAATAAATTCCCATGGGTGGGATTACTGGGTCAAAAGGTATGAACATTTTTATGGCTCTTGTCAATATTGCTTTTAAATTGTGGTGCCCAGAACTAAATGCAATTCTCAGATGTGTACAGACAGGACAGGGTACTGTGGGGTTATTAAGTTCTCAAGGTCTGGACAATATATCATTCTTTAAATCAAGCAGCCTAAGAATTTATTAGCTTTTTCTCATTGCTCATGGAGCTTATAGCCAATAAGTCCCTTAGATATTTTCCTAGGCACTATGTTTCGAACCTATGTTTGCATCTACTCTATAACCCAGTGCTTCTGAGGACTCTCTGACATGAATTTTGTATTTCTTTGTTTTCTTTTTTCTTTAGCGGTTGATCCTAACAAGCTATAAGGTGTGGGTTTATTGCAGTCTTAGCTGAGAACTGCAGATGGCGCCTTAAGGCTGTCACAAGGGTAAAATATGTGCCTTCACTTCTTTTAGGATCTCATAGTGGCACCTCCAAAGCAGGTTTATTACCAGAGTTCATTACCATTTGAGGGGAAGGAGAGAGCAACTGTGAAGTTGGATTTGGATGTTATTCAGGGAAAGCTCCAATTGAAGCATGTTTTCTAGTTGTCATTTGATCCCGTAGGGCAGTGGTCGGCAAACTCATTAGTCAACAGAGCCAAATATCAACAGTACAAGGATTGCAATTTCTTTTGAGAGCCAAATTTTTTAAACGTAAACTTCTTCTAACGCCACTTCTTCAAAATAGACTCGCCCAGGCCGTGTATTTTGTGGAAGAGCCACGCTCAAGGGGCCAAAGAGCCGCATGTGGCTTGCGAGCCGCAGTTTGCCGGCCACAGCCCTAGGGGAGTCTGGGGCCGTGTATTTCACGTTAGAGGTTTCTTTGCTTGAACACACTTTTCATGCCACTGCTTCGGCTTTTGGAGTTGACACCCTGAGAAGCTGAGATTTTTGTTTCTTTCTGTTCCTTGCCATCTCTTTATTTTAGTCACTGCAAGGGATTGAAACTTGTTCAACTAACTGGTTTTGTTTGTTTTGGTAAGCTGGGTTTTGAACAACAAAAGCAGAAAATTACATGGGGTTTCAGCTAAATGAGATTTCATTTCAATGGTTTGTTGCTTTTTTTATTTTCCTTTTTCTTTTCCTCCCAATTCTCTCCTTTCTTCTCGCTTCTCACCCATCCTTTCCAAGTCCATCTACTTATTTGCAAATTATTACACATTTAAGTAAGACCTTTTCTGGATTTAAACCTGACAAGTTTCGACAGAACAAAGCAGTGCCTTGTGTGGGAAAATAGGAAGGGACTAATTTTAACTCAGTCTGTGACAGACTTTAGTCTCATTTCTGGGCTGAGAAAGGTTGTAGGGAACAACAACCTAAAAGGACATTTTTTCCTAGCGTTAATAGGTCAGGCACCTTTCAGATGAATTAGTAGCAAGAAAGGAATGAGAAGAGTATGGGAGGGGGGGGGTGGCATTTAAATGTGTTCTATTCATGTTTCCCAGTCACAGATCTGAGGGCCAATAAAGCTCATGTTACTCCCCACCTTTTCTTCTATACCCATAACCACCAGTTTAGACTTGGCCTCTCTTGTTTCTTTCTTCTTTTCATTCCTGGAGTCCATAGCAGAGAGTGTACATTTACTGCTCTTCTGTATAATTTGGGTTGGAAAACAATTAACTGCAAGTGGTGCCATTATCATTTTATATTAATTGACTGGAAACCCATTGTCTCTTAGGAGTGGACTTTTCTTGCACAGTTAAGAGACTAATCCTTTCAGACTCATCTCCCTTCAAACTCAAATTCTTTTTCCTTGTGTGTTTCTTGTTCTCATGTTAATGCCTTTGCTGATGTCACTCTTCTTTCCTGTAATTTTCTTGCTGCTAATTGAAATCTTACATTTCTTTTATGATCCAGCTTAAGGTTTATCCCTAAATGATGCCTTCACTGATTAATTCCATCTCCAGTAATCTTTCTTCCTTGAATTCCTTCAGCATTCTTGTCAATTTTGTACCATTCTATCTAGCATTTTCTTACATGTTGCCATATAATCATTCCATCTCGTGTTTGTAAGTCTTATGCCAAAGCCTCTTAAAGGAATGGGTCATCTTCGCCCAATTTAACTAATAGAACATATACTAAGTGTGTTAACTTGTTATTTAACAATTTAAAGCCTGTTTCCTCATTTATTACATGGGGATAATGATGCCTGCATCTCAACTGCTGAGCTACACCCGGCTGGGCACATTATCAATTTTTATAAAATGGTGACAGACTGTATAAATGAAAGAGTATGCTGAAATTCCATGAATGAACTTACATAAAAGCAGTATTAGTTATATATATTGCACATAGAAATAAATTCACCCATGATTAAATTCAAGTTTTTGATGAACCTGCAAGGCACTCTTACTGAGTTGAGTGTTTACAATCTGAGTTTTGGTTCTGACATATTGCCACTAATTTTGCAATGTAACAAGTTAACCTTTGATAATTTAAGGCCTTTTCCAGCTCTAAACATCTGATACACAACTGAATTTGGATATCTGACCCAGGTCTTTGGACCTCAGTTTTGTTCTCTGTAAATGGGAAGTGCCAACCTAATCAAGACCCTGTAATAGAACTTCATAGATGGATGATCAAAGAAACATTAGCCCTGTACAAAAGTCTCCTGGGAGAATTACGTTTCCTTGGGGGAAAGCTGGGAGAGCTGCATACTATATAGTGCATTCCCTTCAATATTAGCAAATCACATTACCATATCAAGTGCTCTGAGAAGTAAAGCAAGCAGTTCAACTTGATTTTGACTAGTGTTTCCTAAACTTATTTGGACCTGGAACAGTTTTTTCAGATAACATCTATTTAGCATCCCATGAAACTAATTTTCTAAGACACACAGTTTGGACTGCCAATATGAATATTCTTAGGTATTAGAAGTAGTCCAAGCAAAGGAGAAAGTACACCCTTATGAGTGTACTACTCTTTGTGCCTGCTGTGGCTTGTAGCCTTATCTTTAGTCAACAGAGACTTTGAAAAATCATGTTCCTCAGTTAGTCATTGATTATCAAGTCTCCAAAATAATGAGTAAAAATTTTAAGTCTCTCAGATTATTGTTTAACTTGAGCTTCTTGTTCTTTGTCATAAAAACATGGAATGTGGCAATCAATCATTTCAGATACAAAATACCAACTTAAAAACACAAGAAAAGTTCTCATCTCCAGGATCTATTTGAAACATATCAAATTAGGTCAGGTTAATATCAGCAGAATATATCTGCCAAGGTGAAGATTATGTCATAATTTATTCTTAGTTCTAGTTTTGCCACTCAATCATTAGGTAACCTGGGGTAAATGAATTCCCTTAAGGCTGAGCTGAGACATATGGATGTTATTTCAAAATGATCTTCTTTTGTAAGCCTTAGAAGTTATTCTAATAATTTCAGAAATTTGGTGTTTTTTGGTTTGTTTTCTTCAGAGTAGGTCACAAGAATTATGTGGAATTTATTACATCATTTCTTTTCCTCCCATATAATTTATAGATAGATTGTAAACAATTTGCAATTATTTCAAAGAAGGCAACGTTCACTTTGTTTTACTGTGAAGTATAGCATACAAAATGAAAAGTGTATAGGTAGTATATAGAACAATGATAAAATTAATCTTTGTAACCAAGTTCCAAAAAGTATTTTTTTAAAATATTTTTATTGATTTCAGAGAGGAAGGGAGAGGGAGAGAGAGATAGAAACATCAATGATGAGAATCATTGATTGGCTGACTCTCACATACCCACAACTGGGGATCGAGCCGAAACCGGGCATGTGCCCTTGACCGGAATCGAATGCGGGACGCTTCAGTCCGCAGGCCGATGCTTCAGAGTATTTTTGAGACATTTGTTCAATGTCTTTTTAGAGAGGTAGAGTGCTGCATGGAGAAAGGGCAAAGGTGAACCATGAGTTGCAGTAGGGGTACTTGCAAACCCCAGTCAGCAAGACATATGCTCTATGGCATCCATCCTCCTTGGAAGGGCTATTTTAAAAAAAACAAACAAAAATACCCATATATATATATGTATACACACACACACACACACACACACACACACACACACACTAGTGGTAGTGGCCCAGTGCATGAAATTTGTGCATGGGGGGGGGTGTTCCTCAGCCCGGCCTGCACCCTCTCCAATCTGGGACCCCTCGAAGGATGTCCTATTGCCGGTTTACAGGGATCGGGCCTACACCAGCAGTTGGACATCCCTCTCACAATCCGGGACTGCTGGCTCCAGCTGCTCACCTGCCTGCCTGCCCCTAACCACTCTGCCTGCTGGCCTGCTCGCCCACAACTGCCCCCCCTCCTGGCCTGCTCGCCCCCACCTTTCCTCCCCACTGGCCTGCTTGCTCCCACCTTCCCTCCCCACTGGCCTGTGCGCCTCCAATTGCCCCCTTGCTGGCCTGCTCACTCCAAACTGCCCCCCCCCCCGCTGTCCTGATCACCTCCAACTGGCCCCCTTGCTGGTCTGCTTACCCCCAATGGCCCTGCCCGCCCCCCAACACCAGCCAGATCACCCACAACTGCCATCCCATCCTGGCCTGATCACCCCCTGGTGACCCAAGCTCCCAGCCCATCTTTTTTTTTTCCAGCACCTCCTTGAGCGGATGCCCTGGCTGGCTGGAAGCAAGTATCTGGGATTTATTTATCTTCTATAATTGAAACTTTGTAGCCTTGAGCGGAGGCCAGGGCCGGCCAGGGTGGGCGGGAAGCTTGGCTTCCTCCATCGCTAGGGCAACCCAAGCCTCCTGCTCATTCCAGCTCCATGGCTGCTGCCATCTTGGTTGGGTTAATTTGCATACGCACTCCTGATTGGCTGTTGGGCGTGGCTTGTGGGCATAGCAGAAGTACGGTCAATTTGCATGTTTCTCTTTTATTAGTGTGTGTGTGTGTGTGTGTGTGTGTGTGTGTGTGTGTGTGTAATTTCATTGATTTCAGAGAGCGTGAGGGAGAGAGTCAATGATGGGAGAGAACCATTGATTAGCTGCCTCCTGCATGCCCTCTACTGGCCATCGAACCTGAAACCCTGGGCATGTGCCCTGACTGAGAATTGAACTGTGACCTCCTGATTCATAGGTCAACGCTCAACCATGGAGCCACAATGACTAGGCTGGAGGGCTATATTTTGAGTAAAATCCTTGGAAGGAGCTTACCCTTACCTACTGCCACCCCAGGGACTTAGCAAAATGTTCCTTTCAACCACACTCAATTCTCCCTTGAAGGAGATCTATAAAATATGATATTCCCTTGTTTATTTGTTTTATTAATCCTTACCCGAGGATATTTTTTCCATTGGATTTTAGAAAGAGTGGAAGGGAAGAAGGGAGGGGGAGAGAGAAACGTCAATGTGACAGAGACACATTGATTAGTTGTTGCTTCCTGAATGTGCCCCGACTGGGGCCAGGGATCGAACTTGCAACCCAGGTACATGCTCTTGACAGGGAATGGAACCCAAGACCCTTTGGTGCTTCGACCAATGCTCTAACCACTGAACTACTGGCCAGGGCGAATATGATATTCTTTTTTTAAAAAAATATATATTTTATTGACTTTTTACAGAAAGGAAGGGAGAGGGATAGAGAGTTAGAAACATCGATGAGAGAGAAACATTGATCAGCTGCCTCCTGCACACCTCCTACTGGGGATGTGCCCGCAACCAAGGTACATGCCCTTGACCAGAATCTAACCTGGGACCTTTCAGTCCGCAGGCTGACGCTCTATCCACTGAGCCAAACCGGTTAGGGCTGATAATCTTTATCTTGTTAAACTTCCAATGTTTGACAGCTCTCCTTCTAGATTGGGCCTAGACGTGCTCCTTAACCCACCTCTACTCTTTGAGTTGGGTATCCACATGGAAATAACTCACCTGTTAATTCAGGGGCTCTCTTATGAGAGGCATGTCTTTCCTAAACCGACCATAAGGTTTCCAAGAGTGGGGACTTTATTTTCCTCCCAAAGAAACTTTATTAGTTTTGCAGCAGCAACATGCCCTGTAATGAAGGCGTTTCCAGAGTGACTTTTGGTAGGTGAAATCAGCCATTATGGAATATGATTTTGGATCCCATTGGTTCAGGTCCCATTCTTTAGTATCCAGTTTCCTATTAACCAGAACTTATCCACCTGTTCCCACTCGGTATGTGAGTTTGTCATTCATTACACTTTGGACTTTTCTGTTTTAGCACTTACCACATGTTATTATAGTTAACTAGAGGCCCAGTGCACGAAATTCATGCACAGGTAGGGTCCCTAGGCCTGGCTAGTGATCAGGGTCGATCGGGGCCTTCCTTCATTCCGTGCCGCCTCCTGGTGGTCAGCACACATCATAGTGAGTGGTCGAACTCCCAGTCGGTTGAACTCCTGAGGGGACAATTTGCATATTAGCCTTTCATTATATAGAATTATTTAATATCTTATATCATTTTTAGAACTGGATACTCTCCTTGGTGATATGGCATTATTTTATTCTTCTTTGTAAGTGACCCAGTGCCTAGAAGAATGTCTACCACTTATTGGGTACTTATGTCAATTTCTTTTTTTTTTAAACCATATTTTATTGATTATTTTATTGATTTTTTACAGAGAGGAAGGAAGAGTTAGAAACATCGATGAGAGAGAAACATCTATCAGCTGCCTCCTGCACAACCCCCACTGGGGATGTGCCTGCAACCAACGGACGTGCCCTTGACCGGAATCGAACCTGGGACTCTTCAGTCTGCAGGCTGAAGCTTTATCCACTGAGCCAAACCGGTTTCGGCTGTCAATTTCTATTTGAATCTTTGAAAGCATATCCAATAGGAGCAACACATGGCTTAGTGCACTAACTCGTTGGATGACTTACTCTTCTGTTTCTTTAGATCTGTAAATGATACGGTTGCATTAGATTAGGCATTATTAACCAGGGGTCAGTGGGTTCCAGGGCATTTTTGACTCTCTACCCCATACAAAGTTTAAAACCAAAGGCCCAGATGACTTCGTAGAGATATATTACTCCATAACGTGTACTGCAACTGCAATAAATAACAGATATGTGGAGACCAAAACTGCATCGTGCCTGTGGCTATACACATTCACATACACTCAGGTTTGTCTAGAGCCCCTTAGGCTTTGACCTCAAAAGATAAAAACACAAGGATAGATTCTGATTAACTTTTATTTATTGATTTTAGAGAGAGGAAGGGAGAGAGACGAGAAACATCAATTTGTTGTTCTACTTATTTATGCATTCATTGGTTGCTTCTTGTATATGCCCTGACTGGGGATAGAACCCACAACCTTGGTGTGTCGGGACAATGCTCTAACCAACTGAGCTACCCCGACAGGGCCTGATTAATTTTTTAAAATGCCGATTATCTAAATGCCCAGCCTATAGCCGCTCCTAAACGGCGGCTGACCAGTGGGGTGAGCGCTTCACCCATGCAGGACATTGGGCTAGGTCGTGCACAGATATTAACGGTGGTTCTGGCCTTGGGGAGGTTGGGAACCTGACCACGAAGACAGAGGGCTATTTAACAGAAAGATTCGACGGGCGGTGAGACTGACCGCAGCCGACGAGGAGGATGCAGGCCGCTGAGACCGGAACACCGACTCAGCAATGTATTTGGGCGGTGCGTCGAGGGCATGTGGCTGGGGTCGAGAACCTCCGACTTGTTCGGGACGTTTCAGCGCTCCAGGCCTGGGCGGCGCCTTCACCCCGTCCCACCCCCCACCGGCCTCCCAGGAGGCTGAGCGGCCACCAAATCCGGACCTCCCGGTTTCCCGCCGCTGGTGGCTCTTAAATGGCCTTTTGTGAAAAATTGGGTCTGGAAGCAGGCGAAGGGGAAAGTGGTGGAAAACTCACGGGGCGGAGACGTGAGAGGCGAAAGGGAGGGCGACTTGAGAGATCAAGTCCGGGCCAGAACCTAGAGAGAAAAAAACCCCTCGCGTGGTGCCCCTCGAGGCGCCCGCCTTCGGCTGCCTCCGGGAGAGTTTCGGCTCTTTCCGGCATTTCCAGCTCGGGCGCTGCACTACCGGAGCGCGGTCCCCCACCCCCACGCCGCCCGCTCGGTCTGGGCTCCGGCAGTTCTGCTTGGGGACGCAAGCTTGCGTTCCACCCGTCCCCACTCCTACCTAGTTTGCTTCCGACCTACTCCTCCAGCGCTTTCCCTTCCCCGTAATCCCAACCCCTGGCGAGGCCGGGCCCCCTCAACTCAGGCGCGAGGGGCCCGGTCACGACGGTAACGGTAACGCGACGGGCCGAAGCCCGCCTCGATCCCGCCGCCTTCCCACTCGCGCGCCGGGTTCGCGCCGGCGCGAGTACGCGCCCTGCGCGCTGGCTGGCTGGCGCGCACGCGCCCGAGCGGGCTTCCGGGCGGGGCGCGCGGCTCGAGCCCGGGCGAGGTCGGAGTGGATCCGCAGGCGCGCCGGCCCCCAGCCGCCACGGCGATTCCCAGCCCGCGGCCGGCTGAGGAGGGGAGCGGGGAAAGGGGCGGGAGGGGGCGGGGCGGCGTCCCGCTCTGGGAGAGTTGGGGGAGGAGCGCGGCGGGGACGGCGGCGGCTCCAGAAGAGGCGAAGGAGGCGGCGGAGCTGCTTTCCTCTTCACAGACCCCGGAGCGTCCGGGACGCGGAGCCCGGAACTGGGGGGACACGGCGGCTGCGGGGGCCCGGCGTAGGTGAGGCTGAGCCTGCTAGGTGCGGAGGGGGGGGGGGCGTTGGTGAAGGATAAAGGGAGCGCTGAGGAACTGAGAGCGGGCTCGAGGGAGGGCACGGGGGAAAGAGTAGTTGTTGGGGGTTGGGGACGGAGGAGAGGGGGAAGTGAGCCCTTGGGACTTGGGGTGCCCAGATGGTGAAAGGTGTTTGGGGTCAGTGGGGCGGGCCGAAGCACTCCGGTCGGAGTTGGGGTGTTTCCAGAGGCTTAGGCCGGGGAAACAATGGGGTGAGGGAGTTCTCTGGTGTGACCGTGTGTGGGGTATTGGATTTTAAGAAACAAGGAGAGATGGAAAATAATGGAAAAGATGGGTTATTTGGGAGTGGAAGTACAATGAAGTGGGAATGCAGTGGGAATGCGTAAGGTCATCTGCATGAGTGCCGGAGGTCCTTAAGATTTGGGGCAAAGTGGGATTTGAAAATAAATTTGAAGAGCATTTTCGGAATTGAGGGGGGATAAAAGAGCATTCTTGGAATTGGGAGGGTGGGAGAGAACGGAAAATTATGCGAAGTGGGGCAGAGAAATGAACTAGATGTGGTTTGGGCTTGAATTAAATCAGAGGGTAGATCTGGTTGGAGAGTGTAGGGGAGGTGGACCAGAGTTCTCCTAATTCATCCAGGATGATTGGGTTATTTTAGAAGGTGGATCTTTCCCAGGCTTGTCCCTCTGCTAAGGAGTACAAGCTGCTCTTTTAGTAATTTGGTTGTCATTGATAGTCTGTTTCATTGATAAAGCATACCTGTAATAATTATGTCTCCTCTGCTCAGGTTACAGTACGTATTTTACCTGTGGTTAATGAAGCAGGAGAGGACAGATCGCCAGAAACCGGCATCTATCTATGCTTTTGAGTCAGGTCAGTGATAATGCAGAGTTCATGGTGTTTGAGAGGGAACCAAGAGTTTGTTTTCATTTAGACCAAAAGGTGATGAATAGCCTTGATAAAATCGAGTTATCTGTACTTTGTTTAGAATTGCAGTTTCTCACTGAGAAATGTTCATGTACCATCTGCTACTGGTTTTATGTTCGTGAGAGAGCTTGGGTGCTGCCTCAAAATCTTGATGCTGATTTCAAATTATCAGGCTGCCTCATATTTTCCAGTTTGAATGAAGGTGATTTGAAAATCACCTTATTTGAAAATATTGTGGGGAAGTATTTCCTTGATAACTTGGATTTCCAGACTAAATTTTGAATGAATGGTATTAGGTACAAGATTGCTGGTTTTGAAACTAGTTACCTTTCTGTGTTCATAAATAGTCCACGTTAAGCTTTTTATTTGTTGGGTATTAAATTTTGCTGACTCATCTAAGATTTCTGGGAATTCATCAGTTTATATTTATTTTTCAGCAAGTTCCAAAAATAATTATGTAAATTGTCACTTTTCTTATATGTTATAAAAACTGAACAAAGCAAAGAGTGAGTGCAGTGTCCTCATTAATGATAATATGGCTCTTTATTGACCTCTTTCAGTGGGCTAGGCAAGGTGCTAAGATTATTTTGCATACATTATCTCATTTAATTGAATCCTGACAATTATTTCCTATTTTATAAATTAAGAGGTGCAATAATTTACTGAGGTCACAGAGCTAGTAAATAAAGCTGAATTCAGACCCAGATCTTTTGGATGTCTTCTTTAAATCTTCACTGTCTGGCCCTAGCTGGTTTGGCTCAGTGGATAGAGCCTTGGCCTGCGGACTGAAGGGTCCCAGGTTCGATTCTGGGCAAGGGCACATGTCCGGGTTCCGGGCTTGATCCCCAGTGGGGAGCATGCAGGAGGCAGCTGATCAATGATTCTCTCTCATCATTGATGTTTCTATCTCTCTCTTCCTCTCCCTTCCTCTCTGAAATCAATAAAAATATATTAAAATAAATATTCACTGTATGGTGGTTCTTCCTGCCCTCTCCCTCCTCTAGTTTTGGTTGTAATACAAGCAGCATGAATTGGTTGCAACTTGAATCTGATATAATATTAGTTATTTAGATGAAGATTGGGTTAGTGGGCTACATCTCTAGAGTTAACTGAGTAAGTGTTGACTCCTCCTGTGATTTACCAAATCTGGGGTCCTGATAATAGGGCTAACACATCTTACTAAGGGTTTGTCCTATGAGCACACTTCATTTTCTGTTTGGTGTACTGCCGGTGTGCTGTGCATACATGCCACTCTTCTTTGTAGAAGTCAAGACAGCCAATTGTGGAATCAAAACTAGTTCACACGGGAAAACAATGGAAAACTGCTGAGTACTCAAGTGCCCTCAAAGCACCTGTTGAGTCCACAGTTGGTACTAGCATTATCTCTAAATATAGATAGAATCCTCTTAGAAACCCCTAGTGAAACAACTAGAACTGAGAAACAGCTGGGGCCTGAGGGAAGAGCCATAGGTTACTGGCTAAAACATCAGCATAGCCCCTGGAGGCTGATCCAGGAGTAGCAAAGGGCTACAGATACTAGTGAATGGTAGGAGAGGGAATTGTTGAGCATTTCTGTAGTCTAGGCATTGAACTCAGTGTGTTTTATATATATTATAAGATCTTCAATCAGTCCTTAAAAGATAGCTATAAGCATTATCCCAATTTTTCAGATGAGGCTCAGAAAGGTTAAGTAACTTGTGCAGAGTCAGTTAATAGCAGTGAAGGATGTTTGTATGTACTATTTATTGTTGTTATTATTATTATTTTAAATTGCTGCTTGCAGTTTCTCACTGTAGAGCCACCATGTTAAAATTGGGAACTTAACAGTTACTCTTTAAGATCCACTGTGCTTCTTTGATAGAAGAAGTAGAACTGATTATTTCAATCTTGCTGCTTCCACTGGAGATTGGAAGGAAAAGCTATTTATTTTTTATTTTTCTGATTTAATTATTGGGAAGGGGAGCGCATTCATTTATTTAACAGATGACTTCTTGTAGAATATAGTTAGGTTTCTTCATTTGCTTGGTATCTATCTATCCTACGTAATAATAGACAAATATGCAAATTGACCACACCTTCGCTATGCCCAAGCCACACCCACCAACCAATCCAGACGAGTATGCAAATTAGCCCAACCAATATGGTGGTTAATTTGCATATCAAGACAGCGTAGAAAGTAGCCAAGAGCTGCAGAAGGGAGCAAAGCTGCGGAGAAGCAAGCAAGCTGGGGGGAGGAGAAGGGAGGAGTGGAGGCGGGGCCGGGGGAGAAGGAAGGAGAGCAGGTGGGCTGGCAGAGAAGGCGGGGCGGGGGAGAAGGGAGGAGCGCAGGTGGGGCGGGGTAGAGTGCAGCAGGAAACCCTATTGCAGGATTCTTCCTGCAATGGGAACGCTAGTCTGTCTATAAAACCCTAATATGCAAATAGACTGAATGGCGGAACAACTGAACAACTGGTCACTATGACGTGCGCTGACCACCAGGGGGTGCACTTGGAACATGGCGGGTGTCGGCAGCAGCAGCAGAGCGCAGAACATGGCAGGCATCAGCCGGGGCGGGATGGTGGAGCAGGTGAGCGGGGGCGCCAGACCAACGCGGAGCCCCTGTCACTATGATTGGGGTGAGCCTCTGGTGGTTACTGAAAATTCTTTGCTCCAGTGCGCCATGGTCCCATGTGGCACTTGCATTTGCTGCCGGCACTGGCCCTGCTCACACCTGATGCTGGCCCCAATCGCCCCTGAGGGCTTCTCCACCTCCCCCTGCTCCTGAGGGGCGATCGGGGCAGCAGCTGCCGCTTGCACCCGCTGCTGGTGCCAGCCCCAATTGCTCCTCCGTGCCATCATCCGAGTGGAGTCGGCACCATCAGTGCATGGGAGCAGTGGTGGCAGGAGCGCGGCTGCTGGCAGACAGGACTGGGGGCAGGGGAGAGGGGCAGATGGGGATGCGGAGGATGGGCCGAGACCTGCCCCTGTGCCCACTGCAGCTTCACGGCCCACAGTTCCTTTCAAGGTGCACGAATTTGTGCAATGGGCCCATAGTATAAATATATATCAGTAGCAACATGAAAATGGTATGTCCGTCTCTATTTTGAGATCTTGACTTTCAGGTAAATCATCTAGGCTCTGCAGGATGACAGTGAAGCATGCCTGTTACAGACTTTTACCGCTTCTCCTGATATATTTTTGCCACAATAGTTTAATCATGTTCTTGCTTGGTTACTTAAAAAAAATTGTGGTAAAATATACATAACAAAAGTTACTTTTTAAACCATTTTTAAGTGTACAGTTCAGTGTCATTAAGTACATTCACATTGCTGTGTAATCATCACCACCATCAACCTCTAGACATTTTTATCTTCTTAAACTGAAACTCTGTACCTATTAAACAATAACTCCCTAATTCTTCTCTGAGTCCTTGGCAACCATCATTCTACTTTCTGTCTCTGTTAATATAACTACTCTGCACATCTTGTATACTTGAAATCATAGTATTTGTCCATTTGTGTCTGGCTTATTTAGCACAGTGTCCTCAAGGTTCACCAGTGTTTTAGCCTGTGTCAGAATTTCATTTCTTTTTAGGACTGTACAGTATTCCACTGAATGTGCATACCACATTTTATTGATCCATTCATCATAAACACTTGGGTTGTTTCCACCTTTGGCTATTGTGAATAATTCTGCTGTGAATATTGGTGTACAAATATCTGAGTCCTTGTTTTCAATTCTTGTGGGTATATACCTAGAAGTGGGATTTCTGGGTTATATAGTAATCAGTGTTTAATTTTTTGAGGAAGCGTGGTTACTTGTAAATGGTGATTTTATTATGTATTCATCTGAAGGTAGCAATTGGCTTTATGTTTGCTGGATGATGTTCCTCTACTGACTTTTTCTGTACTGTTTGCAGGACATTTGTACTGGAAATGATTCCAAGGAAATGATTTACCTAGTTTTGATTGCTTTCTTTAGCTTCTGCCTACTTATATTTATGTATCATTATATCTGGCAAGCACATGAAAACATGTTTCAACTTAGCAATAAAATTACTCTTAAAAAATTTTAAACATTTCAGCTGATGAGTAAAATGGGAGTTTCTGTTCTAAAGTGTGAAATGTACCCAGTGTGGAAGGAGCCATTTGTTATGTGCAGATCTTTTCAGTCATACCTAAAAATGTGGATAATCATCTTAAGAACATTATCTGTATGTATGTGAAAAATGTGTCAGTAGTGTAGAGCTTTTTCAGTTTATTTTGCTGCCTTTGATTGAAATTCAAGGTACTTTTTTCATTTTAAAATGTTTTATATGTATGAGCTACTGATTACTGCTTATCTTTGGTATACTTTCTTCATTCATTGAATAAGGTTTTAGTGTCTGCTGTAGGCTTTAAATACTTCAGGCTTTAAATATAGCTGTAATACCGGAAGTAAAATTGACTGAAGTTATTTGTTTAACTCAATTTTCTTTCCCTCCATATTTGAGAAAGTTGACACACAGTATGAAATACAATAGGTTGAAATAGCTGCAGACTGACAGTGAATTGTCTCTTCTGATAGGTCTACCTCTCATTTCATTTTTTCTTTTTTTAAAAAAAAATATTTTTATTGATTTTTTACAGAGAGGAAGGGAGAGGGAGAGAGAGTTAGAAACATTGATGAGAAACATCAATCAGCTGCCTCCTGCACACCCCCTACTGGGGATGTGCCCGCAACCAAGGTTCATGCCCTTGACCGGAATCGAACCTGTGACCCCTCAGTACGAAGGCTGACACTCTATCCACTAAGCCAAACCGGTTAGGGCTCATTTCATTTTTTCTAAATGTCACAAGGAGGTTAGTTATCCCTGCATCTTGCTTCTTGAGATTAATGGATTATGAAGGAGCTTCAGGCTCATTTGCCATATTTTGGGAACCTCATAGGAGTCTTAGTGAGCC
Organism: Cnephaeus nilssonii; assembly: GCF_951640355.1. NCBI lineage: Eukaryota > Metazoa > Chordata > Mammalia > Chiroptera > Vespertilionidae > Cnephaeus > Cnephaeus nilssonii. Next base: position 47,343,753 of record NC_137077.1, read on the forward strand.
CATATTACCTTGGAGGTGGTGTGTTGATTCTGAAATATTTCTAAAGATTTAAAGTTTGTAAACACCTTTTCTTTAGATTACTGGATATTAAGCATTGGTCAGAGGCCAGCATTTAGTATTCTTGTTAAAATCTACCATGGCGGCCTGTATAAGGGTGGGTTCTTGGAATATACATAATCTCCAACACAGATTCTGTAGCAGCCCCAGGCCCTTAAAACATTCTGCAGTGTCTGAGGACGTAGCCCAGGTGTCCTCAAACTACGGCCTGCGGGCCACATGCGGGTGTTTTTGCAGTTTTTTTGTGTTTTTTTTTTTTAAATAAATCTTTATTGTTCAGATTACAATTGTTTCTCCTTTCCCCCCCCCATATCTCCCCACCACCCCGTTCCCACTCCCCCTCTGCCCTTACCTCCCCCCCCCCCGTCCTTATCCATAGGTGTATGATTTTTGTCCAGTCTCTTCCCGTACTCCCCACACAGACACCCCTTTCCCCCTGAGAATTATCATTCCACTCCCATTCTGTGCCTCTGATTCTATTATGTTCACCAGTTTATTCTGTTCCTCAGATTTTTAATTCTCTTGACTTTTAGATTCACTTGTTGATAGATATGTATTTGTTGTTCATAATTTTTATCTTTCTTCTTCTTTTTCCTCTTTTTAAAGAATACCTTTCAGCATTTCATATAATACTGGTTTGGTGGTGATGAACTCCTTTAGCCTTTTCTTATCTGTGAAGCTATCTGCCCTTCAATTCTGAATGATAACTTGCTGGGTAGAGTAGTCTTGGTTGTAGGTTCCTGCTATTCATCACTTTGAATATTTCTTGCCACTCCCGTCTGGCCTGCATAGTTTCTGTTGAGAAATTAGCTGATAATCTTATGGGTGCTCCCTTGTAGGTAACTTAACTGTTTTTCTCTTGCTGCTTGTAAGATTCTCTCTTTGTCTTTTGCCCTTGGCATTTTAATTATGATGTGTCTTTGTGTGGTCCTCTTTGGATTCCTTTTGTTTGGGGTTCTGTGTGCTTCCTGGACTTGTAAGTCTATTTCTTTCATCAGGTGGGGGAAGTTTTCATTCATTATTTCTTCAAATAGGTTTTCAGCATCTTGCTCTCTCTCTTCTTCTGGTACCCCCATAATTCTGATGTTGGTTTGCTTGAAGTTGTCCCAGAGGCTTCTTACACTATCTTCAACTTTCTGAATTCTCTTGCTTCTCTGGAGGAGTGTCCTTGGCCTCTTTGTATTCCAAATCTTTGAGTTGATTCTTGCGATCCTCTAGTCTGCTGTTGGGTCTCTGTATAATATTTTTTATTTCAGTCAGTGTATGTTTAACCTTTTGCACTCTGATGTCGAGTGTGACTCGACACGGTTAGCATCAGTAGCAGCTCGAGAAAAAAGCAAGCAAGTGCAAAGGGTTAATTTCTAGTTGGTCCTTTTTCATATCCTCAAGGGTCTCATTAAATTTATCGGCCTTTTCCATGAAATTCTTGAAAAACCTTATAACCGTGGTTTTGAACTCTATGTCCAGTCGCTTGTTCTCCTCCATTTCTTTGGTTTGTGATCTGTTTCCTTGCCTCCTCATTTTCACTGCTTCCCTGAGTTGGTAGGGTAGCTTTGTGTACTAGGTGTCCTATTGGTTCAACGGGTCAGCCTCCCAGTTACCTGAGGTGGACACTCTTGGTGTACCCTTGTGTACTGTGTGTCCCCCAGCAGGAGCTACAGCAAGGACTAGTTTTCTCCTTTGCTTGGGCGGTTTTGGAGCAGTCTGACTGGAGCTGCAGTTTATTTGGTTAAGCTGCCACAGAACAGGTCATTTATATGTAAAAGCCGCTGTGTGGAGCCTGGGCGGGTTTGTAGAATGTGCGAGGCGGGGTCTCAGGGTGGGGCAGGGTCTCAGGGTGTCACTAGGCTAGGGCGTGGCAAACGGCGATGGCTGCCGTCAGCCGTCTCTGCCTTTCTGCATTTCCAAGTCCCCGCGTCCCACGCTCCAGCGCAGTAAACAATGATTGCTGGGCGCACCTCTGCAAAAAAGTCACTCTCACTTTCTGACCCGATGGCCGAGAGTCCAGCTTCTCCCCGTAGGTGTCTGGGTCCCCTGCGTGTCCCCAAAAACTGGATTTCAGAGTGATCGGGAGCTTGTCTCCCTGCGGGTTGAAGAAAAGCTGCGCGCCCAGTCGCCCGCCTCCAGCCCGATTCGCGCCTCCATACCTCACTCAGCTTTTCAGCGTTTGTGCTCCTTTCTCTCCTTAGTTGTAAATCTACCACTCAGCCAGCTTTCCCATGGTTCTGGGTGGTAGACATTTTGTCTTTTAGTTGTATTTTTGAAATTGTTGTGCGAGGCAGCAGATTAGTTGTTTAACTTTGCTGCCATCTTGGTTCCTCCCCTAATTTGTCATTTTTTTTCTCCGTTTTGTTTTTTTACTTCAAAATAAGATATGTGCAGTGTGCATAGGAATTTGTTCATAGTTTTTTTTAAAACTATAGTCCGGCCCTCCAACAGTCTGAGGGACAGTGAACTGGCCCCCTGTTTAAAAAGTTTGAGGACCCCTGATGTAGCCATTAGCTTAAAGGCAATTTCTTCAGTCATTGTTCAATGACTAATTTGTGATTAGGGGTTAGCTAGGAATTCTTACTAGTTCAAAACCTAAATAATAACCTTGGATTGCTAGTGGGGGGGATTTTTACATTACTTAATTAGCAAAATTACATGATTCCTAGTTGTGGAGGATGTGTATGTGTGTTTTCCAGGATTGGCAAAAGGGTCTTGGGACTGAGGAAAAGAAAGAAGTATGTGATGAGGCCATTATGTAACTGTAGATGAATCATCTATATATATCTATATATATATATATATATAAAAGCCCAAGTGACCAGACGACCAGCAGGTAGCTATGATGCACACTGACCACCAGGGGGCAGACACTCAACACAGGAGCTGCCTCCTGGTGGTCAGTGCGCTCCCACAGTGGAGTGCAGCTCAGCTGACAGACAGGCACAAGACGCAGGGCTCATGGCTGGCGAGCACAGCTGGCAGTGAGCCTCTCCTGTGGACACTCCCCCTGCATGCATCAAGTGGCAGCTGCGGCAGGCACAGTGGGGCCGGGATGAGCGGGAGTGGCGCAGCACCCAGCCTGGGCTCGGCTCCTCCCCGGCCGCCTGCCCCTTCATGCACGACTTTGTGCTGTGTGGGATTGATGCAGACAGCGGGCTGAAGCCCAACGAGCTGGTGGGTAAGGCTGGGCCGTGGCGGCATGGAGGTCCACTGATCCCCACAGGCCAGGCCGAGGGACCCACCAGTGCACGAATCCGTGCACTGGGCCTCTAGTTGTGGATACATGAAGATGTCTTTTGTATTTGAAGATGCTGCTAATGATGTTAGTTCCTATTGACCTGCATTGGACTGAAAAGACCATTTTGAAAAACTGGCAGTCCTTCCTTTCTTGGGTACATATGATGTGTCCAGTAGTAAATGATTTGCTGTTGTTTCAAGGCTAACACCAGTAGTAGAGCAGTACTTTTCTTTTTCTTCTTTTTTAATTTAATAAGTCTTTATGGTTCAGATTATTACAATTGTTCCTCTTTTCCCCCCATAGCTCCCCTCCATCAGGTTCCCACCCCACCCTCTGCCCTTACCCACCCATCCCACTGTCCTCATCCATAGGTGTACAATTTTTGTCCAGTCTCTTCCCGCACCCCCCACACCCCTTTCCCCCCGAGAATTGTCAGTCCACTCCCTTTCTCTGCCCCTGATTCTATTATATTCACCAGTTTATTCTGTTCATCAGATTTTTTTATTCACTTGATTTTTAGGTTCACTTGTTGATAGATATGTATTTGTTGTTCATAATTTTTATCTTTACCTTTTTCTTCTTCTTCCTCTTCTTAAAGAATACCTTTCAGCATTTCATATAATCCTGGTTTGGTGGTGATGAACTCCTTTAGCCTTTTCTTATCTGTGAAGCTCTTTATCTGCCCTTCAATTCTTAATGATAGCTTTGCTGGGTAGAGTAATCTTGGTTGTTGGTTCTTGCTATTCATCACTTTGAATATTTCTTGCCACTCCCGTCTGGCCTGCATAGTTTCTGTTGAGAAATCAGTTGACAGTCATGTGGGTACTCCCTTGTAGGTAACTAACTGTTTTTCTCTTGCTGCTTTTAATATCCTCTCTTTGTCTTTTGCTCTTGGCATTTTAATTATGATGTGTCTTGGTGTGGTCCTCTTTGGATTCCTTTTGTTTGGGGTTCTCTGTGCTTCCTGGACTTGTAAGTCCATTTCTTTCACCAGGTGGGGGAAGTTTTCTGTCATTATTTCTTCAAATGGGTTTTTAGTATCTTGCTCTCTCTCTTCTTCTGGCATCCCCGTAATTCGGATGTTGGTACACTTGAAGTTGTCCCAGAGGCTCCTTACACTATCTTCATATTGTTGGATTCTTTTTTCTTTTTTCTTTTTTCTTTTCTGGTTGGGTGTTTTTTGCTTCTTTGTATTTCAAATCTTTGACTTGATTCTTGTGATCCTCTAGTCTGCTGTTAGATCTCTGTATAATATTTTTTATTTCAGTCAGTGTATGCTTAATTTCTAGTTGGTCCTTTTTCATATCCTCGAGGGTCTCGCTAAATTTATCGGCCTTTTCTAGAAAATTCTTGAAAAACCTTATAACCATGGTTTTGAACTCTATATCCAGTCATTTGGTTTCCTCCATTTCTTTCATTTGTGATCTGTTTCTTTGTCTCCGCATTTTGGCTGCTTCCCTGAGTTGATAGAGTGGCTTTGTGTGCTAGGTGTCCTATAGGGCCCAGTGGCTCAGCCTCCCCAGTTACCTGAGGTGGACACTCTTGGTGCACCCCTTTGTGGGCTGTGTGCACATTATTGTTGTAGTTAAGCCTTGATTGTTGTTGGTATCACTGGGAGGAATTGACCTCCAGGCCAATTGGCTGCGAAGATCAGCTGTGTCTACGCTGGGAGAACTTCTGTGCTGGAGACACCCTTATGAGACAAGACTTGCAAAAGCCTCGTGCTCAGCTTGGATGGGGTGGAGTCTCAGGGTGGAGCAGACAGCATTGGTTTCCCATCAGCCCTGCCCTAATAGGCTCCTGTGTCTCAGTGTCCCGTGGTAATCGCTGCAAGCACCTCTGAGAGAAAGCTGCCCTCAAGTTCCGCCCACTGCCAGACAGTCCAGTTTCTCCCCAAATGAGTCTGGGTCCCCAGAGTCTCGTCCGAAACTGGAGTTCAGCGCAGTTGGGAGGTTTTGTCTCCCTCCCGGTTGAGAAAGCCAGCCGCGTACTCATTTGCCCGCCCTCTCTGCGCACGCGCCTCGGTACCTCTGCCTTCCGCAGTTCCTCTGAGTCTCAGTGTGCTTTTCTCTTTCCTGACAGTCCAGTTTCACCCCGTATGAGTCTGGGTCCCCAGAGTCTTGCCCGGAACAGGAGTTCAGCACAGTCGGGAGCTTTTGTCTCACTCCCGCTTGAGAAAGCCAGCCGCGCACTCAGTTGCCAGTCCTCTCCGCACGCGCACGCACACGTCTCAGTACCTCTGCCTCCTGCAGTTCCTCTGAGTCTCAGTGTGCTTTTTTTAAAAAAATATATACTTTATTGATTTTTTACAGAGAAGAAGGGAGAGGCATAGAGAGTTAGAAACATCGATGAGAGAGAAACATCAATCAGCTGCCCCCTGCACACCTCTGAACCGAGGATGTGCCCGCAACCAAGGCACATGCCCTTGTCCAGAATCGAACCCAGGACCCTTCAGTCCACAGGCCGACACTATCCACTGAGCCAAACTGGTTAGGGCCTCAGTGTGCTTTTCTCTTTCCTTCTAGTTGTAGAATTTCCACTCAGCCAGCCTTCCTGTGGTTCTGGATGATGTCCGTTTGTCTTTTAGTTGTAGTTTTGAAATTGTTGTGCGAGGCAGCAGTTTAGGTGTTTACCTATGCCGCCATCTTGGTTTCTCAGTACTTTTCTTTAAATTATCCACTTGGTCTCTCATTACAGCATACCAGTGTGGTCAGCTCACTGCTGGTTCTTTCTGGTTATCTTCTGTTACACTGACTTAAAGTATGCATTAGTGTGTGATGGGAGTGACTCTTCTGCTTACTTTGTTTGGCTATCTTATATCTTTACTAGAGGCCCGGTGCTCGGATTTGTGCACCGGTGGGGTCCATCGGTGTGGGATCAGGCAGAAACCGGCAATCCAATGCTGCCTGCCACTTCTGCCTGCCACTCCTGTTAATCCCGGCCCCGCTGTGCCTGCTGCGGGCTTGCGCCCAGTCAGTCCTGATTGGGAGAGGCTTGCGCCGCCGCAGCGGCCTCACCAGCCGTGAGCCCTTTGTCTGGCGCCCGTTGGTCAGCTGAGTGGCGCTCCTGCTGTGGGAGCTCACTGACCACCAGGGGGCAGCTCCTGCATTTTGAGTGTCTTCCCCCTGGTGGTCAGTGCGCATCATAACATCTGGTCATTTGGTTGCTTAGGCTTTCATATAGATAGTAAATTGCCTTCATAGCTTACTTAACTCCATATCCTGCACAAGCTCTCAATACAAGGATCTCATCATAAGAAGCTCCCTTATATTTGATGAAAATGCTGAAACTTGTCTATAATTAAGATAGAATGACAGGAAGCTAAAGTATTGTACCTGAATGGTAGGTGGTATAGAACCAACCTAGACTAAATCAGCCATTTAGTTTAGATACAAGCTTGATATTTTGTTAACATCGTACTAGTCAGTACCCAGGAGATTTCTTGAGATGGTTTATCTAATTCCTTGTTACATGGACATTGCTTTAGATAAGGCTTAGTTGGGTAATCTTTTTCATCTCTACTCAAAGCTTGTACATATTTTATGTCAGTCTTTTTTTAAAATTTCTTTAATGATTAAGTTATTACATATGTGTCCTTATCCCCCCATTACTCCCCTACTCCCCCCCACTCATGCCCTCACCCCCCTGTTGTCTGTGTCCATTGGTTAGACCTATATGCATGCATACAAGTCCTTTGGTTGATCTCTCCCTCTTACCCCACCCTCCCCTACCTTCCCTCTGAGGTTTGACAGTCTGATCTATGTTTCTCTGTCTCTGGATCTGTTTTTGTTCATCAGTTTATGTTGTTCATTATATTCCATAAATGAGTGAGATCATGTGATATATATCTTTCTCTGACTGACTTATTTCACTTAGCATAATACTCTCCAGTTCCATCCATGCTGTTGCAAATTGTAAGAACTCCTTTTTTACCATAGCATAGTATTCCATTGTGTAGATGTACCACAGTTTTTTAATCCACTCATCTGCTGATGGGCACTTAGGCTGTTTCCAAATCTTAGCTATGGTGAATTGTGCTGCTATGAACATAGGGGTGCATATATCCTTTCTAATTGGTGTTTCTAGTTTCTTGGGATATATTCCTAGAAGTGGAATCACTGGGTCAAATGGGAGTTCCATTTTTAACTTTTTAAGGAAACTCCATACTGTCTTCCACAGTGGCTGCACCAGTCTGCATTCCCACCAGCAGTGCACGAGGGTTCCTTTTTCTCCATCCTCGCCAGCACTTGTCGTTTGTTGATTTGATGATAGCCATTCTGACAGGTGTGAGATGGTACCGCATTGTCGTTTTGATTTGCATCTCTCGGATGATTAGTGACTTTGAGCATGTTTTCATATGTCTCTTGGCCTTCCTTCTGTCTTCTTTCGAAAGTATTTAGGTCCATTGCCCATTTTTTGATTGGGTTGTTTAATCTTCCTTTTGTTAAGTTGTATGAGTTCCCTTATGTCAGTCTTTTATAAGTTTATATTTGACATTTTGTCATTGGTCTGCCTGTCCTGTAATGTTATGATGATTCTATAAGTTAGACTATAAGGTATTAATATGTGATGCTGTGTAATTTGGGAGCAAAGGAATGCAACAATGAAGACTAAATTTGTGCTTGGGCATCTAACTTAATAACATAGGAAATGCTCCTGGAAAAGGAGGGATATTTGGTACCTTCATCCTGATTACTTGTTACTTGACATCTTAACATTTAAGATTAAGTAGAATTATATTCAGTTTTGACATGATTACATTTTATATATATATATATATATATATATATATATATATATATATATATATATATTGATTTCAGAGAGGAAGGGAGAGGGAGAGAGAGATAGAAACATCAATAATAAGAAAGACTCATTGATCGGCTGCCTCCTACCCACCCCACACTGGGGATTGAGTCAGCAACCCAGGCATGTGCCCTGACAGGAATTGAACCACAACCTCCCGGTTCATGGGTCGATGCTCAACCACTGAGCCACACCACCTGGGCTAAATGATTACATTTTTTTATTAGGCAGTAAAGCTGAGAACACATCATGCTTTCACACTCTACTGGCTAATCATTTCCATTGTGAAATAACCCCAAGTATATTATTAAAGTTCTTGGCAGATAAACTTTTTTTTTTTTTAGAAAAGAAAGCAAGAATTTATTGACCACAGCAAAAATATACTTAAGACAATGAAACAAGGAAGGGCATAAAGAAGTAACAGGAGAGCCTAGGTTGGGCTGATTTGGCTCTCTGGGAAGTTAGAGAAAAGGGGGCCTTGGAAACAGGTTCAGGGGGTTAGCCCTGGACAAGCTGCTGCTGCTGCCTATCACGCTCCTGGTTGCAAGTCTCATGGGGTCCCTTAGAGCAGCGGTCGCCAACCGGTGGTCTGCGGACCACTGGTGGTCTGTGAAGTTCCAAAGGTTGGCGACCACTGCTTTAGAGGTTAGGGGGTACATGCCTGTCGGGGAATGAGAAGGAGAAAGGAATGGCATGGATGAGCTCCCTGGATGGAGAGCCAGCTGGGACTGATGGGGTTGAACTGCTGCTGCCGCCCATTGCTCCCTGGTTGCAAGCCTCATGGGGTCCCTGAGAGGTTAGGGGATAAGTGGCTGTGGGGGAAGGCGAGGGAATAGGGAATGGCCCAGGCATGCTCCCTGGAGGGAGAGCACACCTGAACTTTTTTTTTTTAATTCCCACCCAAGGATGTGTTTTTATTGATTTTTAGAGAGAAAGGGAGAGAGGGAAAAACATTGATGTGAGAGAAAAACATCGATCGGTTGCCTCCTGTATGCACCCTGACCAGGGATCAAATCCTAAACCTAGGTATTTGCCCTGATCAGGAATCAGCTCATAATCTTTTAGTGTACTGGATGAATCTGCAACCTATCATGCTAGGACGATGCTTCGTCCAACTAAGCTACTTGGCCAGGGCAGAAGCATTTTATTGAGTGCCTACTATCTGTCTGATACACACAGTAAAGTAAGCATAAAAATCCTTGCCTACATGCAGCTTCTAGTCTGGTACGGGAAGATGTATATTAAGCAAAGGTGTAAAATGTTTGGTATTTCAGTTGGTGATAATTGGTATTGAAAAAACAAAAACAAAATCTGGAAAGGTGATAGAGATAACTCTGTTAGCATGTGACTCAATGTGAGAGAGAAAGAGAGAAAGGCGGGGGGAGAGGGAGAGAGGGAAGAAGGAAGGGAGGGAGGAAGGAGGTCTTGTTGAGAAAATAATATTTGAGCAAAGACTTAAAAGTCACGTTTGATTCCGTTCTCTTCCTCATACCTCACGTTAGATCCATTTCCAATTCTTGTTGATTTTGTCTTCAAAATACATCTCAAACCCACTTAAGTAGGTGGATTAAATTGGCAGTAGCAGTTTGTAAGTTTTCTTCTGATTCTTTTTATTCTCAGTGAATTAGGAATCAAAGTGCTCAGCTGAAAGTGAGGGTGGGGAGCAGGAGGTAATGGAGGTTTGTGGAGAAAGGAGAAGGTATGAAATTGTTCAGGAGAGTGGGAGAATGTCTGAAGCAGGGAAATATTGTATGATTGTCAGGTGGCTTTAAGAGCCCCTTGAGGTTTGTGGTCATGAATTTAAAGTGAGATGAGTCAGTATGGCTTTTTTCCTCCAGCCACATTCAGCTGCAGTGGTATGTTTGGAGTAGATTTAACCATAGAGAGGTTTTACCAAGATAGTAGAACAAAACACAAGAGGGTCAAGGAATAGAGGATATGTGCAAGGGAGCGAATATGTATGCTGTGGAATTTAAACTAGGTAAGGAGAGGAGAGAGAACATTAAGTGACTAAGAGATGGTGAAAAAAATGGTTGAATCAATGCATTGATGGGCCTGCTGGGATAAAAAGATGTTGGAATTTGGATATGTGAGAGACAGCTATAAAAATAGTAAGTTGTGGTCAGGCGGCAGAATACAAAAATTAAGATTGTGGAGGCATTATTATTGGATGCATGGGTAAAGGGTGAGATAATCAGAGGCAAGGAATTTAGAGAAAGAGGAATTCAGAGAGATGCGGTGTTAGAAACATCATCAATTTGAAATCGTTTGGACTTAAGAGCGGTGTTGTAGAGAGTCACAGTGTTGGGGCTCTCCAGAGAAAAAGAACCAATTAGATCTCTCATCTATGTCCGTGTCTATTATTTCTCTATGTATTTGTCTTGAATGAAATTTATTTTAAGGATTGGTTCATGCCATTATGGGGGCTGAGAAGTCCCATGATCAGCCATCTGCAAGTCACAGACCCACGAAAGTTGGTGGTATAAATTCCAGTACAAGTCTGAAGGCCTGAGAACCAGGACCTAAGTTCCAGTGCAAGGGCAGACTGATAACTCAGCTCCACAGTCAGCCAGAGAGAGAGAGAGAGAGAGAGAGAGAGAGAGAGAGAGAGAGAGAGAGAGAGAGAAGGATGCTCTCTTCTTCTGCCTTCTTGTTCTGTTCCTCACTGGATTGGTTGATACCCACTTACATTGGGGAGGGCCATCTGCTTTATTCAGTCTGCCTATTCAGATGCTAATCTCAGATGAAAACACCCTCTGTGTTTGGTCAAATATATGGGCATCTGTCGTCTAGTCAGGTTGACACAAAAAATTAGCCATCACAGCCAGATAATGGGTAATAAAGTTTTCACATGATATTCGAGTAGAGGCGTTTATTTATTTATTTATTTTTAAAAATATATTTTATTGATTTTTTACAGAGAGGAAGGGAGAGGGACAGAGAGCTAGAAACATCGATGAGAGAGAAACATTGATCAGCTGCCTCCTGCACACTTTCTACTGGGTATGTGCCCGCAACCAAGTTACATGCCCTTGACCGGAATCGAACCTGGGACCCTTGAGTCCCCAGGCCGACGCTCTATCCACTGAACCAAACTGGCCAGGGCTCAAGTAGAGGTTTTTTAGGGAAGAGGGAAGGAGACTGATTTGGAAACATCATTGAGGAACAAGGAGGACACTTTCCTCACTCCCAGTTCCAGTGGTAGGAGGGGTGGAGAAAGATAATTTTCACCACTTGAAGGCTGTGAGGGGTGTTTGGCCTGAAAGGAGAACCAGGTTTCAATTAGAACAAGAAGTTGAAGGGAATCTTCAGAGTGGAGGTTGAAAATGTAGGGCACAGTGGAATGGCTTAAAAATTTGGAGAGATGTGTAAGGCAGATGGGGACAGAGCAGAGGATGTGTAGAACTGTGTGGGGATTAGAATATAGGAGATGAGATTAGATTAGAATCATCTGGGGATTCTTGATGGACAGCATAAACACAGATCAAGAACATGAAAAGATTTGGCCTGATAGCAGGCAGATAATGGAGGTGAGGGTATGAGTGTTGGGAAGAAAGGAAGGGCAAGGAGTCTGGATCCTGGGAAAGGGCATTTTTATTTTTAATTAGTTTTAAAAATAAAAATTATATATATTTAAATTGTACAACATAGCCGAAACCGGTTTGGCTCAGTGGATAGAGCGTCGGCCTGCGGACTCAAGGGTCCCAGGTTCGATTCCGGTCAAGGGCATGTACCTTGGTTGCGGGCACATCCCCAGTAGGAGGTGTGCAGGAGGCAGCTGACCGATGTTTCTCTCTCATCGATGTTTCTAACTCTCTATCCCTCTCTCTTCCTCTCTAAAAAATCAATAAAATATATTTAAAAAATAAATAAATAAATTGTACAACATGATGTTTTGATATGCATATACACATGGTGAAATGATTACTAGTACTATAGTCAAGTTAATTAACGTATTTTCCCACATAATTACCTTTTAAAAATTGTGATACAAGTACCTGAAATCTACTCTCAGCAAATTTCCAGTATTCAATAGAGTATTATTAACTATAATCATCATGCATGTTAGGTCTTTAGACTTAAATCATCCTACATAGCTATAACTTTGTACCCTTTGCTCCATTTCCCTGCCTCGGGTAACCACCATTCCACTCTCTGCTTCTATTTATTTGACTTTTTTAGAGTCCAAATATCAGTGAGATCTTGCAGTATTTGTCTTCCCACTTAACATGATGTCCTCCAGGTTCATCCTTATTGTTGCAAATGGCAGGACCTCAGGAAGGACATTCTTGTTTTAAATACTTGGTCCCACTTCTTAAATACAGTGTATGTCCATGGTGGGGAGGGATGTCTTACTCTAGGTTAAGGGGTGCTCTTTTGATGAATCCTGTGGGCTCTCTTATGATGACCATATATTAATGATTTTTGCTTTAGCTCGGCCAATGTGGTTCAGTGGTTGAGCATCAACCCATGAACCAGGTTTGATTCCCGGTTAGGGCACATGCCCAGTTACGGGCTTGATCCCCAGTATGGGCCATATAGGAAGCAGCCGATGGATGATTCTCTCTCATCATTGATGTTTGTATCTTTCTTTCTCTCCCTTCCTCTTTCTGAAATCAATAAAAAACATTAAAATTTTTTATAAATGATTTTTGTTTTAAATCTTACTGTGTCTGATATTAATATTGAATTTTGTTTAGATTAATAATGTACAACCTATTTTTCAATTTTCCTTTTTTATTTTTATTTTTTTATTATTATTATTTTTAATTTCTTTATTGATTAAGGTATCACATATTTGTCCTCATCCCCCCATTCCCATCCCACACCCCTCCCCACGGATGCCCCAACCCCCTGTTGAACTTAACCATTGGTTAGGCTCATATGCATGCACACAAGACCTTTGGTTGATCTCTCCCCCCTCCCCCCACCCTCCCCTATCCTCCCTCTGAGGCCCGATAGTCCGATCGATGCCTCCTTGTTTCTGGTTCTGTTGTTGTTCATCAGTCTATGTTGTTCATCATTTCCCCTAGATGAGCGAAATCATGTGTCACTAGAGATATACTTATAAGAACTGAATGTGAGACGAGCAATAATAGTTATGCTGACAGGCAAATGAATCAGTCTGTAGTGAGTTTCTTTCTGGACCAACAGTTCTTTTGAGACCCAATATCAATGTCCACCAGTTCCTTATGAGTACATGTCGGCACTGACCCCTCATCTCTGGATGGTGGACAAATGGTGGTAATGCAGGTCCGACTCCCTCTGGTTTGGTCTCGGCCGGACCCAGGGGCACGGCTTCACCCGGACCCAGGGGCATGTGGCCTCGCCCGGACCCAGGGGGTGCGCAGCCTCACCCGGACCCAGGGGCGCGTGGCCTCACCCAGACCCAGGGGCGCGTGGCCTCTCCTAGACCCAGGGGCGCGTGGCCTCTCCCGGGCCCGGGACCCAGCCTCACCCGGATCCAGGGGCACACGGCCTCGCCCGGACACGGGATCTAGCTTTCCCCGGACCCAGGGGCACATGGCCTCACCCGGACCCAGGGGCGCGTGGCCTCTCCCAGACCCAGGGTCGCGTGGCCTCACCCGGATCCAGGGGCCCACGGCCTCACCCGGACCCGGGACCCAGCCTCACCCGGATCCAGGGGCACACGGCCTCACCTGGACCTGGGATCCAGCTTCACCCGGACTCAGGGGTGCGTAGCCTCACCCGGGCCCAGGACCCAGCCTCACCCAGATCCAGGGGCACACGGCCTCACCCAGACCCGGAATCTAGCTTCCCCCGGACCCAGGGGCGCATGGCCTCACCCGGACCCAGGGGCGCGTGGCCTCTCCCAGACCCAGGGTCGCGTGGCCTCACCTGGATCCAGGGGCCCATGGCCTCGCCCGGACCCGGGATCTAGCTTCCCCCGGACCCAGGGTCAATTTTCCTTTTTTAAAATAAATCATTAAAAATATATATTTTTATTGATTTCAGAGAGGAAGGGAGAGGGAAAGAGAGATAGAAACATCAGTGATGAGAGAGAATCATTGATCGGCTGCCTCCTGCACACCCCCTACTGGGGATCGAGCCCACAACCCAGGCATGTGCCCTTGACCGGAATTGAACCTGGGACCCTTCAGTCTGCAGGCCGACACTCTATCCACTGAGCCAAACCGGCTAGGGCTTCAATTTTCCTTTTAGTTTTTCCACCTTTATGGGTCATTTTGCTTTATGTGTATCTTGGTAGTCTATACATAGTTGGATTTGAAAAAAAAAATTGATAATCTGTTTTTTGATAAATTTAATCTGTATGTATGTATGTATATATATGGTGTGTGATTACTGATACTTTTAGACTTATTTCTGCCACTTTAGTTTATACTTCTTTTTTTTGGCTATACTTCTTACTTGCTTTCTATTACATACATAGAGTTCTTCTCTCATCACACATACATGCTGAACTCTAAAATTAATATCTTGCCTAACCATCGTGGCTCAGTGGTTGAAGAAGCGTTGACCTGTGAACCAGGAGGTCACGGTTTGATTCCCAGTGAGGGCACATGCCCAGGTTGCAGGCTCTATCCCCAGTGTGGGGCATGCATGAGGCAGCCGATCAATGATTCTCTCTCATCATTGATGTTCCTATCTCTCCCTTCCTCTCTGAAAGCAATAAAAATCTATAATAATAAAAGCATAATATGTTAATTAGACCAGACAGCCTAACAACCTTCCGGATGTCATTCTGGACATCCTTCCGGATGAAGCTGTGGTGGTGGGGGCTGAGGCAGAGGCAGTTAGGGGCGATCAGGGAGGCAGGCAGAGGGGTTAGGAACGATCAGGCAGGCAGGCAGAATGGTTAGGGGCGATCAGGCAGGTGATTGGTTAGGAGCCAGCGGTCCCGGATTGCGAGAGGGATGTCCGACTGCCAGTTTGCAGTCAGACATCCCCTGCGGGGTCCCAGATTGCAAGAGGGTGCAGGCTGGGCTGAGGGACACCACCCTCACATGCATGAATTTTGTGTACTGGGCCTCTAGTATATAAATAAAAATAAAATTTTCTCTGAACAATATAGGAACTTCAGAATGCTTTAAATCACATTCCTTCACTCTATCTCAATCTGTTTTTATTGTTTTCTATTTTAGTTTTATCTCTCTTTTTAAAAAAATATATTTTATTGATTTTTACAGAGAGGAAGGGAGAGGGACAGAGAGTCAGAAACATCAATGTGAGTTAGCTGCCTCCTGCACACCCCCTACTGTTGCCCTTCTTTCTTCCCAGAGGTGGCCACTATAACATACTCAGTGACAACTCCTTGAATGCTTTACAATTTTTTGCTATCTCTCTATATAAAACCCTAATATGCAAATAGACCCAATGGCCTAACAACCGGTTGCTATGATGTGCGCTGACCATGGGGAGGGGACACGGAACATGGCGGGCATCAGTAGCAGGTGGCAGAGTGCAGAACATGGCGGGCATCAGCTGTGGTGGGATGGTGGAGCAGGTGTGTGGGGGCACCAGACCAAGGTGGGGCACTGGTTGCTGTCATCAGGGCGAGCCTTTGGTGGTTACTGAAAATTCTTTGTTCCCGCTGGGCACTCGCACCTGCTGCTGGCGCCTGCCCCAGTCTCTCCATGCCATCAGTGGGTGCGAGCAGGGCCGGCACCATCAGCGTGTGGGAACAGCGGTGGGAGCGGGGCTGCTAGTAGACAGGGGACCAGGGGCTCGGAGGATGGGCTGAGACCCGCCCCTATGCCACCGCAGCCTCATGGCCCACAGTTCCTTTTAAGGTGCACGGATTTGTGCATTGGGCCCCTAGTGTATACTAGTATATAAGTATACACAAACTATAGAGTATTTCATTGGTTCTAAGATGCGTATCTCCTCTCCCCCAACTCCCCACCCCCATTTAATCTCTGAATTTGTGATGTGTTTTACAATTGATTATATTTTGACAGAGTTTTTTTTCCCTTAGTGGTTTATAAGGTAACTAGAGGCCTGGTGCATGAAATTCGTGCATGGGGGTGGGTCCCCTCAGGCCAGCCTGCACCCTCTCCAATCTGGGACCCCTCGGGGGATGTCTGACTGCCATTTTAGGGATCGGGCTTAAACCGGCAGTCGGACATCCCTCTCACAATCCTGGACCACTGGCTCCTAACCGCTCACCTACCTGCCGGCCTGATCACCCCTCACTGCTTCCTCTGAGGGCCTAGTCGCCCCTCACTTCCCCCCCGCACCATTCTGGTCGCCCCTTACTGCCCTCCCCTGCTGGCCTGGTCGCCCCCAACTCCCCCCCTGCCAGCCTGGTTGCCCCTAACTCCCCCCCCTGGTGGCCTGGTCACCCCTACTGCCTCCCCTCTGCCTGCCTGGTCACCCCCAACTGCCCCACCCTGCCAGCCTGGTCACCCTTAACTGCCCCCCTCCCTGCTGGCCTGGTCACCCTTAACTGCCCCCCTCCCTGCTGGCCTGGTTGCCCCCTATTTCCCCCCCTACTGGTCTGGTCGCCCCCAACTGCCCCCCTCTGCTGGCCTGGTTGCCCCTAACTCCCCCCCCTGCCGGCCTGGTTGCCCTTAACCCTTTGCACTCGCTTGCTTTTTTCTCCATTCCTTTATTCTACTCGGGATTTAATTTTTTAAATACCCCAGATTTTACAAAGTGCGGCAGTAGAATAAAAAACTGGAGTTTCTTTTCATACAAACTTATTTATTTGGATTTTTTATATTTCAAATTATTGATACTTTCAAAGAGTAATATTAATCTCGATGCTAACCGTGTCGAGTCACACTCGACATCCGAGTACAAAAGGTTAACTGCCCCCTTCCCGCCGGCCTGGTCACCCCTCACTGTCCCCCCTGCTGGCCTGGTTGCTCCACGCAGCCTGCTATTCAGTTGTTTGGTTGTCCCTCACTGCCCCTTCTGCCAGCCTGGTCACCCCATGCAGCCTGCTGTTCGGTTGTCCGTCCGGTTGTTTCGGTCATCATGGCCCCTGGCTTTTTATATATTAGGATGTGTCTGGCTTCTTAGATTAGAAGGAAAACAGTATTTAAAATTTTACTCTTCATAAAAGCAGCATCATATTGGCTTATCTTTTGGCAATTTGCTTTACTTGTTCAGATGGTTTTTGAGATTTGTCCCATATTAATGTAGCTCTAGTTTCTTTTTAAATTAATCTTTATTGTTGAGATTATTACAGATTCTTTATTGTTGAGATTATTACAAATGTCCCTCTCGTTTCCTCCCATAGCTCCCCTCCACCCGGTTTCCACCCACTCCCAGGCCCTCGCCACCCTATTGTCTGTGTCCATAGGTAATGCATACATGCATATAAGACCTTTGTCTAACCTCTTCCTGCACCCCCCGCATCCCCCTTTCCTCTGAGAATTGTCAGTCTGTTCCATTTCCATGCCCCTGATTCTATTCCATTCAACAGTTTGTTCTGTTCATCAGATTTTTTATTCATTTGATTTTTAGATTCACTTGTTGACAGATATGTATTTGTTGTCACTTTGTTCATATTTTTTATCTTTACCTTTTTCTTCTTCCTCTTAAAAATATGGAATGCTTCACAAATTTGCATGTCATCCTTGCGCAGGGGCCATGCTAATTTTCTCTGTATCGTTCCAATTTTAGTATATGTGCTGCCGAAGCAAGCACATTGGTTGATTCTTGTATGTGCCCTGTTTGCGGATTGAACCCACAACCTTTGAGTATCAGGATGATGCCCTAACCAAGTGAGCTACCTGGCCAGGGCAGGGAGAGTTAGCTTCAGGTTCCTTAAATCTGGCTAAGGAAACAGAGGAGTTAGAGGGAAAGAATTTGAACTGTGTTCTGGGAGGGGAGAGTAAAATACTATTTGGAAGGAGGGAACCTGCCCAAGGACCTGTATACTGACAAGGTTCCTGAAAGAGCTGTTGCTGGATGGGAGAGTCATTCATTTCAAGGGATATTTACTAGTACCTACTATGTGCCAGGCACTGGGCTAGATCGTCAGGATATCATGTTAAGCAACTAGATAGGTTCCTGCTTACATGGATTTACAATCTAGCCACAAGCATATCGAACTCGCAACCCGCGGGCCGCATGCAGCCAGCCCACAATGAATATTTTTGCAGCCCAGCCAATATAACAGTATGTAAGAAACATATTAATAAAAATTTTGTAACTTAATTTTTACAATATCTTGTTATACATAATTATTAATAATGAACTACAGTGTTCGCTAATGACTGATTACTAAAATTGTGTTGCATTCATTTCCCTTATGTGTCTTACACGCAGGTGCACCATTTCTCTCCACTAATACTAGCAGAGAATATTTTAGCATCCGATTGCCATGTCATTAGTCTTGTACTGACTTGTTTGGTGTGTGCAACCGGAAATATTTCGCTTTCAGATAATAAGAAAATAGGTTTATTTGTGTTACGCTTATTAATTTGTGCGGTTATTCAGTGTCTGGTAAATTAATGTTCAAGAAAAAATATTAATTTTTATTAAAATGTTCTATTATTTTATGTTAATGATTACTCATTTATTTCAGCCCTTTGTATTCAGCATGTCTCTATCGAAATAAACCTATGTTTCTATGAAAATTGACCCTTTTGTTTTTTGCGGCCCACAGAAACTTAAACCTTGTTCATTTGACTCAGGTCAGCCTTTGCGTTGGACATGCTTGATCTAGCAGGAAAGACAATTAAACAAGAAGTTAAAATGTAATGTGAATGCTATGATAGAAGTAGTGAGGGTTCTGTAGAAGCCTATAGTAAAAACATTGGATTAGTCTCAGATAGGGGTAGGGTAGAGTGCAGATTCTGGAGTTAGTGACATTTGAACAGAGACCTGAAAGATGAGCTGGAATTAGCTGGGCAAAGAGAATAATGAAGGAGAGTTTTATGTCCAGCAGCCATCCAAAGTCAGTTTTATTGTAAGATTGGGACTTTGTGAGAATGAAGAATTAGGTAAATGGATTCTCTGTGGGGAGTGACCTTAACTTATTTTAAAATTTGTATAGGGCCTAAACTTTTTGCCCTCTGAACAAGAGAAAACCTTTTTATCTACCTTTGTATTGTATGGCTCGCTGCTCTAACCCAGAACCCAGACTGATATTTCAAATCAGCCATATTATTGGTTAAATAGACTTTTGCATATGGACCTTTTATTTTAGTTACCCAAATTTGAGTATAGGTATTACTCGGTGTTCAAAGCAGAATGCATTTTATTCTTTAAATTTTCTTCTCAAACTGATTATGATTATATTTTATTTCTTTTCACTGCTTGCTGGCTGGCTAAAAAAATTCAAATATTTGACAGTCTAGGAAAGAGTAAAAAAGTTTAATTAAATGGCTACTAAATAATGTTTGTTTTACTTATTTGGTGGCATAGAGGATTAACGCTCCCCCCCCCCCCCCACCTTAAAATGTGTAGTTGAGCCCTGGCCACCAAAGGGTGGTGGGTTCTATTCCTGGTCAAGAACATGTACCTCACATCAATGTTTCTCTCTTTCTCTTTACTCTCTCTAAAATCAATGGAAAAAATACCCACTGGTGAGGATTAACAAAAACAAACAAGCAAAATGTGTAGTTGGAAATGCTTATACAATGGATAAAGTAATTCCATTTTCAGAGTATTATCTTGACTTCAGGCCTCCTTGTTCTTCCTATTCCAGAGTACCTTCTGCCATTCTGCCAGTTAGTTCTCAGCTCAGGTGTTTCAGTATCTCTACAGAAGTTGAGCTTAGCTATGTTTATAATCTGTGAATATCAAATTCTTTTTTTCTTCTGACAGCTAGAACATTAAGTTCCTTGCCAGTGATCTAAAACACATTGAATTCTACATCTTCAGATGTAAAAGATTTATTTTCTCTGAACTTAGATCATGATGTTTAAAGACGAAGAGACCTTAGAAATGAAGAGAGCTTAGATTATTAAATATTAGTGATGATTATTCTAGTTCTGCTGCAGATATATACACAGTTAAAAACACTACAAATTAGCCCTAGTTGGTTTGGCTTTAGTGGATAGAATGTTGACTGTGGACTGAAGGGGACTGAAGGTTCCAGGGTTCGATTCCGGTCAAGGGCAAAATCTAGGACATGGTCATGGGCACATACCTTGGTTGCAGGTTCGATCCTTGGCCCCGTGCAATAGGTAACCAATCATGTCTCTCTCACATCAATGTTTCTCTCTCTCTCTCTCTCCCTCCCTCCCTCCCTCCTTCCCTCCCCCCTTTCACTCTCTATAAAAATATCAATGGAAAAATGGAAATCCTCCGGTGAGGATTAACAATAACAACAACAAAATCAGCAAACAAAAACACTACAGCCCTAGCTGGTTTGGCTCAGTGGATAGAGCATTGGCCTGTGGGCCAAAGGGTCCTGGGTTCGATTCCCGTCAAGGGCACGTACCTCAGTTGCAGGCTCCTCCCTGGCCTGGGCCCTGGTCAGGGCCCATGCAGGAGGCAAGAAATCGATGTGTTTCTCGCACATCGATATTTTTCTCTGTCTTTCCCACTCTTCCACTTTCTCTAAAAATCAACGGAAAAATATCCTTGGGTGAGGATTAAAAAACAAAACAAAACAAAACAAAAACACTACAAATTAGTGTTTTATTCCAGAGTATGTAGTATGACTTCCAGTCTCAAATAATTCAATAATTTAAAAAATATTTGTAAATAAGTGAAATCATGCTAGTAAGCAGCAAGTCATTAACTCTGTGTGTGTGTGTGTGTGTAAATATAGGTGATTTTAAATGACACTTAGATTGGCATACTATTTAAAATATAATTGTCACATTGCAATAGTGAAAATTAAATTAAATCTGTCTTAAAAATATCTTTTTACCATGATCAAATCAAATATTTCAGTTGGAGGATGAAGGAACTGGGTGAGCATAATGATATTGTTTGATGTTATTTGGTTGTGGTAATGTAGAAAGCCAAGCTAAGTTTGACCTAACATTTCAGGGTAGGGTCTCCAGGCATGTTGTTGCAGTTGTCTATTGCTGAGGAACAAAACCACTCCAAACTTGGCATAAAACTCTTCTGGTTCTGGGTGTTGACTTGGCTCAGGCAAAGTTATTCTTGCACAAGTTCTGTCATGCACCTGTAGTCGCGTGGGGCCTGGAGTTATCCCGAAGGCTTTCTTTCAGACTCACATGTCTGGCACTTGAGCAAGGAAGTCCAAATAGCTAGGAACTAGAATAGCCAGAGCTCTTTAAACATCTTTATTTTTCCCTGTTTCTTTGTAGATTCTCCAGCATGGGGACTGCATAGTAGCCAGAGACTTCTTACATGAAGAGGCTTAGGGCTCCAAAAGCACTTGTTCTGAGTAAGGGAGCCAGAAGGGACTTGTATTGTCTTTTATGACCTAAATTCAGAATCAGTGTCACTTCCACTGCATTTTGTTCATTAGAAACAAGTCACTAAGTCCAACCCATATTCAAAGGGAAGGGAACTAGACTCCACTTCTTGCTGGGAGGCGTGTAAAATATATGCAGTTGTATTTCAAAATCATTTCAGTCTTCCCTCTGGCCACAAATTATTTATATTCCTCTTACATTCAAAACACACTTACCGCTTCTCAAGGCCCCCAAAGTCTTATCTAGTACAGCATCAGGCTCAGGCTTGAGGTTCAGGATCTTGCCATCTAAATCAGGCCCAAGTGCAGGTAAGACTGTTTGGATATGGTTTCTTGTGTATAGCTTCTTGAGTACTGTTGCTTTCATTTTAAAGACCTGTGAACTAAAGAGTCACGTTATCTCCCCTTATATCCAGCCCACCCAATATGCAACAGTGGACAGGCATAAGATAATCACTATAGACACTCCTGTTCAAAAATACAGATGTTAAGGAACACCCTAGTCACTGTTCAAAGCAGTTCTGAAATTCAGCCAGGCACATATTACCAGTTCTGTGATCAGTCCTACTGCCTAGGAACCATTCTCCACAGCTTTTAGTTTTGCCCCTGAATTATTCTTTTCCATAAAATGCATCTAGTGTTTGCAGCTCTGTAGTTTTCTTAGCCTATTTCCTGGTCAGAGAGGTTTGAGTGTATGTATGTGTGTGTGTGTGTGTGGGGGGGGGGGGGCCAAAAGCCTCTTTTCATTTTGTACTGTTTCTGTTCTTTTTAGTTCAAGATGACAATGTTTCTGTGTATAAAATTATCTAAATCTTATTGATGGGTTTACTCTATTAGACACATTGATATAAGTCCTTTTCTTTCTACTTTAGGCTCTGTAGAGGTGGAAAAAGTTTTCCTCGAACCTCTTAGGTCCATGGATGGGTCTGAAAATTAAACTGACAAAGACAGATTAAGAGGAGAAAGTATACATATTTATTTATATGTTTTACATGACATAGAGCTTTCATAAGTAACTGAAGACCTGAACAGAATGTTTAAACTTAAGTATGTTCATGCTGTGTTTGATGAAGAGTGGACAGTCGTGAAGGAATGTGATAGGTTAAGGAGTATGAATTAAGTGTATAAACTGGGGAAATTTGGCAAGGTCTGTTTGTTAGGATTCTTCTCTGTGTCACTTTGTATTTGTAGATAAGAGTATTCCTTTCCTTCTGGTTATAGGGAGGACATGTTTCTCATGATTTTATTACTTGCTTTAGGGGAGAAGGGCAGGGGAAGGACCGAATGACCTTCCTGCTTCTGCCATTTGCTCAAGTTCCTTCAGCTTAAAATATTCAATATGCCAAAATGCCATATTTTGGGGTAGTGTTTTCCTGAACCCTATCAGCTACCTTTAAGACTTTTGTAGGGCAACACCTTTAAGATACTTAGAAAACCTTTTGTTTGAAAGTATCTATAAGGCATCACCTTAAATCTCTTTGGAGTCTAAATTAGGGGTAGGCAAACTATGGCCAATAAGCTACATTTGTTTTTACA
Source organism: Cnephaeus nilssonii (assembly GCF_951640355.1). Classification (NCBI taxonomy): domain Eukaryota; kingdom Metazoa; phylum Chordata; class Mammalia; order Chiroptera; family Vespertilionidae; genus Cnephaeus; species Cnephaeus nilssonii. Next base: position 47,366,714 of record NC_137077.1, read on the forward strand.
TTTGTGTTTAAAGGGTTGTAAAAAAAAAATGTTCACCAGACACTGTATTGGCCCTTAAAGCCTAAAATATTTATATGACCTTTTACAGAAAAAGTTTTCCAATCTTTAGTCTAAACAAAAGCTTAATTTTTTTATTAGATATTTTATTGATTTTTCTTAGAGAGAAGCGGGGGGGGGGGGGGGGAGAGAGAGAGAGAGAGAGAGATCAAAACACCCCCTACTGGGGATTGAGCCCACAATTTAGGAATCAAACCAGCAACCTTTGGTGCACAGGACGATGCCCAACCAACTGAGCCACACAGGCAAGGGCCAAAAGTTTAATCTGGTTTCCCTGCCTTGGATTTGACCTTTGTCCAGGGGTGTTTCTTAATTTGAGAAACATTTTGTTATATGGGGGCTATGGGAATAAGAAACGGGTTTTTTGGGACCTAATAAGTCCTTTATTTTATATTTTCTCTATATTCTGCTTGAAAATTGTATAATTTTTTTCTTTTTCTTATTTCTCTCTACCTGTATTTTATGTACATAGCTCAACAACAATAACAACAACAAAACCAACTGGTTGATACTTTTGACATTCTGGAAATATTCTTACCCAGATTAATAATTTCATTTGTTGTATTTTCTGTTTTCTACATTACTGCAGGTGACAGCTTTACTAAACTTTACACCATTATCTAGTAAGATTCTTCTTTTCTTCAGCTTCCAATAACACTTTCTTTTAAGGCAAGAATCAGTAACCTTTTTCTGTCAAGGGCGAGATAATTAATATTTAAGTTTTTTGGGCCATATGATTTCTGGCACACCTGCTCAATTCTACTGTTATAGGAGAAAGCAACCACAGACAGTAAGTAAATGGGGATGACTGCATTCCAATAAAACTTTATTTACAAAAACAGGCAGCAGGTTGAATTTCACCAGTAGATTGTAGTTGGCTGTTTTGAAATCATTATTGACATCTCCCTTGAGGCTTTTCCTAACATTGTCTTTAAGACCCTTCAGGCCCAGCGGGCATGGCTCAGTGGTTGAGCATCGACCTATAAGGCAGGAAGTCACAGTTTGATTCCCAGTCAGGGCATATTCGTGGGTTGGAGGCTTGATCACCAATGTGGGGTGTGCAGGAGACAGCTGATCAGTGATTCTCTCTCATCATAGATGTTTCTATCTCTCTTTCCCCTTCCCTTCCTCTCTGAAATCAATAAAAATATATTAAAAACAAAGCAAAACCTTCAGGCTTTCACTAACACTTTCAAGGCCCTTCTTGCCTTCTCCTGCCATTCAGTCCCAAAGCCAAACAATTTAATTACTAAAATCTGTTTTGGCTATCTATTGCTGTGTAACATAACATGCCAAATTTAGTGATGTAAAATAACACTTCTTATTTTTTATGGTTCTGGAGTTTAGGCTTCGCTAGGCAGTCATGTCTCAGTGTTTTTTATGAGAATACAATCAGATTATAACTGGGGATGGAATCATTTAAAAGGCTTCCTCACCGAAGTCTCTTAATGCAGTTGGAGTGAGCTGGTAGCTGGGCCTGGAGATGACTCCTCATTCACATGTCTGATGGCTGAGCTGGGAGGACTCAAACAGCTGGCCCTCCTCAGCCATCTACTAGTAATTCTCTATGAGGCCTGGTCCATAGTCTCTCTAGCACGAGGCCTTTAGAGAACGTAGATATCTTATATGGTGATTCAGGCTCCAGGTTGCCTGTCCTGGGAGAGAACCAGACATGAGTTTTCTCAGTTTTTTATGACCTAACTTCTGAGGTTGCTCAGTGTCACTTCTGCTTCATTCTCTTTATGGGAAGGAGAATTTGACTCTGTCTTTTGATGGGAGTAGGATCAAAGAATTTGCAAATATGTTTTAAAACATAAAATGTCTCCCTGCTCCCTACCTCCAATATAAAAAAGTTTTGGAAGCTGGAATGTAGTGGATCTTGGTTGTTAGGATAGGCTTTCTCTTTCTTGTTGGTGAGGGTGGAGGTAGGAGATAAATTCCCTTCATTTAATGTTCCAGAATGGATTTGTCAAGATGTCAAGAGCTGTGGAAGGAGACTTCACAGTAACAAATGCCTCTTTTCTTCAGTAGAGAGAGGGCTGGGAGCTTTGGACTTGACATTCTTTTTCCTTTTGTATGAGAGTAGGCATGATGGTTCTTCCATCCAAAAAGAGAAAACAAACGAAACAAACAAAATCTCTGAAACTATTGAAAGTTCTACCATTTAGTCTGCCTGACATGGCTCAGTGCTTGAGCATCAACCTATGAACCAGGAGGTCATGGTGCAATTTCCGGTCAGGGCACATGTCTGGGTTGTGGGCTCAATCTCCAGTTAGGGGGCATGCAGGAGGCAGCCAATCAATGATTCTCTCCCATCATTGATGTTTCTATCTCTCTTCCTCTCCCTTCCTCTCTAAAATCAATAAAAAAATATATTTAAAAAATAAAAATAATAAAAGTTCTACCATTTATAGCTTCGTTTGAATTGATGAGTAACATTTTTGCAAGGGTTAAAGAGTATGTGTGCCTGTTAATCAATTATACTTTCCATTGAATTAGTTTAGCTAGCTTTCTTAATGCCTGCAGGGATACTCCCAAGGGAAATTTTGAAAAGGGGATAGGTGATAGAAATAATTTTAAATTTGGGGATTCTAGAGCAGATTATAAAGCAGGTTAGATGAGACTTTGAATAGCAGTAGGGAATGATCTTTAGAACTTCACTACTACCTGACCTCATCTGAAAAGACTTTGTTCACCTTATGTAGTGATCTGGCTTTGGAAGTAAAATAATCCTATCTAATAAAAGAGTGATATGCAAATTGACCATCACTCTAAGACACAAGATGGCTGCCCCCATGTGGACACAAGATGGCCGCCACAAGATGGCCTGCAGGGGAGGGCAGTTGTGGGCAGTTAGGGGTGACCAGGCCGGCAGAGGAGGGCAGTTGGGGGAGACCAGGCTAGCAAGGGAGGGCAGTTGGGGACCCAAGCCTGCAGGGGAGGGCAGTTGGGGGGGACCAGGTCAGCAGGGGAGGGCAGTTGGGGGGGGACCAGGACTTCAGGGGAGGGCAGTTGGGGGGGCAGGCCTGCAGGGGAGGGCAGTTGGGGGGGCAGGCCTGCAGGGGAGGGCAGTTGGGGGGGGGCAGGCCTGCAGGGAAGGGCAGTTACGGGTGACCAGGCCAGCAGGGGAGGGCAGTTAGGGGGGACCAGGCCTGCAGGGGAGGGCAGTTGGGGGGAGGAACCAGGCCAGCAGGGGAGGGCAGTTAGGGGCAATCGGGTTGGCCGGGGAGCAGTTAGGCGTCGATAAGGCTGGCAGGGGAGTGGTTAGGGGGTGATCAGGCTGGCAGGCAGAAGCAGTTAGGGGCAATCAGGCAGAGGCAGGCGAGCGGTTGGGAGCCAGCAGTCCTGGATTGGAGAGGGTGCAGGCTGGGCTGAGGGACACCCCCCCATGCATGAATTTCGTGCACTGGGCCTCTAGTATGCTAATAATTTGTAGTGGTATGAGAACCTCAAGAAGAGTCAGAAAAGAAAGTTCTGGAATGAGTTGCATCCCCAAGGAAGAGAACAATACATCTTGAACTACTGAAAATGGGGAAGACTTTTCACTACAGTTCTTTAACTTCAGTTGCAACTTGGAAGAGGTAACATCTTTTGGGATTAGTATTCTGTACCTTTTCCAGTTATTTATCTGCATTTTCTTTTCTCTTTCCTTCCAGTTGACACACAGTTGGTTTGGAGGCAGTAGAGGTGGGTGAAGGAAGAGTTAATTTTTCATGCTTTTAAGTCTGCTAATATTTAACTGATTTCACCTAGATGAAAACTTATTTTTTAGAATATTCAATGCATGGTATGTTGCATGCATTATGTATTCATTTAAAGCACCTTATTTCTGCCAAGGGCCATACAAAATTATCAAGTTAAAAATTAGCTGCTATATTTGGTCAAACATTTAACTCATCCCAATGCCTTGGCAGGGCCAGACCAAAAAAAATGATTTTGAGGGTCTTATACGGCCCACGGGCCAGATGTTCCCCATTTAAAGAATTATAGTAGCATGAATTTATGAATGACATGGATAGCAGATTATTTCAAGTCTAAAATTGCTCTGTTCATTTTTGGACAAAGTAATTACCTGCTAGAGCAATATTTTTCTGGCATGTTATAAGCCATGAGAATGGTTTGGAAGGATCTGAATGAATGCTGAGTGTAAAGGTTTTTGGTGCAACTTGATTTTATTCTTTCTTTCCTTAGAGTGTTGGTGGAGTAGTTTGATCTTGAGAGAGGAGAGGGAAAAAGCTGCTTTGTGAAAACAGTAATTCCATAGAGACTGGTGGTATTAGAAATATTTTGTTTTGGGGGTTTAGAAAGTCAGAAGACCTAAACACATGTTGATGTGCTCTCTCCCCATGTATTAATGAATTTAAAATATGTTGTTGAGCTCTGACTGGTGTGGTTTAGTGGTTAGAAGTTATCCTGTGCACCGAGGGTCATGGGTTCGATTTCCAGTCAAGGGTTGCAGGGTGGAGTGCGTGCAGGAGGCAACCAATCGATGTTTCTCTCCTCCCCTCCTCCTCCCTCCCATCCACTCTCCCTAAAAATCAATGGTAAAAATATTCTCCAGTGAAGATTAACAACAACAAAAAATAATAAAATAAAATATATGCTGCTGATTTAATGTTGAGTTTGTATATTGACTTCTGGTTTGGGCTTCTTTAAGCTGTATGTATATATTGAATCAAGTTAGTTTGTTAAAAAATATTTAATTATTCTATCTTTTCAACTGACATACAATATTTTGAAAATATTATTTTGAAAAGACAGCTATTATTTTGAAAGTAACAGATGTATTTAATATTTTTGGGATTGTACAAATGTTACTGGCAAAAAATCTTTGGATCATAAAAAGCATTTGTCAAATGTATATTTTTAGTTTGGTCTAAAAATGTACCATCTATATTTTTGGTGAGTGTAATTAACAAAAGTAGTTCAGATAAAAGAGTCAAAGTCTGAAATGATGAAGCTTCTGTTCTTAAGACTGCTTTATTTACACTAAGCATCAGAAAAAAACAGCTGGAAATATCATTTGAAAGAATTCTTATGTTAGTTATGGGCTCTTTCAAGAACTACCAGCTTCAGCCCTAGCTGATTTGGCCCAGTGGATAGAGCGTCAGCCTGCGGACTGAAAGGTCCTGGGTTCTATTCCAGTCAAGGGTGCATGCCTGGGTTGTGGGCTTGATCCCCAATAGGGGTGTGCAGGGGGCGGCCGGTCGGTGATTCTCTCTCATCGTTGGTGTTTCTATCTCTCTCCCCCTGTCCCTTCCTCTCTAAAATCAATAAAAATATGGTGTGTGTTAAAAAAAAAAAAAAAAGAATTACCAGATTCAGCAATGACTATGCCTTTTAAAGAATCTTAAAAATTTCAGAGCTGGGAAGAGACAAGACAAAGTTTTGTTTGGTCTTCCTTAAATATATACATGAATGGAAAAGGATGTTTTCTTCCCTTGAGCTTTTGCATTAAAATTTTCATTTTCCATGGTATTTACTACATGTTGTATGAAATTCATTGTTAAAGGATTTTTTTATTTTTAAATAGGCAAAATCATGATTTTCATACAAACATGAGATGAACACATGTAAAAAATATTACTAAACTGATTAATAAGAGAACCAGTAAGAAGTTAAAAGTAGTTCAAAGGAAAAATCAAAGTACCATTCTTATTTATGATCAAGAATGCTGAAATGTATTTACAGGTTGACACAAAACTGGCTTTTTCCATTTGACATGTGGGAAATCATTCCTTCTTTCACTGGACAGAATCTGTTTGCTTATGTATAGACAAGAATCCTTTGCATTGCTCTCAGTTATCTACAACTTACATTTCTAAAATAGCTCAAAGATCATAAAGGGTACAAACCCTGTAGAAAATCAGATAACTAGGAAGGGTGCACATTACACAATACCAATTTAAAAAATATAGATATTTTTATTGACTTCAGAGAGGAAGAGAGAGAGAGAGAGATCAATGATGAGAGAGAATTATTGATTGGCTACCTCCTGCATGCCCCACACTGGGGACTGAGCCCTCAACCCGGGCATATGCCCTGACCGGGGATTGAGCCATGACTTTCTGGTTCATAGGTCAATGCTCAACCACTGAGCCATGCTAACCGGGCCACAATGTCAGTTTTTTCATTGAAGATGCCTAGTGATCTTTTTGGTTCATTTCAAAGTCTTTTACAATTTTCTCCATCATAAAAGGACAAAATAAATGGGTCTGTATTCTGTTTTTTTACAACAAGGCAATGTCTGTTAGTCTTAGGGTCTTACTGTTATTCCTTGTAAATAAAATAAGTTTTTAAAACAAAAGACAATCAAGTTATTCTTAAGTGGATGTTTTCTGGTATTTTAATCAGCATTAGAACACTTCCTCAGATTAGTGTTTGAAGTTTGGACAAATAGTTAAACTGTAGCTTCAAATGGTTAGGTAGTAAGTTCTGTTAAGACTACCTCCTCCATGCCCCCCACCAGGGATTGAGCCCAAAACCAGGGCATGTGCCCTTGACAGGGAAGCGAACTGGCAACCTCCTGGTGCACAGGATTACACCCAACCAACTGAGCCAAACCAGCCAGGGCTTTCTTTTACTGTTTTGAAAAAGTGTTCCCTATTTTGGGGTAAAACTTACCTTTTCATTTTGCCTTGATAGAACACTGGCTGATACCCTATTTCTTTCATTTCTTTATTGCCAAACTTCTCAATTGAGTAGTTAAGGGGTTTGGCCTCCACTTTTTCATCACCTGCTCTTACAGTAAACTCCTGCATTCTGATATACTGTAATTCTCCCCTGAATCTGAAACAGCAGCACTCTCCCACTCAATCTCCCATAAAGCTTAGAATGTACTAGTGGTAGGCATTCAATGAATATTAGTTGAATAATGAATGAAATAGAAGCTTTAAAAGACTATCACTGAGCTCTAGCTGGTTTGACTCAGTAGATAGAGAATCAGCCTGTGGACTGAAGGATTCCAAGTTCGATTCCAGTCAAGGGCACATAACCAAGGTTGCGGGCTCAATCCACAGTGGTGGGCGTGCTAGAGGCAGCCGAACAATGATTCTCATCATTGATGTTTCTATCTTTCTCTCCCTCTCCCTTCCTCTCTGAAATCAATAAAATATATATATAGACTATCACTGAGAGCTATCTAATACTTTCAATCATTGGATTTAAAGAAATCTGATAAGAGCCCTGGCTGGGTGGCTCAATTGTTTGAAGCATTGTCCCATACACCAAAAGGTTGCGGGTTTGATTCCCAGTCAGGGTGCATACCTAGATTGCAGGTTTGATCCCTAGTCGGAGCACCTACAGGAGGCAACTGATCGATGTTTCTCTTTCACATCGAGGTCTCTGTCTCTCTCTCTCTGTCTCTCTCTCTGTCTCTCTCTCTTAAATCAATAAAAACATACCCTTTGGTGAAGATTAAAATAAAAACAGAAACAAAACAAAACTTAAAAAAAGAAAAGAAGAGCCCTGACTGGTTTGGCTCAGTGGTTGGAGTGTCAGGGTCACGGGTTCAATTTCCGGTCAAGGGCATGTATCTGGGTTGCAGGTTCCCCAGCCCAGGTAGGGGCAAGTACTGGAGGCAACTAATTGATGTGTCTCTCTCACCTCCATGTCTCCTTCCCTCCCTCCCTCTTTCCCTTTCTCCCTCTCTTATACTCTCTCTGGAAATCAATGGAAAAAATGTCCTTGGATAAGGATTTAAAAAGAAAAGAAGAAAAACAATTGTTGCTTGAAGCAACAATTGTTTTTCTTATCTTCAGGGTTAAAATGTATAAAAGTATGTTATGTGTAATTAATCTGTAATGCCATAAATGATAATGCAAAACAAATAATATGGTGGCCTGGGAGGCTGCCTTGTATTTGAAACATGCTTTCTATCATGCATTGGCTGTATGCATTTTGTTATGCACATTTCATTTGTTCAATAAGGTGTGTAAGACACCTTTCTAGATGAAACTCGTGTGCCACACTTTGCACTACTCAGAACATAATGATGACCTCAAGACTATCAGGAGAAATATTTAAATTTCCATTTTATGAAGAACCAAATTATTAGTTATGCTTTTTAAGGAAAATTACCAGTTTACATAATCAGGGTGCATTTTAAGTTCTAACTTTTTTTGTTTATTGTATTATGCATCATTTGAAAATACCAAGGAAATAATCCTTTTGTTTTTAATGATGCATGAGTGGAAGTAATGCTAGTTGGCAGTATTTGATTGTAAGAAATCAATAAAGTAATTGTGTTTTTTAAAAAAATAATAATAAAAAGAAAAGAAATCTGATAAGAAACTATTATACCTAAATTCAGTCTAACTGGATGCTTTTGTATAATGTGAGTTTTGGTGTGTGTTTTTTTTTTTTGTTTGTTTGTTTTTTTGAGAAGCCCATGGTTTGTATCAGATTCTGGAAAGAAATTTAATATACGTTGTTTTAGAGAAAGTTTAACTGTCTCAAGGAAAATTTTTTAGCTAAAGCATCTTTTCTGTTTTTCCTATCAAGAGAACTCAGACCATTCTTTTCCCAGTTCAGTGATACTCAGACCTTGGTTCTTGAACCCCATGTAGGCCATTCAGCAGCTGTCTTCTTCTAAGACCTCCATTGTTTTAACCAGATTATGCCACGATAGGGTAATAACCATGCTGCCTTTGGTTAATGGTAACTAATATGGCACCAAAGGTATATTCTTTTAAAAACAGCAGTTCCAGCTTTGATCAATTGATTTCTCTTTAGTCATTTTAACAAGTAGCCTTAACAGTTAATATTTTTGCTTTAGCTGTCTAGTAGATAGTATTAATTTGCCAAAAGTTGTTACAAGTTTTCTTTGATTATAGTAGAAGTCTTTTTATCTATTGCTATTCTATCTTATATAATTTATTGTTAATTGAAAAGGTTGGTTAAAGCAGGAGATTAAAATGATACATACACACCATAAGCATTTTATTTCAGCTTAAAACAAATAAATATACATTTATTCACCAACCTTATGATGTATTAAGTATGCGCCTGCTGATTAGAGTTCTTCATCTTTTTGGCATTAATTACATCCTGTGATGCATTGCTCGAAACTTCCAATTACAGTTTTTCTAAGTGGAGTGAGAGCTCTTAGTTACTTGAAACAATGAGTATAAGCTCCTCCTGGATTTTTTAATTTGCCCCAAGCTTACACTTCAATTGAGGACAGTTTATTTATTTATTTTTAATTGAATATATTGGGGTGAAGTTGGTTAATAAAATTATACAGAACCATGCTCTAACCACTTTACCATACTGGCCAGGACAAGGCTCTTACTCTCTCTTTTTATTTTTAAAGTTTTTTTGCATTTTTAATCTTGAACTGAGGGTATTTTTCCATTGATTTTTAGAGAGAGTGGAAGAGAGAGGGAAAGACAGACATCGATGTGAGAAAAACACATCGATTGGTTGCCTTCTGTACGTGCTCCGACCAGGGCCCAGGCCTGGGAGGAGCCTGCAACCGAGTTTCGTGCCCTTGACCAGAATCAAACCTGGGACCCTTCAGTCCACAGGCCGGCACTCTCTCTGTCCACTGAGCCAAACCGGCCACGGCTTTATTCTAGTTTTGTTAATTATCAACCGAGGATGTTTTTTCATTGATTTTTAGAGAGTAAAAGAGAGAGGGAGAGACAAAAAGAGAAACATCAATGTGAGAGAGAAACATTGATTGGTTGCCTTCCGCACTCGCCCCCGACCTGGGCCAGGGTTCAAGCCTGCAACCGAGATACATGCCCTTGACCAGAATCAAACCCAGGACCCTTCAGTCTGAGGACTGACGCTCTATCCACTGAACCAAACCCGCTAAGGCAAGGCTCTTGCTCTTGATGGATTAAAAAAAAAACTTTCCCCAGGCTATCTACTCATCCCTTCATTCTCCCTCCACATTGGAAAGTATTTCATATAAGGTTACTTCTATTTTCTTTTATTCTTGGGTTGCATTTTATGAAATGTTTTTTTCTGTCAGGTGCCACGTATAAGTTCTGTAATCCTTATCATGCTTTTTTTACCCAGAAATCTTAGGCATATATTTTTAAAATGTTTAGTAATGTGGAAAAAATAGCATTTGTATCTTTTTTTTTAAAGAATATATTTTATTGATTTTTTTTACAGAGAGGAAGGGAGAGGGATAGAGAGTTAGAAACATCGATGAGAGAGAAACACTGATCAGCTGCCTCCTGCACACCCCCCACTGGGGATGTGCCCGCAACCAAGGCACATGCCCTTGACTGGAACCGAACCTGGGACCCTTGAGTCCGCAGGCCGACGCTCTATCCACTGAGCCAAACTGGTTAGGGCAGCATTTGTATCTTTATAATTTACTAGAGGTCTGATGCATGAAATTCGTGCAAGGGGCTTGGCCTTTGCAGCCGCGGTGGCTTGCCTTGGTCCTCACAGCCCCGGCTTCATCTGGAAGGTCGTCCGGCTGTCCAGTCTAATTAGCATATTTCGCTTTTATTATTATAGATAGACACTTCCTGCAGTATGGACTAGTCCAAATTTTGATGTTTTGGTTTTCCTTATTAAAATTCCTTTGTGGCCCTAGCTGGTTTAGCTCAGTGGATAGAGCGTCGGCCTGTGGACTGAAGGGTCCCGGGTTTGATTCCGGTCAAGGGCACATGCCCAGACTTTGGGCTTGATCCCCAGTAGGGAGTGTGCAGGAGGCAGCCAATCAATGATTCTCTCTCATTGATGTTTCCACCTCTCTCTCCCTCTCCCTTCCTCTCTGAAATCAATAATAATATATTTTAAAAATAAAATAAAATTCCTTTGTGTGCTTCCCATTCACCCCCAACCCCAAGTTTCTTGCAGCTGTATTTGAGCTGGGAAACCTGAGGAGAGGTTAGAAATAGGAAATTCTAGAGGAAGAAAAAAGACCCTTGATTTGGACAGGAAGAGCAGGTAGCAAGGAAGATCTTAGGGAGTGATGAGATAATATTTTCGTTTGTGAAGCAGAGATTGGGATAATATTTTTGAGGTAGATACAAAATATAAGATGACTAAGAGAACATGCTTTCTGAAATAAGAAGATGGTTTGATTCTAAGATTAAAGTTTCCGAAAGAGCAAATAGCCATACTAGAGGCCCAGTTCACAAAATTCATATATGGGTAGGGTCCCTGGTGGTCAGAGCACATCATAGCGAGCGATTGAACTGGTTGGTCAAACTCCCTAGGGGACACTTTGCATATTAGGCATATATATATTTTAGAGTACTTTTCCTCTAATCACTAGTTTTGTTTAGAAAAAATACAAAACAAAACCTGTGGATATCTCTCAGAAATTTTGTACAAATAGCTATTACTATAACCGTAAATATGTGTATTTTTCCTCCCTCTAGAATCATCCTGGAGAGACATGAATGTCTGCAATGATATTTCCTGACAAGAAGATAATAGAAGGAAAGGAGATCACCAGTTAGCAGAATTTCAAATAACCAGGATTTTGTATTTAACACCTCCAACTGCAGACTTCTCTTGCCTACCTTTAAATCAGAGATAACTACAATCAGAACCCAGACAAGGCAAAAGAATACTTTTCTTCTATATCTTTTGAGATAAAAGAAATTGCAATGTCTAGGAAACAAAACCAGAAGGGTAAGAGTATATATGGGCATAAATTGTTAAAAGCATAGTTGTGGAGTAATGATCACCATTTATATCTGTATTTTCAAAAAACATTCTCTTAATATGTTTTGAATGGTTTTACTTTCCCTCTGTACAGTACTACTGTTAGTTACAACTTTTATCATGACAGAAATTAATTTTAGAAGAGTATAGAACATTCATAACTTTATCTGTTATCTCATTAACTAAGTATCTGTAGATATTATTTTACAGCTTCGTGTATTACTACTTTTGGAATTCATATAACAGTTGCTTTTATCTTAGAAACCTAATAAATTGGAGTATACTTGCAGGATAGCCAAATGCCTCTTGAAAATGTACTCTTTGGAGAGTGAACATATGTTAGGGGAAATGTTAGGAGATAATTTACTGCAGGATATTCTGTATCCTTTGAGTTGATGTTTCATTGGAGATAGGAAATGAAACAAGAGAAAATGCTTCTAGATTTTGATTCGTTCTTTAGCTTTCCTTCTGGGATCATTACTCTAGTTTCTTGTCAAAAGTAAAATATAAGGTGCAAAGAGTCAAAAAATATCAAGAATAGTTATAAGTAGGGGAAGGACAACAGGACTGTATAAAATCACTTTTCCATTTCCTAGAATAGCTCCACAAAGGTTAAGGGACAAATTTAACAATAGTACTAGAACTGTTATTCACAACTGTAATATATTAAGGGACTGACCATAGCTATTCTACCTCCCCTCCCCCTCATTCAATTTAATTTCCAATTTAATGTTCTTTAATTGAAAACAAAGCTGTAGATACAGATCTCACATAAAATATGAAAAAATGCTTTTAAACTTAATTCTGACATTGCAGTTAAAAACCTCATTATAAGAACAATATATCAAAGCTCCTTTTGGTCCTGAGAACTGTTGTTTCATTGTATAGTAAATCAATATCAAGAAAATCTGGGCTCTAAGGAACTGTTTAGATTCCTAAAGAAGCTGAACTGTTCTATGGAATGGGATTCATCAACTGAAAAGTTTTTATAACCTTTTTCTTTTTTCTTCAGACTTTAATTTCATCATAATTCAGTTTGCTTTTTCCCCAGTTATGCTTGAAACACTGATATCTGTTTTCCTTCTGTAAATGAGAAACATTATAGTAAAAATAGGATTCCAAACTTTAAAATAAAAGGTTAGCATTTAATTTTTCCTAAAGAGTTAACTTTAGCAGATTGCTTTGACCTCTAAAAACCTAGTCTTTGTTTATTTCATGTCTGTGTTTTGCTAGAGTTATAAAAATGTCTTGATTACTATAGCTTTATAGTATTCTTGAAGTCAGGTAACATCAGTTCTTCAACATCGTTCTCCTTCAATATTGTGTTAGCTATTCTGGATCTTTTGTCTTTCCATATTAACTTGAAAACCAGTTTGTCAATATCCACAAAATAAATTACTGGGGATTTTGATTGGGATTGCTTTTAATATATATTAAATATACTCGAGACCCGATACATGGATTCATGCAAATGGTGGGGTTCCTCGGCCTGGCCTGCAGGGATCGGGCCGAAACCGGCTCTCCGACATCCCCCGAGGGGTCCCGGATTGTGAGAGGGTGGTTCTTGGGTGACGCACACTGGAATCCACACCGGCTCCTTCCTTTCTGGCTCCCGGTGACGCACCCGAGACCTGCAGCTCTTGCCTCGAGCGTCTGCCCCCTGGTGGTCAGTGCGCGTCATAGCTACCGGTCGTCTGCCCCCTGGTGGTCATTGTGCATCATAGCTACTGATCGAACGGTCAGATGGTTGCTTAGGTTTTTAAATAGCTGGTGTGTGTGTGTGTGTGTGTGTGTGTAATTTCAGAGAGGAAGAAAGAGAGAAACATCAGTGATGAGAGAGAATCATTAATTGGTTGGCTCCTGCACGCCCCATACTGGGGATCAAGCCCACAACCGGGGCATGTGCCCTGACCAGGAATCAGTGAGCTCCTAATTCATAGGTCAGTGCTCAATCATAAACCACACCAGCTGGGTTTGGGATTGCTTTTAATCTACATACCAAGTTGGTAAGAACTGACATCTTGATAATATTGAATCTTCCTATTCACAAACATAGAATGTCTTTCTGTTTATTTAGTTCTTTTCTTTCTTCAGAGTTTTGTAGTTTTCCTCATATAGGTCTTATGCATACTTTGTTAGATTTATACCCAAGTATTTTTGGGGTGTTAAAGTAAATGGTATTGTGTTTTTTATTTTAAATTCCACATATTCATTGCTGTTACAGTGATGGACTTTTGTATATTAACCTTGTATCCTGCAAAGTTGATATAATCATTATTCGTTCCAGAAGTTTTAAATAACATTTATTTTTTAAGTTTATTATTGACATTTAAAAAATTTGTGTGTGTGTGTTTTTTTTTTTGTTTTGTTTTGTTTTACTTTTAGAGAGAGAGGAAGGAAGAGGGAGAGAGAGAGAGAGAAACATCAATCCGCCCCCACCGGGGATCGAGCCTGGGCATGTGCCCTGACTGGGAATCTAACTGGTGACCTCTTGGTGCACAGGATGATGCTCAATCAGTGAGTCATACCAGCCGGGCTATTGAAATTTTAAGCTTATCAAAAATAGAATAGTATGGCCCTGACCAGTTAGTCTCAGTGGATAGAGCGTCGGCCTGCAGACTGAAGGGTCCCAGGTTTGATTCTGGTCAAGGGCATGTACCTTGGTTGCGGGCACATCCCCAGTAGGAGGTGTGCAGGAGGCAGCTGATCGATGTTTCTCTCTCATCGATGTTTCTAACTCTCTATCCCTCTCCCTTCCTCTCTATCCCTCTCCCTTCCTCTCTATCCCTCTCCCTTCCTCTCTGTAAAAAATCAATAAAATATATTTTAAAAAAATAGAATAGTATGGTGCACTCACCAATAACCATAATTCAGGTCCAATAATTAACAACACATGGCCAATCTTTTTTGTGCATACTTTAACCCCCAGTGGATTATTGTTATTATTATTTTTGTTTGTTTGTAAATCCTCATCCGAGGATATCCCTCTATTTATTTTTAGGGAGAGTTGAAGAGAAAGGGAAAGACAGAGAGAAACATTGATGTGAGAGAAATACATCAATTGGTTGCCTCCTGCATGAGCCCCGACCAGGGCCCAAGCTGGAGAGGAACCTGCAACCAAGGTACGTGCCTTTGACTAGAATCAAACCCAGGGCTCTTTGGTCCTCAGGCCGACGCTCTATCCAACTGAGCCAAACGGGCTAGGGCTATTATTATTTTTAATGTTCAAGGATCTCTGAACTTTTTTATTGGCCTTCTGCCCTCCTCACCCCTCCCACCCCCCGCCAAGGAGTACCCCAGAACTTTGGTGTCATTGACCTTAGATACCACTTTGCTGTCCACAGTCCTACGGCTGGTGGTCTTTTGAATGGATTGCATGGAGTTGCTGTTGTCCAGGCCATCACCAAGATGGAAGTCCTCCCCTTCTTCCAGCAGGCAGTGGTAGGTGGCGATCTCAGCTTCCAGCTTGACCTTGATGTTCAGCAGGGCCTTGTACTCTTGGACCTGGCACTTTTCCTCTGCCCAGGTCTGGGCCAGCTTTGACTCCAGCTGCAGCAGGATCCCATTGAGCTGCTCCATCTGCATGGCATAGCGCATCTCCACCTCCCACAGGCTGTTCTCCAAGCTGGCCTTCAGATTTTTCATGGAGTCCAAGTTGATCTCCAAGGACTGGACTGTACATCTCAGCCCCATGAGTGTTATCTCAGGAGCTCCTATCTCAGCAGTCTGTGAGGTGCTCTCCTCTGTGACCAATAATTGTCTAGCTGGGTCCAGTACTTGTCTAGCTCCCCTCCTTTCCTCAGAGTCAGCTCGTCATACTGGGCCCAGATGTCCGCCATGATCTTGCTGAGGTCCTGAGATTTGCGGGCATCCAACTTCCCGGTCAACACAGAGTTGGCAGTCTGATTTGGTAGAATATTTACTTCCGTGCTTCTTCTTCATGAAGAGCAGGTCCTCCTTGAAAGCCTTGCTCTCTATCACCAGCTGCAGCCGAGTGATATTGATGTCATCAGTGACCTTATCGAGGCCATTGATGTCACTCTCCATAGACTAGCGCATGACCAGCTCTGTCTCATACTTGACTCTGAAGTCAGCAGCAGCAGGACAGGCATCATCAGTCAGCAGAACAATGTGGGCTTTGTCCACAGAACTTTAAAAAAATCTGAGCCCTCAGGTCTTCAATGGTCTTTGGAAATAATGACCCCAGTCTCTGACCTGGGGTCCCTTCTTCTCCAGGTGTTCCTGAATTTGATCTCCAGTCTCCAATTATCATCCTCCAGGCTTCTCACCCTCTCGAGGTAGGAGGCCAGGCCATCATTCAGGCATTGCATAGTCTTCTCACTCTGGATGCTCCATATGCCCAATAGACCCCCAGCCATCCCTGCAGCCAGGCCCCCAGACCTTCAGCTGTCCCACACATTGGTGGAGTGGGACACAGAGATCCAGGAGCCCCTGCCACCTTCATACCTGGTAGATGCTGACTGTGCTGCTGGTTGCCCAGGCCTGGTCACTGGGCAACTGCACTGAGTCCAGGGTCCAATAGTTTGTGGAGAAGCTGGAGTGGGTGCTGAAGCTCAGGTTGTTCAGGGAGGAAGGCAAGAAGCTGAGACTGGTTCAAGCCACCCCCCAGTGGATTATTTTGAAGCAAGTTTCTGACATCATCTCAGGGAAAGACTTTTTTTTTTTTTTAATCCTCACCTGAGGATATGTTTTTACTGATTTTTTTTTTTTTTAAGAGAGAGAGAAACATCAATGTTGAAGAGATTTCAATCAGTTGCCTCCTGTATGCACCTCAACTGTGGGTTGAACCTGCAACCTAGGTATGTGCCCTAACCGGGAATTGAACCCGCAACCTTTTCGAGTACAGGATGGTGCTTGAGCCACCTGGCCATGGCTCAGGGACTTTTTAAATAGACATAAAAAGCACTAATCAGAAAGAAAAAGAATATCACTGCATTATTACATTAAAATTAAGAACTTCTGTCCATCAAAAGGCACAGTTAAGAGAATGAAAGAAGAAATTTGCATCATATTTAAAGAACAGGAAACTACTATAGACCAGTAAGAAAAAGATAATTCTGCCTTCTAACTCTGGGCAATAGTAGGCATGCCAGAAAAAAAGAATATCAAAATGGCTAATAACATGTAAAGGCACTCAGTATTTTTTGTTGTTGTTAATCCTCACCTGAGGATATTTTTTCCATTGATTTTTAGAGTGGAAGGGGTGGGGAGAGAGAGAAAAACATGGATGTGAGAGAGACACATCAATTGGTTGCCTCCCACATGTGCCCCCTATTGGGCCCGGGGATCAAACCTGCAAGCTAGGTACATGCCCTTGATTAGGAATTGAGCCCATGACCCTTTGGGTGTGAGGGCCAACATTCTAACCACTGAGCAACACCAGCCAGGGAGGCACACAGTCTCTTTAGAAATGAGTGAAATGCAAATTGAAATGATAATGGGATGTGGCTCAGTTGGTTGGAGTGTCGTCTGGTGCACCACAAGGTTGCAGGTTTGATTCCCAGTCTCATGCATACCTAAGTGTGGGCTCTATCCCTGGCCCTGCCAATCAGAACAATGTGAGAGGCAACCGATTGCTGTTTCTCTCTCACATCAATTCTTCTATCTCTCTCCTCCTCTCTCTCATTCTCCCCCCGCTTTCCCCCCTCTCTAAAACATCAATGAGCAT
The DNA here is from genome assembly GCF_951640355.1 of Cnephaeus nilssonii. Taxonomy (NCBI): domain Eukaryota; kingdom Metazoa; phylum Chordata; class Mammalia; order Chiroptera; family Vespertilionidae; genus Cnephaeus; species Cnephaeus nilssonii. The sequence goes on from NC_137077.1 coordinate 47,384,100, forward strand.
GTCTTCGGGTGAGAATTAAAAAAAAAAAAAAAAAGATTAATAATACCAAGAGAGTATGTGGAGCAATAGAAACTTTTAAAAAACTGCTAGTGGAAGTTTAAATTGGTATTTTGAAAAATTGTTTGACATTATGTACTAAAGTTGAAGATATACATACCCTATGACTGGGTTGTATTTCTGGGTATATTTGGTAGAAAGGCATTCCCAATTATGTGAGGAGATTGTACAAGAGTATTCAAAACAGCATTATTTGTATTGGCCAGAAACTAGAAGCAACCCAGTTTCCCACTATCAGAATAAACAATGGCATAATCATACAATGAAATATTATTAAGCAAGAAAAATGAACAAATTATTTACTTATAAGAACATGCATGAATTTTACAAACAATGTTGAACAAAACAAGCCATGCATCAAAATTAAATACATGTGGAGTTAGTCCTTTTTAGACAAAAGCAAAGCTATGCCATAATACTTAGCTATGTGTTTTTAGTTGATAGCAACTATAAAGAAAGGAAGTTTAGTTACCTTTGGTGAATGGGAGGAGATAAAGGACTGGGGCACATGAGGAGACTTCTGGGGTACTAGAAATGTTTTCTTTCTTAGCCTGATTAGTAGTGTTTGGGTATTTATTTCGTGCTAAATTAGCAAGCTGAGATACTTTATGTGTGTATGCATTGTAAATGTTATATTTCACAATAAAATTGTTTAAAGAGAAGATATTTTCTTAGAACAGAATGGCCTTAAATAAGTGTGTTAAGTGTAGCGAGTTTCCTACCTTCCCAAGTATAATACTTAAAAGCTAAGGTTCACCTAGCCGGTGTGGCTCAGTTGTTGAGCATCGACCTGTGAACCAGGAGGTCACGGTTCAAGTCCTGGTCAGGGCACATGCCCGGGTTGTGAGCTCTATCCCCAGTGTGGGTCAGGCAGCCAATCAATGATTCTCTCTCATCATTGATGTTTCTATTTCTCTCCCTCTTCCTTATTCTCTGAAATCAAGAAAAATATATTCTTAAAAAAGAAAAAAAAGCTAGGGTTCACCTTGTGATAATTAAAACAACTATTTGGAAATAGAAATATTTATAATTTAAAATAGATTATTGATCCATAAGTCAATTTAAGAAAGAAGAAGCTAATAGATTTAATTCTTATTTGCATGATGTTAATGAGTGAAGAGTAAGATTTTGCAGTGCTGTGGTGATCATTTCACAGTATATACAAATATCAAATCATTATGTCGTAGTCCTGAAACTATATAATCCTAATATATAAAAACCCTGGGTCGTAACGACCAGTAATGACCGGAGGCTGACCAACCGGAAGTCAGTGCTGGCCCTGCCCCCAAGCAAGCGGTAAGGGGCAATCAGGCAGGCAGGCAAAGGGTTAAGGGTGATCAGGTAGGCAGACCAGCAGTTAGGGGTGATCAGGTAGGCAGACAGCCCCTCGCTGGGCTGGCTCCACCCCCAAGCAAGCGGATAGGGCAATCAGACAGGCAGGCAGAGTGGTTGGGATGATCAGGTAGGCAGACCAGTGGTTAGGGGTGATCAGGTAGGCAGGCAAGCGGTTAGGGGAGATCAGGTAGGCAGATGGCCCCTCACCGGGCTGGCCTCACCCCTAAGCAAGTGGTTAGGGACAAGCAGGCAGGCAGAGTGGTTAGGGGTGATCAGGTAGGCAGACCAGCGGTTAGGGGTGGTCAGGTAGGTAGGCAAGCGGTTAGGGGAGATCAGGTAGGCAGGCCAGCAGTTAGGGGTGATCAGGTAGACAGACGGCCCCTCGCTGGGCTGGCCCTGCCCCTAAGCAAGCAGTTAGGGGCAATCAGGCAGGCAAGCAGAGTGGTTAGGGGTGATCAGGTAGGCAGACAGCCCCTCGCAGGGCTGGCCCTGCCCCCCAGCAAAGAAAGAGGGAGGCCCAGGCCAGCCAAGCCATTGCACCCCAGCCTGTCGCCTGCAGAGGGAGGCCACCAGTGGCGGGGTAGGGGGGCAGCACTGCACAGATGGCAAGCAGTGGCAGCGGTGGGGCTGGGGCCAGCTGCCTGCAGCCTGGGGAAGGAAAGCCTCGATAGGCCCTGATCTCAGGCTAGGCCTAGGGACCCTACCCGAGGGGTCCTGGATTGCAGGCCGGGCTGAGGACACCCCCCCCCCCCCAGTGCATGAATTTTCGTGCACTGGGCCTCTAGTCCTATATAATAAAAGCCTAATATGCAAATAGACGAACGTGGAATGACCAGTGGAACAACCGGTCACTATGACGCACACTGACCACCAGGGGCAGATGCTTAATGCAGGAGCTGCCCCCAGCCCTGAGGCCCCAGGCCAGCCAAGGCTGGTGCCAGCGGGGGGCCCCCCAATCGCTCCGCCGGTTGCCCTGCAGAGGGAGGCGACTGGCGGTGGCAGCGGGGTGATCGGGATGGGGCCGGCTGGTGAGCGGGCCAACGCCACCCCCGATCACCCCACTGAAGCAGGCGGCGCCAGGCCAGCCAAGATGGTGCCAGCGGGGGGCGTGGGGCCCTGATCATTTCACCAGTCACCCACAGATCGGCCCTGATCGCCGGCCAGGCCTAGTGACCCTATCCACGCACGAATTTCGTGCATCGGGCCTCTAGTGTTATATAAATATTAATTATACTTAAATTAAAAAACTTGTTCATGGTTAGTTTGCTGTATGGTATAATCAGACTCAGACATTTCTGTGTCATTCTCAATGCCTAAAATAACTTTTGCCTTATTTTGTAATCCAGCAAAAACAATAATAACAAAGCCTGAAGTATTTACAGATATGTCAGTGATACTGTAAAGACATACTTTTTCCAAAATGTTCCTAATAGAGGGAAATAAATGATAAAAAGAAAACTCAATCTCAAGGGTTTCTCATATCCTTTATGAATCTTGCCTGATAATAGTATTTGCATTTTTTTTTCTTTGCTTTAAAAATTTATTTCTGATAGAGTATGCATGCTCTTCAGTCATAGGATGAGATCCTTCCTTTTTTTCCTACCAATGAAGTTAAATAAATCTTGGGCTTTCTTTAATGTAAAAATAAGAGAATTGTTAAATCATTAAATATTGTTGATGGGAATTAAAAATAACTTTCTCTGTAATGCTGAAAGGCACTTAAGCTCTAGTTCTTGGATACAAGATATGAATGTACTTGATTTGTTGGTTTAAGAGGCAATATAGCTGATGAATAGACAAGTTAAGTTGTTAAACTATTGTTTTCCCTTTTTGGTGAACTCATGATTGAAAAGATAAATACTCCCTTAATGGCTCTCTTGCCCTCTGGCTTCTTGTTGGGTTTAGCTATTGGGTAACATTGAGGCAAGGAGAAGAGTGAGGTAGGGATATTTACTTCCCCAATCTTTCCCTGAGGGGTCACTGTGGGCTTACTGTGACCTTTGACCAAAGGTTATAGCTACTGTCCTATGGCTCTTACCACATCAGATGAAACAAAGATGAAAAAGCCCTCTGTCTCTGGGTTCTAGTAATTGCTATTTCCTTATGCCTCTTCAAAACCTCAGGATAGCAATGCACATTGCTGTTATTAGCCAAGGGATAACTGTACTACATCTTGTGGTTTCCCTACTCCCTACTAGCACCTTCTAAAATAGTCTTTTTTAACAACTCTTCTCAGTTTTCCTGATTTGAGTGTGCCATTTGTTTCATGCTGGGATCCTGACTGAAATAGCTACCCTATGTATTTTTAACCATTATCCTAATTGGTATGCCAGATAAAGCCTAATAATACTGTGCTAATTTTGAGGGGATAACAACTGAAAGTGTTTGCAAAACTACTCTTGTTTTCCTTGCACTTTGTTTCATCTAAAGAAAAAAATAAAGTGTTAGATGATGTATAAGAAGCTAGTAATACTAATAGTTCATTTTAAGATAGACACTGAAATGTTGCTTTACTTTGTGTCTCCTCTTTTCCCTAAAAAAGATTGGTGGTTTGATTCTCTAATAAGATAATTGAATTCCAAGGTATTATCTCACTGCTCATTAATATGTCATTTGGCTGACCTACAGCAATTCTGAGAAGATTGCTGGATAGTATTTTGGCTATATAGGATTTTCATTGTATATACTGTGTCTCTTAAATTATTAAAGACTAGAGGCCTGGTGCATGAAATTTGTGCATGAGGGTCGTGGGGGTCCTTCAGCCCGGCCTGCATCCTCTCACAATCCGGGACCGTTGGCTCCTAACCGCTTGCCTGCCTGCCTGCTTGATCACCCCTAACCACTTTCCTGCCTGCCTGATGCCCCTAACCACTCTGCCTGCCTGATCGCCCCTAACTGCCTCTGCCTTGGCCCCCGCTGCCACGGCTTTGTCCAGAATGACATCTGGAAGGTCGTTCGACTGTCTGGTCTAATTAGCATTACACTTTTATTATTATAATTGGGGATTAATCATATGTAGTCATCTGGAAAACTCAGGCTTAAATACTGAGTTTGTGTAAGTGCAGTCTGATTTTTTTATTTGTTTACAGTCTCAAAACTGCCAGTATTACAGAGAGGTTAACTGTAAATGAATTCATGGTTCATTAGTAATTGGCAAGCATAGTTTCTCTTGGAATGACATACATTGTATTCATATCCTCTTTTCCACTTTTATTACCAAAATGCGTTATCATTTTAACTTATCAATCTTCCATAGCAACCAGGAGGTATTTGAAAACACAGGATAAAGACTGAGCTGTAAAAGAGGCTTTAATTGAAATACATCTGTTATAATAGAAAAATAATTTGGAAAATGTACTAGAATATTGCTGTATTTTTTAAAACCCTTGTCCCTTCAGGTTACTATAACAAAATAGATGGCTTATAAACACCATAAATTAATATCTCACAGTTCTAAAGGCTGGAAGTCTGAGATCAGAGTGTCAAATGATTGGGCGAGAGCCCTCTTCCCACTGGCAGACTTCTTGTGTCTTAACATGGTGGCAGGGGCTAGGGAGCTCGGTGCAGTCAGCTTTATAAGAGCACTAATCCTATCCATGAGGGCTCCACTCACGATTTATTGACCTTGCAGAGGCCCCAATCACTAATACCATCACTTTAGAATTTTGACATATGAATAGGGGAGGGGGCGCACAAACATTCAGACCATAGCAACCCCTTTTTTCAAAACTTTCCCTTTTCCTTGCTTTGTTGAAATTCTAAACCCCAAACTACTCCCAAGTATGGTGCTTGGATCAACAATGTTGATACCACCAGGGAGTAAAAATCTTAGGCCACAGGCTAACCTACTAAATCAGAATCTACATTTTAAGCTAAAATGCCCCAGATAAGTATACATATAATAATCTGAGAAACAGTCTAACCATTTCCTGGATTGCATCTCATTAGATTAAAACAAAGTTGTTAAGTGTTTAAAGTGGAGGTAATTTATTGATTACATAGTCTCAGGTAAAGAAATGGATTAAATTTGCAGATAGCCTTTTCTTTACAAGTATAGGGAAGCCAAACTCTTTTCTGTAATAAATCACATTAAACTTAAGTTTTCCCGAGTTGTGCTGGTAATGTAAATTCAAGTACATTGCTTCGTCAAGCATTAGATTGAGGAATGTATTCATGGAGTTCATAGTCTAAAAACATGATGTGTGTGGTGCACTCTAGAAAATTGAAATTACTTTCATGTGTTGTTATTGTTATTGTTAATGCCACAGGAGCTCTCATCCTCACCCACATTTTTAGATTTGTTAGTGTTAAATTTTACCTTGGGGAGCCGTTGACTTGCAACATTTATAGAGGGCCTTTTAAATTAAGATAGTTAACAAAGATAACAAGGATTATTGGACAGTTTAATATAGTTGATGTATTCAGTGTTTTTCTTAAGTTGTTACAGTTTCTATTAAAACTTTATTTCTATAATTTTAATTCAAATGTAGTTATCAGTTATCTATATAATAGAGTTTGCAAAGTACATAAGTTGTTAACTGTTTAAGGCCCTTCTATTTGGGAGATGATCACATGTCAGTTTTATATATGGTTGAATATATTTTTCCTTCTCGTTCTTTCAGATTCATCAGGGTTCATTTTTGATTTGCAGTCCAATACTGTACTGGCCCAGGGAGGAACTTTTGAAAACATGAAAGAGAAGGTATGATTAGTTACTGTATGTAGATGAGGAATTTTCTTTAAAAAAATATTTTTATTGATTTCAGGAAGGGCGAGGGAGGGAGGAAGGGAGGGAGGGAGGGAGGGAGGGAGGGAGGGAGAGAGAGAGAGAGAGAGAGAGAGAGAGAGAGAGAGAGAGAGAGAGAGAAAGAAACATCAATGATAGAGAATCATTGATTGGCCTCCTCCTGCAGAGCCTACAACCTGGGCACATGCCCTGACCAGAATCGAACCATGACCTCCTGGTTTATAGATCAACACTCAACCACTGAGTCGCTGGCTGGGCAGATCAGCAATTTTCAACCAGTGTGCTGCAAGAATTTTTAAAACATGCAGTACCTGACTATTTAGTTAGGGACACTGACCTCTTTTTCCTTAGATTATCAAGTGAAAAAAATGACAACAGCCAGCATAACAATAGTCGTCCAGTGTGAATGAATCAAAATTATACCCCATTTTATTTTTTGTCAGATTGACAAAAAATATAGTATATTTTTTGGTGTGCCGCAGAATATTAGTAATTGGTTTATGTGTGTCATGAAATGGAAAGGTTGAAAATCACTGTGTGGATAGTAAACTTGAATGTCATAATAAAACTTAGGTACTAATATAGTCAGTGGTTACACAATCTCATTAAGAAAAGTGAAACTTTAAGAACAAAACAATACCATTGTATATCATAGCATAACTACCATGAAGGTTTTGAGGAATCAGCCTGTTAAGTGCAAACATTTTTTTGCATATCTCTCTATATATTCATTCTAAATTATTTTGAAGACACCTTAATATTAATTAATATTATAATATTTATATGGCTAAGTGAATCTCATTTGGCAACTTTTAAAAAATATTTTTATTGATTTGAGAGAGGAAGGAAGAGGGAGAGACAGAAACATCAACGATGAGAGAGAATCATTGATCGGCTGCCTCCCGCACGCCCCCCACTTGGGATCGAGCCCGCAACCCAGGCAGGTGTCTTTGACCGGAATGGAACCTGGGACCCTTCAGTCTGCAGGCTGACGCTCTATCCACCGAGCCAAACTGGCTAGGGCTGGCAACATTTTTTAAGGAACAAACTGATTAGGATCTTTCCATTCACTTGAAGAGGATTCTTTTTTTTATTATTATTGTTTAAAGTATTACAAATAATAGTACATATGTCTTCTTTTTCCCTCATTCTGAAGTTCAGGAGACTTCAGAGTAAGATGAGAAATAGATCTTCCAAGTAACATTCCTTTGGAAGAAAACCAGGTGTTTTTAGTAATATAACCCTGAATGAGCTATACTGAGAAAAACATAAAACAAAAGCTTTATGTGCTCTCAAAAATATTTGTCCTATTAAAAAAAGTATATTGTTGATTATGGAGTAAGAGATATATATTATTTCAAGAATATAAACACTTCCACATTTTAAGTTACCAGAATCTTACCTTTATTGCTGAATTTGTAAATTTTGCCTAAAGTCCATTTTCTAGTGATTAGTGCTAATATTTTGTTTATCTCAAAAATGTATAATTATAAATTACCCCTCTTTGGATTATAGATTATATACCTTTCCACTTATATGGTTTTAAACCTTATCATTAATTAAGCCTGAAACAGTAAAAGTATAGAAAGATCTGAAAGCAAGTGTACTAAAAAAGACTTAGGTCCTAATACAGACTCTGCTTATTACTTGGACAAGATACCCCTTCTCATCTATAAAAGGACTTCCTTTTCAAGCAGTATTGCTGACTAGATAATTTGAAAGCGTTCATAATATAAAATACCAAGAAATATAGAATGAAAAATAATATACATAATTTTAAATGTATAGCTGAACAGAAGTTAGGAAAATCCCTCGGGGCTAAGTGTATAGAGGGAATGTGGTTTGCCAGTCTTCATAACAAATGGGTTTTACCACACGGGGCCCTAAAGCTCAAGGTTTGTCCTTGGTTAGGAATTGGAGCTGAGGTCTTATAAAAGATGAGGTCCTAAAAATATTTTACCTTCATGGAAATGGTGAACTAGAACAAATTTTCTTGTGACTTTTGAACACAGTGTTCTTACTGTACATATCTAGAGGAATATATTTAAAGGACAACAAGAATTGCAAGTAAACCTTAAATTTTATTTAATGTTTTATCAGTAGTAATACATCATAGTGTTATTAATATATTATTTTATGAATATTATAGAATAAACCAAATCAGTAAATAATTTAACATTTTTAGGAGCTAAAACTTAGTTTGGAAGAAAGAGATATATGTTTAAAAGCATGAGAAAATGCCTTTTAATATTATATTTGAATTGAAGATGTCAATAGGAACTCATGCTGTAAAAAACAAAACCTTCTAGTTCTATCCAGTGAAAGGGCCTAGAAATAAATGACTCCCCAGAAGCAGTAAACACACCTAGTTCTTAGATCTTGGTTTCTAACTACCACTCCCTACCAAAAAGAACTAGGTCATTTTAAAGAAAAAACTAATTTTAAATTGTGCAGTAAGACAAATTAAAATTATAAGGATTGAAAAGGAAGAAAAAAACCTGCTGTTATTTATAGACAATCCAGTTTACATAGAAAAACCAAGAAAGCAACAAATTGTTAGAAATAATAGGAGTTCACCAAAGCCCTGGCCGGTTTGGCTCAGTGGATAGAGTTTCCGGCCTGGGGACTCAAGGGTCCCAGGTGCGATTCCGGTCAAGGGCATGTACCTTGGTTGCGGGCACATACCCAGTAGGGAGTGTGCAGGAGGCGGCTGGTCGATGTTTCTCTCTCATCGATGTTTCTAACTCTCTATCCCTCTCCCTTTCTCTCTGTAAAAAATCAATAAAATATATTTAAAAAAAAAAAAGAGTTCACCAAGATTGCTGGATAGAAATTATTTATATATAAAACTGAAAACAAGCAATTATTGTAAATTGTATATTTTTAATATCCAAAAAATAATATACCTTGGGAATAAATCTGACAAAATTGACATACCTATCTTAAAGAACAATTTAGCATTATCTAATTTGTAGATACCCTACTATTCAGTAATTCTACTACTGGTTATATAAAAAAGAGACATTCTCTCACTGTTCACAGAAGACCTGATTTTTTTTTCTTTTCTTAAAATATGCTAAACATTGTTTTAGGCATTGAGGATTCAGCAGCAAATAAGCCTAAGAATGTTCAGCAGTTTTTATTATAGCCAAACATTGAAAACAATGTATCTATTAACCGGAGAATGAATAAATTGATTATATTAATACAATGGAAATTCTGTGTAGCAGTTAAATAACTAAGGGATGCATTTATCAACATGAAAAAACACACACACAAAAACAGTATTATATGAAAAAAGCAAATTGAATATAGACATATGATATGATAATACTTTCATAATGCAAAACAATAGTATGTATTACCTGTGGATACATACATGCATTGTAAAAGTACAAAAACATGTATTGAAATAACAAAGTTGAAGGTAGTAATTTCTGTGTCGAGGAGGGAAATGGGATTTATGAGGGACTTCATGGGAGCTTCAACTACATTGTTTTATTTTATTAAACTGGCTGTCACACAGTGAGTGTTCATTATGTTTTGTATGCCTGAAATAGTTTATAGTAATTTAAATTATCTTTATAGTGTTATACAATTAAATGAACGAAATAAAATGTTTCAAAAAATGCTGTATAAAAATCTAAGTTCTTATTGGTGGTGGTTCATTAAATTTGCTACCTTTCTCTACAGTATGCTAAAAATGAGGAAGGGTTGATGCTAAAATTAATACTTGATATCTAAATTAGACCTCCCTTTCTTTGAGTAAAATCTAGCATATACCTTCTATTTCTAGAAATGTTCTGCTTTTCTAAGTTTTGAAATTAATTTTTATGTGATTTATCACTCATCTATTAATCATTCCTAGTGAGATGGTAGTATGTACTCTAACTGACGCTAAAGAGTGATACATATTATTAAGAATGAAATGTCATTCTGTAATAGGTCTCAGTTGCCAACTGACCTACTGATGTTAAAATTTAATGACCCTGTCATCTTTTCCAGATAAATGCAGTGCGTGCAATAGTTCCCAGTAAGAGCAACAATGAAATCATCCTGGTTTTGCAGCACTTTGATAATTGTGTGGACAAAACAGTACAAGCATTTATGGAAGGTAATCCTAGTTTAGTTTTTTAATAAGTTTGTGTTTGTTCAAATAGAAGTTGCTTCAAACTTCTATAACATCCATTTAAAAACCTGGTATTTTCATAGATGATATAGTAGACCCCATGAATATAACATATCATGCCATTTAAAAAAGATATCTCATCATTGAATAGATACATCAGATTAGGTCTCCCTGTTTTTCTGCCAGTATAGAATAAACAGGTCGAAATACTATACGGTTTTTCTTATTGTCATCTGTTTTCTTTATAATGTTAGCATTTGGGTCTAGGGCAGTGGTCGGCAAACTCAGTCAACAGAGCCAAATATCAACAGAACAACGATTGAAATTACTTTTGAGAGCCAAATATTTTAAACTTAAACTATATAGGTAGGTACTTTGTTATTAACTTAATTAGGGTACTCCTAAGCTGGCCTTTGCTAAAAACATCCTCAATCTGATTGAGGCATGTGGCTCGCGAGCCGCGGTTTGCCGACCACTGGTCTAGGGTAGTGTACAGCTCTCTAAAAGAACATAGCCAAAGTGGTGTGTAATCTTCTGGAGGAGAGGGGATAGCATTCTTGGGCTGAAACCACTCATCTTTGTATTTGGTCTGAGTTATATAAAAGAATTTCAAAATGGTCAAGCTACATTAGTCTCTTCTTGGAAGAACTTACTGAGAAAATTACATGGAGAAAGGGAATCTAAATGGGCGGGTATTGCAAAAGATAAGCATGATATGATTATCTCATTACATTAGCTCAGAGACTTGAACCTTAACTTTCCTGTTACAAACTTTAGGAATTCTCTAGCATTTACAAAATGCAGAGACACCTATTCCTTCTTGACCATGCATGTGCTAGGAGAGAAAATCTGTGATTGGTTTCTCTTACAGGTAGTGCCAATGAAGTACTCAAAGAATGGACAGTAACAGGCAAGAAAAAGGTAAAAGTGAATGAAATTTAAAAGCATGATGTTGATATTATAAAAATATTTAGGCTCTGCAAAATACTTGAAAGAAAAGATTTACATAGGCATCTTCAGTTCACCTGGTTTAAAAAAGTCTTCTGTGACATTGAAATACAGCTGTGTACATAGAGTACCATACAATCTCCTCCATGTGATTTAAGACAGGAAACAGTGACACTGCCATGGTGGAGTTGCTGAGGATGTATTAATACTATGCAGGAATGAAACAAGAGAGTATGTCAAGGAAAGCAGAGCTCCACTAGAGAAAGTGATCTAGTCCAATGGTTTCAACATTATTCTTAACATAGATCAGTTAAAATAGTTTAGGTTCCTAGGTCAGACAACTGTGTTGTAATCTCTGGTATTTATGAGCTTTGACTTTAAGCCCAAAGAGGGTCTTTGCTATTATTAGTTATACAGCGGGGTCTGGTGTTCCAATTTAGAGAGGGAAAGGCACTTAGGCTGTGGAGTCGATCAGAACAGGATTTATATCCTGTTCTACTTACGGGCTTTGCAATCTGGGAGAATTGTTTAACCTTATGTGCCTTAGTTTGCTCATCTCTGAAATAGGAAAGTAATAATAATAAATACTAGTACCTAATTTCTAACATACTAGTTCTCATTTCCTTCTCCTTGTTCACTTGAAACCAAAATGCTTTCCCCAAAGGATACTAGCTGGTGTCAAAATGCTTTCCACAGCCCTAGCTTCTTTAGGAAATGCTTGAAGTATGGATTTTAATCAGGTATCTCTATGAAAGCTCTTTGGAAAATTCTTTTCCTATATCAGGTTAGTACTAGAGTTTTGAAATGCTTTCTTGATGACTCTAAATCACTTCATTAAGACATCTATTAAGTCTTGACCAAACCAGGCTTGAGAGTGACCCTTGAGAGTTTTTTCCAAGGAGAACCTAATATTACTACAGATTCCCCTGCAGCTCTCCATACCTAGAACTTTGAATATTTGCTTAACTTCTTCTTATTGCTTTCACCTAACATAAATAGCTCTGTATGCTCTGGAAACATCAGTTTATTAATTTATTGATTCAGAATAGTAAGTTATTTAGTGATGTAACATATGCTTGCAGCTGGAAAAGTATGTGTTAGAGACACATAAATTTCTTAAAATTTAGAGAAAGAAAAATGGCTTCAGTTTGGCAGTCCCAGATGCCCGAGCCCAGTCCAGTTAACTGTTGAGATTAGTTCAATAGGATATTACTATGAGCAGTTACTGGGACAGCTATTATATACATGGGACAATGATATGAAAACTTACTCAGTTCACATGAGAGAAAATATTTAAGAGAAAAAAAAGATGAGAGCTATGAAGAGGAAAAAGTTATATCTAGAGTTCCAGTAGTGTTCCTGTTAGGGTCACAAGAAGGGTTTGGGGGAAAACTGAATCAGTCATGTCAGTACAGCCTTAGGAATAGAATTAACTATTGGTAGTAGAGCTGTGATTTGTCAAAATAAAAGGTAAAGGACTTTTTTTGTTTGTTTTAATTTGACTATTTGCCTAGGTAATATATTCATGTGGCTCCAAATTCAAAGCTACAGAAATTAATACATAAACTGAAACGTCTTTATCCTATCCCTGTTCCCCAGCCATTTGGTTCCCCACCCCAGAAATAAACAGTATTATCAATTTCTTGTTTATCTTCCAGGATATTTTATGCATAGATGAGCAAATATGAATATATATAATTTATTTGACTGCTTTTTTTTTTTTTAGTACTTTATTTTGTTAATCCTCACCCGAGGATATTTTTCCATTGATTTTTAGAGAGAGTGGAAGGGAGGAGGAGAGACAAAGAGAAACATGAATGTGACAGAGACACATTGATTGGTTGCCTTCTGAGCTCGCCCCTTACTGGGCCGGGGACAAAGTACATGCCCTTAACCCGAGTCTAACCCGGGATCCTTCGGTCGGGGAGGCTGTGGCTCTATCCTGAGCCAAATCAGCTAGGGCTCTTGTTTTTAATGTAAGCATTTATAACTATAAATTTTCTCTTGGCACCGCTTTCACTGCATCCTATCAAAACTCTTCATGCCCTAGGACAGTATGTTGTACAGACGGACCCCAACTTAGAATGGTTTGACTTATGAACTTTTGACTTTGCAATGGTGGGAAAGCAGTAGCATTCAGTAGAAACCATACTTTGAATTTTTATCTTTTCCCAGGCTAGCAATATGTAGTGTGACACTTACTCATGATGCTGGACAGCTGTAGCTCCCAGTCAGCCACCTGATAATGAGTGTAAACAACCGATAGATACTCTACATTGTATTCACTGTTAGATGATTTTGCTCAACTGTAGGCTAATGTAAGTGTTCTGAGCCTGTTTAAGGCAGGCTAGGTGGGGCAACAGATTCCTGATGCTTCCTCCTCTGCCATCTTCCCAGAATCCTCTGCAGTGCAGTTTTAATTTATGTCTCTTATTACTGAGGTTGCGTTTCATTTCATATACTTATATCCTTTACCATTTTTTACTATAGAGTTGTTTTGTTTCTGTTAGAGCTCAAAATATATTTGACTCTTTGTATATAAGTTGCACATATTTTTTCACATTTTGTAATTTATCTTTTGATTTTGCTTTTGGTGTATTTACTATGCATAAATTTCTTATATTTATGTGTTTGAGTTTATTCAAAGTATTTTACATAGTTATTTTAGTTAGTAATTTCACATATACAGAAATGTGTTCAGTTTCTGGAAGAACATATGAGAAATTGGTAACATTGGTTGCCTTTGGGTAGCTAGAGTTACCTCTCTGTGTGTGGGGGGGTCTTCTCTTCCTTTTCTTTTTTTCAAATCTTTAATAATCATTAGAACAAAAAGAAGAAAAGCAAACCAAAACCTGCAGTCGAAGCAAGTAACAGTATCCTAGATTCCAGTAAATTGGTTTCTATTCAAGAGGAGCAGTCCACGCCTTCTCCAGAAAAAGGTGATATTAATGGTTACCATGTTAATGGTGCCATCAATGATACTGAGTCTGTGGACTCACTCAGTGAAGGTATGGAGACACTTTCAATAGATGCCAGAGAATTGGAGGATCCTGAGTCTTCCATGCCAGATATGCTGGACAGAACAGGTGAGTTTATTAACAGATCTTTGAAAAGTTGCATTCTTAGCCAGGGGCTTCCTGGTTGAGAAAGCAATCAAATTAAATCTAGTTAGTCTCTTACTTTTTAGTTTTTGTTACTGCTCATGTGAAAGAGTCACATTTTGTAATTATCAAAGGCCTAGAAAAACGTAATTATTTTTCATTGTCTCATTTTAATTTCAGTTTAAAGCAGTCGACTACAGAAGATGCCCTTAAGATTTTTTAAATTGTTCACTTATTAAGGAAAATTATTATAATGAATTGATGTTGATATTATTCTAAGATCCAACACAGTGAGAAATATATGATAACTGTAAATCCAGAAGTAGACTGTTGGTTTTTATAGTCTCACATTTGTTTTTTAATACAGAGTTAAGATTAGTGTTAGTTGTAAATTTACATATTTTGTATGTTTTCCTTTGTTTTATTAACCATTTTGATGAGTGTGGGGAATATCTCTTAAAGTAGTTTTTTTAATTACTTATTTGTTAATCCAGTTCTCCTTGCTCAGTTGCACTGGCTTTATAAATGTAATGGCAGTTTAAGAATTATGCTGTTCTTTCTTACGTTCTTTTATTTGCACAAGCACAAAAAGACAAAAATATAATGCCTAAAGTGACCTCAAACAAATCAAAGATAGTCAGTGGCTCCATTTTTTTTTGGAACTAGCTCTCTCGTTTTCTAACTCTGCCCTTTCTATTCCCTAAAGATTTTAAACTCTTCATGCCCTAGGACAGTATAAAGTTCTTTTTCCCTCAACATAATTTATAGAAGCTATCAGAAGTTACAAGGAAGCTATAGGTACAAGGAACAAGCTAGTCTATCTAGAGATGAGTTAGCACAGACTTCTTTTCTTCTTCATTCAGGATACTGCCTGGAGCTAAGCCAGAGAGCCTCATTCAGCTGATTTGGCTTGATTTTGTTCACAGCCATTTAAGAAAAATCATTTTTGGGGAGAGAGATTAAAAGAAATATAGTTTTGCCTAAAATATTTTTTACCTTTTTTCTTTGTGTACACTTAAGACTGCTTGATTGATTGATTCTTAAGTCTTGTCTAAAAAACACTGTTTCTTTGACAGGATCCATGCTGGAAAATGGTGTCTTTGATTTTGAGTCCAAGTCTTTGACTATGCACCCTACTCAGAATTCTCAACAAAACAGGAATGCTATCAAATCTCTCTCAAGACCGCAGTTTTCAAATCTGGGCATGGAAGATGTTCCACTCTCCTCCACCAACAAAAAGCTAGGTAAATAGGGGCTTAGCCTACCTTTTATTTATTTATTTATTTATTTATTTATTTATTTATTTATTTATTTATTTTAAATATATTTTATTGATTTTAGAGAGGAAGGGAGAGGGAGAGAGAGATAGAAACATCAATGATGAGAGAGAATCATTGATCGGCTGCCTCCTGCATGTCCCTATTGGGGATCGAGCCCACAACCGAGGCATGTGCCCTTGGCCGGAATCGAACCTGGGACCCTTCAGTCCTCAGGTCGACGCTCTATCCATTGAGCCAAACCAGCCAGGGCTTAGCCTACCTTTTAGAGAGAAAAAAAAAAATCTGTGTTTTTGGCTAAGGAGGGCAAGTTACCTCTTTGTTCCCATAGATAAGGTCTGAGAAGGTTCTGTAGGTATTCCTTTTCCAGGTGGTGACTATCCAATTCTTACTTGACTCTGTGTACACAGTTGGAGTCTAATAGTAGCTCAGATGCTATACAGTCTTGTTACAATAGTGGAGATTTTTTGTGTGTGAATGAAAATCAAACTCTACTGCAAGGATGACTTTTATGCTACCATTAATATATTTCTTTTACTTGTTTTACTGCTACATTTTTATCGTGTTTTCTTCATTTTTATCTCCTGGTTGACTCAACAGTAAAAAGCTCTGACATATTTGAAATAAATATTTTTATTTCTCTTCACAACTTAATGCTCATATTAAAACCTGTCAGACTCTAGTTTTAAACAAGGTCATTTTCTCTTAAATACTTAGTATTGACTAGTGGTAGCTTTTTGCTTTTTTAAATTTAACTATAATAGTCATTTAAATAATCAGTTAATTAAACAGATGGAGATAATAGCCCTTTTGAGTATCATGCATACACACGTGGTGGTCCACTCCACTAAACAAATGAAACAGAAATGTGAAAGACACTTGTAACCTGTACTCTTTACTGAATTATTTATTCCACATGAGCTAAATTTAATCAGTGAAGTTCTCCTTTTTCATCTTTCTAACATAACCGTCAGCTTGGTGCAGAAAAGCAAGTCTGAGAATATTCAGTTAAACAAAATAAAGGCACAAGGCTTGAAAGCTTTTATGTAGATTTTAAAAGAAATCAAATTGATAGGAAGAATTGAAATAAAAAAATTAATCTATATCTGGACACATTATTAACTTCTAAGATCTGTGATGCCAACTATCAATTGTATATATAACTTTGACATTGGTGAGTATAGAATGGTTAATAGAACTTTAGAAACTGGCTAAAATTGTGCTGAGTACGTAAAATATTTTATCTTATTTTTTAAAATGTACTTTTATTGATTTCAGAGAGAAACATATATATGAGAGAGAAACATCAATTGGTTGTCTCCAATGTACACATCCCAAACGGGGATTGAAGCCACAATCTTTTTTGGTGTATGGGACAAGGCTCCAAACAACTGAGCCACCTGGCTTGGGCTTTCTAGTAATTTAAAAAATATATATACCATATTTTTATTGATTTCAGGGTAGAAGGGAGAGGGAAAGGAAGTGGGAATCATTGATTGATTGCTTCCTGCACACTCCCTACTGGGGATCAAGCCATCAACCCAGGCATGTGCTATGACCTCCTGGTTCATAGGTCGATGCTCAACCATTGAGTCACACCACCCGGGCTAGTAATTATTTTTGAATGCCAGACGTTACGAATTTTGCTTTGTTATTACTGGATATTTTTGTATTTTTTAAAATCTTCTTGTGATTTGTCTGGGACTATTATTTGGAAACAGTTTGAGACTTGCTTTTAAGCTTTGTTAGGTTATATTGGAGCAGCCTTTATTCTCGAGCTAATTTTGCATTATTACTAAGCACTTCCAAGTGCTGTACCTTGTACCTCACTCTGGCTGGTATGAAAATGAACTATTCATGGCCTGGGTGCGCTCTGGGGATTGTTCCACCTGCTCCTTTCCAGCAGTTCTTTTCCCTGTCTTGGATAGTTTCCTCACACTCATGCATTCAGAATCCTCTGTAGGTCTCTGTACAATTCTCTCATCTTTGTGTAGCTCTCTCCTCTCCAGTACTGCCCTGAGAATTCTAACCTTGACCTCCCTGAATTCTCAACTCTGTCCCCTCAAGTCAGGGAGACTTCCAGTACTGCTCCTTGCATTACAGCCTGAAAACTTTTCTTGCACCAATCATAGACCTCACTTCTTTTATTTCTATTTTCTCAGGGAAAAAGTACTGCCTATTGTCCACTGTCTGAAAACCATTGATTCAGATTGTGTGTGTGTGTGTGTGTGTGTGTGTGTGTGTGTGTGTTTTGTGTAAGATAGGAGGGTAAATTTAAAGTCCTATTACTTCTTCTTAGTCAGGATACTTATTTTTATTTATTTATTTATTTATTTTTATATTTTCATTGATTTCAGAGAGGAAGGGAGATGGGGAGAGAGAGAGAGAGAAGGTCTCTCAATGATGAGAGAAAATCATTGATTGGCTGCCTCCTGCATGTCCCTATTGGGGATCAAGCCCACAGCCCGGGCATGTGCCCTGGACTGGAATCAAACACGGGACCCTTTACTCCACGAGCCAATGCTCTATCCACTGAGCCATACCAGCTAGGGCTTATTTCTTTTTTTTTTAATCTGTGAAAACATTAGTTTTCTTGTTAAAGAGGGTGGCCTTTGGGAAACTTCCCTAGTCCACACATTTGTTACTTTACATGTTTAGGTGTTCAGATCCATCTTTCAAGTTACCTATACTTTTAAAGATTAATCTTTGGGACTTTTTCCCTAAGGTTCCAATATTGAAAAATCTGTGAAAGACCTCCAGCGCTGCACAGTGTCTCTTGGACGATATCGAGTTGTAGTTAAAGAAGAGATGGATGCTTCCATTAAGAAAATGAAACAAGCTTTTGCTGAATTGCAGAGCTGGTAAGTTAACTTATATTTGATATCAGTAGCACAAAAATGATTATTTGTAAAGATGGTCAATCATTCATCAAATTATTTAATTCCTGACTACTAACTACTTTACATAGTGGGAGAGATGTTAAAATTCTATGATAGATTAAGCTTTCTGCTTTGTTCTGTTGCTTTTGGTGATAGTGTGCGAATGAGTGGGACAAAGAACTCATAATGCTCTAGATATGGGCCTGAAGTTCATATTGTTTGGAAAGGAGCAAATAATTATAGAGTAGATCACGCATTCTCACTTTAGGGATCTGTAATCAATGACATGATATTTGTGAATAAAATTATAAAGGAGAAATCTGTCTCTGTTTTCCTACCTCCTTTCATCCTTTGTAACACATCCTATTCTAATTTTTGCTCTGTTATGAGTCATTGGTTTGTTTTAATTTTGTATTTTTTAAACTGTGTCTTAAAGATACTCATATCTGTAGGAGTTGAAGACTAGGTGCAGGGAGCACAGGATAAGATACTCATATCTTAAAATCCTATCTAATAAAATAGTAATATGCAAATTGACCATCACTCCAACACACAAGATGGCTGCCCCCATGTGGTCAAAGATGACTGCCCCCATGTGGACACAAGATGGCCACCACAAGATGGCCAGCAGGGGAGGGCAGTTGAGAGGGACCAGACCTGCAAGGGAGGGCAGTTGTGAGCGATCAGGCCAACAGGGGAGGGCAGTTGGGAGGGACCAGGCCTGCAAGGGAGGGAAGTTGGGGGTGACCAGGCCTGCAGGGAAGGGCAGTTGGGGGGACCCAGGCCTGCAGGGGAGGGCAGTTAGGGGCAATCAGGCTGGCAGGGGAGCAGTCAGGCATCAATCAGGTTGGCAGGGGAGTGGTTAGGGGGTGATCAGGCTGGCAGGCAGAAGTGGTTAGGGGCAATCAGGAAGGCAGGCAGGCAAGCAGTTGGGAGCCAGCAGTCCTGGATTGTGAGAAGGATGTCCGACTGCCCGTTTAGGCCCGATCCCGGTAGGATCGGGCCTAAACGGGCAGTCGGACATCCCTCGAGGGGTCCCAGATTGGAGAGGGTGCAGGCTGGGCTGAGGGACAACACTCCCCTCCCCACGCCCCTGTGCACGAATTTCGTGCACCAGGCCTCTAGTATATTAATAGGTACTCTGTAGGGGAAATATAGTTTGGTAGTTAAATAAGTTTGAAAATACTTTTAACAAAAATTTTACTACTGCACTTCTAGTGCCTTTAAAATGTTCATGTGCATTGTGATCTTCAAGAGGGAGGTGTACTATGCTGTTCCTCACATGTATTTGATCATACAATCTTTTGGGGGGAGAAATATATTCTAATGTTTTCTAGAATACTAACGCTGTTTTAATTATTTGGTATTAGTGTTTATTGATATTTGAACCATAATTCCTTTTTGGGAAGCATTTGCATTTTATAAGGGACTTTTTTGAAATTAGAAAGGACTTAAAGAACAAATTAAGTAAAATGATGGGAAGAAAGCACCTATGTAGACATTTTGAGATAGAGGACTGTCTGGCTCTGCTTATTTATAAAACTTGCTTGGATTTCTGAAAAATTAGAAGAAGTATTCATGAATAGAGAGAACCTATGCCATTCTTTCTCCCAGCCATCTGTTTTCTTGCCTGTCATGTTCCCTTAGGTCATGTTCAACTGTGTCTCTATTTACAAACTTAGTCTGGTTACGTTATGCCACAGCAGACCAGAAATAGAGGGAGTATGGGTAGCCTCATCCTCCTGTTCTCTGGGATTGAAGAGGAGTGAATTAACAAAGATGTAGAATATAACCTCCAAAAAGTTCCTGACCCCTGTGTTTACCATCTGTAGATTTTAGAATGCTTCATTCAACCATTATAACCAAAAAGTACTTCTAGGATAGGTAATTCATTTACTTGTCTATCCATGCTTTGTCCTAAATCCCAAGTTTCCCCTTTCAGGCT
Organism: Cnephaeus nilssonii; assembly: GCF_951640355.1. Classification (NCBI taxonomy): domain Eukaryota; kingdom Metazoa; phylum Chordata; class Mammalia; order Chiroptera; family Vespertilionidae; genus Cnephaeus; species Cnephaeus nilssonii. Next base: position 47,404,518 of record NC_137077.1, read on the forward strand.
TTATAGCTAGAAACTTAATGTCCTGTCTTCTGTTTTTCTTACAAACATTTTTGCTCCAGCCTGATTACCTGTTGTTTCAAAAACTTAACATTCACACTTCCTCTCCACTTCCCCAGCCTAAGATGTAATATGCTCTTCTATATCTTTGTACTTAACTAAATCCAACTAATTATCCCAAACTCACCTTAAATTAAGTTCTAACTCCTGGAAATTTTTCTAAGTAACTGATTTCTTCTCTTTCTGCACCTCTTCAAGGAAGCATTATGCCCTTTGCCCTGGATTATGATCATATCAGATATTGTTGGCTCATTTGGAAAAGGATAAAGTGCTAAGAGTAGGTCATCACAACTTTGCCTTGATAATCCTCTGGTCTCCATGATTGCTTAGCTTATTGGTTACTTAGCCACAGGATCTGATTCCATTCAGAACCAGCCTAAAGCAGGAAACACAGTTCTGGGAGAGAGATTTGTGAGTTCCTGTTGACTTGGAACCCAGCCAAGGGGGAGCCTCCTTCAGTAAATGACAAACGAAATGGTTTCCTGCCTGGGAACTGTGTATTTAGGATTGATTAGCAGACATAGCAGCCAGGTCAATTTACCTTGAGGAAAGAGATTACCTGCCCCTTCCTGCTGATATAAAACCCTTCTCTCTGGCTGATTGCGTTTTTAAACTACCTTATTTCAGTGTCCCTTGTAGTTGTTACTTCAAGACATAATTGGCAGGTGAGCTAACTCCATTTGGCACTGAACCAGAGCTTGGAATTAATGTCACTTAGGAAGCCATTTTTAGTGTTGGTTATATTGTAAAAGAAAAGAAAAGGATTCTAACAAATTTTCAACAGTAAGATTACATTACCCTTGATGGGGCACTAGGGGAATTATACAGATAACTGCTTTCACTTTGAGGCCAAATGAAAGCTGAGACATACCTGTGGGAAGGTAAAATCAAAAGCTCTAGCATAACACTTAAAAATCTGGTTGTATTGTTGATTCAGTAATAAACATCTCTGGACTTAAGTTTACTTTTCTTATTAGTAAAATTTGTCTGACATTGTTGAAACTATTAGTTGACTTGAGTTTAAGGCTATTAAGGAGCAGGATATGGAGTGGAACATGAAGCTGGAATATACTAGTACGGTGGTCGGCAAACTACGGCTCGCGAGCCACATGTGGCTCTTTGGCCCCTTGAGTGTGGCTCTTCCACAAAATACCACGGCCTGGGCGAGTCTATTTTGAAGAAGTGGCATTAGAAGAAGTTTAAGTTTAAACAATTTGGCTCTCAAAAGAAATTTCTATTGTTGTACTGTTGATATTTGGCTCTGTTGACTAATGAGTTTGCCGACCACTGTACTAGTATAAACTACTTTAGACGGTTGTCATATGTGTTGTTGAAAAATACAAACAGGATACAACACTCAGCTTGCCTTTAAAATAAAAATTTCTATTTTATTGACATCAAAAGGTACTTACAAAAGGAGAAAACAGGTAAAAGAAAAAGACTGTCAAGAAATTTGAGGTTATACATAAAGTCAATGTAAGTCTGTGCTTAAGATTGTGAAAATGTCCTAGCTGATTCCTCATTGACCTTAGAAAAGTTAGTTTTATTTGAGCTTCTCTTTTCTTCTTACATTAAAAAAATTTTTTAAATATATATTTTTATTGATTTCAGAGAGGAAGAGCAAATGAGAGAGAGATAGAAACATCAATGATGAGAGAGGATCATTGATTGGCTGCCCCCTACTTGGGGATCGAGCCCACAACCTGGGCATGTGCTCTTGACCAGAATTGAACCCAGGACCCTTCGGTCCACAGGCCAACACTGAGCCAAACCGGCTAGGGCTATTTTCTTCTTATATTAAGCTACTAGGAGTATTACCAAAGGCTTTTAGATCCTTAAACTTACAGTCTAGGTGGAGATGCTGGAATCATTTTATGAACTTCAAAAATGTCTGAGTACTTCAAAAATGTCTCAGAAAGCATAGAAATAAAGGAATGGGCTAATGTGTTATTAAAAATGTATATATCATTCTATTGTTTTACATTATTTCAGTTTTTGATGTTTAGCACATTGATACCTTATTTCTACTAGTACTTAGCTCCATTGGTCTCTGTTCTTTTTTTTTTTAATGTATTTTTATTGATTTCAGAGAGAAAGGGAGAAGGAGAGAGAGATGGAAACATCAGTGATGAGAGAGAATCATTGATCGGCTGCTTCCTGCATGCCCCCTACTGAGAATCCAGCCCACAACCCGGGCATGTGCCCTTGACTGGAATTGAACCTGGGACCCTTCAGTCTGCAGGCTGATGCTCTATCCACTAAGTCAAACAAGCTGCAGGGTTCAGTGTTCTTTGATTTAAAAATTTAACTCTTAAAAAATAAAATAAAAATTTAACTCTTTAATCATTTCTGAAAATAACTAAAAACATGAAAATTACATTTCACCAAACGTGTTTAATCATATTATCAGATATATCTATCCAGATTTTTGTCCTAGGAAGTAGGAATTTTTTATTTTACTTTACTATTTTTAAGAAGAAATATTTTTTCCATTGACTTTTTAGAGAGAATGGAAGGGAGGGGGAGAGACAGAAACATCGATGTGAGAGAGACACATCAACTGGTTGCCTAATGCAGGTATCCTGACCAGGACCAGGGATAGCCAGGGATTGAGCCTGCAACTGAGGCACATGCCCTTGATCAGAATCAAGCCAATGACCCTTCAGTTCTCCAGCTGAGGCTCTATTTTTTTTTAAACATATTTTTATTGATATCCAAGAGGAAAGGAGAAGGAGATAGAAACATCAATGATGAGAAAGAATCATTGATTGGCTGCCTCCTGCACTCCACCTACTAGGGATCGAGCCCGCAACCCGGGCATGTGCCCTTGACCAGAATTGAATCTGGGACCCTTGAGTCCACAGGCTGACGCTCTATCCACTGAGCCAAAACAGCTAGGGCTCTACTTTACTATTAAAAGGGATTTGAGTCTAAGGTATTATGACAATCAATGCTTCTCTCTCATCGTTGATGTTTCTATCTCTCACTCTCCCTTCCTCTCTGAAATCAATAAAAATATATATTTAAAAAATTGTTTTAATATAAGAAGAAAAGAGAAGCTCAAATAAAAGTAACTTCTAAGGTCAATGAGGAATCAACTAGGACATTTTCACAATGTTAAACACAGACTTACATTGACTTTATGTATAACCTCAAATTCTTCACAGCTTGGGAAGAAGGCTGGAGACTGTTGTTGCAACAATGTCACATATACAAAGAAAAACCCCCACTGTAAGAGAATTTAGGGTCTAACGTATTTAGTCATTAGGGAACAGGGTAGAATGAGGAGGACCAAGATTTTGACTGAGCCTAGGGAAGGCTTTATAAGTATATTTTTAGTTAAAAGTAAAACTGTAAGAAGGAATATTCTGCCCTAGCTGGTTTGGCTCAGTGGATAGAATGTCGACCCAAGGACTGAAGAGTCCCAGGTTCGATTCCGGTCAAGGGCACATACCTCAATTGCAGGCTCGATCCCTGGTCCTGGTCACGGGCGCGTGTGAGAGATAACCAATTGATGTGTCTTTCTGACATGGATGTTTCTCTCTGTGTGTCTCTTCCCCTCCCTTCCACTCTCTCTATAAATCAATGGAAAAATATCCTTGGGTGAGGATTAACAATAAAAGAAGGAATATTCCATCCAAATATTTTGTATTTCAGAAGAGCCTAAATTACTTTTCTTAAGTCACAACTTGGAGTGACTTTTGATTCAGATATCCTTTTCAGGTCTTAGTTGTGGGAAAGGTATGACAATAAGGGAAAGGTCACTATGGAATGGAGTCAATTAGAAAAGATTTTTTGGAGGAAATGGATCATTATGAAGCTTTGAAAGAAGCATGGAATTTACATTTGCAGAAAGAATGGGGATAGAACGCTGCACTTAAGAAATATGATGTAAGCAAAGGGATAGAAGGAACATGCAAGGACTTTACACAGTGTAGCTCAAGTTAAGGAACAATATATACTAGAAAGTAGTGAGGGGTGAAGACAGAGACCAAAGTAGAATGAGAGCATTTGATGAAGTAATCTGAATTTTGTTTTTCTTTTTTGTAAAGGTTCCATTATTTTCTTATTTTCACTATATTTTCCATAATTATAACAATAGTTTTTTAAAAATGGAAATGAAAGTCATGTAACTCCATAACACAATTTTCTCGGTTGCTTTGGGTCCCTTCTCTATCTGCATACATAATCTTAGTAGTTATAATCATAGTGAGACTATAATTTTGTAATGCATTCTTTTCACTTAAAGTTGTCTTAGATTCACCTCTGTATAACTGCCTACACTGTTAGTGTGTGTACGGGTTTATTTAAGAACTAGAGGCCTGGCACACGGATTCCTGCACCGGTGGGGTTCCTCGGCCTGGCCTGTGGGGATGGGGCTGAAACCAGCTCTCTGACATCCCCCGAGGGGTCCTGGATTGCGAGAGGGCGCAGGCCAGGTTGAGGGACCCCATCGGTGCAAGATCAGGGGAGGGACCACGGGAGGGCTCCAGGGCGTGTCTGGCCAGTCTCATTCAGTCCTGATCAGCCAGACCCCAGCAGCAATCTAACCTACCAGTCGGAATGTCTGCCCCCAGTGGTCAGTGCTTGTCATAGCCACTGGTCGAAAGGCCAAACAAGTGGTCGGGCACTTAGCATATTAGGCTTTTATTATATAGGATTTCTAGACAATGGATCTGGAATGTATAATGATTTATCAGAATTAATATGAAGGCATTTTACTAAATATTCTGAAACTGGGAAATCAAGATTAGTATAGAAAGTTAGAATAGTAATTGTTGTTGCCATTATTGAGCTGTTATTGTATGTCAGAAGCTTTTATGCACAATATCTCTAATGTATATAACAATATCACTTGTATTATACTCATTTTATAGATAAGAAAAGATGAATACAGAAAAAAATACTTTACCCAAAGTCATACTTGGTGTTAAGTGACACTTTCCCACTGTACCATGCTTCCCTTTTCTGTGTCTTATCAAGTATCTGTTTGCCTTTATTCTTCAATTGGTATCATATTTCCAGAAGAGGATTCAAAAAAACAAATCAGTTTCAAATGAGGATCTCATCAGCTATGTGACACAAAACTAACCAGTTTTCCTTACCAACTAGAAACTTAAACAATAAACTCCTTGGTAATCTAGATTGCTGCTGCTTCTTTTTTCTAAATGTGTTATAAGGTTTTATTGAGTTGTATGGTCTCTAGTGTTACTTTAGAATTAAGATGCTTTTGACCACTAGAAAAGAGGAGAAAAAAGCTGTTCTTGAGGGCCTGTCCCACAAGAACAGCTTATGTTCACATTCTACCTTCTTAAAAAGTTACTTTAGATCCTTGAAATATGAAATCACATGTCCACATGTTTTGTAAAGGACTCCTGACAAAGAGGAACGCATTAAAATTTTTCATAAGATCCAATTTTTATTTAATACGTTAGTTTTTTCAGTTCATTTTACCTAATTGTTCAGCTTTGTATGATTACCTGGCTACCTAACTGGTGTTTTTTGTTTTTGTTTTGAGCCCAGATGGCCAGTAAGGCCAGTGCAGGGAATATAAAGTGTTACAAAACATATGAAGCATTATTAAGTCTCTGCTAATAAAAACTACTGACAATTCTCTTTTTTGGTTATTTTATATGTGAAGAGAGAGTGTCTTCAGAGAAATGAAGGTATTTGCATTGGCTTTGCTTGGCCTTCTGATTTGCTTGGCTAATAGAATCAGAATAAATAGGTTTTAGGTTATCAGCAAATAAAATCAAGTACAAATGTTTTCTAAGAACATTATTGAATAGTTTAGAAATCATTGGCTGTGAAATTACTAGAATTGTGTTTCCATTATAACATTGTTTTCTAATTTGGTATTGAAAGCAAGAGCTAGAATCAGTAAGCTATATGCTAAATATAATAACTAAAGGGCTTGCTTCACATGACAGACCCAGTATGTCATAGAGATACTAATGGTAATGCTACAGAAACAGCTATTCTGAGCAACTAAATTACACAGATGCTTTAGAATAAGTTGAACAAATGTGAAGGTGATAAAAAGTTCTGGTAAGGAGAAAAGGAAATACAGAACATTCAGTGACATTCAGAACTTAGTAATAGTGACTAATCATTTAAAACCATCTTTCATGATTGAAGAAAGGATGTGGACATTCTCTACACCACATAAGGCCCAGGCTTAATAATAGTGTCTTTTTAGTAGCGTCCCAGCAATATTTAGCTGAATTTCATTAGGAGTTTCAGAATCCACTATATCAGTTGCTTATTATGATATTTCCATTCAGGAAAGCCTTAAGAGAACAGTTGCAAGCTTAGTGCCCTCATGGATTGGTACCCTCATCTCAATATAACAAGGTTGGAGTGAGCAAGACTGGAAAGTGTGAAAGTCTGAATGAGCCTTCTTCACTCTCTTAGGGGAGTCACTGCTTGCATTTATGGCATCTAAAAACTTGCCCCGCTGAGTAGCTCAGTTGGTTAGAGCATCATCTCAATATAACAAGGTTGCAGGTTTGATCCTCAGTCAGGGTACATACAAGAATCACTGAATGAATACATAAATTAGTGGAACAACAGATTTCTTTCTTTCTCTCACTCTCCTTCTCCCCCTCCCCCAAAGCAATAAAAAAATTTTTTTAAAACTATTACCTAAAAGTACAGGTACTTTTGAATCTCTTGGCCACAGATCTGTACTGGGACCACCGTTACACTTTGGAACAGGTGGAAAACCGTAGCTTAACACTCTTCATTGTTAGTTGTATTATAGTAAACTATTGTTTTTAATTGTAAATAATGCCTCTACTATTTATCCTTATGCTTATCCTGCTTTCCACTTTTGAACTCTTCCTACCATCTCTATTTATTTTGTAATACACATAGTTCCCCAACATTTTATTATGAAAACTTTCAAAAAATAGGAAAGTTAAAGGATAGTACAATGATCATTGTATTTACTCTGTGTGTGTGTTTTGGTGGAACCATTTGGAAGTAGCAGACATGATATAGCACCCCTAAATGCTTTAGTATGAATGATCTGAAGATATGGTTCTTCTACACAACCGAAATACATTATGTGATGTACCTTTTAAAAAATATATATTTTTTTATTGATTTCAGAGGGGAAGGGAGAGGGAGAGAGGAATAGAAACATCAATGATGAGAGAGAATCATTGGTCAGCTGCCTCCTGCACGCCCCCTGCTGGGGATCAAGCCCACAACCCAAGCATGTACCCTGACCGGGAATTGAACCGTGACCTGGTTCATAGGTTGATGGTCAACCACTGAGCCACACCTGCCAAGCTCTGTGATGTACTTTTAATAAGAAGGTTATATGTTTTGTGTTGGTCTCAGGATATCAATTGTGATGCTCTCAGTTAGGAATGCCTGGGGCACTCACCTGGGCCCGTACTACTGTGGCAATCTCCCAAATGAGCCAATATTGTGGCTGCACTGGCCCTTGTGGTTCTTATGATTGCAAGATACACCTCAGCAACAACATCTGGGAACTTTAAAAAAACAAGATTTACTATTCACAGGTTCTGGAGGATAGGGGCACTCCAAGGGCCACACAGCAAGGTCGCAGAAAGAGAAAGGAGGGGGTGGGAGGAGGGAACACCTAGGAGGGATTCCACCTTTATTGGAGTAAAGTGTGGGGTGCCTAGGGTTTCCAGGTTCACTCTTTATTGGTGAATTTAAAAATAAGAGTGGGAATTAAAGTGCAAAAGGGAAAAGCAGGGTCATTCAAGTGGCCAGTTACCTAGGTCACCTAGGGTTTTCTAAAAGGGGAACTTCATGGGTGGGGTAACCTGGCTTTTTTACCTAGTTGTATAGCTGACAATGTGTTTATTAGAGATGGATGCCTTTGAAATGGACGTCTCAGCAATGAAAACCTTAATGTCAAACAGTTACACTATATGTATTTGAACATTTATTCCTTTTTGTATTTTAAAGACTTGTGAAGAATTTAATGGAAAATTGCAAATATTCAACAATTTTTTCTCCAAGAAAATATCCCAACAGCTTTAATCAACCAGTAGATTCCTCTGTTTAATGACCTTTCAATAGATGTTATCAGTAGGTGGCAACATGGCCCTAGCCCGTTTGGCTCAGTGGATAGAGCGTCAGCCTGCGGACTGAAGGGTCCTGGGTTTGATTCTGATCAAGGGCATGTACCTCAGTTGCAGGCTCAGGGGACAACCAATCGATGTGTTTCTCACATCAATGTTTCTCTTTCCCTCCTTTCTACTCTCTCTAAAAATCAATGGACCCCAGCTGGCGTGTCTCAGTGGTTGAGCATCAACGTATGAACTAGGAGGTCACGGTTCAATTCCTGGTCAGGGCACATGCCCAGGTTGTGGGCTCCATCCCCAGTGTGGGACATGCAGGAGGCAGCCAATCAATGATTCTCTGTCATCATTGATGTTTCTATCTCTTTCTCCTTCTCCCTTCCTCTCTGAAATCAATAAAAAATATTAAAAGTCTCTCTATATAAAAGGCTAATATGAGAAGTGTCCCTCCAGCCAGTCACTATGATGCACCCTGACCACCAGGGGGCAGAAAACGCATGAGCTGCCATGACACACACTGGCCATTTACAGAGCAATGGCACTGAAGACCTGGCGCCCACAGAGCAACACTTGGCTTTCCCCAAGTGGGACACAGGCCCCAACACCACCCCAGAGCAACAGCCCACCAAATCGCAGCCAACGCTGCCGAGACCCCATGGCACAAAATGCGGCCCACAGCCCAGCCCGGAAACAGTGGCTGTGGGCACCCAGTAATGACATCACATAGCAACGCCCAGCTTCCTCTCCCTAGCGACAGGCCATTTAACAATAAATGGCACTGTGGACCTGGCACCCACAAAGCATCACTTGGCTTCCCCCAAGGAGGACACAGGCCCCACCACCACCCCAGAGCGACAGCCCACCAAATCGCAGCCGACGAGGACGAGACCCCATGGTGCAAAATGTGGCTCACAACTCAGCCCAGCCCTGAAATGGTCGCTGTGGGAGCTGGGCAATGATGTCATGTAGCAACACCTGGCTTCCTCTCCCTAGTGACTAGCCTCCTTGGAGTTTCTTCAGCCCAGGAACACAACTTGCTTTACAGCCAGGTGCAAACATTTTACACTTCAGAGGTCTGTGAAGTGTTTTCCCATGCCTCATCTTATTTGATCCTCACAGGAGTCCTGGAGTAGGTAGATAGGAGACTCAGTAGAATCCTATTTTCTTTTCATTAGCCGGAAAACGGAGATTTAGAAGGTTTAGAAACTTGACCTGACTGAAAAGAAGTAAGAAATGGTGGGCCTTGAAAATGACTTCAGTTTTTCTCACTGTGCAGAATATAGTCAAACACTGCTACAGCTAAATATTTTACCCTTTGTTCTCCCTGCATGATCTACAATAATAATATGCTTCGTGTTGATATTTACTGCTGTGTTGCTGACAATTACCTGAAAGAGAAGTTGGGGTGCTTCACTGGGCTGGAAAATTTTAGCTACATCAGAAAGCAGGTCTAATTAAGCAAGTTTATTATATATATATATATAAAGGCTAAGTTGACTCACACATGCACGATACATATAAAGCTCTCGCTGGCACCAATCACACACATGTGTTTCAATCTGTCATTGTCCATCGTGAATTTGGTTGACATTTTTATTATAGAGAAAGGGCGAATAGCAATATTAAAATATTTCTTCTAATTTCCTTTCAATGTGCACGAATTCATGCACCAGGCCTCTAGTAAATAAATAAAAATCAGTGGAAAAATATCCTCGGGTGAGAGTTAAAAAAAAAAAAAAAAGATGGCAACATGAAAAAAAGTAGAAATACTTTTTGCTGTCAATATATTTTGGCATAGCCGAAACCAGTTTGGCTCAGTGGATAGAGCGTCAGCCTGCGGACTGAAAGGTCCCAGGTTCGATTCCGGTCAAGGGCACGTACCTTGATTGCGGGCACATCCCCAGTAGGAGGTGTGCAGGAGGCAGCCGATCGATGTTTCTCTCTCATTGATGTTTCTAACTCTCTATCCCTCTCCCTTCCTCTCTGTAAAAAAATCAATAAAATATATATTTTTTAAAAATAAATATTTTTTGGCATAAAAATGCAAACTAATTTTTTTAATCCTCACCTGTGGATATGTTTATTGATGAGAGAGAGAGAAACATTGGTTGCCTCTTGTATGTGCCCCAATTGGAGACTGAACCTGCAACCTAGGTATGTGCCCTGACTGGGAATTGAACCTGTGACCTTTTGGTGTACAGGATGACACTCCAACCAACTGAGCCAACAGGCCAGGGCTAAACTAATTTTTAAAATGTTTTTATTAATTTTTAGAGAGAGAAGAAGGAAGAGGGATAGAGAGATAGGTGGGTTGTGGGCTCGATACCCAGTAGGGGGCGTGCAGGATGATGCTGTTTCTTTCTCATCGAAGTTTCTATCAGAAAGAAACACCATCATCCTGCCTCTTGAACATCCCCTACTGGGGATTGAGCCTGCAGTCCCGGCATGTGCCCTGACGGAATTAAACCAGTGATCTCTTGGTTCATAGATTTATGGTCAACCACTGAGCCACACCAGCCAGGCTAAACTCGGGGGGGGGGGGGGGGAAGTACCATCGCAATGTACTAGCTCATAAATGCCACAAAACAGTCTGATTGTGATAATACAGATTTTTTTTCCTTGCTAAAAGCAAGGTCATGTGACAGCCTTCTTTTTGTTAAATATATTTTTATTTCTATAGAACCCAGAATCAAACGGAGACTTCCTGATTCATAGGCCAACGCTCAACCACTGAGCCACGCCTGCCGGGCACAGTCTACTTTTCTTAATCAAGATTATTATGAGCACTAGGCAGTTTGGCTCAGATGATAGAGTGTTGGCCTGTGAACTGAAGGGTACCCGGTTCGATTCCGGTCAAGGGCACGTGCCCAGGTTGTGGGCTCGATACCCAGTAGGGGGAGTGCAGGAGGCAGCCAATCAATGATTCTCTTTCGTCATTGATGTTTCTCCCTCTCCCTTCCTCTCTGAAATAAACAAAATAATATATTTTTAAAAAGATTATTATGAATATTATTAACATAACTACATAAACCACAAAAAGCTAACTTGTTTTCTGAAGTCTCTTTTTTCCCCATTATATTTTTATTCATTTCAGAGAGGAAGGGAGCGGGAGAGAGAGATAGAAACATCGATGAAAGAGAATCATGGACCGGCTGCCTCCTGCACACCCCCAACTGGGAATCGAGCCCGCAGCCCGGGCATGTGCCCTTGACCAGAATTGAACCAAGGACCCTCCCGTCCCAGGCTGACACTCTATCTTCTGAGCCCAATTGGCTAGGGTGTTTGCTGAAGTCTTTTAATAAATAGTATATAAGCTTTGTCAGAGATAAATTTGTCATTTGGTGAACATGGTATCTGCATCTTATGGTGATTTAGTGTCAGAAGAGAAGTAATGTCACACTCCAGGCCTGGCAGCTCCTGTATCAGTTGTGCTTTTGTTTTGCCTTTTAGGTATTCCAAATGCTGCTAGAGTTCTTGGAGCAAAATATTGCCAAGGTTTGGGAAATGCTTTCCTAACAAAGTATTGCTACCCCACAATAGTTATATATTTTCTCCAGTCTGGTGCTTTTGGATTAATATGCCAACCACATTTGTTCCATTACAAGTCTATTTATTAACATCATGCATATGATTATCAAACCTGTGTTCTCTGGCACGTCACTATAAAGGATTTTGCTCCTTGAGGAAAAGTCCCTGCCTTACACTTTTTTGTATATTTCATACTGTAGTCTCCTTATTAACTACTTTGTGCTAACATAACTACATGCTGAGCTAAATTGAATTAGTGTGTGTGTGTGTGTGTGTGTGTGTGTGTGTGTGTGAGAGAGAGAGAGAGAGAGAGAGAGAGAGAGAGAGAGAGAGAGATTGGTTTTACAGCAAGAAACAAGAGTAGAAGTTTTGATCCTTTAATTCCCATTCATAAGGAGAAATCAGAATGATTTCCAAATTTGAAGAAAGTTGGAACATTTCATGGTTGTGTAGATATTAAAATTTTTAGTATTTATCTGAGCTCTTCTATAAGGACATAGAAAAGCTATACATGCCAATTACATTTGCAATGGAGAAAGTGCTAATTGTCCACTTAATGTTCTTTTTCTGTAAAAAGACTACCAGAAAACTTTGATTCTATATTTCCTGGACTACTAGTAAATGTTTACCAGAAACCTGCACCATGTGACTACCCTTCATTCTAAAGATTAAAGTGCCAGTAGAGACTAGTGCAACTAGTGGCAAACATGTTGAAGGTATACAAATCCTAATCATGGATAAATTTACCATGCCTAAGCAGAGATACTGCCTGGTAAATGCATTAGAATCAAAGCTGTCCAACTTCATGGACCAAAATATATAATTGAAATATGTGAGCACATATATGGAAATATGTAATTTCCATAAGGACATTTTGCTTTTAGCACAATTTACCAAGAAATGTTTGGTAGCTTGCTACTGCCATCTACTGGTGTGCTGTAATATATAGAAATAAAAGGGAATTAGTTCTGTTGAATAGAATACTTAAAATATTCTTTACTGAGGGTAACACAATTTCCTTATGGTTCATACAGTATTTACTTTGTAGTATGCTTTTAGTGAACAGACTCTGTAAATCTTTCTCCACTATTACAATGTGCAATTTTTCTGTTTCAAATTTCTGATCAAACCTTTTTCCCCCCTTTGTCATCCCTTCTTAGTTTAATGGATCGAGAAGTGGCATTGCTGGCTGAAATGGACAAAGTGAAAGCCGAAGCAAGTAAGACTGATCTTTAATTAAAGCCATTACCAGTTAGTAGGTCCTTCTTCTCAACTCCTATAGCTAAAGCTCAATAAATGTCAAAAAAATAGTTTATATATTTAATTAAACAATCTTGAGTAGTTGTACTGCATTAGTGTATGAATTTTTTCAGGCAAAACAACTTTACAAGAGCCTGTTTTTAAAATATTTCCAAATGTTAATATTTTGGATGTAGAGTTCAATGTATAAGAGACTACATCATGGTGTCTTCCACCACAGCATCAATTTAGGAAAATAAAGTCTCCTGCAGGCTCCTGGAGTTTCGTTTTATTTTTCTCCTGTGATTGAAGATTTCCTTTGGCACAGTCAGAGGAGACGTCCACGTTGCCTACAATTTAGTGTATACATTCATGTCGTTAGCTATCTCAGAACTTTTTTTTCTCAGTTTATAGAACAGTATTTACTCAGCGTCTAAACATTTGGGTAGAGGAAAATCGATGGATTGAGGGTTCAATATACCTTGACTAGTATTCCTTGAAAGCTTACAAAATAGATTCTGGCGGAATAGAGTCTAACTTGGGTAATTTGTGGGGTTTTATACAGAAGAATAAAATACCTGTTTTTGGTAATTTCTATAAGTATCAGTTAAAAATAATACAGCTGTATGAAAGTCAACTGCAGCTTATACAGTGGCATTACTTTGGGGCTTTTCAGGGGCAGGTTTTACTTTCATACATCAAATGCCAAATTTGTAATTAAGAAGGTTGTTTCTTGCCCTGGCCAGTTCGCTCAATGATTAGAGTTTGGCCCACGGACCAAAGGGTTATGAGTTCGATTCCTGGTCAAGGGCATGTATGTACTTTGGTTGCAGGCTCCCTAGCCCCGGTAGGGGCACATGCAGGAAGCAACCAGTCAGTGTGTCTCTCTCACATTGCTGTTTCTCTCTCTGTCTCTCTCCTCCCTCCCTTCCACTCTCTCTAGAAATCAATGGAAAAATATCCTCTGGTGAGAATGAAAAATAAATAAAATAAAAATAATGTTTTTGGTGTGTTTTTCCCCCCAATATATTTTTATTGATTTCAGAGAGGCAGGGAGAGGGAGTGAGAGCTAGAAACTATCAATAATGAGAGAGAATCATTGATCAGCTGGGGATTGAGCCCAAAACCCAGGCATGTGTCCTGACCAGGAATCAAATGGTGACCTCCTGGTTCATAGGTCGATGCTCAACCACTGAGCCACGCCTGTTGGGCAAAGGATGTTTCTTTTAACCTGCTTTTAAACTGGTAAGAATGGAAATAGTTAAGATAATAACTCACAATTAAATAATTTCTGTCAATGGTCATGGACCAGAGGAGGCAACTTTGAAGCACTAAGCTGAATTTAATTTTTATTCATTTTAACCTGAAAAGTTCAATATATAGCAGAGATGTTACCCACTATTTTTCAGAGGTAAGATTTCATTTAAATTGAGTGATATATCCTGAAATTTCTAAATGTGACAATTTTAGTCCATTCATAAACCTGTGTTCTTTTTTAAGATGAAGGTTCAGATAACATAAATCTAGTACATAGTCCTTAATATTTGAAATAGAGAGGCTGATATAATTAATCCCCACCGCCCAGCTTCAACCAGTTATCAATTCATGGCCAATCTTATTTTATCAAATTCAGAGCTATAGTTTTACTGAACTTCATCAATTTTATATCTGTGTCTCCTTTCTCCCATGCTAAAAATCCTGGTTCTCAGTGTCACTAATGTAATTTTTCATTTACCAAAACTATGAATAAGGTGCTGCTTTTTTAAAATACACTATATAGTTTTATTAATTTATATGTTCATAGTACTTTACAATTCAGAGGGTTTTTTTTTTACTGATATGCCATCTTCATGTCAACTTTATGAGATAGGGTTTCCTTTTCTTTTTTCCATTTCATAAATGAAAAAACTAGTTATTTGGAAAAAATGTGACTTGTTCAGAGTCATAATTAGGTTCTCTGAGTTAATCTGATATGTGTAGAAATCTTCACTCAACACGTTTTCTCCATTTTAGAATCCTAGAATGCTGGAGCTGAGAGAAAGTGAATTTGATACAACTAGCAAGTAGGTTTTATCTTGGGAGCTAGACCAATAGATCATTTGTAGCTGTTGGTCCTTGGTGTTTGTAGGCATGTTTCTACTTTATTGGGAAAGTATGCCCTTACACATTAACCTGACATGGGTATGGGCAACCTGTGGGTGGCGTATATGTGGCAAGCAGGTTAAGAAAACTTGCTAAAGTGGCTCTGGCTGGATTGGCTCAGTGGATGGAGCATCGGCCTGTGGACTGAAGGGTCCCAGGTTCGATTCTGGTTGGGGGCATGTGCCTTGGTTGCGGGCACATCCCCAGTAGGGAGTGTGCAGGAGGCAGCTGATCGATGTTTCTCTCTCATCGATGTTTCTAACTCTCTATCCCTCTCCCTCCCTGTCTGTAAAATAAATCAATAAAATATATATTTTTTAAATAAATAAAGTGGTTCAGCCTGATGTAAAGTGGTTCACGTACCTCTTTGAAAATTCTATTTCTTCTAAAATAAATTTGGCTAATTCTCAATAGATTACAGGATTCTGTGTATAACAGTTGGTAATTGAGTTTGATTACATGTTAACAGAGTGGCCTAAATAAATGTGAGTTTATTTTTCTCTCGTGAAATGAAAGGTGATCCAGGGCTGAAGGGAATCTCCAAAATGACGTGGGAGACCCAGCCTTCTCTATCCTTCTACCCAGACATCCTTAGAGTGTGTTTATGGTCAAAGAGGCTCCAGTCAAGAAAGGGCAAAATGTTACATGCTGCCCAAGACTCCTTTAAAGAGCTTTCCTGTGAACCTCACCCTGTGAGTTCTGCTTAGATCTCAGTGGCCAGACTGTATCATATGACTGTCTTATCTGTAGCAGAGTCAGGAAATACAGAATTTTGCCTAAATAGTTTCATACCCAACAATATTGAACTTCTGGCAGGAAGAACAGGTGAATGAATATGCAGTCATTAACAGTCTTTGCTATAGTCCATCCTCCAATATCTCTCTTTTTCCCCAAATGAGAATACACTCACCTCGTCAATGGCATCACCTCCAATGTGTCATCTAGTTAGTATACTCAGCTGAAAGTTCAGGACTTATGGGGAATTTCAGATCTTTTAACAGGTCTGGATATGGCACACTGCTGTGTGGAGCCCCATAAAGTAAAACAAAAATTAAATACCCCCTCCTCCAATATTATACTGATAGAGAAATAATTATAGCAAGAATTATAGTAAACGTTCCCATCTGGAAAAGCAGTGATCAAATCTTACTGGACAGGAATAGCAGTCCCTGCCCTGGTGGAAGAGAAGTTTCCTTGGTTTATCTAGCAGCCCCTGGTTCTGCTTTCTAGGAGGACTTTTTTTGCCCATGCCCTCTGTAGTCTCTGTTCTCTACTCTGAGAGGTTTTTAGTTTGTTTGTTGTCCTTCTCAGTCATATCTGAGTTACACATCTGGGAGCATGCTAATGATGTTTCTTAACAGGCTATAAACAACCTAAATATCCATCATTAGGGAAACTTGATAAATTATTATGGTATATCCATATATCAGACTACTAAGTGGCTGTTCAACAGCGAGGGAGAGCCAATGTATTAATAAGAATTGAACCTCACGAAATGTTAAGTAAAAATAGCTAAGGTAGGCCTAGCTTGTTTGGCTCAGTGGGTAGAACTGAAGAGTTCCCGGTTCAGTTCTGATCAAGGGCACATGCCTGGGTTGTGGGCTTGATCCCCAGTAGGGGGCATGCAGGAAGCAGCCGATCAATTATTCTCTCTCCTCATTGATGTTTTTAATCTCTCTCTCCCTCTCCCTTCCTTTCTGAAATCAATTAAAAAAAAATATTTTTACAAAGTAGTTTTCCATGAACTATTAAAAAAAAAAAGTTAAGGTAATGGGAGGACCATGTATATGATACACTCGCATGAGTGAAAAATAGTTAAGGTAATGGGAGGACCATGTATATGATACACTTGCATGAGTGAGGAGAAGATAAAAGGGAGAGAGAGATATGTTATATATGCATAGAATATATTTGGAAGTATACGTAAGAAATTAACTGGTTTCCTCTGGGGAGGGGACCACAAAGTCATAAGTAGGAGAGACACTTCAGCAAGTTTTGAGTTTGATTTATTTACTTTTCATTTCATGCTCTTTATTCTAGGTAAGTCTTTTTTACCATGTGTGCATATTCTGTTTTAACTTATATGATTCTTTAAAAAGTTTTTCAAATTGATTTTAGAGAGAGAAGAAGGGAGAGGAAGAGAAACATCAGTGTGAGAACAAAACATCGAAAGGCTGCCTCCTGTACAACCCCCACCTGGGATTGAGCCCACAACCTGGGCATACTGAGCCACACCAGCCAGGGCGTTAATTTATGTTTCTTGATTTTAAAAAAAAATGTGTTTTCCTGGGAAGAGGAAAAAGAGAAATGACAAATGATTTGTGTATCTTTTTTATTTCATGAAGTCTTTACCTTTTAACTGCCTTTAGAGTCATTCGAGAAGGTGGAAACTGGACCTTTGGCTCTCCAAATACATTCAGCAAGGCCTATATTTCCAGTTCTTTATCCTGTTGAGCCAGAACATAGAGTTATACCCCTTTTTCCTCTACAGTGGAAATTTTGCTCAGCCGACAAAAGAAAGCTGAACTTCTAAAGAAGATGACTGATGTGGCTGTTCGAATGTCAGAAGAGCAGTTGGTTGAACTCAGAGCTGATATCAAGGTAAAACTTCCTTCTCCTTTCTGCCTTTCTTCTTGCCCTCCAGGACTAAAGTAGCAAATCTCCATAATTCATGGCCATATCTAATATATTGAACTCATGATCTTTCCTTTCAAAACCTGGCCCTCCTCCAGGTTCCCTTTCTCTGTAAGTGGTACTGTCATCTATCCAGTTTTCCAAACTGGAAACTTTGGGAAATTTCTCCTTTCCAGCATGAAGTCTATCAGCAGACTGTCCATTTGAATTCCTACTGAATCTCAGATCTGACCTTTTCTCTTCATCTCCACCACCACTGTCATGAGCAAGTAACTATTATCTCTTGCTTGGACTGCTGTAATAGCCTCATAACTGATTCTGTTCACCCTCTCCATCCCTCCAAATCTGTTCCTCACACTGCAGTAACCTACTTCAAATTTTCCATTTCTTTTATTATTATTTGTTTTGAAACATTGATGTGAGAGAGACACATCAATTGGTTGCCTCCTATACATGCTCCAACTGGGGTTTGGGATCAAACCTGCAACCCAGATACATGCCCTTGACTAGGAATTGAACCCTGTGACTCTTTAGTGCATGGGGCAAAGCTCTAACCACTGAGCACACGGACCAGGGCTCCATTGCTTTAGGATAAAGACTGTAATCCTTAGCACATCCTGTAGGGCTCTGTGGAGTTGGCCCTGCCAGCATCATCCTTTCACACCATGCCCCCTTGTTCTCAGTTCCAGCCATATTAACTTTTCCTTTCTGCAGACACATCCTGCTCCCTCCTGCTGGAGGACTATACACATGCTATTCATCTGTCCAAAATACTCTTCCCTCCCTGCCACTCCCAGCACACAGTCACTCACAATCTACTCATCCTTCCTGGTTTTCTTCCTATTTTGTGCCTTCATAGCAGTTATAACCATGTACATTTGATTAATCTGTTATTCTCAATAGCTGGTGAACTTTACAATGGCAAAACTGCTGTCTCTCCAGTGCCTAGCATAGTACCTTGGCACATAATAGGTATTCAGTAAATAAATAAATATTTATTTATGTACTAGTATGTATGTATGTATGTATGTATGTTTGTATTTTGTTCATCCCCACCTGAGGATATTTTTTCCATTGCTTTTTCAGAGAGAGTGGAAGAGAGGGAGGCAGGGAGGGAGGAAGAGAAGGGGTAAGAGAGAGAGAGAAACATCGATGTGAGAGAGACACATCGATTGGTTGCCTCCTGCATGCACCCCAACAGGGGGAGGGGCAGGGAGTGAACCTGAGACCCAGGATGTGTCCTTGACTGGAAATCAAACCTGCAACCCTTTGGTGCACAGGCTGATGCTCTAACCACTTAGCACACTGACCAGGGCTATCCTATATAATAAAGAGATAATATGCAAATTGACTATCACTCCAACACAAAAGATGGCTGCCCCCATGTGGACACAAGATGGCCGGCAGGGGAGGGCAGTTGTGGGTGATCAGGCCAGCAGGGGAGGGCAGTTGGGAGGGACCAGGCCTGAAAGAAAGGGCAGTTGGGGGCGATTAGGCCTGCAGAGGAGGGCAGTGGGGGGGGGACCCAGGCCTGCAGGGGAGGGCAGTTGGGGGCAACCAGGCCTGCAGGGGAGGACAGTTAGGGGCAACCAGGCCAGCAGGGGAGTGGTTAGGGGTTGATCAGGCTGGCAGGCAGAAGCAGTTAGGGGCAATCAGGCAGGCAGGCAGGTGAGCAGTTGGGAGCCAGCAGTCCTGGATTGTGAGAGGGATGTCTGACTGCCCTCGAGGGGTCCCAGATTGGAGAGGGTGCAGGCTGGGCTGAGGGACACACACACCCCCTGTGCACAAATTTTGTGCACCGGGCCTCTAGTTTTTAAATATGTTTTATTATTGATTTTAGAGAGAAAGGAAGGGAGAGGGAGAGAGAGATAGAAACATTGATGAGAGAGAAACATCAATCAGCTGCCTCCTGCACGGTACCCACCGGGGATCAAGCCTACAATCTGTGCATGTGTCCTGACTGGGACATGAACCTGTGACCTCTTGGTGCATGGATCGACGCTCAACCACTGAGTCACACCAGTTGGACAGTGTTCAGTAAATATTTAAATGGTTGGTTGAACCCTGGCCGGTTTGGCTCAGTGGATAGAGCGTTGACCTGCAGACTCAAGGGTCCCAGGTTCGATTCTGGTCAAGGGCATGTACCTTGGATGCAGGCACTTCCTCAGTGAGGGTTGTGCAGGAAGCAGCTATTTGATGTTTCTCTCTCGTCAATGTTTCTGACTCTCCCTCTCCCTTCTTTTCTGTAAAAAATAAATAAAATATATATTTTTTAAAAAAATAAATAGTCTATTCTGATTTTATAGAGAAAAATGAGCAATTTGAGATGTTAATTATATTCTAATCTGTAAAGATTACTTGTGTTTAACACTCATACATTTTTTTTAAATTTTTAAATTTTATTTTTCAATTATAGTTGACATGCAATATTATTTTATTTTAGTTTTAGGTGTATAGCATAGTGGCTGACAATCATATAATTTACAAGATGATTCCCTCCCATTTCAAGTACCCACCTGGCATTATACATAGTTATGACAATATTATTGACTATATTTTCTATGCTGTACTTTACGTCCCCATGGCTATTTGGTGACTACCAATATGTACTCCTTAATCCCTTCACCTTTTTCATCCATAACCCCAACCCCTCTCTCCTCTGCCTCTCCCCTCTGGCAACCATCAGTTTGTTCTCTGTATCTATGACTGTTTCTGTTTTGTTTGTTCATTTTGTTCTTTAGATTCCACATGAAAGTGAATTCAGATGATACTTGTCTTTCTCTGTCTGACTTTTTTCACTTAGCATAATACCCTCTAGGTCCATCCATTTTGTTGCAAATGGCAAGATTTCCTTCTTTTTTATGGTTGAGTAAATTCTACTTTATGTATATACCACAACTTTTTTTTTTTTTTTTAACACTCACTGGAGGATATTTTTTCCATTGATTTTTAGAAAGTAGAAATGGGGGAGGCGGGGGAAAGAGAGAGAAACATTGACACGTGAGAGGCACATCAATTGGTTGGCTCCCACATGAGTCCAGACGGGGGTCGGGAATCAAACCTGCAACCCTTTGGTCTGAGGGCCAATGCTCTAACCACTGAACAACCGGTCAGGGCTACCACAACTTTTTTGTCCACTCATCTTTTGCTAGGCATTTAGGTTGCTTCCATGTCTTAGCTATTGTAAATAACACTGCAGTGAACATAGGATTGCATAAATCTTCCTGAATTCCTGTTTTTGGTTTCTTTGGATATATATCCAGAAATGAAATCACTGGGTCATAAGGCAAGTCCATTTTAATTTTTTGAGGAATTTCTACCGTTTTGGTTTTTTTTTTTAATCCTCACCTGAGGATATTTTTCCATTGATTTTTAGAGAGAGTGGAAGGAAGGGAGGAGGAGGGGGGAGAGAGAGAGAGAGAAAGAGAGAAAGAAACATCGATGTGAGAGAGACATATCAATTGGTTGCCTCCTGCATGCACCAATGGGGGCCAGGGATCGAGCCTGCAACCAAGGTACATGCCATGCCCTTGATGGGAGTCAAACCTGTGACCCTTTAGTCCAAGGGCTGACACTCTAACCACTGAGACAAACTTGGTAGGGCAGTATGGACATTTTAACGATGTTAATTCTTCCTATCCGTAAACACAGTATATGCTTCCATTTTTAAGGGGGGGCAAAAGTAGATTTACAGTTATGTGTAGGTGAAACAGAATTTACTCTTGTATTATTATTTATTAGTTATTGTATTTCCCATATGAACAATTATAAACCTATTTTTGCCCCACCCTATATTTGTATCTTCTTCAATTTTTTTTTGTGTGTGTCTTATAATTTTCCAAGTATAGGTCTTTTACCTCCTTGGTTCAATTTATTCCTAGGTATTTTAGTTTCCCTTTTTATTAGTTCATTACTGGTGTATTAAAATGCAACTGATTTCTGAATACTTATTTTGTTTCCTACTACTTGACTGATTTATTTATCAGTTCTAGTAGTTTTTTGGTGGAATCTTCAGGGTTCTTAACACATATACATTTTAAATTCGTAGCTAAAGAACAATGTTTCTGCCCTAGCCGGTGTTGGTAAGTGGTTAGAGCATCGGCCCATGCACTGAAGGGTCATAGGTTTGATTCCAGTCAAGGGCACATACCTGGATTGCAGGTTGGATCCCCAGCCCCAGTGTTTTACACAAACCCTAGGTTATGTTATTACTCCCACTTCTTCCCCTTAGACTCTATTGGGGTGAAATAGCAAAACAATGCACATTTTTAATTACCATTTTCTGATTAACTAAAACTATGTTACTAAATTTTATAGAAAGTCGTCTTCATATTGATGCCAATCAGTCTCATTCAACTATCTGGGAGAAGCCGGAAACCCCTTTGGAATTAAGATGAGAATTCTGGCTCTCACAGGCTTCATCTGTTTTCCTTCCCACGTGGTTGAAAAGCTGCTAGAAATATTTCTGCAGGCTGACTAAGGCTCTGTTTCTCTCCACATTTTCAGTGTACTGAAGTGGGTGCTATGCAATTTAAATGTCTTATTTCCAGATCATTTTATTTCCGTCATTCCTGTTATGTCTTTGGCTCAACAAACTCTAGAATTTGTTTCAGACTTAATCTCAGACTGATATCACATGTCGAAGGCTTTGTCACAGAACTTTGTGTGCTTTCCTGAGCCACAACATACTCTGAAGCTTTAGGGCTTCAAAGGCCAGAGGTAATTTTTATTTCTTCTTTCCCTTTCACTGCTTCTAGATGCATCTCAAGGATTCTGATGCATTCAGTTCTACTCCTTGAACATCCGAAGTGGAATTAGAACACTGCCAAGACTGCTCTAAGGAGCTCAATTCTTCTAAATTTTATCTAGAAGAATTATAACTTTTCTTTTTCATCTTAAAGTGATTCCAGGCTACGTTAGAAATTGTTTATTGAAATCGACCCTCAGAAACACTTTATTCCTAACGTGTATTTAGTCCCTCACTTTCTGTAGTATAGTTAGTTTTTGACCCAAGGGGTTGATTACTTCTCAGCTCAGTCAGCTTAAAAGGGTTAAATTATATGCAGCACAAACTTCTCATTTGTAAAGTTGACTTTTTCACATGAATGATTTTTCATCTCAAGAAATTGTTTCTATTTCAAGGACTAACAAATCCTACTTTACAAAGAGTTGAAGTGGGTTTCCTAAGGAAGTTTTTACTAAAGAACCAGACCATCTATTTAAATGGAATCATTGTTGTAACTTCAGAGCGTTTTTGCTGCTGCCTCTGTTTATAAACTGTGAGCTATATAAAATGTATAAAATGGAACAATGTGGAGAGTCACCAGTAGCGGAAAGTGGCCCTCTACTATACATGAATTCTTTGTCCTTTCTCTGCAGTTTCTGGTGATTATACTTGGTGGGCTTTGACCATCATGTAGTATTTCATAAAGCTCCTAAATAGACTTCTCTTTGGGCTCTGAAGAAAATGACTAAATTTTGTCAATCACCCAGCATCAGTCACCCAGCATTGGTAATATTGTGGCCACTGAGCAAACTTTGAAGCAATAAAAATAATTCAATTGAAAATAATTCTGTTTCATTCATACGTAGCAAGCTGTCGATTCCATGCACACTGTGTGTCTCACCTGGAGGCTTTTCTTTGTCCTTTCTCCAGCACTTCGTTAGTGAACGTAAATATGACGAGGATCTGGGAAGAGTAGCCCGGTTCACCTGTGACGTGGAGACCCTAAAGAAGAGCATTGATTCGTTTGGACAAGGTGAGATAGCGCGAGATTCTGGGCACTGGGAATGGTAGAAGACCACACTGTACTAATTAGAGACTGGAGTGCTGGTTGGCTTCTCTACTGATTCTTCTTTCGTGCCTCTTGTGTTTTGTTTGTTTTTATGAAAAGTAGCTCAGATCTTTAAGAAATCATTGGATGCAGATGCTTGGAGCACAGGATGGGCTCCCTAAATTTGCAATAAGATTTTTTTCATCCATTCTCTGTTGTGTTGAGAGTGTATGATATGAAGTATAAAGAGCACGGAGCTCTGGAGTCAGACCAAAGTTGCCTCTACTCATTTTCTTCCTCTGGAACCTCATTTTATTCCTCTCCAAAATGGAGATAATAATACCTACCTTGCCTGGCATACAATAGGTGATAAAACAATAGCTTCAAAGGGGATGGTGCCTCTAAGGTGAGAGTTTGTGTGCCACCAAGCCTGAACTCAGCTCCTTGGTTCTTTCCATCTCAGTATGAAAGTGAAATATTGGCTCTAGGGCAGTGATTGTGAACTCAGCTTTAGTCCAGGCTTAACACCAAGAAAAAAAATCTAGTGGGGAGCATTAAACCATTGAATTTTGACAAAATTCTAATTGAAAATGTTAATATTTTTCAGCTAAATTGGTATTTTGAGTTTGGGATCATTATTGCGAAAGAACCTTAGGAAGATACATGTTTGTTGTAAAGATTAGTTCTGTTCATATTAACTAATCTTGATTAGTTATACTGTGCATCATTCAAATTTTTTAAAAAAGATTAGCTCTTTACCTTTTTCTTTGTAGAGTCTGTACTTTAGTGTTCCTCACATAGGAACTGTATATATGGCTTATATTATTATTCCTAGGTTTAGTTAACTGCCAGAGCCAGGATTTTAGGTAGTGAAAAGTGTCAAGAAATCACTAGTTGGTAGGGGTATAGGTCATTCTGGTCTTAAACTGTTGGCTTGTTTCTAAGAGCAGTGGGGATTTGGAGGAAGAGGGCAGAAGAGAGATTTTCCTTTTTGTTACCCTTTTTATAAGTGTTCTTTATCTTAAAGTGCTCATTGTGAAATGGGGAAAACCTTACCCTTCATGCTCTTTCATCATATGACTGCATATTTCTTATATTTGTTTCAGTGTCCCATCCAAAGAACAGCTATTCAACCCGATCGCGATGTAGCTCAGTTACATCTGTGTCCCTGAGTAGCCTGTGTGATGCCCCTGCTGCTGCTGCTGCTGTTGCTGTTGCTGCTTCCACCTGTGCCTCTGCTCCCAGCCTTACAAGTGCTAACAAGAAAATCTCGGCACCAGGAGAGACTCCTGCAGGCAGAGCAGACTCCAGTGGCCAGTCCTATCAGCCTCATCGCCAGGTAACCTGGCTTCCACACTGAGCTAGTCAGGAAGAAAGCTACCAGATTATCACAGTTTATTTTTTTTCTTTGTTGTTGTTGTTGTTGTTTTAATATATAGATTGTCACAGTTTAAGTGCTGACAGTTCAATGCATTACCTTCCTCTCTTTATTCCCATTTCACACCTATTTTGAATCCCTCCGGCCCGTTAGTTCCAGAGAAAGCGTTTGGTATGTATGTTCCAAACCACCAGCAAGTTTAGATTTCCTGTTGCCAAGACTGCTGACTTTCTGATGTTGGCAGTGATTCT
Organism: Cnephaeus nilssonii; assembly: GCF_951640355.1. Classification (NCBI taxonomy): domain Eukaryota; kingdom Metazoa; phylum Chordata; class Mammalia; order Chiroptera; family Vespertilionidae; genus Cnephaeus; species Cnephaeus nilssonii. Next base: position 47,429,584 of record NC_137077.1, read on the forward strand.
AGCTGTCGTAGGTAGTATCGCCTGGTAATTAGTCACACTGGGAGTCGTGCATCCATCTCGAGGTAGATAAATACCACAGTGGCAGGTTCACCAGAATGAAGCAGCAACTCCCTAGAAGTACAACATAGAATATACTGGAGAGAGTGTGAACTGGGTTCCCTAAGGAGTGAACACAAGAAAGTTGAAGCATAATCCATAGTTTCTTTTCCTTGGTTTGAAAAAGGTACACAAGAGCAATTGAAAGCAGTGCTGTCAGTAATTCTTCAGAATCGAAATTGGAAGACAAAAATAAAATCCCATGCCATAAACTTTCTGGGTTGTAATGTAAAAATGTACTGCATGTCATAGCAGTGTGATTGAACCTATGGTTTATATAGCAAAGCAGATCTTAATGATGTTTATTTTATTATAACAAATGTTCATTATCTTTACAAATTATTTATCATCTGCAAAGCTCAGACATGTGATAAGATACTTGCCCAATTGAGAGCTTGTTACAAACTAAGGAATGTTCTTCCTCCTTTAGCGTGTGCCCAGCTAAAGAAAAGTAAACTCCTCTTCAGTGGAGAAGAGCCTAGTGGTGAAAGGCAGGGAAAAATAGTGAAAGAATGATCATTTCTGATAGCAGGCAGAATTCTGTGAATCTTGAGAGAGAACTGAGTCCCAAGTATGGACTACCACAATTATGCTGTCAGAATACTCCTATAAACTGAACTGGAACAAATGGAGTAGCACAATGCCAGAGTGCTTTGAACATCATATTCTTTCATCCTTAGGTGTTGCCGGGGAACCGACGAGGAGGACAAGGCTACAGGCCACAAGGCCAAAAGTTCAGTGACCCCACGAACCAAGGACGACATGACAGTATGGGTCGTCACAGAAATAGCTCATGGTTTTCATCTGGTTCCAGGTATCAGAGTTCACAACCCCAGGCACCAGGAAATGCTAGTGAACGGGGCCAGGCGCTCTCTGCAGGGAGCAATGGAACTGGAGCCAGCATGGAACCCAGCCCACCTAAGCCCTCATTCAAAAAGGGCCCACTCCCCCAGCGCAAACCCAGGACCTCTCATCCTGCAGCTGTGAACTCTTGAGGGAAATTCCATTGGCCTCTCTCCTTTATCCACATAATTCAACTTGGTAACTGGACTTTAGGAAACTTATATAGTTAGATTTAATAACAAAAAGAAGTTTTCGCATATCAGTTGATATACCATTCTAAATATTTCTTTCCTCATTTCCTCTTTATCATTTTTGGAGGGGAATCTGTTTTTTTCCCTTGACCTTTCCCAGTGATTTGGATTCATTCTGATTGGTCATTTCTACCAGGAATCATGGGCAATGATGGCCAAGTTTCCCAAGAGTAAGCAATGTTCTTCCCAGGGCACCAGGCCTTTCAGTTGCCCACAGAGGTCGTCCTCAGCAACCCCCACGGTCAGGCTCTCAGGAGTGGATGGATCGGAGCTAGTCCTGCTGCCTTTCCAGTCTAAGCAGAGCCACACATGCCTGTCAGGTTCCCTCTTAACAACAGTTTAACCAGGAGAGGCACTGAGGGGATTGTGTACTGCACTGAATTAGTCAGAGAAGGGGAAATTTAATCGGCGAGAAGGAAAAAAGACCAGGAAATATTTGAGAATCTGCCTCTCACAAAGTGCCTGAGATTGACACTCAGATCAGGATTTCAGTCTCCTGCTTGGCATGATAGCTTAACCTGCAGTTTCTTCAAAATGTCCAAAGCTTTGTTTCCTTAATTTCCTTAGACTGCAAATGTGTCTAGGGAAGTCCATGGGAAAATAGCATTTATTTAAAGTTAAAAGAAGGGGAAAAAGTATTTCTTTGCTTTAATGTTTGAAGATTTTTGTTGTTATTATTCTCATTCCTAAATCGTATTCTTATCCTCAATCAAATTTATAGCTATGTAATTAGTGTTAATCTAAGTGTTAATCATCAAAAAATTGCCGCAGTCTTTAGAGTTGAGTAAATAAAAACAACTGCATAAATGTTCCCACATTTGTTTCCCAGCGGCAAGTGACTTCATTTCATTATCTGTTTTTCTTGGGGCCTCATGCGGTAGAAGCCTCTGAGACAGCTTGTTCGGGGCTTAAATGAGGGTGTCTGATGCCTAAGTCATCTGTCCGCTGCTTAGCTTCAGAACCAAATTAAAATGTGAAGAGCCAGAATGAGCAAATGCAGCTGTTCCTGTGGGAAAGATTCATAGAATAGGGAATGGTGACTTTCCAAAGGAGAGCTTACCAGTTCAGAAAAACCACAGCTGCCAACGGCTCTCCCAGGCAACCAAAGGTTGTATCAGCACCCCTCCTCCCTGTCTATCCCTTGACAGGAGTAGTGAATGTAACCGTATAATTGAGCTCCCACACGTAGCAGGTGGTATTGGTGCCAGACCCTTGCACCCTATCCCCACCCCAGCATCTATGATTTAATAACAGCAGAGCGATTTATTTCGTCGGTGTTTGTTCTCCCAAGTCTGAATCCCAGACTGTAAGTGGCAGCGGTGCAGAACTCGGCTGCCTCGGGGCTTCTCCTGGCTCTTCGGCTGAAGCTGAGCTGCCTGGTTCAGGTTGGTTGAACAGATTTAGAGAGAACGAGAGAGATTGTGTGTGTCTTTCAGTAATGAAAACAGTAGTCAAGGAGTACTGGGAAGCCATTTTCTAAAAGGCTCATCACCTCATTTTGAGGAATTTGTCCAACAACACCATCAGCCTGCTGGGTGTAGGAAAAAACTCCTGCTTTTCTGATTAATTGCTTACCTTACTTTATAGGAAATCCAGAGATTGAAACAACCTTGAAGGATTCTGAGGTCTATCTCTATATCCAAGCAGAACTGTATTTAACCACCCAGACAGATGGGAAGCCACTGTTTATGAAAACAGTCTCTAAGTCGAAATTAAAATCTTATAGAAAAGTATTTGAATATATTTTTCTGTGACCATAAAATGTTTGGAAATTATGAAGATTTTTCTACATCTTGTTTTTAATTACAAAAGTAGTATTTAAAATATCAAATAATACAGAAATGTAAAGGAGAAAGTTAAAGTTTCTATTCCTCAGGGTTAGTAATGACTATTAATAATTTGGGTAGCCCAGCTGTTGTGGCTCAGTGATCGAGCATCGACCCATGAATCAGGAGGTCACAGTTCGATTCCCAGTCAGGGCACGTGCCTGGGTTGCGAGCTCAATCCCCAGTAGGGGGCATGCAAGAGGCAGCCTATCAATGATTCTCTGTCATCATTGATGTTTCTATCTCTCCCTCTCCCTTCCTCTCTGAAATCAATAAAAAAAATATATATATATTTTTAAAAAATAATAATAATTTGCTGTATACCCTTATAAATTCTTCAAGGCATATATGTGTATATACACATGAATATATAGGTTTTTTTGTGTGTATGTGTTACACGATTTTTTTTAATCATGTCTAAACCATAGTTCATTTAGGATCTTCTGTTGTAGATATTCTGTTCCTAAATTTGCCAATTTGACTTTCTTCGATAAAGATAAGTTAGGTTTATCTTAAGTTTGAATTGTGCAGCCCATTCCCTGCTCTCCTTATAGCTCTGGCCTTCCTAAGAGAAGTGAGGCTCTGAACCCTGGGCAGCTCCCATTGGTCAAAGAGATCTGCCTAATCATCATCGTTCCTTCCTTTTCCATTGCCTCTTAGTGATCAATGTCTTGCTTTTTCCCAACTTAGAGATAGGACTTGAAACTTCAGGTTGCTTATCTCTGGCAGTTATACGCCCCTGGAGAGAGAACGTTTAAGTTAGCATGGCTTCATTATGAACATCAGGTATTTCCTAGGCCCCTTATTTATCACAGTTCTTAAACCCTCTCTCCCTCCCTTCCACTCTCTTAAAAATAAAAATCACTGGAAAAAATATCCTCAGGTGAGGATTAACAACAAAAGGATGCATGATGGAAGATAAAAAAATCTTCCCCTATCTTGTCCCATTGATAAGTTTCATATATATCTTGCTACAAATTTTCTAAATTCAAACATGCAAATACATTTTTCTTTCTTTTAGGAATCAAACTATTCATACTTCTATAACCGTGCTTTTTTCACTTCTCACTTTTTACAACAGTTTTTGTTTTGTTTTACGAAAAGTCAGTCTATAATAATAAAAGCATAATATGCTAATTAGACCGGATGACCTTCCAGACGAAGCCGGGGTTTTGAGGGAAGCCCGGGTCCCTGGTGCCTGCCAGCAGCCAGAGGGAAGCCGGGGTCCTGGGTGCCAGAGGGAAGCTGATGCCAGCAGCCAGGGGAAGGAAGGCCGACTCTTGCACAAATTTCGTGCATCGGGCCTCTAGTATATATATATTACAAATGCTAAAAAATAAATTTAAACAGTTCAAAAGCACATATGATGAAAGATATGCCTCCATCCCACTCTGGACTTTTTGCCCCCTCCCCTGAGGCAACCACTCTTAAGTACCTTGTGTTCCCTCCAGAGATTTTCTGTACTAGCTCATGTATATCGTAAGAATGTATACCACTTTTTTTAAATTAAATTTATTGGGGTGACATTGGTCAACATGAATACATAGGTTTCAGGTGTGGGTTTCTATGTTACAAGATTTGTATATTGCACCATATGCTTACTACTCCAAGTCAGATCCTCATGCCACCAAATATTAGGACCGCTTCCTCCTCCCACCCCTTCCCTCAGGCAACCACCACACCGCTGTTTGTGTTCACAGATTTCAGTTTTATATCCCACATGAGTGAAATCATACGGTTCTTAGCTTTTTCTGACTGACTTATTTCACTGAGCATAATGTTCTCAAGATCCATCCATGTTGTTGCAAATGGAACTATTTCATCCTTTCTTATGGTTGAATAGTATTCCATTGTGTATATGTACCACATCTTTATCCAGTCCTCTATCGCGGGACACTTTGGTTGTTTCCATGTCTTGGCCACCATGAATAATGCTGCAATGAACATAGGGGTCCATATAGCTTGTGATTTCAAGTTTTTTTGGTATATACCCAGGAGAGAGATTGCTGGGTCGTATGGTAGCTCTATTCTCAAATTTTTGAGGAATTGCCAGACTGCTTTCCATAGTGGTTGTACCAATCTACATTCCCACCAGCAATAGATGAGGGTTCCCTTTTTTCCACAACCTCTCCAACACTTGTTATTGCTTGTCTTGTTGATAATGGCTACTCTAACAGGTGTAAGGGGGTATCTGATTGTAGTTTTGATTTGCATTTCCCTAATTACCAGTGAGGTTTAACATCTTTTCATATATCTATTGGCTGTTTGTATCTTCTTGAGAGAGGAGTATTTTCAAGTCCTCTGCCCACTTTTTGATTGGGTTGTTTGTTTGTCTGGTGTTGATTTTTATGAGTTCTTTTTTTAAAAAATATACTTTTATTGATTTCAGAGAGAAAAGGAGAGGGAGAGATAGAAACATCAGTGATGAGAAAGAATCATTGATCGGCCGCCTCTAGTGGGGATTGAGCCTGCAACCCCAGGCATGTGCCCGTGACCAGAATCGAACCTAGGACCCTTCAGTCCACCCTTCAGCGGACGCTCTATCCACTGAGCAAAACCAGCTAGGGCTATGAGTTCTTTATATTTTTTTAAAATTAAATCTTTGTCGGAGCTACTGTTTGCAAATATCTCCCATCTGGTTGGCTGCCTCTTTGTTTTGTTGTCAGTTTCTTTTGCTGTGCAGAAGCTTTTTAGTTTGATATAGTCCCATTTATTTATTTTTGCCTTTACTTCCCTTGCCTGTGGGGTCAAGTTCATAAAATGTTCTCTATGACCAAGGTCCATAAGTTTGGTACCTATATTTTCTTCTATGTAACTTGTTTCGGGTCTTATATTTAGGTTTTTGATACATTTTGAATTAATTTTTGTACATGGAGACAAACTGTAATCCACTTTCATTCATTTGCATGTAGCTTTCCAGTTTTCCCAGCACCATTTATTGAAGAGACTGTTTTTACTCCATTGTGTGTTTCTGGCTCCTTTGTTGAAAATTATCTGTCCATATACATGTGGTTTTATAGCTGCGCTCTCTATTCTGTTCCATTGATCTGTGTGCCTGCAAATGCCATGCTGTTTTGATTATCATAGCTATGTAGTATAATTTGAAGTCAGGTAGTGTGATACCTCCAGCTTCATTCTTTTTTCTCAGGATTGCCTTGGCTATTTGGGGTCTTTTGTGGTTCCATACAATTCTGATGATTTCTCATTGTATTTCTTTAAAAAATGACATTGGGGGTTGCATTAAATCTGTATATTGCTTTGGGTAATAGAATGTATACCACTTAGACCTCTTTTCATGTTGGTATACACAAGCATACCTTGTTCTTCCTATGGCTAGATAGTATCTCATTGTATAAATTTATCATAATTAGTTTATCCAGTCCCTACTAATGGTTTTCAGGTTTTTGCTATTATAAGTATTGATGAAATGAGCATCTCATAATATGTATATCGTTCCTCATTTGTGAATGTGTATCTTCAGGACAAATTCCTATGAGTGGAATTGCTGGAAAAGTACTCTTAAAGATGCATGGATTTACACTCTCACCAACAGTGTTTGGGAGTGCTTAGTACAGGTGCTGAGCTGGAAGCTGAGGAAAAACAAAGGTAAATTAAAACACATCCCTTCAAGGGGTTGATAAGCCAGTTGGGGCAACTGAGACATACAGATAAAATAATACAAGGTAATAGTGTTGCATGAATGAGCCATGCTGTCTTCTGAGTGAAATGGGGGAAGCACCACTTTAAGGGTTGGGTCCTACACTTAAACTAGAACTGTGCAAGGGGTGATCAGGCGTTTGTTCAGTGGTTTATAGGTAAGGTGGCCTTATTTCAGAATACCAAACCAGGGTACAGACTTACGAGTATGAATGTATGTATGGGGGGGAGGGGGGAAACAGGATAACTACGTTAGGTTGGGAGTGACCTGGAAAAGTCAGGATGCATCATTATCAGTGTGAACTAAGCTATACTGTTGGAGGTCAGTAGAATAAGGACTTGTTGCCGCTGGAAGTTCTGCCATAACAACATGAGGCTTTGTCTTGCCTGATTTATTGGGTTCATCCTACCTTCTTGCCCCATCTGGTGAGGGTTATATCCATACAGCAGCACACTTCATGGAAGAAACAGGTTCCAAAATGATACCTGTGTGCAGGTCACCAGCTGATACAAGGAGCTATTTTGTCACTTTTTTTTTTTTAATTTACCACTTTTTATTTTTTATTTATTTATTTATTTTACAGAGAGAAAGGGAGAGGGATAGAGAGTTAGAAACATCGATGAGAGAAACATCGATCAGCTGCCTCCTGCACACTCCCTACTGTGGATGTGCCCGCAACCAAGGTACACGCCCTTGATCAGAATCGAACCCGGGACCTTTCAGTCCGCAGGCCGACGCTCTATCCACTGAGCCAAACCGGTTAGGGCTATTTTGTCACTATTTTAACCAGTTCAGAGTACCAGACCATAATGCTGGTCTGTTAAAATCAGTCAGCTTGACTAAAGCACATCTTTTCCCTTCAAACAGGCACCTAGTATGTGCCAGGCACTATGCTGAATTCTGAGGCTAAGGTGAATGGTGCTAGCTCTTGCCTCAACCGCTTTGAAGGAGAAGGGAATAGAGCTCTGAGCTCTTCCTTAAACTCTTAGAAGCTGTGCCTGGTGGCCAGACAGTGTGGTAGAATGGGATGACCCTGGACTTTGGAGACGCACACTTGGATTTTAATTCTGACTTCACAGCTTGGTAGCCATGTGAGCAGCAAACCTTGGGAAAATCATCTTTGGACCTCTCTGTGAACTGTAAAGTGGAGACAATGGCAACTACTTCATTATTATGCCAGGTTGCAGAGCAATACCCTGGTGTCTAAGTTAACCCGTGACCAATTGAAAGCTCACTCACCATAATAGCGCTTTGCTTTTTGTGTTTCCTGCCCTGTTAAAAAGTGAGGAAAGACTTCCCCTGTCTCCAGCCATACAGACCTTACTAACAAAAAAATAATAAGTCATCCTATTCCTTTAGAAGCTTTTCTCCCCTCAGTGCCTATCTCCCCAGCCTGGTGCCCCTCTTGTCTGTCTGCCATACTTGTCAGAAAAGCACACCCTCACCTCAATTTCTGAGCTCTCTGGATGGGGCAGGCCAGATGCTCACGCACTACCTGGGTAAATGCAGTCACCAGCACAGCAGCATACAGGAGTGGAGCGGGGCAGGGCAGGATTTCCCAGGGGAGAGACGGAATGTTATTTCATACCGGTGTGGAGGGGATTTTATTACCTGCATTGCTACTCCTTACCAAGAAGGAAACACTATCTGAAGAAGATTTTCCTGGGTGAGGAAACACCCACCACCACAACCAGCACAGCTGTTCTGCAGTCCACCCGCCCCTTCACTGCTGTCAAAACAGCAGGAATGAATACCACCCACTCTGATGCCTCAGGGAAAAGTCAGGTCTCTCTTTTTTATGTCTCTCTTCAGCTTAACCCAGTTAGGCTTTCTCTGTAACTTGATTTCAAACAAACCCATTTTCTGGTGCTGCTAGAACATAGAGATGGAGGTTTCTCAGCCTCACTCCCTTGCTGGCTCCAGGCACGGTTGTGGTAGCCTGCCCTCCAGCAGGCAGGGCGTGACATCCAGGTTGCTGTTTACAGTGGCACTCACTACAGGTCACTAACTGACACTCATCAAAATGACCATACCGTTGCCTTTTAATAGGCTGTTTACCAAAGGACAGGACCAAGCCCCCAGCAGTGTGGCACAGTAGCATACTGCTATCAACCCAGTCAAACCTTGGTTCAGACCCAGTTCCACCACTAGTAGCCATGAGACATAAAACAGGTTCTTTACCTGTTAATAAAACCATGGACCTTCGGGATTTCCTTGTTTGACAGCTTATTGTTATTTTCGCACAGTGGCTAGGATCGCCCACTAAAAGAAAAGAAAAATGGCTTTGTAAAGTATATGATTAACCACTATGCTGCACACCTGAAACTAATACAAAATACTATTGAATGTAAACTGTAATTGTAAAATAAAGTTTAAACAATAATGAACAATGCTATAGTAAACATCATTGAACATAAAAAATAAAAGGAATGGCCTATAATGAGACAGCCAAGAGACGGCCAAGTACTGAAGGCTTCAAAGGATTCCAAAATGTTTTATTTATTTTGGTGGGGAAGGGGAACCTTCAGTGAGGCTTTATTCTGAGCTCATTTCAGTGGTCCTAGCACCTGAGGCCAGAGCAAGCCTTCAGGGGAACATTTAACAGCAATTGCTACCACTTTCTAAACTCAACAGTCCTCTGAGAAAAGATCATTACAAATGAAGGGACTGATGCTCTGTGAGATGAACACCCATCCTGCCCAAGGCCACTGAGCTGTTTGTTCAGTGGCAGAGTTAGAATTAGAACCCATACTACTATGACTTGAAAGCCCGAGATTTTCCCACCACACAGCACAGCCTTGGAAGCAGAGCATGGCCACACTGGCCCAAAGACAGAATGCAGGATCTCCAGAAAGGAGGACAGGAAGAGGGGAAGGGAGGGGCCCTGGGCTCTGTTCCTCGACAGCCACCTGTTCTCACCCACACTGCACACTGAGACCAACTCCTACTGTGCCTGGGGGAGGGGGACTTTTTCCATCTTTTGTGTCTTGAATTTTTTACCCCCCTTGCTTAGCTCTTCCCTTCTCTCCTTGTTCCTTTTTGTAGATAATACTCCCACAGACCTCCCACGGCAGCCCCAAAACGCAGCCTCCTGAGTTTCTTGTTGACAGTGGCTTTGAGCTGTCTCTGAACAGGGCTCTCCCTCAACCTTCCTCTCCCCGGGACACCCACCATGGCTGAATGAGTCGAGTTGTGGGGAGGGGAGAAGAAAACGAGATTGCAGTGAGGAAGCCAGTGCTCACCCACTTCACAGTGCTCTGTTCAACTCCCTAATCCCCACTTTACTGAGTCCTTAATGTGGGTCCCTGCCCCTTGTGTGTGTTTTGGGGGTTGGGGGAGGTGGAAAGAAAAGGCAGGAAGATCTTACTTAGGGACTTAGGTAACGATGTAGAGAGAGAGAAAGAGACTTGCTGGAAGTAACCAAGTTGGTAAAAACTATATACCTCTACCTCTGTTTCCTCGTTTGTGAAATGGGGCGTAACTAGCACTACCATGCCTATTTCACCAGGCTTCCTATAAAATTCAAAATCAGATAAACATTTACATGATGTAAATGAAACACATTGTTCTAGGTCCTTTACTCATTTCATCCTAACAATCCCCCGAAGTGTTGTTATCATCCCCATTTCACACATAAGAAAATTAAGTCACAGAAGGAAAATCACACACAGTAAGCGACAGAGCTATTTTCAGACCTAGTTTGGTTCCCAGGTTGGTGGGTGCTCTCATCCCGTCTTCAAGGTGAGCTGACCTCTAACCTGCACCCTCTCCTCAGAGTGCCTGAAAGTCACCTGGAGAGGCACAGAAGAGCGGCCAGGGGAGGGGTTACTTGGCAGCCCAGGACCCTGGTGGGGGTGGGACAGCCAGGACCCTCTGTGGGGGTGGGAGTGGAGGTGGGGAGCATAATCTGCAGACTCCTTTTTAGGCTCTGTCTTCCTGGGAACAGGATTCAGAGGGCTGGGAGAGGAGGACGCTTCCTCTCCTTCCTCCCTGAAGCACCAGTTCATTTTAATACAGGTGCTGGGGCTTTGGCCCTCGTCGTGGATGAGTGGTAGGCGGGGCGGCGGACTCCCTTTCTGATACTGGTGACACTGGGTGTATCTTCTAGAGGGGTGGGGAGTGCAAAGCCGCCGTCGTTCGGGAACAAATTGCTGTTTTGGCCCCAGCGGCTCCTCCGGGCGCGGGCGGTAGCCGTGCTCACTTGCAAACCGTGGGAGGGAGGAGCGGCGCTGGCAGCGCGAGGCTGGGGACACCGACGCAGCGCCAGAGACGAGCAGGAGACTGCTCAGGCCGCCTCCTTCCCAACTCCTCACCCGAGGGCGGGTGGTCTCTGTAGCCACCGCACCCCACCTCTGCCAGCTTCCCCTCCAGATCTAAGCCGAGTTCTCGAGGACTGAAGGGGGGCGGGGAGCGGAGGCTGGGTCTTCCTGAGTCCGGGCTCGCCAGGACCCACGTGCTAGGTTAGGAAGTTTCTAACCAGCGCCTGACGTCTACCTGCCTGTCCCCGGTATTTGCAACCTGACCCTCCAGCGCAGCCTGGGAGCAATAGGTGGTGAATAATGGAAATACAGGGGCAAGGCCAAGGGTCTAGCCTCCTCCCATCCGCGCACACACATACCCTTTCCACCCGGAGCTCACACCGGGAGCGTTTGAGCCTTCCTCCCAGGGCTACCCACCCTCCAATTTCCCAAGAAGCTCCCGGCTGCAGCGGCATCTGCTATAGATGGAGCGATCCATTTTTCAGGGGTCAAGTTGAGGCCGAGAAGGGCTTGCATGCCCAGAAGCTGTGTTCAGAACGCCCCCCCCCCCCGCCCCCAGTCGCCTTTAGACTTCCCCTGTACAACTGGAATCCCTCCAGGGGGGCCAGCCTCCGCCAACCACCCGGCCTTCACCTGCTCCGCTAGTGCCCAGCCCCTTTTCCTATTGTAATTTCCTCAGGGAAAGCATCCTCTACCTTCCCTGCCGCCCCCACCCGCCAACCCAGCCTCTCCTCAGGTCCCGATGGCGGAGAAAGACGCCTCTCCCCCGCGGCTGAGCAGCCCCAGCCAGACCCGGCGCCCGCCTGTCGTTCTCCGAGGGGCGGTCTAGGCGGCTCGGGGCGGGCCGGGTGGTGGGGATTGGAGGGCCGCCACCTCCCCTGCTCCCACCGAGGTCCCCAGGGGAGGGGGTTCCCTCGGTGGGAGTCCTGTCCCTTTAAGGAGGCGGCCCTGCCTGGGTGTGCCTGGTCTCCATGGTTACCCCGGTGCAGGCGGCGGGCGCCCCAGGGAGGGAGGGAGGCTGCCGCTTCTCCCCGACAGACGGAGGGAGCTGCGGGGACCCGGCACCCAGCCGAGCCCGTGCGGGAGCCGAACCGCAGCTGAAACGGGAGCCACGGTCGCCGCCGTTGCGAGCGGAAGGTGCCGAGAGCGCAGCCGGCGCTGAGCCTGGAGCCCGGGATTCGGGGGCGGCCGGAGCGCGAGGGGCCGCGCGCCATGCCCCGGGCCCCGACGGCAGGGACGGCCCCTCGCGCGCGGGCGGCCGGTGGGGCCTGCGAGCCTGGGGTGGGCACTGTCCCCCGACAGCTGCGGTAAGGGGCGCGGGGCCCGGCGGGGGGCGGCCGAGCTGGGCGCCCTCCTCCGGCCCTGAGTCCCCGCGCCCCGGAGGGATGGGGCGGGCGGCCGCGGCCGCCTAAGATGCCGGCCATGCGGGGACTCCTGGCGCCGCAGAACACCTTCCTGGACACCATCGCCACGCGCTTCGACGGCACGCGTGAGTCCTACCCGCGCCCCCCTGGCTCCTGAACCAGCGGCCCCGCCCGGGATTCCGCGGGTCCTGCGCCCGGCGTCTCGGTTGGCCGCCCGCCTGCTCTCCCCCTCCCTCCTTCCCGCTCCGCCCCCCACCCTGCTCCCGCTTTTAGCTGAGACCTCCGTCTCCTTCCAGACGCCACCCCCCCCCCCGCCCCCAAGGTTCAGAATCTGCACTGACCCAGGCCAGGAAAACGGCTAGAAGTCTCCGGGGTTGGGGCTTGGGGTGCCGTCTGTTTGCTGGGGCGCGACCCCAGCCCAGTCAGGCTTACCCATCCCGTCACTGAATCTGGCGCTGTCCCACCAACTAACTACCTTCCACCTTCGAACTGGCGGGATAGCGGGCGAGGCGGGGCTCGGGGCTCAGGGACAGCTCCGGGGCTCAAAACACAAGATTTAGACAGGAGGTTCGCAAACGGAGACAGAGTAGGTGGGACTCCGGAGCGTACAGTTTGGCCAAGCTCACCTGACCGCCTAAACCCACGGAGTCCACTAGCCCCAAAAAGGCAGATTCGGAGACTACCAACAGGACTGGGGAAGTTTGGAGAAGGCGACCAGAGCTTCTAGATTGTGGGTTCCTGAGGTCTGAGCACAGGGAAAATCATGAAAGCCCCCTCCCCACTCCTCCTCCCTCATCCTCCCCCCTCAGTGGGGCTTCCCATCTCCCTGCCTAGCGCCCTCCATGGGCTCCGGTTCCTGAGAGAAAGCCGGTAGGAGCCCTTCTTGGAGCGTCCCCCCCACCCCCCACCCCAGGCTTCTCCATCTGCTTTGTTGTGTGCTTGGCTCCTGCAGCCTGCTGATTCCGCACCCCCCACTTCCCAATACATTTCTGGCTCCAGACTCCATATTCAGCTCCCATTCTTACACGCTCATCCTGGATCACATTCATTAATTCCTGAGCCAGGGCGCCCAGCTGGGGCTCCAACAGAGGGCAGCATGGATGGTGGCCTGGACTGCCTCTCAGTCCAGGTGGGGCCCAGCGGGAGGAGCCACAGAGCCAAACTGGGTGCCTAGCTGGTGCGTGAGCCTAGCAGAGGTAGGGCGGGGCTGAGGCGGGCCTACAGCTGGTGGGGTGGTCCTCCTTGGAGCCTCCCCAAACCCACCCCTTGCCCCAAGCTGCTCAGGACACACTCCAGAGGGCACAGTGCCCACACAGGGCTGCATTCACCAACCTCAGTGTTCATGTGTGCTGGTTCTCCAGTGCCCTCACACACACACTGCAGAGTGGGGCACTGACACAGGGGACACACTCAATCCTATTCATAAACAGTTCCTGCCTAACACTGTCCTCACCCCAACACACACACACACACACACACACACACACACACTCGCGATTCCTGGGTTTTGTAAAGCCCACCTTGAATGGGAAGAGGGGTGGTGGACCCTGAACTGCTTTGTCCCACGCTTCCTCTGAGAGGTGCTCTCTTGCAGACAGTAACTTCGTGCTGGGCAATGCCCAGGTGGCGGGGCTCTTCCCTGTGGTCTACTGCTCTGATGGCTTCTGTGACCTCACGGGTTTCTCCCGGGCTGAAGTCATGCAGCGGGGCTGTGCCTGCTCCTTCCTCTATGGGCCAGACACCAGTGAGCTCGTCCGCCAACAGATCCGCAAGGCCCTGGACGAGCACAAGGAGTTCAAGGCAGAGCTGATCCTTTACCGGAAGAGTGGTGAGGGGCCACCTGGCACCTCTTCAGTTTTCCCCAGACGGGCACCCCCCATCCTTTGTCCCTCCTTTCCATTCTCATCTTCTCCATCTCTCCATCTCATTCTAACTTCCCACATACCCACCTCCTCTTCCTCCACCCCACCCCAGCCCTGGCCCTCCTGTCTTCCATCCTCACCCCATCCTTAGCCTCCATGCAGTTTCCCATCTTGGGTTCCCCACCCCAGCAGGAAAATGTCCCGGCGTCAGCAGGACAGATCTGTGAACACACATGTCTGACAGTCATCCCTGCTCTCCCTTGCTTTCTACCGCCCTGTTCCATTGAAACCTGTCCTAAGTGGAGCGGGCTGCTGTGCCCTCCCAGGGTCCCGCTGTGTCTCCCCGTGGGCGCCCGTGGAGCCTCTGTCACCTTGGGCAGGTGGAGAATGGGAGCTGGGCTGAGTCTGTCTTTGTGCCCAGGGCTCCCATTCTGGTGTCTGCTGGATGTGATACCCATCAAGAATGAGAAGGGGGAGGTGGCCCTCTTCCTGGTCTCTCACAAGGACATCAGTGACACCAAGAACCGAGGGGGCCCTGACAAATGGAAGGAGACAGGTAGGTGCCTGTGGGGCCATTGATGTAACTCTGTGGCTGGGCTGTTGGTCACCTCAGGCCTGGGCTGGTGGGTGCCCCGCCCGTTTACACTTGTTGACTCCCACTCTGCTGGCTGAGAGGCCTGTGCCGCTCTCCTCTCCACGTGGCCCGGGATGGAAAGCCTGTTTCCAAATAGACTGGTGGTTATACAGTTGGAGTGTTTTTGGAGTTTTATTATTGTTATTAATCCTCACCTGAGGATATTTTTTCCATTGATTTTTTTTTTTTTTTTTTTTTTAGAGACAGAGTAGAAGGGAGGGAAGGAGGGAGAGGAGAGAGAGAGAGAGACAGAAAGAGGCAGAGAGACGGAGAGAAACATTGATGTGAGAGACATACATTGATTGGTTGCCTCCCACATGTGTCCCAACCGGGGTCGGGCATCGACCCTGCAACCCAGGTGTGTGCCCTTGACTGGGAATTGAATCCGAGACCTTTAGGTGCATGGGGCAATGCTCTACCAACTTAGCAACACCAGCCAAGGTGTATAGTTGGAGTTTTGAAGTCAAACTTACTAAAAAAACTGAAAGCAAACTCCTTTAGCCCTTTGCACCCGCTTGCTTTTTTCTCGATTCCTTTATTCTACTCGGGATTTAATTTTTTAAATACCCCAGATTTTACAAAGCGCGGCAGTAGAATAAAAAACTTGAGTTTCTTTTCATACAAACTTATTTATTTGGATTTTTTTATATTTCAAATTATTGATACATTCAAAGAGTATAAAAAGAGCTGCTACCGATGCTAACCGTGTCGAGTCACACTCGACATCCGAGTGCAAAAGGTTAGTGCCTGTGAAGTTCCATTTTCTGACCAATTAGTGAGGCTGAGCACAACCCCCAGCCCCCGGGCCTTTTCCTCACGTGTCTGACTGGGAGCCCTGGCCAAAGCCCTCCTTTAAGCCCTCGGCGTCTTGCCCCTCTTGTATCCTCCCAGGGCTGGGGAAGGCCCTTAGACAGCTCACCAAGCTGTCATCCGAACCTGCTCCAGGCCTCTCTGCCACTTGGGGGTGTTGGGTAGTCTCCATTCCTCATCCCCCACCCCAGCCCTGAGTCAGCCTCTCCACAAGGTAAGTCCTCGGTGGTCCCTGCACCTGGACCCTGGAGCCCTTCTCTGAGCTTCTGCAACTCTGCCTGATGGCCTTCTGCTTGCTCTGCACTCCCCCGACCCCTAGGAACCACCTCTCCCCGCTGTTCCCTGGCCTTTCCCTGTGGACAGCCTCTCCTGCCTTGCCTTGGTCCAAACCTCCTGCTTCTTCACGCAGGCACTGGGTGTCTGTAAGCACCCGTAGGATTGCCCTTCGCCGGGGGTGCGAGTGATCCTAGGAAGTGAGGAATGCCAGAGCCTCCAACTCTAAACAGACTAGTCAATGAGCCAGACCTGTCCATGGACCAGCAGCTAGTATCTTACACCCAAGACCATTCCACCATCGTCCTCATGGGCCCCTCTTCTTTTGCAGGTCGCCGGCGCCGATATGGCCGGGCAGGAGCCAAAGGCTTCAATGCCAACCGGCGGCGGAGCCGGGCTGTGCTCTACCACCTGTCCGGGCACCTGCAGAAGCAACCCAAGGGCAAGCACAAGCTCAATAAGGTGGATTGAGCACTAGGGTGTGCGTCTGGGGGTTTGGCCAGGGTAGGGACAGGCTGAGGAGATGGAGGGGGGAACTGAGACTGTCCAGGGGACCACATGGGCCCCACCAGTACTTTGGGATTGTGACTGAGGGAGGGACTGTCATATGCATGGTCCATCAAAAATACAGAGGAGAGTCTTGGCCCTGGGATCAGAGGGGCTTTTGGCTCAATCCTGGCTCCTCCCCTAAACAGCCGTGTGACCTTAGCTAAGTCACTTGACCGCCCTAATCCTCAGTCTTCTGCTCTGTAATGTGGGGACTCAGATGCCTCTGTCGGAGGTTACTTTGAGAATGCAGGGAGGGAAAGAAGGTGGAAGCCTGTCCTGGAATCTATCCAAACTCAGTCTGTACCAATTTCCTGCCATCCTGCCTGGACCTGCCCTGCCTCACTCAGAAGGTGTTTGGGGAGAAGCCAAACTTGCCTGAATACAAAGTAGCCGCCATTCGGAAGTCACCATTCATCCTGCTGCACTGTGGGGCACTGAGGGCCACTTGGGACGGCTTCATCCTGCTCGCCACCCTCTATGTGGCTGTCACGGTGCCCTACAGCGTGTGTGTGAGCACAGCCCGGGAGCCCAGCGCCGCCCGCGGCCCCCCCAGCGTCTGCGACCTGGCAGTGGAGGTCCTCTTCATTCTCGGTAGGTGTCCTCTGTGCCTCCCACCCAACCCCATGCCAGGTGCCCCTCGGGCTCCAGGGGGATAGTCCGCATGGCTTCAGTGCCCTGGCCCCCCTCCTGTGTGTGACCTGTGGGCTTTGAACTCAGACCTAGGTTCCAAATGTGTCTCTACCCCTAACGGGCTATGGCACCCTGAGCCAGTCATAGCCTCTCCAAGCCTCAGTGTCTTTCTCCGTCAAATAGGCCTAGCGGTGTTCACCTTTTAGAGTTACTACAGGTCAAGGGCCCAGGATAGTGTCACATACTGAGCTGGTGCCCAGTAAAGAGTGGCTCCTCCCCGCCCTGAAACAAGCCCCACCCGGACATTCCACAGACATCGTGCTGAATTTCCGAACCACGTTCGTGTCCAAGTCGGGCCAGGTGGTGTTTGCCCCCAAGTCCATTTGCCTCCACTACGTTACCACCTGGTTCCTGCTGGACGTCATTGCAGCCCTGCCCTTTGACCTGCTACATGCCTTCAAGGTCAACGTGGTCAGTATGGCTGGGCAGGGTGGGTTTTGGGGTGGGACAGTGGGGGCTGGCCCAGGAGTGACCTCTCCCCCACCCCCCACCTCAGTACTTCGGGGCCCACTTGCTGAAGACTGTGAGGCTGCTGCGCCTGCTGCGTCTGCTCCCGCGGCTGGACCGCTACTCGCAGTACAGTGCTGTGGTGCTGACCCTGCTTATGGCTGTGTTCGCCCTGCTCGCCCACTGGGTGGCCTGCGTCTGGTTCTATATTGGCCAGCAGGAGATTGAGAGCAGTGCATCTGAGCTGCCTGAGATAGGTACTGGGGTGGGGAGGCCGGGGTGGGGAGGGGGCTTTCGAGTGTGCATACATATGTGCCCAGGAGTGTGTCTACTCGAGTGTATGTGTGTCAGGGAAGTGTGAATGCATGTGTCTCTGTCAGGGCACGTTTGTGAGCTGGTCAGAGATGTGTAGAAGTGTGCATGTGTGTGTGCTTGTATGCGTGTGTCACAGCAACATGTGTGCAAGTAGACGTGTGTTTGTGAGAAAAATGTGGGGGTGGTATGTGTGTGTGACAGCCATCACCTCACAGTAGGCCTGTTCTCCAGCAGCTGGGCATTGTGGAGAAAGCCTGGTGGGCTGCCTGGAGGAGTCTTATTCACCCATAATGACCTCCTTGCGGCCAAACTTTTATCACATTCTTCAAGCCCCTGCCCAGTTGGAGAAGGCTGTGCAGGGAGCCAGTGCCCTCCAGGATTCCCTGATGCCTGGCACTTTCCTGCTACCTTCTCTGAAGCTCATCCCCCAACATCTCGGCTCCTAAGCCTTCTTCCCCATTCTTGTCACCTCCGGGCTGCATCTCTCTCGGCTGCTTCTCAGCCCTCCTCCAGCCTAAAACTCGGTCTTTTTCCACATCCCACCAGTGTATTCACTCTCCTTCATTTCACCTCCACTTTCACAACTCCTCCCTCTGCTTACCTCCCACTCACATCTTAACTCCTGCTAGGAGAGCTTCCAGCTCTACTTCTCATCCCAAAACGTCACCCAAAATGTCATCCAGCAGGTCACGGCGACCTTCTGGGGCCAAACCCTCATCCTCTTGAAGTCCCTGTAGCACCTGACCCTGCCAAACACGCTCTTTCGAAATGTTCTCCTCTCTGCCCTGGGCTGGGCCTCCTCCTACTCCAGCCCCTCAGCTCCGAGCTTTCCTCAGATCGCTCCCATCCTCTCACCTTGTTCTCCCTTGCAGTTCCCCTGACATTACTACGTGGACATCTTAACTTCCATTTTTTCTCTCTGATGCCAAAGCATTCTGTCTCAGCCATTTCTAACTCTCCATACTTGCAGCTCCAAAATTTAGCACCCCAGTCTTCCTCCCCTGCCCTCCAGCCCTCCAGTGACCTCCAGCAGCTGGCCTTTCGCACCAGTTCCCAGGCAGTGGTAAGAGATCAGCTGCTCAGCCTGTCATGACTGTCCACTCCTTGGTGGGATCCAGGTTGGCCTTAGAAGCCTACTCTGATCGGTTCCCAGGGATGAGGAGGCTCCTGTGAATGCTCTCTCCTTCAGCCCAGAGAGACTGACCGTGTGTAGTCCAGAGGGCCCACCTGGACATTTCCTAAGCACTGTAGTCGCTGAGCACACAGGCGCTCCAGGCAGTGTCAGCTCCTTGGCGCCTGCCCTTCCCAGAGGGGGCTGTGTGGAGGCTGCTCTGGGTTCAGATGACCATTCAATGAACATATAGCCAAGAGATGGATAACGGGACACAAAGCGCTGACCCCAAAGTGGGCTGAGACACCAAATTCCTGGTCCGCCCCTCCGTCCCCAAAGGGGACCCAGGCACCCTGGGTCTTAGTCCATGTGGCTTCTTTGTCCTGGCTACTTCACAGGGGCTGAGGAGCCGACATTGTTAACACTTTTGGCTCCCAGAGGGCTCTCAGTCCAACAGGGAGGGCCTGTGATGTGGGGGGCTGGCGGATTATTTTGTAGATATACCTGGCCATTCTTGTACCCTTGAACCTTAAGTTCCAGAGTACTTCTGTTCTATTTGGGGCTGGTACTAGTTCACATCTGGGTTGTTTCCAAGTTCTTCGGGTCATCACCTCCAACTTCTTCGTCCAGGGAACCTGGGTTGGAGTCACACCCAGACCTCCCAAAGCCCAGCCCTACTGGCCCAGCTCTGTCTGCAGGAGGCACCTTCCTGTGGCTTCCTTGCCTTGGGTCCCTGTTCCACTGCCCGTGGTGTGGACACAGAATTCCTGCCCCAGATTCCCATGAGCCCAGTGGAGGTGGGCTGGATTTTCAAAAGGCTGTGCTAAGTACTGAGGGACTCACTCAGGGCAATTCACAGCATGAAGGTCTCCAGCCTCCAGAACAGACTCTGCGGCCTGACTCTCTGTATGGAGGCCCAGGCCAAGATGAGGAGAGGCTCCTCTGCCACCCTACCCTGTGCTCCTGCTTCTGCCCCCTCCCCCTGCCCCCCACCCTCCTCACCTGGCCACTGGCTTCACCCTCCGGGCCCAGCTAATGACTGAAGAGTTTTGCATGCTCCCCTGCATTCTCACAGAACACCTCAACAGGAGGGGGAGTCTCACCTTGGCTCAGGCCTTATCACAACCCCCCAAATTCCTTGGCCTGGCATTTGATGCCCCAGTGTGAACCCCCATCTAGCTAGGCCAAGATGCTGGCCTGTACTTGTTTCCATCTTGAGATTTTGCTTATGCCTTTCCCTAGATCAGGAATGACCTCCCCCACCTCAGTTTCTTTGTATCAAAACTCTATCCATCCTCTAAGACCAAGGACAGATGTCTCCTCTTCCAGGAAGCCTTCTAGCCGTAGCCCATAGCATGTTGGTTTGAGCCCCATCGTGTGGCACTCGGGCCTTGTGTAACTCTGAGATGTAGCTCCTGCCCTGCAGGAAGCTCTTGTGGGTCCGCGCAGCTCCTGGCTCTGCAAAGGGTTGACGAATGAATGGGGGGGTGGGTGAGAGGAGGAGAGTTGGGATCGTGGGGGGCGGGCAACATGTGTAAGGTGTTGGGGAGAGTGTGGAGCAGGGGGACTAGGGTGTGTTGAGGTGGGAGGGGGCAGGTGCATGTGAAGAGGTAGGTCCCACTGCTCCCACCTCCTGCCAAGGGGAGCCCAGAGAATGTGGGGTTGATGGGGAGATTGGGATGATCTTTGGCCTCCACCCCGCCCACCAGGCTGGTCTGTGTCTGCATGTGTGCTGAGGGCCTCTGCGTGTGCCTGCCTGTCTGTGGCCTTTGAGTGTCCTCACCCGTGTGCTTGTATCCGTGTGAGTGTGTCCCCTCCCCAACCTGGGCACCAGTATGCAAGCACCTGTGTGGCCTGTGAGTGGCATGGCTGTGCCCCTGTGAACGTGCTCACATGTGTGTGCCCTTGTCCTCCTGACTGGGGAGCACGTGTATAGCCTTGGTGGTGTTTCTGTGCATGTGTATAGCCTTGGTGGTGTTTCTGTGCATATCCATGTTGCTGTGCTTGAGAACATGTGTGTGAAGTTGCGTGGTGTGTGTGGTTGTGGGGAGGGGTGAGGCAAGTTCAAAGACGAGTGGACAGGGCAGAGGAGGTGGCCTCACCCATCCAGCCCTGGAACAGTGGTCCGGGATTAGTGCCAGCTGCGGGGAGAGGGTACAGCGCTCCTTACTCCATCCTCGGCACCAACAGACGCCAGCTGGGGAGATGGCAGCCTTAGCCCCAGCCTCGTGTGCTGTCTTGCTGAGGGCTGAGGGGATGGAGAGGAGAGCTGGGCCGGCCGAGGAGGAAGGTGGAGGGAAACCATGGCGTAGATCTGTATCCACATGTCCCACCCCGGGGCTACCAGCAGGCATACCTGCACCCACAGCGTGGCATGCTGTCCTGACTCAGGCCCCTGCCCCCTTCCCAGGCTGGCTGCAGGAGCTGGCCCGCCGGCTGGAGACCCCCTACTACCTGGTGGGCCGGAGCCCAGCTGTAGCGAACAGTTCTGGCCAGAGTGACAACTGCAGCAGCGAGGCCAACAGGACGGGGCTGGAGCTCCTGGGCGGCCCGTCACTGCGCAGTGCCTACATCACCTCCCTCTACTTCGCACTCAGCAGCCTCACCAGCGTGGGCTTCGGCAACGTGTCCGCCAACACGGACACGGAGAAGATCTTCTCCATCTGCACCATGCTCATCGGGGGTGAGGCCTGCCATCTCTGGGACCGCTCCCAGACTTCCGGCCCCAGGTGGCCCCTCCCTCTCCACCTCTCCCAGGTTCCCAAGGGTCTTCCCAGAAGTCCTTCCATTTTAGGGGCCCAAGGAACTTGAGGCCAAGGCCAGGAGAGCCCACTGGCTGCAGGCCTCCATGCCACAGAGCACAGCCCTGTGCCTTTCCCAGGAGCCTGTGCAGGATGGAGGGGGGCGGCAGGGCAGGACAGATGTGTGCAGCATGGTGTCAGTCAGGCTGGGCCAGGCCAGTCCTGGAGGTGACCCCCTCTCGCCACCCTCCCCAGCCCTGATGCACGCGGTGGTGTTTGGGAACGTGACGGCCATCATCCAGCGCATGTACGCCCGCCGCTTTCTGTACCACAGCCGCACCCGCGACCTGCGCGACTACATCCGCATCCACCGCATCCCCAAGCCCCTCAAGCAGCGCATGCTCGAGTACTTCCAGGCGACCTGGGCCGTGAACAACGGTATCGACACCACAGAGGTGCGCAGACCTCCAGGGCTGGCCCTTCTAGCCTTTGCTCCTTCAAGGGGTGTGCAGTTGGTCTAAGGTTCTCAGGAGTGGGCTGGGAGGCAAGGAATGCAGAATTCTGGCCTCCCTGCCTTCGCGCTCTCTTGGGGGGGACAGCAGCATGGGGCAGAGGGCAGCCAGGAAGGCTTGGAGGCCCCTCTCCACTCTTGTTAGGTCTGGAGGAGGAAAGCTGGGCTGCTCATGGAGGGGCCAGAGTGGCTGAGAGGGAGACAGAGAGCCCCTCAATGACCAGTCCCTGTGGGGCAGGTTGGAGGCTGCCTCCCTTTCTGCCACCCCAACCCTTTCCTCTGCTCCCCACCTGCAGCTGCTGCAGAGCCTTCCTGATGAGCTTCGAGCAGACATTGCCATGCACCTGCACAAGGAGGTCCTGCAGCTGCCGCTGTTTGAGGCGGCAAGCCGAGGCTGCCTGCGGGCGCTGTCCCTGGCCCTGCGGCCCGCCTTCTGCACGCCGGGCGAGTACCTCATCCACCAAGGCGACGCTCTCCAGGCCCTCTACTTCGTCTGCTCCGGCTCCATGGAGGTGCTCAAGGGTGGCACCGTGCTTGCCATCCTAGGTTTGTGAGGGTGGGGGAGAGGGCTTGTGGGAGGCAGATGGCCCATGTGCAGAAAATCCAGAGAGGGGACCCAGGCAAGGCCACCTGGAGAGAGAGCCAGGATGGAGCCAGGAGTAGCCACGGAGCAGCCATGGAGCCCTGGGAAAAGTTCAGCGTGGGCCTGGTGACCATAAGGTGGCAACACAAGGAGGTGGAACCGATTTAGAGGTGTCAGAGGCCAGAGTGAGTGGAGGACCAGTCTTTCATATATGATGGGAGACGGGTGAGCAGCACTTTCTGACGAGGAGGAAATTCAAATGCTGAGGATGTACGTGCTGGAGAGTGTTCAGGAAGGGCTGGGAAGTTATCTTTGTGGGCCTCCCACCACCATTGGGCCAGGGAGAGAGATGCCACTCCCCCAGGGCAGATGACAGCAAGCCCAGGGCCGTGAGGGATGACAGCAGAGCTCGGACGCAGCGTGTGTACTCCTTTCTTGGAAAAGGAAAGAGGTGAAGAGGAAGGATCCACTCCTAGACAAGGAAGAAGAAGCTGCAGTTATGGAATCAGCATCATAATAGTGCTGACGCCAGGGTCTCACAGCCGGGCCGGCTTGCACCTTCCTCTCAAGCAAACCTCAAAACCTAGGGGGAGGAAGTGTTGTTATTTCTATTTTACACAGAAGGAGACAAAGGTTCCCAGAGGTTAATGAACTGACAGGCTGGCTTAGAGCTTGTCTGCCCAGCTGTAAACCTCAGGCTCCATACACTGTGCTTCCAGGCGCTCTGCTCTGTGGAGACGGCACTGAAGAAAGGGCTTTGTTTCAGGATGCCCTGACGTGCAGCACATCGGAGCATCCGGGAAACACGGCTGCATGGCACCTGGGCTGTGAGGCTGCCTGCAGGGACCCCAGAGGGCCTTGCACACGGGAAAGGACTGGGCGGAAAGGAGGTGGCACCTAACCACAGCCGAATCCTCAAGCAGCCACGCACTTGTAGACTCTGTGGGGACAGGTGATGCCTGGGGCAGCTACGGTGTGTACTCATCTGGAGAACCAGGATGACCAGATGCCGGCAGCTACTATGTGTCCATCCTCTCTCCCTCGAGGAGGAGGATGTTCCGACAGGAAACAGGTCTTGGAACTGAGAGAGGGAGAGGCTGCTTCACCCTTCACCTGTGTCATTCTTGAGTTTGGCTTCTGGGCCAGAGGCAGTTGGTGCCAGGACTCTGAGCAGACAGAGTTAATGGCTGCTCACATGTGTCTGTCGGTCCTTGAGAACTTGTGGGGAACTGGAGAGATTCAGAAGGGTGAAAAGACAGATTTTGATCATTGCAGACTGGTCACCCCAAAGCAAGATTGTCAAGTGGATTATTAAACAGATGGCTTCAGCTTGCAGCGAGGAAGCAGTGTGGCTGGGAGCTGGCATGAGTCCTGCAAGAACATGTCTTCACTGATGCCAGGCACCAGATCTCAGAATAGCCACGTTCAGAATTGAGACAGAACCTCAAGAATGACCACCGCCTTCACCCCGGGCCTTTGCCTCCAGAATGTCCCCAGCACCGGGACTTATTTCACCTTTGACCCGTCCTGTCCCTGCCCATATGATCCGAACGAACTGTTTCCTCTGTTGACTTGGCCGCTGTGGGTGCCCAGAGAATGCCTGGTTCCCCGTGACCTGGTTCGCTGCTTTGCCTTCATCCAACCTCCCACCTGCTTCCTTAGTTGAACATCCAGTGCCTCCTGCCTGCTCCTGGCAGCTAAGGCCCACCGTTCATCTAGCAATGTCAACTCTGGCCCCTCCCTGAATGTATGAACCAACAGCTAAGCATGTGCAAACTCCGTTGCGGGGGAGGAAGAAGGCAAGCCAAAGAGGTGGGTTGGACTATGGTGTCAGGAGGATCTTGATGAGCTTGAGCGGGAGGCTCTGCTGAGCTGCCAGCCTGGAGGGTGGTCGCTGGTCCCTGAGACCACTGGCACCGAACTCTGTCCTTGCTCCTGTCCTGTTTCTCATTTTTATCTCACCTCCTGGATGAAGACAAGAAATAGACACTTATTCTATTTCCAGATGACACACATGAGGAGAGAGCGCTCATTCATCAGATGATCAAACACTGAGGTCCAAACAGCTCTCAGAAGGAGCCGGAAGGATGGCCTGATACCAAGAAAATAAGATTTAACAGTGATGCATTCTGTCTTAAGTTGGAGCAAAAGTCCATGAACGTTTAGGGTTCTGCCGGCAGCATGAGGCAGCCCACGGCGCGGTGGCAATGATCCACCTTCCTGAAGGATAAGGAAACCCTTTCTAATCTTGTGAACTGACTGGCTGTGGCTGAGCTGGCTGTGAGGGCAGTGAGTGCCCTGTCCAGTCCCGGATGGCACACCGTCCCTGTTGGAAGGATCCACAGGGGACTCTTATGGGCAGGGGAGGAAAGGAAATGAATTTTGATTGATGGCCTATATGTCAGGCACTTCATCTCCACTAACTTATTTAATCTTCACCACATCCCTGTTCAGAGACACCGCATTTCATTGATTCTAAGACATACATTTTTCCCCACCATTTAACATTTCTGAGATTGGGATACAGATTTACAATCACTGTCAGCCAGGCGGCAGAGTCAGCAGGTGGTGGGAAACCCTTCATTGACACCTGCTGGTAAGATCAAGAAAGCGCCACAGCCTCAGTTCAACACAGGATCTATTGTAGAGACGGCATCAGGGCTCCCAGTTCATGACCGCCTGGCATTTTCACTGCCACCTGGGCCACTAACCTGCTGGTTCCACACTGTTCCCGGATAAGCTACACCCGAATCAACTGTGAGGCTGGAAAACATCAGATTGTGGGGTCTCCCGTAGATACTCTGATTCTGTAGATAGGAATGGGGCCCGGGAGTCTGACTGTTTTAACTTCCCCAGAGCATGCTGATCCCGGGGCAGGCCGGGAGCCACTAGAATTGGTGACTGCTCACTGGTCTCAGGTAAAATTTGGATGTGTGTCAGCACAGTGGCTTTGATCCCATGTGCTGGAGCACCTGGGTCACAGTGCGGCCAGGGCCCAGCCCTCTGCTCCTCTCTGTCCTGGCCCCACAGAGGGGGTCTGGCTGGAAAGCCCTCAGCCCATGAGGAGAGCTCAGCAGCCTCCATTTGACTTCCCTCCATAGAGGCCGAGGGGCAGGCTCACTGACCTCTGCTTCCTCTCCCCAGGGAAGGGTGATCTGATCGGCTGTGAGCTGCCCCGGCGTGAGCAGGTGGTCAAGGCCAATGCCGATGTGAAAGGGCTGACGTACTGCGTCCTGCAGTGTCTGCAGCTGGCTGGGCTGCACGAAAGCCTGGCACTGTACCCCGAGTTTGCCCCTCGCTTCAGCCAGGGCCTCCGAGGGGAGCTCAGCTACAACCTGGGTGCTGGCGGAGGCCCCACGGAGGTGAGGATGCTGGATACGTGCATGGAAGAGGCTGGGGTGCCAGGGAGCCTGGTGGGGTGAGCAGAGGCTGGGGGTTTTGGAGGTGCTGTGTTAGTACATGGCCTGGATGAACACCCCCCGCACATGGTAGGGGTATACATTCTCCCTGCCCCTTCACACCCACACTCTGTCCTTTAGAGCCCAGCCATGCTCAGCCACCGCTCCCAGTTTTCCCTGGCCCATCTCAGACAGCCTGGCCTCCAGAGCGAGGTCTTAGGGGAGGGCCCCGAGCCCACTGGTACCAGAAAAGGAGCCTGTAGGCCTAAGAGGAAGGATGGCACCACAGGGCAGGGCGGCGGCCACACACAGCCACCAGGCCACCTCTGAAGAAAGCCCTGCATCTATCCCGCTTCTTCACAGTGAAATAAAACTCAGAGGGGCTTTTGAATTTTCCTGACTCATGTCACAAATTCCAAACCAGTTTTTAGTACTGTGTTCTCTTAGATAGTTCAGTTAGCCTAAGGCACCAAGCCATACTTGGCTAGAATTTTGAGGGGCTTGGTGGCTTGTGCCAGCAGGAAAGCAGCCCTCCCCTCCCCAACTGAGCTTCTTCCTCAGTAGGGTGAGGTCAGGGTGGGGGAGGTGAATGGAGCATCAGATAAGCCCAGTTCCCTGTCCCCCACTGTTCCCAGGCAGACACCAGCTCCCTGAGTGGCGACAACACCCTCATGTCCACACTGGAGGAGAAGGAGACAGATGGGGAGCAGGGCCCTGCGGCCTCCCCAGCCCCAGCTGATGAACCCTCCAGCCCCCTGCTGTCCCCAGGCTGCACCTCCTCATCCTCAGCCGCCAAGCTGCTGTCCCCGCGCCGAACTGCACCCCGGTCCCGTCTAGGTGGCAGAGGGCGGCCAGGTAGGGCGGGGGCTGAAGCTGGCCCCTCTGCACACCCTCGGAGCTTAGAGGGGCTGCAGCTGCCCCCTGTGCCGTGGAATGTGCCCCCGGATCTGAGCCCCAGGTGAGCAGGCGCTGGGCCAC
This sequence comes from Cnephaeus nilssonii, assembly GCF_951640355.1. NCBI lineage: Eukaryota > Metazoa > Chordata > Mammalia > Chiroptera > Vespertilionidae > Cnephaeus > Cnephaeus nilssonii. Next base: position 47,456,783 of record NC_137077.1, read on the forward strand.
TACACTTGGGCAGAGATAGTGCTGATAGGACTAGGGCCCCGGCCACACACCCCTGCCCTGGGTGCCCATCCCTCCATCCTAACCCTCCCAGCCTCCTCCAGGAAGCTCTCCTTGACTCCTCCATTTCCCTGCTGCCTCCCCCCTCCCCCGTTCATACAAGTACACGCTCTAACCGGCTACGCCTCCGGAGTTCCCATACCCCCCATTCATAACTCAGCTCAGAACTCTCCTGCTGTTTAATGTCTCTCAATCTTGGATCCCCAGCGAAACTGCAATCTCCTAGGAGAAGGGACATCTCATATTACCTTTCTCTTGGGGTCCCAAGCTCCCTGTCCCGGCTCCAGAGTCCTGTAACTTCTATATGAGGACACTGGGGTATCTTGTCCCAAGAAACACCGCAGTGGCTACCTGTCGATTTACTGTCCTGGTGCCTGTGTCCACAGGGTAGTAGATGGCATTGAGGATGGCTGTGGCTCCGACCAACCCAAATTCTCCTTCCGCATGGGGCAGTCTGCCCCAGAATGTAGCAGTAGCTCCTCCCCTGGACCAGGTACTGGGGCCCGGTGCTTGGGGGGTGGGCAGGGCACTCCCTTTGCCCTGTGAACCTCTGAGAAACCAACAGGATACAGAGGTTGCCTAGAAGCCCTCCTCCCCTCCCCCACTGCATGGTATGGGCAGGGAGTTTGGTGGTTAAGACCAGCACTTGGTGGTGGAGGGTGGCTGGGAACGGGGTTTGGATCTCTGCTGTCAGCGCTCTAGCAGTGTGACCTTGGTTCTCGCCTCAGCTTCCGGTTTGTAAAATGGTTGTGTGCATGTTAAATAAGATAATGTTGCTAAGACCCCTAGCACATCTTTTGGCTCACTGGCAGGGTAGAGGGCTGAGGCAGAGTTAAAAACGGCCCCCAGCCAAGCCATGCAGCCCTGGGTGTGGACCAGGTAATGAGCTCCCAGGAGTGTCCACGTCCCTGGAGGACAGAACAAGAGACAGGCACAGAAAGCAGCTTCCTGAGAAAGCATGGGGCAGGGTGTCTGAGGCTCCCTGGCAGTTTGGGCAGAATTCATTAACTTGGGCCCTTTCTGTACTAACTGGGGCAGAGGCCTGGACCCTGGCTAGTAACCTCATCCTACGGTCCACAGAGAACAGCCTGCTTACCCTCCCCCTCGGACCCAGTGAGGCGAGTAACACAGACATGCTGGACAAGCTTCGGCAGGCTGTGAGTGAGGGGGACGTGGAGGGAGGGCAGGGAGACTGCTGTTGTGTAGGCCCTGACTCCACTCTGACCTTCCCTCTTCCCTCCGTGAAGGTGATGGAGCTGTCTGAGCAGGTGCTGCAGATGCGGGAGGGACTGCAGTCCCTGCGCCAGGCAGTGCAGCTCCTCCTGGCGCCCCATGGGGAGGGCCCATACCCTCAGGCATCAGGAGAGGGGCCACGCCCAGCCAGCACCTCTGGACTCCTGCAGCCTCTGTGTGTGGACACGGGGGTATCTTCCTACTGTCTGCAGCCCCCAGCTGGTTCTGTCTTGAGTGGGACTTTGCCCCACCCTCGTCCTGGGGCCCCTCCCCTCATGGCACCCTGGCCCTGGGGTCCCCCAGCATCTCAGAGCTCCCCCTGGCCTCAAACAACAGCTTTTTGGACCTCCACCTCTGAATCAGAGCCACTAGGCTCAGGAGAACTCTGCCCAGAGCCTAGCACCCCCGGCTCGCCGCCTCCTGAGGAAGAGGCTAGGACTGAGCCCCTGGATCCTGTGAGCCAGGCCGAGGCTGCCAGCACTGGAGAGCCCCCACCAGGGTCAGGGGGCCTGGCCTTGTCCTGGGAACCCCACAGCCTAGAGATGGTGCTTATTGGCTGCCATGGCCCTGGCACGGTCCAGTGGACCCAGGAAGAAGGCACAGGGGTCTGACTGCCAGCACCAAAACTCATTGTTGCCAGATATGCTGCCATCTGCTGCTTTGCCCAACCTGGGGATACAGGAAGGGTGGCAGCCACCCCCGGGGACTCCGGGCTGCCTGCTGGCTCAGGGCAGGAGCCTGCGAGCCAAGGCCTGGCCCTGGGCTCCCGTGGAGGGTGGGCTGGAGCCTCAGGGACAGGCCCCAGGCTAGTAATGTTGTGGCCCCTTCTTGTGGGTCCCCTCCTCAGCCTGCTCCCCTGACCTCGTCTCCTCCTGCAGGCTGGGAGACAGAGGCCTGAGGCCCAGGAGGGAGGTTCTGCCATCCCCTGCATGTGCCCCTGACTCACCTGTCCCACATTTTTTATATTAAAAAGTAATAATGAAAGAAACTACTTTGGAACTCAGTGCTTTTTATTTACAAAAGAAAAGTAATACAGTAAAAGTCTGTAGCTAATCAGCTTGGAGACACGGATTAGGAATCTGGGGCGAGGGGAAGGTAGTCTGCTGAGAGAGGGGCTCTGGCTCTAAGGGAGCTGCAGAGTCCCAGCCTCTAGGGGTTCCTGAGGGCCAGCCCCAAACCCTCTCCCCCGCCCCACCCCATCCCAGCAAAGGCTCAGATCAATGGGCTGTCAGTGGGGTCTCTCGCTACCCACTCTGGTTTTTCCAGGAGCCCGAGTTCCCAGCTCTAGGTAGGGAGCTGGAATGGCAGGGGAAACTGAGGCCAGAGAGCCCATGGGTCCTGCCACCACACCTCACTGTGGGGTGATCTTGGCAGCCTCAGCCCGGATAAGGGCAATGAGGTCTTGGTTGATGAGGAAGACGAATCGCAGGCTGGCAATCTATAGGCAGGAGAGAAGGGTGGCTGAGGACAGAGGTGGGACTGGAAGCCAGGCCCACATAATGGCTCACCACACCCCAGGCAGGTCTCACTGTGGCCTCTCCACCTCCTTCCCAGCTCACCTCCACCACGGAGTTATTGCTGAGGCGCCATTTGGAGCCACACAGCACCGGCCGTCCATCGATATAGATGGGCCGCCGACCTTCATTGGCAATGAAGAAATCACCGTTGTTTTTCAGTTTGATGACACCTATGGCACAGAAGAAAAAGGATGGTGTGGTGGGGGAAGACCAGAAAAGAGCCCAGAGCCCCCATGTACCCTTTCTGATTCCTTGGGGTGGGCTAGAAGGCACCCAGGACTCCCAGATTAGAGATCTAGAAATGCCAGCTCATCCATGAGAGTTTCCACAGAGACCACGCCCCAAGGCTGCAGAGGGCAGCGAGAAACCAGGAGAGACATCCTCACTGCTTCCTGTTGGTACCTTGCTTCCGGGAGATCTTCCAAGCTGGACCCTCCAGAGACAGGTCCACGTCAATCTGGTTATCCTTGGTTGCCCTCCCCAGGGTGATCTGGGGAAATGCAGCAGGTGAGGGCTAGCAGCCGAGGACTGGGGGATGGGTCCACACAGGCCAGGGAAAGAGGAGAAATCAGGGACCAGACACAGAAAGGGCCTGAGGGGAAGGCTGATGGAGAAGGGAAACAGGAGGGGGAACGGGATGGAGCTGGGCCTGCCTCACCTCTCTCGAGCGCATCAGGTACCGCACCATGCGGCCCCGTAGCACTGCCAGTGTCTGGTTGTCGAAGTCCGGAGAGCTCATGCCTGGGGAAGGAGCAGCTTGTGTGGGGGAGAGCCCAGCCTTTAGGGCGACAGGGCAGAAGGCAGGGAGCCAGGGCAAGGTCTACTGAGGGAAAGGAAGATGCACCTAGCCAGGCAATCACAGGCGCTCAGGGTGGGGTGAAGAGAGAAGTGTGCCCCTCCTGGTCCCCTGGCCTCCTCACCTGTGATGCTATCTACAAGCACCTGCCACTTATGCAATTCCTGTTCCAGCTGACGAATCTCTCGCTTCTGGCGCCGGTCAGCCACTGTCAGCTCTGGGGTGAGTTGGGGTGGTAAGGAGGGACACACCAAAGTCACCAGCACCGAGTACTGGTCCTCTCTGTTCAGGCAGGAGCTTCCACCCCCTTCCTGTCCCCACCAGGGCACACTCACCATGTTCCAGGACCTCATCTCGCATGTCCCTGAGAGGTGGAAAGAGAAGAATGAATGAGGTTCCACTCCCAGCTCACCTGCCATCACCATCAGGTACTCCTCGGCTCATTAGGACCTCCCTCAGCCAGTCAGCCCAGTGGCCCAGGAGGCTGCTTCTCTGGTCTCCGCCTAGCCTTCTTCCTGGGGGGCCTGGGGGAGTAAGGTGCTGTGGGAGTGTGAGGGTTGAGCGGAGAGACTAGGTGCCAATCGCTACAACTGGAGCTTGAGGCTGAAACTGGGCTGGGCTCTGTTCTCTGCAGCAGGAAAGGCAGGGCCACGTAACCTGAGCACTCTGCCCCAGGGGGAACACTCGGTTCTCTGCACCCTGCCTGTGGCCCCAGCCACTCACTTGAGCTTACTGTCATCAATCAGGTCCTCTGCATCGGAGAAGTTCAGCACCTGGTCCCCCTTGGGCAGCGGCTGCACTGAACAAAGGACGGAGGGAGGGTCAGCACCGATGCTACTACCAACCTCCAGCTGCTGAGCAGACCACTGAACTGAGGGGACACACTGTAAAGACTGAGCCTGTGGGATCAGCTCGTGCTGAAATGAACAAAAGTTAATCCAGTACAGGTAACAGAGTGCATGTCAGATTAGGCTGCCTGCTAATTTGGCACAAAGCATGCCTGGGGTTAATGGAGGGCAGAGATGCTTCTGCAAAGGTAAGGGAATTAAGTTTGACCTTCCGTGTGGGCTTTTCTGGTGTGTGAAGGGCTCTCACACAGCCTTGAACTACTGTAAATATGGAGAAGGCACTGCTATTAGTTCCATTTTACAGATAAGGAAATGGACACAGGAGGGAAGGTTCATCTCTGAGACTCTAGTTTAGGACAGAACCAAGATTCAAGCTCTGCTTTCCTGATTCCAAACCCAAAAACCAAAGCATCACGTGCTCCTGAACATTTCCTGCCGCCCTCGGCGAGGGGCTGAGGCACTAGCCCATTTAGAAAGGATGTGCTAAAAGGAGTTACCCTACCCTAACCAGTGTTTTCCAACTGTGAGTCTTACCGTGTTAATGAGTTGTGAAATTAGTTTCATTTCTTCCAAATGAGATGGACATAGGATAATATCAGAGCCCATTAGATATGTTCAGGATAAATATTGTTTCATGAAAGTTTCTCAGTTTTTTCCTAGTCACAATGTGAAAGGGACCGGGGCCTCCAAAATCTGAGAACTTCTGCCTTAAGGCTGGCTGTTCCCACAATTGCCAGTGTCTGTTCAGTAGCAGCTCCCACTAGCTAGAGGCTGTGAAACTGTCGGTTGAGGAGTTTGACAACACTGGGTGTCCTCACCGCCTGCCAAACGTTCCCTCCACCACCACACCGGCCTCCTTAGGTCACACTGTATGGGGAGATGGGGTGGGGTGGTCACTGCCACCAAGTCCCTCCCCGACCACAGCTGCCTGAAATTCCACCAACCTAATATTCAATTGACTTAACAACTAACCAGTGTGCATTCCCTGTTCCTAGGGACTCCTAGTTCTAAATAGCAAAGAGAAATCAAATACCCACATAAGAACTCTTGGAGAGAAAAATTAAACCTTTAAGTTAGCAAATAAGCTTACACAAAATAACTTTCAAAATAGTGACAAAGGAGCTAGCTATAATAGCAAAAATAAATTTATCCAGTATCCATTCTCTCTGTGGGAATTCAGTGATATTTGGGCCGGAGGAAGCAGATTTAGATGCTGCAGGAATAAAGTGGGCTGCCTGTTGGGCACGAAATTCAGAGATCCTTAGGAAAGAATGATAGGCCTCCCCCTGACAAGATTTCCTAAAATCCTCTTGTAGGAATGTCTTTAAATAGCCAGAGCTGCAGGACCCAGATGGTAAAGTGAAGGGCATGACCAAAGTTTCCTTTTCACAACAATGTGAACAACAATGTAGACGGCAACGGGCAATAACATTTAGGAAGTAAGAGCAGCGTGTGCTGTATTATGCAAGTCTGACCCTGAATCTCAAATCCAACTGAAGCATTTCCTGCAGTTTAATCAGACTGCTTTCCTGAACAGTCACTAGGAGTGAGAGTTTTACTGCTGAGGGAAGAGATGAAGCAGGGAGCATTCTGGCCCTTGGGGAAGAAGGACAAAAGGACTGGGTGTGAAGTCCCAGTGGGGGTTCTGAATGGCCCGAAGGCAGCCTGGCAGCACTGACTGTTGGTGGGAGGAGAGGCAGTGAGTGAAAGGTGAAGAGAGGGAAGGGCATCATCTCTTGGGTGGGAAATGGGGAAGGGTGAGCAGTGAGGAGGCTGTTCACATTTTGCTCATACTTGAATGTTATTCATGAAGATTATATTAACATATTACTTATCCTATATAATCAAGAGGTAATATGCAAATCGACCCTCACGCTCTCATGTCACGAGATGGCCGCCCCCACAAGATGGCCACCCCCACATCGTCACAAGATGGCCAGCAGGGAAGGGCAGTTGGGGGCAACCAGGCCTGCAAGGGAGGGCAGTTGTGGGGGACCGGGCCAGAAGGGGAGGGCAGTTGGGGGTAATCGGGCCAGAAGGGGAGGGCAGTTGGGGGCGACCAGGCCTGCAGGGGAGGGCAGTTAGGTGTCAATCATGCTGGCAGGGGAGCGGTTAAATGGCAATCAGGCTGGCAGGGGAGCAGTTAGGGGGCTATCAGGCTGGCAGGCAGAGTGGTTAAGGGCAATCAGGCAGGCAGGCGAGCGGTGAGGAGCCAGCAGTCCCAGATTGTGAGAGGGATGTCCGACTGTCAGTTTAGGCCTAATCCTGCAGTCAGACATTCCCAGAGGGGTCCCAGATTGAAGAGGGTGCAGGCTGGGCTGAGGGACACCCCCCAGTGCCCGAATTTTGTGCACCGGGCCTCTAGTGTAATTATAAAATGCCCAAAACCAACAGAAGTGATAGACAACTGCCATTTAGACATTTTGCCCAGGATTCCAAGCAATTTTGGCTGAAATTACCCTTGCCATGAAGCTGAAGACCATTCCAGCTACTGTCCCTCCCTCTAGAAGGAACTGGTTTTTGCTGCAAAGAGAGGTGAACCAGACACTGGGAGCCATTGAGGAACTTATTACAGGGCACGTGAAGGCAACTGTGCCCAGAATACTCACACATGCATACCCACTCTGCCAGTTCACGGGGCCAGTTACCTGTCTGGTCCTCCAGCAGGTAATACTGCTTCATGAGCTGCCAGTGGGCCTGCAGAGCCTTGGCAGTACGGGCCAAGTAGAAGGCATCAGGGTGTCTGTGCAGCAGGTCCTGGAAGGTCTCTAAGGTGGGCTGGCTGGTCTGGAGGGCAAGAAGCATGCTCTCTCTAGGCACCTAGGTTTTCTCACTCTTGCCTTTCCACCCCACCCTTGCCCACCCCCAAGCCCATTCCCACCAGGAGCCAGAAGAAGCTATGGCTGTCCAGGGAGCCAGGCTCGCCTCTTCCCGAGTACCCTGTCCATAAGGTTGTGTGGATGTGCACGAGCATGTCTCCAGGCAGTGGGGTCTCCCCACATCAGTTTTCTAGTTCAGCGGTTGCCAACCGGTGGTCTGTGAGGTCCGAAAGGTTGGCGACCGCTGTTCTAGTTAGTCCAGCTCCCACCCTGCCCAGCCCCTTCATCAACCTTACTAGACCTCATCCTTACCGATCCCACTTTGCTGAGCAGCTGTTCCTCAGCCTTGCTGAACAGGGCCTTGCTCTGGATGGCGGCTATGGCCTCTGGGTGCAGCTGCCTCATTGCCTGGCAGGCCAGCCTAGGTAGGCAGGGAGGAGACAGGTCAGGGCAGTGTTGAAGGGAGGGTGTTAAGCAATCTAAGGTTCCTATTTCCCCCAAAGCCTGCAGGTCTTTGAGATGCAGGAGGAGGCCAGGCCCTCAGTAGGAAGAGCCCAAGGCTTAGCATGGTCTCATGGGTTTGTCCAAAGTACGAACAGGCAACTCAAGAAACAAGTCCCTGTGTTCAACCCAGTGAAGAGATTCAAAGGCACAGCCCCCTTGGGGCCAGTCCTGAGGAAGATCCTAAATCCAGCTGAGGCTCTCTCGCCAAGACCTTTGTCCTTCTTGGCCAAAGCTGCCACCCATTAGCCACTGCCCAGCACTTCCTCTTTCTCACACTGAGCCCTGTCTGTTTCCTGGTATATAGGGCCATGGCTAAAGCTTAAGCAGTGCCAGCGGCTGTGGAGTAGAAGACAGGTGTTAAGCATCCAACAAATTTGGATGACATTAAATGAAGTAACCGAGGAGGAAGAGTGTGTGGTGCATGTGTGCACAGGTTTATTTGGAACTCGGGGTGCTAAAATTAGAAGGAATTGTGGGTGATCTGTGTGGAAAGGTTGGGAGGTGACTTGCCTCAAACCACTATGCACACAGTGGTAGAACCAGAGCTCCCCTCGCTCATTTGGGTGCTTTCTCCTATTCTACTTCCTGGACTTCTAGATCCCTTGCTCCTGAAATCAAGCCAGAACTAGCAGGGTTGGCAGCAGGAAGAAGCTTCCCTCTAAAGCCTGAGGATGCAAGGCAGGAGCCCTAACTCCCAGAACCCCTCTTTGGGTCCCCTCCCCAACAACCTCTTTGGGCCCTTATGCAATTCTCTTTGTTCCAGGGGCCAAATTCTGGTACCCCCAGTACTTCTCCACTGCTGGAGCCAGCCCCACTCACTTGGAGATGACAGGATCGTAGAGCAGGGCGTACCAGCGCTCCTGGACTTCCCGAAGGGTGAAGCGGCAGCTGAACTTCACACCCAGGTGGACCGATGTCAGGTCATTGGTCTGCAAGGCCCCAGAGGGGTTTGCTTCAGCCTTACTGCTGGAAAGAAACCCTTCCCTTGCCACCCACAGGGCACTACTGGGCTAGTTGGGGGACACTGGAGGCTGGGGGAGAAAGAGTGACAGGAAAACGGTGGTGGGAAGTACTACCTGCAACACAGCATTGATGAGCAGGAGGTCATCAGCAGGCTTCCAGCGGCCCAGATCCTTGGTCACCTGAAGTGGCTGTTTGCTCTTTTTTACACGCTTGGTGATTCCAGGAGTGGGGGCTGGGCTGGGCGGCACAGGAGTGCTGGGGGCCTTGGACACCTGGGCAGAGGACAAGAACACAGTGAGCTCAAAGCCAGCATCAGGGCAGCTGGTCTTCAAGAGACAGCCCCAGCCCCACTCAACAATAAGCAGCATAGGCAGGGAGCTAGTTTTCTAACACCTGTTCCCACCAGAGCACTTCTACATAGTCCTTGACCATATGGGGTCTTCTCTTTACTGGTAGCACCCCCAACCCCAGAGTAGAGGGTGGGTGAGAGGATACCAGGAAAACACTCTTACTGGTACAGTGTCTGGGGCCAGAGCAATGCCACCTGGGGATTATTTTTACACCCAGCAATGCTGGGAACAGGCTGTCTGCTCCTAGAATAGATGCATGCTCCATGCCTCCCACACAGAATGTGATACAGGATGCATTGAAGGGAGGGGGGGAGGGATAGAGAACAAGAAAGAGGGAGTAGGAGGAGATAGGTTCCCGGGAGGGAGGCATCTGAGGTAGTTTGGTCCTCTCATAGCATCCTCTGAAGAACTCTTGCCACTGACAGGTTATAGGGAAACTCATGCCAGCTGACAAATTGTGGTCCTGGACCCCATCTTTTCCCTCCCACCTCCTTGCCACATCTCCCAATTCCTCACCTTCTTCTTCTCACTAGAGGAGGGTTCACTCCCAGAACAGCGCCCTGGTTCCACCCCACTGGCCCCCTTTGCCCGGGTAGAGGACTTGGCCAGGCTGCTCTCCACCAGCTCATCATCAAACTTCTTCCTCTTGATAAACCTGTGGAGAATCCTACCCAGTGAGCAATCCTGCCCCCTCCCAAACAACCACTTACACCATGCCTCCAGAACAGAGCAGGTTCCCAGCTCAGTGGATGGGGCATGACACTGCTGTGCCCCACCCCTCTGAGACAAAAGAGTACTGTACCACAAAGATTTCATGTCAAAGACCCGAGATCTCCCTCCCTTGCCCTCTGTCAGGGATTTAGTAGGAACAGGAAAAGCACAAGGCTCTGCCAATTAGGCCTCTAAGGGTCTCAGGTAGTCATTCCCAACAGGGATGAAGGCATGCAGTGCCTAATGCCCCTGTTCAGTCCCTGGCCATCCGAATCCTTACTACCTGGAGGAGCTTCTCCTTTTAGGGATGGTGCCCAAGGCCTGTGAGGAGGCTCGCTTCTGCCCTGCCAGTGACTCTTCATCCTCTGAGCGGCTGGCAGTGCCTGATGCCATCAGGGATGAATCTAGTAGCCCCTGAGAATCTAGAAAAAGAGAAGTAGTGAACTCAGACCTCCTAAGTGCCTAGCAGAGCCCTGAGCCTCTGCTCATAGGTCTTCTCAGCCCTCCCCCTCCCCTGCTTCCTTGACACTTGAGGTTTTAAGGTGGGAATTCCTTGGCCATCCAGATCCCATCTGGGCTCAGACCTGGCCCAGACCTTCCACGCTGGGCAGTTCTCCCGGTGCCACGTGTCATGTCGTGCAGCACATGGTGCTCAGGTCAGACTGGTGATGACGACACACCGGGCTCTGGGCATAACTGCTCCCTCTGCCATCAAAATGCAGCCATGCCAAAGAGCAGCAGCTCAACAGCAAGTCAGTCAATTGGCCTCTGCCGAGAGGTATGTGGGTGGTGCTGGCCCAGGGGGAGGTGGCAATGCCCAGCCAGGACGGAAAGCCAGGCACGGGGTGGAATCAGCAGGTGCTTGGTGCCCAAACGTTTGGGGAGCTGGCCCGGCCTCATACTACCTTTGTCCATCCTCTTACAGTCCCAAAGCCACCGGTTCCAAACCACAGGGCTAGGAGGAAGCGTCCCACAGGCTCATCCAAGGATTCTGACCAGGTGAGCTTAGAGGCTGAGAGGAGATTCTGCAAAGGAGAAATGAGGCTCCATAAGGCTCAGGATTCCCACTGGCCAGCCTCACCTCCTTATACTGCAACAGGTCCCCCAGGGTCCCATAAGCTAGGGAAGACACAAGGAGAAGAAAGACAAAAGTCTCTATTTCGCCAATATGACCCTGATAAATCAGTAGCCTTTTGGAGGTCACTGACATCTTTGAGAATATGATAAAAACTATGATTCCATAAAAATGTACAAACACATACTATTTAGGGGGTTCATGGACCTCACTAATTCTACTCATAGCCCCTAGGTTCATGGCCTTGATATAAACTAGCAGGAAACAAGGGATTCTTCGCTCACTTTCAACAGCTGGCCACTCAGCTCAACAGCACCACCCCTTTCCCTCCCAGGCCAAAGAAGGGAAAAGGATAGAATTCCAACCAGTCCATCTCTTTTCTCCCCCCATTTGCATCTTTAGCTGAAGATTTGGTGGGCGGTATCTCGGGGAAATTAACAAATACAGTTTGGAAACTGCTCGAATATCAACCGTCACGGGCGGGGGGTGGGGGTGGGGCGGAGAGGCTCCTAAACTCGGCAAAACTCAGGTACTGGGAACTCAGGGGGCGCGCCGCTTGCGGGTCCTGCTCCTTCAGCCCAGGCTGTCCTTCCGGCCCTGTCCCCAGGTGTGCTCGTCGCACCGCCCCACAGAATACGGCTGGGAATCTTGCCACCTGGGGCGAGGGCGAAGGGCCCCAATTCCAAGCCCGACGGAGGCAGGATCTGCGCCTCCTTCCCTCCCTCGAGTGCACACCAAGGTGGGGGTTAGTCCGGGTCAGGTTCAGGAGCTCGGGATAACAGTGGTGGTGAAACTCAAAAGCAAACACCGAGAGAACCCCGATGCTCTCGCATTCTCGGTTTAAGCCCCACGGACTGATGGCGGGGAGTGGGGGGCAAACACCGGGCCAATTCTCACCCCACCTTCAGCAAGCCACCTTTACGCATGCGTAACGTCTCGGACCAGACTCGGGCCCGGCCCGCGCATGCGCAGATTACCAGGGCGCTACCGGGGCGGGGCCCTAAACCGGAGGCGGGGGGGGGGGGTTCGTCCCTGGAGGCACACTGGGAAATTCTATCTGACCCCCACAACTCCGCTCATAACCCTTAGAGGAGAACCGCGAGATCTCACCATTCCTAGGCTGCCAATTCCAACAATTTCTCCGCCGCGACGGCAGCAGCCGCAGGGCCAAAGCCAGTTTCCGTGAGGTACGTCCACTTCCGGGTCTACGAATTAGGAACTTTACAATCCCTTCCGGTTCGCCCAGAGCACGGGCGTGAAGGGGGCGTGGCCATGGCTGCGAAGGTCACAATTTTGCTAACAGGTGAAATCAAAGGCTTTCCCAATAGGGAAACATCCGGGATTATAGGCACCAGAGAGGTTACCCGGTGGAGGGGAGCGATTAAAGGGAGAGGCGAGACTTGGGGCGGGATAGGCTGCGGGGCGAGGCCGGGCGGGACGAGGCGGGGCGAGGTGGGGACGCTGGGAGGGGCGGCCCGACCGTGGGTGGGCGGGGGCCGCGCGCGGACTAGGTTTCCGAATTCGCTCAAAGAATAGGAGTCTTGGATAGTTTCTCAGGACCAGTATGCACTGTTTGATTCGACCATAGGTTTTAGAGAAGAAAGTCTGTGTCAGGCCCTGTGCTAGTCACGTGACGTTGAGGAGCTCGCCAGAGAGATGTGGCGTCCAAAAGGGGCAGGGAGGTTGATGTCTATGCTATGGAACGGATGGGCCGCTGGGAGAGGCGCTGAGAGAAGGAGCGGTGCTCAGTTGGTCATCAGCCCAATGCCACCTGGACTGCTAGAGGCATTGTGGGTCCCCGGAGGTAAGAGAGAAAACGAATGGAAGCACCCTCAGAGGGGAGTGCCCTGGAGGGAATCTTGGGATGAGAGAACAAGCCTATGGGAAAAGTTGGGAGGTGTAAGGGCTGCCCTGGGAAACCAGAAAAACTGTTCTCTAAAAGAGGGTTTTCCTTTGGTTTATGTTTCCTTGGAGTGCACAAAAGTGTGGTAGCTCACTCACCTGGACATTGCCGGGGAATTAAATATCAGATGGAGGGCTGGTCCTTCTAGCCCCAACAGTGTATGATGGCCCCCTGCATCAGAAATCCCCACTTCATTTACTGTCCTGTGATTTTGCTTAATGAATATTAACCTGTTTAATCTCCCCTGAAAGGTTGTGTTTCCTGATATAAGGTCTGGTGGACCATCTAGGTATAGTATCTATATTCGATGAGAGTTATCAGGGAGGTCTCTAAGCAGGTGACAACTGAGCTGTGATTTGATAGTTGATAAGAAACTAGAAATGCAAAGAGCTGGGATGAGATGACCTAGTCAGAGGGGCAAGCATAGCTCCAAAGCAGAAAAGAGTGGTGAATTTGAGGAACAGGTGATGGGGAAAATGAGACATTTTGGGGGGCTAGCAATCTGAATCTAGCCACTGCCCCTTTAATTGTCTGGTCCTGCAAGACCTGTTTATAAACCTTCCCCAGATGAAGTTATCAGTGCTGGCGCCAGGCCAGGCCTTTAGTTGAGGTCTCAAAGCCCTAGTGCATAGGGCTCTTTAAGAACTTGCAAAGGGGACCGGAAAAAACCCTAATTTGGGAGACAAAGAACTGGAAAAAGTATAAATAAAGAAAGCTTCCTCCATGTTTTTGCCCAGAATTTGAAAAGATGTTTTTCTCTGGGACCTCGAGTAATGATAATAAAGTGGAACTTCAATCTCTCTAAGCGTTGCTTGGTTTTCTCTGGTCTTCTGCAACACAGGAAGGAGTTCAGTGTGGCTAGAGCAGGATGATGAAGAAAAAGAATGAAGGAGAAGAGAACAAAGAGGTCATCAGGAGAAGGTCACATTACCCTTGTAGTTCATGGAGTGAACTTTGGCCTTTATGCTTAATGCACTGAACACAGACAATAGATGGTGAAGGCCTGGGGTGGGGGGCATGGAAGGTTAGAAGAGGTCAGTGGGGTAAAGGGGGACATATATAATACTTTCAACACTAAAGATTTTAAAAAGAATATAAAAGAAAGAGACCTAGATTTTTGACCTGAGAAACAGTGATGCTACACCTTCCCTTTAGAATATGTTCAGAAACTGGTCCTATAGCACCAACTTCTCATATCTTGATCCAAGTCTCCTAGATCCATCATCTCTCAGGTGGACTATTGCAAGAGCTCCCTAACTAGTCTTCCAGCTTTCATCTTTACTGCCACTCTTTCAATTTCTTCACAGCAGGTAGGCTATTCCTATTAAAATGTAAATCCACTCATTCAAGCCTCTTCAAAATCCTCCATCTTCTGCCCTGGCCGGTGTAGCTAGTTGGTTGAGTGTTGTCTGTGCACCAAGAGGTCACCAGTTCGATTTTGAGTCAGGGCACATGCTCAGGTTGTGGGCTTGATCCCCCGTAGGGGACATGCAGGAGGCAGCCAATCAATGTTTCTCTCCCCATCTCTCTCTAAAATCAATAAAAACATTTTAAAAAGAAAAAAAAATTCTCCTTCCTTGGAATAAAAATGCATGGTCTAGTCCCGTTCCCTCACTGACCTCATCCCCTCCTCCTCTCACTGCCCTTTTTAAAATTTTAGTCTGTATCCCCTGCACTGTTTACCCTTTCCATGCTTTGTTTTTCTCCTTAGCCCTCTAATGTATGATGTATTTTACTTATTTTTTTCTCTTATTGTATGTCCCTCAGCAGTAGAATATAAGCTCTATGAGGGCAGGGATTTTTGTCTGTTTTGTTCAGTGCTATTATAAATATTGTTGCTTAATAAATATTGTTTTTTAAATTTTATTTATTTGAGAGTGAGGAAGGGGGAGAGAGAAATATCGATTTGTTGATCTACTTATTTATGCATTCATTAATTGCTTTTTTTGTTGTTGTTTTGTTTGTAATCCTCACCTGAGGATATTTTTTCCATTGAATTTTTAGAGAGAGAGTGAAAGTGAGGGGGCAGAGAGAGAGAGAGAGAGAGAAATATCTATATGAGAGAGATATATCCATTGATTGTCTCCTGAATACTCCTGGACCCTGGCCAGGGATCAACCTGCAACCCAGGTACATGCCCTTGACCAGGAATTGAACCTGTGACCCTTGGGTCCTAGGGCTGACACTCTAACCACTGAGCAAAATCACTCAGGGACATTGGTTGCTTCTTGTATTTGCCCTGACTGAAGATCAAATCCGCAACCTTGACGTATTGGGACAATCCTCTAATCAATTGAGCTACTCTGCCACGGCTTTAAATATTTGTTGAGTAAGTATCTCTATATATAAAAGCCTAAGCGACCAGCCGACCGTCCTACCATCCGGCCGGTAGCTATGACGTGCACTGACCACCAAGGGGCAGATGCTCAACGAAGGAGCTGCCAAGATGCGGTGACTTGGCAGCTGCAGTTCTCAGGTGATGCATCCGGAACCAGAAAGGAGGGAGCCTGATTCCGGGGTGTGTCACCCGAGAACTGCCCTCTTGCAATCCGGGATCCCTCGGGCGATGTCAGAGAGCCAGTTTCAGCCTGATCCCCACAGGCCAGACCGAGGGGACCACACCAGTGCACAACACTGGGCCTCTAGTGTTAAATAAACCTACTGAAAAGAAGTCTGTGGGCCCTAACCGGTTTGGCTCAGTGAATAGAGTGTCAGCCTGCGGACTCAAGGGTCCCAGGTTCGGTTCTGGTCAAGGGCATGTACCTTGGTTGCAGGCACATACCCAGTAGGGAGTGTGCAGGAGGTAGCTGATGTTTCTCTCTCATCGATGTTTCTAACTATCCCTCTCCCTTCCTCTCTGTAAAAAAAAATCAATAAAATATATTAAAAAAAAAGATTTATTAAAAAAAAAAAGCCTGTGGGAGGAGCATATTTATATGGGGGCAGAAACCAAGAATTCTGTTTAGATATGTTAATTTTGAGATGCCTGTGAGGTATCTCGGTGGAGGTTTTGAGTAGAGAGATGTACCCTAGCCTTGTCAGGGAAGAAGCCTGAACTGGAGATACATTTTAGGGAATCATTATGAAGCTCTGGATGCCATTGTCTAGGGAGAAAGTGTAGATAGAGAATAAGAAAGGTCCAAGACTAATGCCTGGGGCACTCTAATGTTTAAGGTAAGGTAGAGGAAGAACCAGCAAAGGAACAAAGAGAAGAGTGTGGATTTTTTAAAATGCTAGCAATGGCACCAGTCATCCAGCCTCCACTTAACCATCACTGGTTCCAGAGTAAGCAGTCTTTCATAGTCTAGCACTATTTGCCTGAGATAAGATGTGGCTTACGCCGAAACCGGTTTGGCTCAGTGGATAGAGCGTCAGCCTGCGGACTCAAGGGTCCCAGGTTTGATTCCGGTCAAGGGCATGTACCTTGGTTGCGGGCACATCCCCAGTGGGGGGTGTGCAGGAGGCAGCTGATCGATGTTTCTCTCTCATCAATGTTTCTAACTCTCTATCCCTCTCTCTTCCTCTCTGTAAAAAATCAATAAAATATATTAAAAAAAAAAAAAAAGATGTGGCTTACAATGGAGGTCCCATTCACGGTTTTTTCAGGATTTTTGTGCATCTGTTCAGGGCCCCAGGCTCCTTCTCCTGGAGAATTAGAACATGGTGGTTAAGAAGACATGCTCTGCCCCAGCCAGTGTCGCTCAGTGGTTAAGCATTAACCCAGGAACCAAGAGGTCACCAGTTCGATTCCCAGTCAGGGCAAATGCCCGAGTTGCTGGCTCAATCCCCAGTATGGGGCATATGGGACGCAGCCAATCAATGATTCTCTCTCATCATTGATGTTTCTATCTCTCCCTCTCTTTTCCTCTCTGAAATCAATAAAAATATTATTAAAAAAAAGGAAGACAGGTTCTGGAGTCAAACTGGCTGATTTTCAACCTCAGCAATATCACCTACCAGCTTGTGACCTTGAGTAAGTTACCATTCTTTGCCTCAGTTTCATCATCTGTGGGGAAATAATAGTACTCATTTGATAGCTGGTTCTGAGGAATAAATCACTACTTAGACTAGTGGGTAGTATAAAGCAAGTTTTCAAACACTATTAGCTGTTGGTACCGATCTTAGTGCGTGGGTCTCAACATCTGCCAGGTGGTCAGAGTTAAGGACCTGGACTTAGAGTCTAGGTTTCCCCCCACTCCTGTCTACTAGAGCAGTACCAATTCCCCTCCTACCTTCTACACTTTTTTTTTCTCTAAGGAAGGAGAAACCATCTGCAAAGGGAGAGTCTCATACACACATTGAAACTCTCTGAAATATCAATCACTAGGTTAGAGAATCACAGACAGACTTTATGAATATCCAACTTCATTAACATGATAAAATGTATACATCTCACCATGGCTGGGTGGCTCAGTTGGTTGGAGCATCATCCTGTATACCAAAAGGTTGCAGATTCGATTCCAGGTCAGGGCATATGCCTAGGTTGCAGGTTTGATCCCTGATTGGGACATGTATGGGAGGCAACTGATTGATGTTTCTCTCGCATTGATGTTTCTCCCTCTCTCAAATCAATAAAATAAAAAAATAAATAAATAAACATGTCTCGGTTCAAAAGTCAGAATGACAATGAGGAAACCTAAAATATTCCCATTAAAGTTAGGTATTCCACAAGGATGGCCCCTGTGACTTTTTTTTCCACATTGCTTTGGAAGTACTAGCCTACTTAATTACAAAGAAGAAGGAATGAGATATGAAAACTGGAAAAGAGGTAAAATTATTATTTATGATATGAGAGCCTACCTGAAAAACCAAAGAACATCAACTGAAAAAATAATACAAATAAGACTCTAGCAAAGTGGGCACACATTAATATACAAAAAGCCAATGAACAACAGCCAATTAGAAACTATAGGGGAATCCTATATAATAAAGAGGTAATATGCAGATGAACCCTCATGCCCTCACAAGATGGCTACCTATGACCAGGCTGACAGGAGGGTTAGTGAGGAATGACCAAACGACTGAACAGCAGGCTGCATGGGGCAACCAGGCCGGCGGGCGCGGCCATGAGGGGTGACCAGGCCTGCAGGGGGGCAGTTAGGGGCAACCAGGCCAGTGGAGGGGGCGGTTGGGGGTGAACAGGCCAGCAGGGGGGGGCAGTTGGGGGCAACCAGGCCAGCACACAGAGGCAGTGAGGGGCGATCAGGCCGGCAGGGGGGCAGTTAGGGACGACCAGGCAGGCAGGCAGGTGAGCAATTAGGAGCCAGCGGTCCAGGATTGTGAGAAGGATGTTCGACTGCTGATTTAGGCACAATAAACCAGCAGTTGGACATCCCCCAAGGGGTCCCTGATTGGAGAGGGTGCAGGTTGGGCTGAGGGGACCATCCCCCGTGCACAAATTTCGTGCACCAGGCCTCTAGTAAATTTATAATTTACAATAGTAACAACAAAGTAAACTAAGAATAATCTTAATAAGTATGCTAGATCTAGGTGCCCCAAACTAAAATGCTATATATCATAGGACACAAAAGGAAGCTCCAATGAATGGAAAGGAATACTCTATTTGGGGGTAGAAAGACTTGATATCATAAAAATGTCAGCTCTCCATAAATCTATAAATGTAATACAATCATAAAAATACACTACATAACCTGAATATAAAGTTCATATGGAAATTTTTACATCAGGAATAGCCATGAACATTTTGAAAAAGGTTAACGAGGATGGGGCGGGCTAGAAGAGGTCAATGGGGGAAAAAGAAGGATGTATGTAATACTTTTAACAGTAAAGATTTTAAATAATAAGATCAAATAAAATTGATTTATCTATAAAAAAGATTAATGAGGAGAATAGCTCTACCAGATATTAAACCATTAAAAGCTACAATAATAGTATAATTGAGGGGACACTGGAGCATGCATAGGCACCTTGGTCAAGAGAACAAAAGAATCCAGAAATAGACCCAAGACATTTAAAATGTTAGTATATGATAAAGATGGCATTGTCTACCAGTAGGGAAAAGATGAATTATACAGTAAGTGATATTGAGACAATTGTGTAGCCACCTGGAAAAAAAAAATGTGGTATCTCTACTTTAGCCCTTATACTAATGTAAATTCATATAAATCAATTGTGTTTAAATAAATTTAAGAGTAAAAACAAATTTATAATGTTGTAGTGGGGATAGTATTTTTCAGGATAGCGTAAAATTTCCCAAAGCCTAAAGAAAGATGTCCTGTCAACATAAAAATCTGTAATTTCTGCAGAGCAAAAAACACCATAAGCAAAAACAAATGGCAAACTGGGGGAAATATTTGCAATTCATATCATAGACAAAGGGACTAATTTGCTTCATATATACAAAATCCCTTCAAATTAATATGAAAAAGAACAAAAATCCAATAAGAAAATGGGATGGTTAACATAAAAGGAAAGACAAATGACTCTTAAATATTCAAACTCACAAGAAAGTTAAAACTACATTTAGATACCATTTTTCACCTATAGATTGGCAAAAATTCCAAATGTTTAACAATAGACTCCTACATGGTTGTCTAAGAGGGGGACATAGACCCTCTTAGATATTACTGATAGAACTATCAATTAATGCCTGTCAAAATTACAAATGTATGTAATTTCTGATCCAATATACTTGTACACATGCATAATAAACTATACACAAAGTCATCAACTTTAGAAGCAAAAGTTTACAAACAATTCAAATATCTATTACTAGAAGACTAGTTAAATAAATTGCAGTCTCTCCATACAATGGAATACACAGCCAGGCCAAAGAGCTGTCACAAAAATCTTTATAGGCCATGATTAAACTCATGAAGAAATCATTAAAGAGTTTTTAAGCAGGGTGTGTTATGAGATCAGGATTTTAGAAAGATCTCGTTGACCCGTATGGAGGATAGATTGAAAGAGTAAAACTAGAGGCAGGGTGATCAGTCAGGGTAATCAACAAGGAGACACATACTATGTAATAAAGATGGAATATGCAAATTGACCATAACTCATGACAAAGATGGTGGCACCCACAGCCAATAAGGAGGGAATATGCAAATTGATGCAACAAGGCGAGAGGCGGAAGGCGGCTCCAGGCCAGAGCAAAGGCAGAAAGGCAGCTCTGGGCCAGAGCGAAGGCGGTGCCAGCAGCCAGGGGAAGGAAGGCCTATTCTTGCACGAATCTTTGTGCATCGGGCCTCTAGTAAAATATAAACTGGGTAGGGCTTGGTGATAGATTAGATGTAGGGATGCAAGAAATGAGGCACTGATGATTGATTCCCTGGTTTCCAGCTTTGGCAATAGAAGTAGAGTGATGGTTAGTGCATTGAGATAGGAAGCACAAGTGAAGAGGCCAGTTTTGGGTGAGAAGGAAAGATGAGTCTTATTTGGATGAATTGAGTTGGAGGTGCCAGTGGGCAACAGGTTGAGATGTCAGTTGGGTGTTTGGATATACAAGTCGATGACTTGAGGGAGAGATTGGAATTAGGGAATCACCATATAGCTGATGTTCAAGCAGTAAGGGCGATAAGTCACCTTAGGATAGTCTATGGCAGGAATAGAGAATCCAGGCACTAGAGCAACCCCTAGAGTACACAGGCAGAAGATAATGGGCTCCTACTGGAGCCAGAGCAGTACATGGGGGACATAGGAGGGAAGCCAACTATCACAGAAGTCAAGGGAAGAATGTGGTAGCATTTTAGTGGTCTGTGTCTCTCACTTGATTATAAAAATCTTGAGGACATAAGCTGGGTTTCATTTTTCTTTGTTGTCTGCTCCATCCCTACCTTCAATCAACACAAAGTTTTGCACATAATAGATGTCTGTGAATAAATAAGGGCATGAATCCCATCATAGCTGGCTCTTTACACTACTTTAGTACACACCTTCATTATTGTTCCTCTAATTGGTCCTAGCATCTCCACACTGCCAAAGCTGCCTCTAAAGCACAGATCTGGTACTACCACTCCTTTCCTTAAAAATCATCAGTGGCTTTCCACTGCCTGCAGAGGAAAATCCTCAGCTTGGCCTTCAAGCTCATCCAAACCTGATCCCAGCCCAGTTTAGCTCCCACAACACCTGTCTTTTACCCATTGAACTACAGCCACACTGACCACTTTCTGGTCTACAAACATGGTCTGTGCTTGAAGTGCTCTATGCCCTTTCATTCCCCCAGACCCGTCTTTCCCTGACACCTGTGGTAGTTCTTCAACATTCTGTTGAAATCCCACTTAGCCCTGAAGGTTTTACCAGACCCACACTGCCACGAACATCTCCTTCCCCTGTTCTTCATTTTACTTTGCACCTCTATGACATCACTGGCCCTGCACTGTTTGTTACATATGCCAGCTTCTCACTATTTACTACCTATCTCCACACTGGAGTGTGAAAAGGGATTGTATCTCAATGTCACCTTTATACATCCAGTACTTAGTAAAGTGCTAAATGAGTGATAGATAAGTCCTGGGAGTACTAATGTCTAGTTCTCCCACTCCAATGCTTTGCATATGGTTCTGTATCCTGTGTTGGCAATATAGTAAGCTCCTTGGAAGTTTGTTTTATACCCTCATTGCCTAGTACAGAGCATAGCAGCACAGTAGGTGCTCAATAAATGTGTAAGTACTTAATAATTACTCACTTAATTTGCTCACAGGAGCCTCTAGAGAGGCCAATAGCTTTGGCAAACAGCATTTTGTATGTGCTTCCTGCTAGCTCTGACAGGCTGCCTCTGTAGGCCAATGACAAGCTATGTCGTGTAAACATGGATCTACTGAGGGACTGTGAAGTGTGGCTAACGGAATGAGTTAGGGCTGTCATGGTGGGTAAGTGTTTAACTCAAAGAGATGTGGCTCTCCGGGCAGAAACACAGCCCAGGAGAAGCCTCAAAGGCAAGAGCAAATCAAATCAGCTAAGGAGGGATGGGATCACTTATTCCTTAGGGGAACGTCTGACTTGGTTTCTACTTTGTGCACAGCCCTCTGTGCTGGGGCAGCTACAGCTGGACAAATAATTGGAAAATAACTAGGCATCTGCTCTTAAAGAGTTTGAAGTCTGGTGGGGCTGAGGACAGGCCCATCAGTAATCCCAGAACAAAGGCAAGATTGGCCAGTGCTAGAAATGCATGAACAAAGGATGAAGAGAGCAGCCAGGAGAACTGGAGTCTTAGGGGGGATTAGGAGAGGCTTCATGGTAGGGGAAGGTAGCATTTGAGCTCTCATGAATGGGAGGGAATTGTAATAGCTTCCAACTGTCTTCTGCTTCCTTCTTCCAGCTTTCAGTCTGTTTTCATCACTGTAGCCAGAGTGATGCTCTTGAAGTGTAGGTCAGAGTATGTCACATCTCTGCTCAAAATTCTGCAATGGTTCCCATTTCATTCAGAGTAAAAATGGCTCTTGTTCATTCGGGGTGGAGGGAGGAAGTCTTTACAGGGTCATTAAGGCCTTATATGATCTGTCCCCAGTCACTTCTGCATCATTCCTTCTCTTCTTCTTCTCCCTCACCTCACAGCAGCCACATTGAGACTTCGCTATTCCTTGAATATGCAGGCATGCCCCCACCTTAGGCCATTCTCTGCCTAGACTGCTCTTCCCCACGGTTTGCTTCCTCGCCTCCTTCAAGTGTTCATTCAGATGTCACTTCACAAAGCCTGACATGACCTATTTTAATTGTAACCCCTACATTCTGGTACCTTACCCCTCTTTTGGAATTTCTGTTCCTCCATGACATCTTTTACCATCTGACATACTGTGTATTGTACTGTGTGTGTGTGTGTGTGTGTGTGTGTGTTTGTTTATTGTCTGTTTCTCCCCAATAAAATATGAGTTCCATAAAAACACTTAAAAAAACACTAATATTTTCATCAAATCTGTATCCCTAACATCTAGAACAGTGGCTAGTGTTAGGTGCCCAATAGATATTTGTTGAATGAATGAATGAATGAATGAATGAATGAGGACATTATACATGCTTGAGAAACTCTACAGGAAGGGCCTCCTGGTACAGTTCCTAAAAAACAGTTGCCTGAAGAATCATTTGCAAGGACATCTCTCTGACCTGCAGAGCTGAGGACCCTGCTGAGGGTGGGTGGTCAAGTGAGGAGGAAGTGGCCCTAAGCTGAGGGAGGGAAGACGGCAGCCACAAAGAACTGTCTGCAGGCCCTAGCCAGTTTGGCTCAGTCGGCCTGCAGACTGAAGGGTCCCAGGTTCGATTCCAGTCAAGGGCACATGCCCAGGTTGTGAGCTTGATCCCCAGTGGGGGGCGTGCAGGAGGCAGCCAATCAATGATTCTCTCATCATTGATGTTCCTCTCTCTCTCTTCTTCTCCTTCCCTCTCTGAAATCAACAAAAATAAAAAATAAAAAAAGAAGAAAAATAAAGAAAAAGAAAAAAAGAAACTGTCTGCAGGATCCAGATGTCCAAAGGATGGCTCAGGAATCCCTTGTTTCTTTCCCCTACAGTTGTCATACTTGCTCTCCATGCTCAGTCAAGCACCTTCTCAGATGAACCCCACCCAGCGTCAGTTGTGTCCATCTTTCAGCAATTCCCATACTTTTAATTCAGCCCCCTCCTCTTCCAGGCCATCTCAAGCCCTGAAACAAACACTTTGCTGCCCCCTTGTGGCTCCCGCAGTAAAGGAACTCCCCCAGAAAGTCTGAGGCGACAGAGACCTACATAAGGACTCTTAGAATAGGGATGTGGGAGAGGAAATCTGAATCAACTTGACAGCATGGCGTCTCTGAATTATTGACAGCTGCCTTCCCTCACAAGCATTGCCACCAATAGCAATTACCATCTCTCAACCGAACCCTGTTAAGTATGCCAGCTGGACTCAGGCTTTGGTGGTTCCGGGCTGGTCACCTGTGGGGAAAAAATTGGGGGCAACAGATCACAGGGCATTTAGGCCAGTTGACTAGTATATCCAGCCTCCATCTACTCATAGCCAGTAAATAGTCTTTGAGGATGATGCAGTCACCAACCAGCTCAGGGCTAGGTATGTATAAAGTGATGAGGAGTTAGGTATGACACAAGAAGAGGGCTGGGCACTGTGGAGAACTGGAGAGTTATGCCCTGTAAGAAACTGCTCAGCTGAGCTACTGCTCAGTTCTAGCCAGTCGTTTTTGCAGGTAACAGAAAAGCTATTATCAGTCCCAAACAGGAGAGTGTCCTGGAATGCTCCTGGGTTATATTGCGCACTCACAAGGCAGGGATACAGATGGGCCTCAGTAACCATCTGGCTGGCACAGTTTTCAATTAAGAGACTGCTTTGTTAGTTGTTTCTATGTAATTTTTTTTCTTTCTGGCTACTTTCAAGGCATTTTTTAATCTTTGTTTTTAGTGCGTTGACTATGATATGCTTAGGTGTGTTTTGTGTGTGTGTGTTTATCCTGTTTGGTGTTCTCTGAGCTTCATGGATCGGTGGTTTGTTGTCTTTCATTAATTTGGGAAATTCTCAGTGATTATCTCTAGATATTTCTTCTGCCCCATTTTCTCTCCCTTCTCCTTCTGGGACTTCAATTACACACCTGTTAGATCATTTATCATTGTCAGATACATTTTGCTTAGTTTTGGATTTGCTTGATTGTTTGCTTAATCTTTGTGTTATAGTTTAATTTCTATTGATCTAGCTTAAAGTCATGAATTTTTTTTCTCCTGCTTTTGTCCAGTTTGCTGATAAAACTGTTCAAGGAATTCATCTCTATATTAAGGTTTTCACTTCTAGCTTTCTATTTTTCCATTTCATTTTTACAATTTCCTACTCCCTGTTCACACATCTTGTCCACATTTTCCACTATTCTAGATCCTTTAATATATTAAATATAGCCATTTCAAAGTCCCCAATTGATAGTTACATCTAAGTCATGCTCATATTCTCTTTTTGAGATGACTCCTCCATTCATGAAGTCATGCTCATCCTTTATCTAATTTTTTCTAAGTTGGCCTCCCCAGTACATGGGACATACCAGACTCCACATGGCTTTCCTCCCCCAGCCTCGTTGGCTGGATTGTTTACAAAAGGTTTTGGTTCCTTACACTTCACCCAGGCCTCATTTGAAGATCACAGCAAGGGCTAAAGTAGACCTGTCCCTCATGTACCCTTCCACATTAATGTTAGTTTCTCATCTTGGAGGTTCCAAGACAAGCAGAGCTATGGCCAACCCCAAATCTGGCTTGAAGAACTATGCCAAGAAATATTCCTTTCTATGCCTTGGGTTTCCTGCGCTTTTTTGAGGGTGGAGGCATACCAAATATATAAACTTTGCTCTGGAAAAAAAAATGAGGCACATATATAAAATCAAGAACCTCATTGCTAGAAAAGCACTATATATATCTATATATCTCCTTGGTTTTCAACCCTCTTGGCTTCACAGCTTAACCCATCCAGGCCTTTTTTGCCTTTAAGGAGATGAATTGTTGGCAAAGCAGGAGAAGAACCTATCAGATACTGTGCCTGTTTGACAGAGAGCTTCCTAGAGGACATGCAGAAAGTCAAAGTCCATCATCACCAGAGCAAGTTTAGCCACTAGGCTACTTAAGCACAGTTCCAAGAGCATATGAAACATGTGAAAATGTTACTGTGGGTTGTTTTTTTTTAAATTACTGGTTTCAAAATATAAAAAAATATATTAAATATGTATATATAATTAAGTGTTTATAAAAAATAGAATTGCCAGTTTAATTACACTGTCAAATTTAATATTAAAAATATTCTCATTACATTTATAAAACATGTTAGATTTTATATCTATGCATGATGATTGTTGAAAAGTCACAGCCAACTACACATTCAAAACACTCATAGCCAGTTAATTTCCAAAGCAAAGTTATATAACAAAAAATCCTTCCAAATTATTTAAAGCAATACATTGAGCATGAGTCCATTTTAATGTTGATACAATTGGTGTGAGGCCTCCAAAAAAGAATAAACGTAGAACCTGAAAAGCTAGAAAGGGCCCTTTGCTGCCACAGCTGTACTGTGTGACCTGCATCAGGAATGCCTCTCACCTTCCTTCCCCACCCCCCCCACCCCCAACTAGGTTCTCCTTGCAATATGTTAAGCTGTGGCTCAAAAATCAAATCCTACTGAAGCATCATTCAAGAGCCAGCAGTTCACATCCTTTTCTTCCTTCCAGACTCTCAACCTTAAGCTGGAAGCAAAAATGGGCCCCATTCCTGAGAAACAGAATCACTGGATTGCAGATTCTCTAAGGATAGAGTCACTTCCCAGTTAAGGTTTTATTATGCCTGGTCCCAGGGCTGGGTCTGGCTGGGTGAGTTGAGAAGGAGGGGGAGAGTAGAGGCCCAGTGAGAGATGAGACAGATGGCTGTGTGCTAGGAACAGTGAGGGTGGGACAGTGCTCTTTAGCTGAATGAACTAAGGAAAGTAGTGTCTTAACTGAACTGACAGACAATTGCCAGAAATGGCCTCCTTAGCCCACACCATCTATATTTGGAACCTCCATATCTCCATTTCTGCCACTTTTGCCATCACTCTTAAGACTCACCTTTGCCTCCCACACAGTGACACTTGGCTCTGACTTGCATGCGATATTTCCTTTTGTTTTTATCCTCTGTTCTTTCATGCTAATCATCACTATTTCAGTTATTTATTTGCCCATGTCATTGATTAATTCAAGATTTCTCACCCCTACTGCATACCAGGCACTAATCATGGCCATCTTGGCCTCCTGGCTCCCGAAAGAGACAACACTTGGGGAATCTTCTCTGATTGGTGTCCAGGTCAGTGGCCAGGTGGTCATGGACCTGGTTCCAAAAATCAATTGGGAAGATGTAGGTTTCAGCAATGAGACAGAAAAATTAAAAAATAAACATACCTCTATTTTATTAAAATATACAGTTTGGGGAGTGGAGGAGGAAAGTAGAATTTCTCAAAGTTCTAGGACTACTTAGCAACATCTCAGGTGTTTGTTGAAAAAACACCAGCTGGGAACCTGAATTTGGGACAAGTTGCCATGTGATTTTAGTCACCCTAAAGTTTGAGGATCACTGGCTAAGGGATGGAGTGGGGACTGTGATTGTCTCGATCCTTCTGGCTTCTCAGGGTTCCAGGGAGGGACTCACTTGACTTTTTATGAACAAGTTCAGCAGACGCACTTGAGGGCTCCTGGTGTTCCTTTCTTTGGGTTGCTGAGACACTGAAAGAGTTAATACAGTTACAGGTTAGGGAGCAGCAGACAAGGCCCAAGAGCTGCCCAGGTCTTCTCGGGGAGACCAGTGCAGGGCTGGGCCCAGACGTGGCCTACACATGGAACTGCTTAACACACATTTCTGCCACATTCCAGGGCTCTGCTTCTCTTCTTGTGAGTCTGCCTCTTGTCTCACTTCTCTCTTCCCTCCCCTTACACTTCCCTGCTTCTTCCTACCCATCTCCATCACCATCTAATCTCCTTCCCAGAAACCACGTTATCAGCCCTCTCTCTGCAGCATGTTGTACATCTGTGTGAGTTTGCACTTGCTGCATCTTGGTGCACACATGTGAACCACTGTGAACATTAGCTGTGCAGGAATAGGCCCTGAGCAAGGGAAGGCAGCGAGAGCGAAGGTTAAGGTTCTTCTCCATCTGCAGGCAGCATGTGGTGTGTATGGACATGTTGCTATCTTACCTGTCAGAGAGCGCCCAGGGGAGATGCTTGTGAGGCAAAGCAGGAAATGATCTTGAAGGAGGGGTCTAGTGTTTTTTGAGGGACATGGTCTTCCTAGTGTCCCAAATCACAGAGGGAAGATGAAGAGCCCTTCCCCACAGGCTGAGAGGACACTCAGCAGTCCTGAGATGAGGCAGCCTGTCAGTGCCAGGCAGATTAGGAAAATGGGGCAGTCAGCATGAGGTCAGTGGTCCTAGTTCTGAAACTAGACAGTGCTGTGAACCGGACAGCACAGCCAGGGGAGCTGGTGAGGTCAGCAGGACCACCAAGACGTGAGTGACCTGGAACCACAGCAAGCAGACTTGAGGATTCGTGGTGGGCCAGGAGCACATGGCCAAAGAGAAGGTGCACTTTTGCGAGTGGAAGCAGTGTGTGTCCCCAGAGGGGCACCCACAGCGTATTCACAAAGAAAGCAGAATGACCACTCCCTCCACCCCCTGAGGCAGCAGCATAAAACTTTTGTTGAAGAGTGGCAAATCCTCATAGCACAATGACAGGATCCCAAGACAACGGAGGGAGCCCCCACACTGAAAGGTTGAGGACCAGCCTGACACTGGTAGGTGGTGCCAACCTGGGATGTGGATAAAGAAGACCAAAGAAGCAGGGCTTTGCCTCTACACCTGGTAGTGAGATAAAGTGAATAAACTTGTATAGACTTGGAAAAGGGGGAAGAAAATTGTATTCACCTAAATTCCCCTAGAAAGGTGAAGCTGTCTTTGCTGGGAACAATATTTTGATAAGTGCTTAAGCCTGAAACTGAGATCCCAGGGGAGGCCTGGGTGTGGGCGGGAACAGCTTTGCATGAGACAGGAATGAGTTTTTGAATTCTGCATATTATACCAAAGAGAGAGGGGTAGAAAAGAGGCTGCTGTTTGGTGTTGTTCACCGTGAACCCCTTTCCACATCACTCCCTAAAATTTTCCAAAAGTTACTAACATCATTAAATGCTTGGGGTCAAATAGAGTATGCACTCTTGATATTTATGGTCACAAATAAGGTGTGCCAAAAATATATACACACACTTTGAGTAATTATAAAGGCAGTGTTTATTAAACTACATTTCATTTTCAAAATTGAGCTATCAGCTGTTAAAAGTGTGTATACATTTTTTTTGTGTGACACCCTGCATTTATGTGTGGGAAGAACAAAGGGGTTGGGAGCCTCCGATTCAAACAGATGCCAAGTAGAGCCCAGACACTGGCAGGGATGTAGAAGGAGAAGAGAAGGAACTTAGGAGAGACACCACCATGGGGCCACCTTGGGCAAATTCAGCCAAATCCCAAGGGGGCTGGGCCTCATTTGACTTGCGGGTGACTTCATTCTGCCACAGTGTTGTTTTGGTTGTTCTCAATTGTGTGTGCTACATCCAAATTAACTCACAATAACAATAACACACACACACACCTTGGAAACTCTCCAGAAATTGTATCTATGTACTAGGTGGGTTATAATGCTAATGCCCAGTTGGGACTCTCAGGCCCACTTCAGAGTGGAAGCCTAGCCAAGGATCAGCCTTCTTTGATGCTGCCATGCTACCCTGTCTTACCTAAGTCCCTGTCTGGAAGATGGCAGCAGCACCAGCATGTTACAGCTCTTAGTTCTGGTTATGTCTAGACTGGCAGACATCAGTGCCCTGTCCCTGTCAAAGATCTTTTGTTTTGTGTTTGCTTTTTTAATCCTCACCTGAGGATATGTTTATTGATTTTTAGAGAGAGAGGAAGGGAAAGAGGAGAGAAACATCAATGTGAAAGAGAAACATCGATAGGTTGCCTCCCATATATACACTGCCCAGGCCCACAACCTTTTCTGGTGTGGGGGATGATGCTCCAACCAACTGAGACACCTGGCCAGGGCCCTGTCAAAGATCTTTAATTGGGGCAGGGCCAGGCCACAGAAAGCAGCTGGGATTGGTCATCTATTTTTATTTATTTATTTATTTATTTATTTATTTATTTATTTATTTATTGGGGGGGGGGGGGATTGGTCATCTAGAAAGGCTACTTGAGCCCTGGCCAGGTAGCTCAGTTGGTTAGAGTGTCAACCCTATTTGCCAAGGTTGTAGGTTCGATCCCTGGTCAGGGAACATACAAGATTCAACCAATGAATGCATAAATAAATGGAATAATAAACTGATCTCTCTCTCTCTCTCTCTCTCTCTCTCTCTCTCTCTCTCTCTCTCTCCCCCCCCCCTCTTCCTTCCTCTCTCTCTAAAATCAATCAATCAATTTAAAAAAATGAGAAAGGCTGCTTAAAGAGCCTTGGGTCTTCAATAGTGACATCTTCAAGCCAAGAGAGGCAAAGGAGAGTTGAACCTTCCTAACCAGAAAAGCTGATTGTAGGCCTATTAAGTCCTGCCTCCCTCCCCGCAGCTGTTCTTCCCAGGAACAGTTCTTGAAGGCCTTAAGGAAATGACAATGCCAACGACAGGCCCAGGCCCAAGTCTCAGGTTTATCATGTGATTCTTGGTCTCCCTCATCTATCCATCCTGCACCTGACTCTCTTTGAAAACAACCTCCAGTCCTAGGGTGAGATACGCCTCTTAAGCAATTCATGGGCAGCCCAGGAAACAAGTAGAAGGAAAGACTTCTGTAGTGATCTGAGACTCCGTGGAAAGTCCCTTGAGAAAACTAGATTGGTGTTGGCGTGGGGACCCAAGCTGATGGCTGATGAGGCAGGCAAGCATGGCTCTGTCTGATGTGGCATGATAAATATGATAAATTAGGTCATTATTAATGTTTGGAAAGAAACATCTTGGGTCAATGGACAGAGACAGTGTGTACTCTTGCCCCCACCCTTGATGTACAAATCTTCCTGAATCCAGATTAACCACCCAGCCTTGCCCCGTACCGGGCCTTGAGGGACGTCAAGCTTTTATGGTAGGAGGAATGCACATCCAATGCCAATAGCCGGGGAACATCTGGGCACCCCCCTAGCTGGTCCCAGGAGAGGCTGGCAGGGGTCTTCTTTTCTATTGGGTGACTGGAGGAGGCCACATCAGTCTTCCAAACAGTCTCCATCTGGTTCCTCCGTGGGCTGGGGGTGGAAAGTGTAAAAAAGAGACAAAGAGTTAGACATACAGAGAGAAGGATTGAGAAGCAACAAGCTCTCCAGGGTCACAGGCTCAAGACACTTCTTCCCTTCCCAAATAGTTGTCACTGCCCTCCTCGGTACCTCTCTTCCCCTTAACTCTAAGTCTCAACTCCCTGGGGCTTCTTTGGCTGAGGAGTGGCTGGAAGAGCCCCCCCACCCCCCCTCCCCCCACTGCCCAGACACATGTCCTGGAGCTGAAGCCCTGAACTGGCCATTGGTAGGTGTAGATGTGGGTCTTGTTGGCTGCCCAGAGACTCACAGCATCTCTTTTTGAGCTAAGGGGGTGGGGGAGAGGGGCGGGGGGAGTCCCAAGGTGGGAATGATCAGGCTTGTTTATATAGATGAACCAATGGCAGGTGCTGGGCCAGTGCTCAGGGTAGAAATGGTTGTAAGTTCTCAGCTGTGGGTCCTCAGAATCCTTCTGTTGCATAGTTTGAAACATATTTGGTTAGGCTGGCCCCTGAAACCCACACTCCACTCCCCATTCCGCCCCCCCCCCCGTCCCTCCCCCCCTCCCCCGTCTGAGCCAAAGGCCTGAGCTGAGCAGGGCAGCTGAGAAGACAGGTGCCTTGCAACTCATGGGGTGAGCTTTGCCTGTCTGTGCTCTCTAGAGGAGCTGCCAGCCTCTCCAGTCTGGCCACCCCTGCTCCCTGCCTCCCCACCCATCCAGCTGGCTGTGCCCTTGGCTTCCCTGCACCTACCGGGCCATCTGCAGAGGCACAGATTTCTGGTGCTTGGATGGAAGATGCTCTGGGGGCTGCTTGCAGAAGGGGCTGCTAGAGTGGACACGCCGGAGTAAGGAGGTGGGTGGCTTGTTTTTCCTTGACTTTGGGGAGGTGACCACAGGGGTGTGCAGATGAATGTTCCACTCCAGCTTGAGCTAGAGGAACCAGCAGAGAGGCATCAGGAGACAGGAATTCATCCCCTCTCTAAGACAGGAGCGGCTTCGCCTAACTCAGGGCTGAGCAGAGAGGGATGAGACCCAGGGAATGCCTCTAATTAGAAGTCCCTGGGACCCCAATGTATCAATTTTCCTAGAAATTACTTGATTTCTTATTTGCTAGATTAGTTCCTGTTATCTCCTTTGCTGTGGAGAAACTGGACAATGGGTAAAACAGTGAGAAAAAACACACACAAAACAAACAAACAAAGAAAGCCAGAGCAGCTGGAACTCCTGAGGCACTTGCAGGGTTAGTGACATGGGACCAGGTTGTGCCTGGATGCTCCGGGGATCTTTTCATCCAGCTCCCACCCAGGCACTGGGCAAGGAGCTGGGGGATTCCTCATAATCACCAAAAGAAGTCATATGGTCCCTTTCCTCTCGACTTTAAAACCAATTTAGCAAGTTAAGACACTTACAGGAAATGATTGGGACTAGTATAAGATGATAGCAAACAGAGTTGGGAGATAACCCAAAGCTCTTCCAGCTGCCTGCTGCTGGTACCTACACAGAGTCCCTCAGCACCCCGCCTCCCACAGACTGAGGCCACTGCTGTTCCGGACTCAGGGGCTTACCTCCTGGCCCAACCCTAGGGGAGATCCCAGCAGGTTTTGAGTCACTGCTATGGGATTCGTCAATCCCTCCAAGCCCTGGTCTAGCCCCTTGGGGACCATGTCAGCTGCCCTAGTAAGAGGAAAGGAGTAAAAGAAGCTCAAGTCAGCCTTCAGAGAGTAAAGATGGGTCAAACCCAACGGATTGTGACTCAAAATGACTGGACTCTCAATAGCAACACCAAAACCTAGAAGGCAATGAGCAGTGTCTTCAAAATCATGAGGGAAAATGAATTCTAACCTAGACTTCCATATTAAGGCAAACTGTTAATTCAGAATGAGGGTAGAGCCTGGCTGGTGTGGCTCAGTAGTTGAGCATTGATCTATGAACCAGGAGGTCGTGGTTCCATTCCCGGTCAGGGCATATGCCCAGGTTGTGGGCTCCATCCCCAGTGTGGGGCATGCAGGAGGCAGCCGATCAATGATTTTCTCTCATCATTGATGTTTCTGTCTCTCTCTCCCTCTCCCTCTCTGAAATCAATAAAAATGTATATATTTTTTTAAGAATGAGGGTAGGTATTAAGTAAAGATGTTTTCAGACAACCAGGGACTCAGTGATGGAGAAGACAGCTGTGACCAAGTCTGGAGAACTTACAGGATCAGGGAAGAGAGACCCAGGGAGGGAGAAACTCAGTGCACAGTTGTGACTTCGGGGTCCTGCTACCTCCCCCTCCAGCAGAGTCTTTCTTCTATAGTTCTCTTTGAAAGTCCCACTCTGTGGCCCTCCCCATATATAGAGATTGGAATGTGCCCTTCCTTACACTCAGGCCACCTCCTGCCTTCACCTCTTCCTGGTTCTGAGGCTTTAACCTGGTCTCATATTCATCGTCTGCCCTTCTTGCCTCCAGTCACCCCCACATTCCTACTGGCTCATTTCCTGGCCCCATCCCTACTGTCTGTGCTGACCCCAGGCAGGAGACCCACCTTGGGGAACATGGTTGCCATGCTGCTCAGGCACTCTCGGCGCTTC
The DNA here is from genome assembly GCF_951640355.1 of Cnephaeus nilssonii. Taxonomy (NCBI): domain Eukaryota; kingdom Metazoa; phylum Chordata; class Mammalia; order Chiroptera; family Vespertilionidae; genus Cnephaeus; species Cnephaeus nilssonii. Next base: position 47,489,838 of record NC_137077.1, read on the forward strand.
TCCTCCAGGTCCTTCTGCTTGTCCGTCCAGGCCTTCAGGCGCAGGTCCTGCAGGTGGTCGATATTCTCCAGGAAGACGTAGAGACTCTGGGCCTTGTAGGTAGCCCCGGTTTCCCGCATGGTTTGTATGTGGTTGATCACGTCTTGTCTGGAGAGAAAGGGAAGTCATTTAGTGGGTTAAGGGGCCTACTTTTCCCCTAAGTCTGTTAATCAGAGATGTCTCCACATTTGTAATTCCCGGGAGCAAGAAGAGAAGCCGAAGTTGGGAAGGCAGTGAGTAGAGAAGTGGGAGGCGTTGTCAGTGAGGAGCCTTGGGGCTCGGTTGGAAATAAGAAGAAAGTAACGCAAATGAGGGAGCATATTAAGTGTGTTATGGATAGCAGTGTGGGGTAGGAAGAGAGAAAGAAATAAGGAAGTGGGCTTAGAGAAAAAGCCCACTAGAGGGAGAATGATGTGTAAGTACCCTACCTCCCACTCCTTCAGGGTTGCTCAAGGCTTCAGGAGGACTTTTTCCAGGCCTGGGGTTTCCCCCCTTTCCCCATGTTCCTCCTTACCCCTTGAGTTTTAGTTGTGCCCACACACCACAGTGGGTGTGGGTAGGTGCTGGGTAGGTGCCAGGGAGAACCTACCGGAGGCTCTGGAAGCATCTGTAGATGATATATTTATGGCACAGGCTCTGCAGCCTAAGCTTGGTCAGTTCCATGGTGGTAGTGGTAAGATTCAGTGCCTTGCTGCGCAGGTAGTTGGGCAGCCCCTGCTTAGCATTCTCACTCAGGAGCTGCAGGTTTTTCCTCTGGGCCTCCATATCCATGTGGTATTCCTTCTTGTTTAGAGTTACGGAGGATATATGCAAAGGGGGCTGGGTCACCTTTTGGACGGATGCCCCTGTGCCAGGAACAGAGGCTGATTTCTTGGTCTTTGTGGGAACCCGTTGGGTCCATGGTTTCAGGGTTAACTCGGTTGAACTCTTGATCCTTTGATTTCCTGGGGCAGGCTTCCGGGTATTAGGGGTCCTGGGCAAGTGTGGCCTCCTACCTTGGCCAGCAGATTGGGTTCGGCTTGGGGGAGGGGATGGTGAGGCCTTCTCCAAGTCCCTCCATCGATTGGTGGTCACGAAGATCATCTCCTCATCCTTGCCTGGCTGCTCCTGCTCTCTCCGAGGGCCCCCTCCCTCCTTTTCCGGCTGGACCAATCTCTCCCGCTGCTCCTTTGCCGCTTCCTGCACCGCCCACTGCCTCAGCTTCTCCTCATGCTCCTGCTCCAGCAGGGCCCACTTCTGCTGCCGCTGCAGCCATAGCTCCTCCTGCTCCAGCCACTGCTGCCTCCGCCTCTCCCAGCTGAGTTCCTCTTCCCAGTGCTCCCCCTTGCTCTCCAAGGCCACCGTCCTGGAGCTCTCTGGAGACAGCTGCTCCCTAACATGGGATTTAATTGGGAGTCCTTCTTTCTCCTGGGCTGCTTCCTGGAAGAAGTCCTTCTGGTCTTTGACTTTGTGGCCTGGGCTCTCTGCCAACATTATTTCCCATTGGTTAGGAAACTTGTGATCCACTGAGGATGGCAACACAAGCGGAAGACTTTCAGCGTCCCTGCTGCTGTATACATCTGCAATCCTCGAATGTGTAGTCATGATAGAAAGTGGCTGACATGTTGAAGACCTAGTACCACTTTCCCCAGCATCACCCAATGGGGAAAGTGGTGAAAATAACTGCTCCTCCTTCTTGGGTTCCTGTTGGCTTTCCTCCATGGCTGATTCTTTCTTGGGGAGAGCCTCTTTCTCAAGTGGGCCCAGAGTGTCAGCTTGACCTCTAGCAGACTGAGCCTTCTTCAGCTGAAACTCTAAGGCATGCTTTATCAGGAGGAGGTCATGGTACTTTCTCCCTAGAGTTTCTACCTGTCTTAATAGGGCATCCCTCTTATTCTCAAGGACTTGGAGGGAGTGCTGGAAGTACAGCCTCTGGCTACTGAGTTCTTTGGTCATCTCTGTTTTCAGTTGCCGGTATTTGGTCTCCAGGCTCCTGTTCTCATTGTGCTGGAGGATCAATGCCTTGTTGAGGTTCTCCACCACAGCAGACATGTACCTGATGGCCCTGACTTCTCCCTGGTTGAACATGGTGGAGTCCAGAAGTTCCTGCAGCATGGACCGCACCTCAGAAACCCTCGCGCAGGTAGTATTCTTGTCCTGGAGCATCTGTTCTGGGCTCAGTGGCTGAGGGCAGGATGTCGATTTTTGTAGGTTTTGTTCCCGCCAGCCTTGCCAGAATGTGTGTTTGGACACTAGAAGAAGTAGAGAGAACAAAGGCAACAAGCTCCCATGGGTCCCAAGGATTACACTGCTTCTCCAGATGCTGCCTGGCCAAATTCCCATCTAGCCCTCCTAGAGCTTTGGCAAGAAAGGAGCTGGGGTTATGTGTGAGGCCGGGGGAGATACTGTTAGGAGAGATCTCTGCTGGGCTCAGAACTTGCCGAAGGCTTACCTGTCAGGGCCTGCCTACTCCACAGCACCTGCAGGACCCTGAGGGGCCTGGAACTATTCAGTCCAGTTCAAGTCAATTCAAAGTACTCCTGATCCACCATATTTCCCTGGAGTAAAGTTACTTATCCTTCTTTCTTTCTTTTTTTAATCCTCACCCAAGGATATTTTCCCATTGATTTTTAGAGAGGGTGGGAGGGTGAGAGAGAGAACATCTATGTGAGAGAGACACATCGATTGGTTACCTCCCGCACGCACCACAACCAGGATTGAGTCTTCAACCAAGGTACATACCCTTGACGGGAATCGAACCCGGGACCCTTCAATCCATGGGCTGATGCTCTATCCACTGAGCTAAACTGGCCAGGGCTATTTTTCTAATCATGTTACTTCCAGCCTCAATACCTATGTTTGTCAACTATCCAAACTCTGAGAGCCTACCTAGCTCTTGGACTCCAGATCACCTGAGAAGCTTTATTTCCCTTTTATTATCACTGTGCTGGGTTTGTAGAAAATTTATCACATGGTCCTAAAACTGTTCACTTGTTTGTTTGTTTTAATGACTAGTGTCTTTTTCCACTGGGGGTTACAGACTCCTTTGATAAAAGCAGAAGACCTTTTCCCCAGGAATATATACATAAACACAGATTGTGTACCCTGTGTTTAAACCCATTCATAGACGTCAGCTTCTCAGGGCTGGGTCATGGCCATTGTTGTATTCCCTTGAATCTACCATGTGTAGGGCTGCTGGAGTGATTATCTTAGAGCATCCATTCATTTGCTGATTCAATGAACATCATTGGCATAAAAACAAATTGGCTAATTTTAGATGAAGGCTAAAGAAAATATGGAAATTAAATGACATTGAAATCAAGCTAATACGGTCAGAGAGGCCATAAGGCCTAATGGTTCAGAGCTTGGATTCTGGAATCAGATAACTTGGTCTTGAATCTCCTCCTTATCACTTGCTTTATGTAAGTTTCCTAACTTCTCAGTGCCTCCATTTCTGAAAAATGGGGATAATCATAACATGTAATTCATAGTATTTAACATAAAGCATGGTTAGGGCCAAGCATAGTATCAGGTACCTAGTAAATACTCAATAACTAATCCCTGATAAGAACTGAATAAGACACAGTCTTTGCCCTCTAAGGGTTTATAATCTGGCAAGAAAATAAGTATACAAATAACTATATTTGGAGAAATAATATGGTAAAGATTGTAGGAGAGATTATCTCCTCATCTACCTTTCCCTGCTTCCTTCCTTCCCCAACCATGGACCTTGCTTGATAAGGAACCTGGCGTTGAGAGGCAATGGTAAATGATAATGTTAGCTATTGTTTATTAAGCCCTGGGCACGCCTAAGTGTAGCGCCAGATGTCTGTACTAAGAGGAACCCTGCGAGTGGGCAGTGTCCTCCTCGTTTTGTATATGAGGAAAGTGAGGTTCAGAAAGATGAAGTAACTTGCCCAAAGTCACACAGCCAGAAATTGGCACATGGGATTCAACATCAGGCCTATCTGACTGTGAAGCCTATACTTTTGAGTAAGATTAAGAAACCAGAAAACCAAAGTGTGGGGTCGGGTTTTGCCACAAGCTTTCTTTGTGGTCCTTTCTCTTCTTTGAGCTTCAGTGTTCTCATCTACAGAATGTAGGAGTTAGATAAGCCAAGGCCCCTTCTAGTGCTGGTAGGAGTAAAATTTCAAGGTTGAACCCTGTTGTTGACTGATCACTTCTGGAACAGCTACAATTGAGAAGGTTCTGGAATCTCTGGCTGAGTCTAACACCAGACTTTTGTCTTGGTGGCTGGGTTTAGAGTAAGAAACCTCAGGCTCTAGCTACAAACTCCAGCCTTTCTGGCCTTCTAGCCTTGTTCCCCAGAAGTTGCATGAGGCCACAGCTCCAAGGAGCACCAATAGGTACTATCTCCACATCACTCCTTCCTCCAGCCCTGAACTCAGAACTGCTTAGTGCTCAGCTTGGGTTTCATATCACAACCTCTCACCACTGCCCATCCATCTCAGATAAAGCTTTTGTTTATCTGAAAAAAATAAACACACACACACACCCTTGGACCCTGGTATGTGACTTCTCTCCTGAGATGGCATCCACCCCAACCAGCCCCCATCCCAGGTACTCTCGGAACCTACTTTGTGCCCTTTTCTTTTGTCCTTCAATGAGAGTGGAGCAAAGGGAAATGAGAGACTCGATGCCTCCTTTGGTGGTGATGAGGGAGAGAGGTAACAATTTTTCCATCACCTCAATCCATTCGTCCAGGCCTTCCTCTTCCTTCTCATTCTGCCTGTTCTTGATCTCATAGGTCAGACTGTCACCTGGAGAGGAAGTGGAAGATTTGGGCTAAGAATAATCTGTCTTCTAGGGAGCCCCAAGCAACCCTATTGCACAGGGGTGACAACAGCAGCTTTGAGGTCAAATTGGTTTCACCTTTTACTAGCTATGTGATGTTTGGCATATCACTTAGTCCCATGAGCCTCAGTATCCTTGCCTGTGAAAAGACTGGGTGGAGATTAAATAAGACAATACATGTGAAATGATCAATGTGAGGTCTGTCATGTAGAAAATATGTAATAGACATTAAACAGTGTTGTTGTACTATAAGGCCAGGGATGTGTCTGCCTTGTTATTGCTCTGTCCCCATATTGCCTAGTCCAGGATCTGGACAATTAAGTGAATTAACTGGAGTCAACAGCCCTGTTTAGTGCTTGGGGGCGGCAGAAGAACACATGCCTGGTTGTGGGCTTGATCCCAGTGTGGGGCATGCAGGAGGCAGCCGATCAATGATTCTCTCTCCTCATTGATGTTTCTTTCTCTCTCTCCCTCTCTGAAATCAATAAAAACATATTTTTTAAAAAATAGTCTCAATAGCCGAAACCGGTTTGGCTCAGTGGATAGAGCGTCGGCCTGCGGACTGAAAGGTCCCAGGTTCGATTCCGGTCAAGGGCATGTACCTTGGTTGCGGGCACATCCCCAGTAGGGGTTGTGCAAGAGGCAGCTGATCGATGTTTCTCTATCATCGATGTTTCTAACTCTCTATCCCTCTCTCTTCCTCTCTGTGAAAAATCAATAAAATATATTATAAAAAAAATAGTCTCAATAAATAGGGGGAGCACAGAGGAATTTTAGGGAAGTAAAACTTTTCTATATGATACTATAATGGTGGATACAAGTCATTTTTTTGTCCAAACCCAAAAAATGTACACCAAGAGTAAACCATAATGTGAACTATGGACTTTAGTTGATAATGATATATCAGTGTAGCTTCATCTATTGTAAAAAATTTACCGCTCTGGTGAGGAATGTTAAAAATGGGGATTGAGCCCTAACCGGTTTGGCTCAGTGGATAGAGCGTCGGCCTGCGGACTGAAGGGTCCCAGGTTCGATTCCGGTCAGGGGCATGTACCTTGGTTGCGGGCACATCCCCAGTGGGAGGTGTGCAGGAGGCAGCTGATCAATGTTTCTCTCTCATCAATGTTTCTAACTCTCTATCCTTCTTCCTTCCTCTCTGTAAAAAATCAATAAAATATATTTTAAAAAAATAATAAATAAAAATGGGGATTGAGGAAGAGCAAGAGGTATTTTGGAAATCTCTGTACCTTCCCTTCAATTTTGCTATAAACCTAAAACTGCTCTAAAAAATAAATCTTATTTTTTTTAAATCTCAAAAACATTTTCAATACAGTTGCAAAATACACAATCAACAAAGATCAGTTGCATTTCTATATACTAACAATGAACTATCTGAAAAAGAAATAAAGAAAACAATCCCACTTACAGTAGCATAAAAAACAAATACTTAGGAATAAATTTAACCAAGGATGTGAAGGATCTCTACACTGAAAATTATAAGACACTGATGAAAGAAATTGAAGACATATATAAATGGAAAGATACCCCATGTTCATGAATTGGAAAAATTAATATTATTAAAATGTCCACACTACTCCAAACCATCTATAGATTCAATGCAGTATGAATGGCAATTTTTGTAGAAGTAGAAAAAACAATTCTAAAATTTATATAGAACCACAAAAGCCCCCAAGTAGCCAAAGCTATCCTGAGAAAGAAAAACAAAACATCAGCCCTGGCTAGTGTGGCTCAGTTGGTTGGGTGTCGTCCCATGCACCGGAGGGTTGCCAGTTTGATTCCCATCAGGACACATGCCTGGGTTGTGGGCTTGATCCCCAGTGAGGGACATATAGGAGGCAGCTGATCAATGTTACGCTCTCACATTGATGTTTCTCTCTCCCTCTCCCTTCCTCTCTCTCTAAAAATCAATAAAAATATTTTTTAAAAAGAAAAACAAAACGTCACACTACCTGATTTCAAACTATATTACAAAGTTATAGTAATCAAAACAATATGATATTGGCATAAAGATAGACACACAGACCAATGGAATAAGAACTAAGAGCCCATAAATAAACCCATGCATATGTGATTAACTAACATTTAACAAGGGAGCCAAGAATACACACTGGTAGAGGACAGTCTCTTCAATAAATGGTAAACCTAGACATTCGCATACAAAAGAATGAAATTGGACCCTTATCATACCACTCACAAAAATTAACTTGAAATGGATTAAAGACTTAAATGTAAAACCTGAAACCATAAAACTCCCAGAGGAAAACATAGAAGAAAAGCTTATTGATATTGGTATTGGCAATGATATATTGAATATGACACCAAAAGCAAAGGTAACAAACAAAAATAAGTAGGACTACATCAAACTAAAAAGTTTCTGCAGTAAAAGAAATGATCAACAAAATGAAAAGGCAACCTACAGGATGGAAGAAAATATTTGCAAACCATGTGTCTGATAAGGGGTTAATACCGCAAATATATAAGAAACTCATACGACTCAATAACAAAAAAATAATCCAATTTATAAATGGGCAAAGAAGCCCGGCCGGCATGGCTCCATGGTTGACCATTGACCTATGAACCAGGAGGTCATGGTTCAATCCCAGTAAGGGCACATGTCTGGTTGCCAGCTTGATCCCCAGTGTGGGATGTGCAGGAGACAGCTGATCAATGATTTTCTCTCATCATTGATGTTTCTATCTCTCCCCTTTCCCTTCCTCTCTGAAATCAATAAAAATGCCCTAGCTGGTTTGGCTCAGTGGATAGATCATTGGCCTGTGGACTGAAGGGTCCCAGGTTCGATTCTGGTCAAGGGCACATGCCTGGGTTGTGGGCTTGAGGTAGCCAATCCATGATTCTCTCTCATCGTTGATGTTTCTCTTTCTCCCTCTCCCTTCCTCTCTGAAATCAATAAAAACATATAAATTAAATAAATAAATAAATATGTTTAAAAAAATGGGCAAAGGATCTGATTAGACATTTTTCTAAAGACATACAAACAAACAACAACAAAAAAGAAGACATACAAATGGCTAAAAGTACATGAAAAAATGTTCAATAACATTAATCAGAGAAATGGAAATCAAAACCACAGTGAATTATCGCATACCTATTAGAATGTCTATTATGAAAAAAAATAAGAAATAAGTGTTGGTGAGGATATGGAGAAAAGGGAACCCTTATGCATTGTTGATGAGAATGTAAATTGGCACAACTATTTTGGAAAACATTCTAGTTTCCTCAAAAAATTAAAAACAGAATTACCATATGATCCAGGAATCCCACTTCTAGATATATATCTAAAAAAAAAAAATCACTGCCCTAGCTGGCTTGGTTCAATGGATAAAGCATTGGCCTGTGAACTGAAGGGTCCTGGGTTCAATTCCAGTCAAGGGCACATGCCCGGGTTGTGGGCTCAATCCCCAGTAGGGGGTGTGCAGGAGGTAGCTAATCAATGATTTGCTGTCATCATTGATGTTTCTATCTCTCTCCCTCTCCCTTCCTCTCTGAAATCAATAAAAATATATTTTAAAAATTAAAATCAATTTAAATAAATAAATAAATAGAAAATAAAATCACTATCTCCAAGGGATATCTGTATGCTCATGTTCGTTGAAGCATTATTTACAAGAGCCAAGACATGGAAACAAGCTAAGTGTCGATCAATGAATGAAGGGGTAGAGAAAATGTGGTATAATGGAATATTACTCAACCATAAAAAAGAATGAAATCTTACCATTTGCAACTAGAGGGTGTTATGCTACTAGTAAGTGAATAAGTAAGACAAGTGCTTATTCACTTACTAGTAGCATAACACCCTCTAGTGGATGGAACTAGAGGGTGTTATGGATGGAACTAGAGGGTGTTATGCTACTAGTAAGTGAATAAGTAAGACAAGTACCATATGATTTCACTTATATGTGGAATCTAAAAAAACACACAAAATAAAACAGAAATTCATAGATACAGAGTACAAACTGATGGTTGTCAGATGCAAGAGGGTTTAGAGGGCTGGGCACAAAAGGTGAAGGGGTTAAGAAGTACAAATTGTAAGTTATAAAATAGTCACGGGGATGTAAAGTACAGCATCAGGAATAGAGTCAAGAATATTGTAGTAACTATGTATAGTGTCAGGTGGGTGCTAGACTTAGAAGAATCATTTTAAAACTTTAAAAATACATATTTTTAATTGATTTTAGAGAAGAAGGGAGAGGAGAGAGAGGTAGAAAACATCAATAATGAGAGAGAATCATTGATCGGCTGCCTCCTGCACATCCCCTACTGGGGATCAAGCCTGAAACCCAGGCATGTGCCTTGACCGGGAATCGAACCATGACATCTTGGTTCATAGGTCAATGCTCAACTGCTGAGCCACACTGGCTGGGCAGGAGAATCATTTTGTAAGCTATGTAAATGTCTAACCACTATGCTATACAGCTGAAACTAATATAATATTGAATGTCAGCTGTAATTGGAAAAAAACAATTTCAATGTGGTATATACAATGTAATATTATTCAGTCACTAGAGGCCTGGTGCATGAAATTCGTGCACTCGGGAGAGTACCTCAGCCCGGCCTGCACCCTCTTGCAGTCCGGGACCTCTCAAGGGATGTCCACCTACCTAAGCCGGCAGTTAGACATTCCTCTCCCAGTCCGGGGCTCTCCCAGTCCGGGACCCCCCGCTCCTTACTGCCCACCTGCAGCGGAAGCGGGAGAGGTTCCTGTCACCGCCACTGCACTCACCAGTTGTGAGCCCGGCTTCTGGCTGAGTGGCGCTCCCGCTCTGGGAGTGCACTGACCACCAGGGGGCAGGTCCTGCATTGAGCATATGCCCCCTGGTGGTCAGTGTGTGTCATAGCAACCGGTCATTCTGCAGTTTGGTCAATTTGCATATTTGGGTTTTATTATCCTATCTAATAAGAGAGTGATATGCAAATTGATCATCACTCCAACACACAAGATGGCTGCCCCCATGTGGTCAAAGATGGCCACCCCCATGTGAATACAAGATTGCTGCCACAGATGGCCGGCAGGGGAGGGCAGTTGTGGGCGATCAGGCCAACAGGGAAGGGCAGTTGGGGGGACCCAGGCACGCAGGGGAGGGCAGTTGGGGGGGGGCAGACCTGCAGGGGAGGACAGTTGGGGGGGCCAGACCTGCAGGGGAGGGCAGTTGGGGGTGACCAGGTGGGCAGGGGAGGGCAGTTAGGAGCAATCGGGCTGGCAGGGGAGCAGTTAGGCATCAATCAGGCTGGCAGGCAGAAGCAGTTAGGGGCAATCAGGCAGGCAGGCAAGCGGTTGGGAGCCAGCAGTCCTGAATTGTGAGAGGGATGTCTGACTGCCCATTTAGGCCCGATCCCTTGAGGGGTCCCAGATTGGAGAGGGTGCAGGCTGGGCTGAGGAACACACACTCACACACACACACACACACACACACACACACACACACCATGCATGAATTTCATGCACCGGACCTCTAGTCCTATATAATAAAAGGTTAATATGCAAATTGACCCTAACAGCCAAACGACCAAAATGACTGCTCGACCAGTCACTATGAGGTGCACTGATCACCTCTTGGTTCCTCCCCCCGGCCAGCAGGCTCTGATCGCCTGATGGCCAATGGGGAACCAGGGGTGGGAGGTAGCGGGGTCGGGGCTGGCTGCAGGCAGCCGGGGAAGATGGCCCTGATCGCAGGCCAGGCCTAGGGACCGTACCCACACGTGCATTTTGTGTGCCAGGCCTCTAGTATAGGATAAGGGAATCCTGCCATTTGCAACAACATGGTTGGACCTTGAGGGTATTAGGCTAAGTAAAATAAGTCAGACAGAGAAAGGCAATGCTGTATGATCTCACTATGTGTGGAATCTGAAAAGTTGAACTCATAGAAATAGAGTAAATCGGTGGTTACCAGGGACTGAGAAGTTGGTGTAAATGGGAAGATGTTGGTCAAAGGGGTACAAACCTTCAATCATAAGATAAGTAAGTCCTGGTGATCTAATGTACAGTGTGGTGACTATAGTTAACAATACTGTATTGTATACTTGAAATTTGCCAAGAAAGTAGCCCAGCCGGTGTAGCTCAATGGGTGAGTATTGACCTATGAACTAGGATGCCACAGTTCAATTTCCAGTCAGAGCATGTGCCTGTTTGTGGGCACAATCTCCAGGGGATGGGGGATGGGGGGCATGCAGGAGACAGCTGGTCAATGATTCTCTCTCATCATTGATGTTTCTATCTCTCTCCCTCTCCCTTCTGCTCTGAAATAAAAATATATTTTTTAAAAATAAAGTAGATCTTAAATGTTCTCACCACATAAAAAAGGGTAACTATGTGAGATGATGAATGTGCTAAGTAACTTTATTGTCATTTCACAATATATACATATATCACTGTACACTTTAAATTTACACAATGTTACTTGTCAAATCTCAATAAAGATGGAAAATTTTTAAATAAAATAGCTATGATGAGTAAGAATTTAGTTTCCATCTTGCTAAAAAGTGAGATAAATAATGGACCTGTTACTTAGGCTTCATCACATATGGCAGCTAATGTTACATTTTGACAATTACATGTTTGCCACTTTGAGGAATGAAGGGATGTGTTGTGACATGAGTGGGAGAATGTTTCACTGGAAAGGCACCACGATACATCTTTGGCTCCCTCTGCACCGCCACCCTGCACTCGCCTCCCAGAGAATGTGGACCAACGGTGGCAAAAGGAAGAGACTGAGCCAGTTGGAAGGCACTAGCCTGCAAACTCACCCCAGTCACCCAGCCAGTGGAGAATTTCGTATAAGTGCTTCTCTTTAGTCTTAGCATCTTTGGAGAAGGAGGCAATTTTCTCCAACAAGATGAATCTCTTCTTGCCCTTTTGCTCCATCTGGTGAGATTTTGCTTTTTCTTTTAAGTCATATCCCAATTCTTCCTGGAAGCGGTTGATGACACAATTGACATTGTCCAAGATGTCAGCGAGCTGGGAAGAAATATCCTATATGGAAGACAGAAGATTGTAGTGTTTAGAGTTGTGAACTCTGGGGCCAGATGCCATGTTCAAGCAGTGTGCTCTTAGGCAAGTCATTTAACCTCTTGGGGACTCTGTTTTTTGTGTGTGTGTGAGTTTTGTTTGTGTGTGTGTGTGTGTGTGTGTGTAAATTTTGTTTTGTTTTTTGTAAAGTGGAGATCATTATAGTTCCTATGTCACAGGGTTTTTGTAAATATTAAATGAATTTGTAAAGCCCTTAGGACAGTGTCTGGCACATAAAATAAGTAGCTCTTGCCCTCGCTGGTTTGGCTCAGTGGATAGAGCATCAGCCTGCAGACAGAAAGGTCCCGGGTTCGATTCCAGTCAAGGGCACATGCCTGGGTTGTGGGCTCGATCCCCAGTGGGAGGCGTGCAGGAGGCAGCCAATCAATGATTCTCTCTCATCATTGATGTTTCTCTCTTCTCTCTTTCTCTCTCTCCCCTTCCTCTCTGAAATCAATAAAAATATATTTTAAAAAAATAAGTAGCTCTTACTACTGTGATTTTGATTATTAAGACCATGTCAGGGAGAGAATACTAAAAATCCACAGCAAACATTTCTTCAGAACTTCAGAATTTGCTGGGGATGCCTGGACATCTCTCCTTACAAGGACCCAGAGGTAACAAGGACCCAGAGGTAACAGAGTGGAGAAGTTAGGCCCCAAGAAACTCAGGATCAGAGGCTCCCATAAAAAATGCACTAGAGGCTCATGAGAAGGGTGATTCCAGCCTATGGCCATTTTACTATGAGCGTCCAGGACTCAGCTTGGGGGATTCTGACAGGTTGCCAAGAACAGACCCAATCATGAACCCTGGGCCCATCCTCTTGCCTCGTCAGGACCCACCCTCTGCGTCTCAGGGCCATCCTGGGGTTTCCATGGACTATTCTCTTCCTGGGCCCTGCCCTGCCTCAAGGGGATGGTTCGACTCAGGCCTGCCCTGCAGAGGCCAAATCTAGAAGGTGGATATTTTGCATTTATCTGTCTGCAAAGCCAGCTTGTCAAGGACCCCAGGATCCTCGTGGGCCCAGACCTGGAATCTTGCCAAATCTGAGATCCGTCCACAACTGCCACATCAGACCACAATAGAAGGATTACTCCCTCATCTCCGCAGTTACCTCCTGAGCCCGAGTTAGCTGGGCGGCCTCAATCCTCGAGATGATGGCTTTCACTGATGCAGGAGTCACCAACTGTGGGGGCTTGTCCTTCTCCATTTTGGACCACTTCGTCAGTAACAAAGATGTCCTGTGTCTCCAGTACCCGAGGCTGGACACGTGATGTTGGCTGCTTTGGAGTTAAGGGCTCTGGGGCAGCTCCTGAGTACCTATGCCTAGCAACAGCTTCTGGTAACTGCCAGACATCAGGTTCCAACTGACCTTCTTTTCTCCAGTGACATCATCAGTTTGATTGGAAGAATGACTCCCTGTCATCTATCTTCTAGCTTTACCTAATATATATTAACTTCACCTATTGCTTTATATATTTTTATTGATTTCAGAGAGGAAAGGAGAGTAAGAGAGAGAAACATCAATGATGAGAGAGAATCATTGACTGGCTGCACACCCCACACTGGGGATGAAGCCTGCAACCCGGGCATATGCCCTGACCAGGAATCGAACCATGACCTCCTGGTTCATAGATCGATGCTCAACCACTGAGCCACGCTGGCCAGGCCACCTGTTGCTTTAAAAAATATATCATTAAATGTTTTGCTCCCAAACTAATGGCTAAAAATAGGAAAAAGCAATTCGAAAAAGTTCTTTTCCCAAAGAGAACTTTTAAAAAATTACAGCCAATCAATAACTAATGGGTTAAGATTGTTTTTCTTGCCCTAACTGGTTTGGCTCAGTGGATAGAGCATCAGGCTGCGGACTGAAGGGTCCCGGGTTTGATTCTGGTCAGGGGTACATGCCCAGGTTGCAGGTTTGCACGCTGATCGATGATTCTCTCTCATCATTGATGTTTCTATTTTCTCTCCCTCGTCCTTCCTCTCTGAAATCAATAAAAAACATTTTTTAAAAAGATTGTTTTTCTTGAAATATTAATGTTTATTGCATGTAACATTATTATATTTAAAATCGTTTTTCTTGAAATAAAACAAACAAAATAACTAATGGGAATGTTTATATTTGCACCAGGGATCAGTGCTCAATTAGCACTTTCACTTACTGAAGGTCATCATTATTGCAAGAGGCCTTTTTAAAACAAATGGTTAAGCTCTGGCTGGTGTGGCTCAGTTGGGTGAGCATTGTCCCATGCACCAAAAGGTCACCTGTTTGATTCCTGGCCAGGGCATATGCCCAGGTTGCGGTTTTGGTTCCGTTTCTCTCCCTCTCCCTTATCTTTCTCTAAAATAAATTTAAAAATTGATATGTCATTTAAAAACAACAACAATTAAAGGAAAGTTAAAAAATAAAATAAAACAACAAAAACAAATGGTTAAAATGGACATTGTAGTATGCCCAGGTCCTAGAACTGTGCCTGGCACATAGTAGGCATTTAATATACACTTGTTGAATTAATGAATATATAAATACATATACATGCAAATTATTCTTCCATGCTACTAAAAAGTATTCCCATTTAAGAAATAAGTAATTAAAGTAAATTCAGTTCTTAGCAGTGTTCTTAGCAATGCCATAGCCACTTAATAACTTGTCATCCGACAGTCATCTATCTTTCACACACTATCATTCATTCATTTACTCAGTTATTTCTTTCTCTTTTTCTTTTTTCTTTCCTTTTCTTTTCTTTTCCTTCCTTCCTTCCTTCCTTCCTTCCTTCCTTCCTTCCTTCCTTCCTTCCTTCCTTTCTTTCTTTTCCTGTTTTTTTTAAATATAGTTTTACTAGAGGCCTGGTGCATGAAAATTCGTGCATTCAGGGGGTGGTCCCTCAGCCCGGCCTGCGCCCTCTCACAGTCTGGAACCCCTTGAGGGATGTCCACCTGCCAGCTTAGGCCAGCTCCCCAGGGGATCAGGCCTAAGCTGGCAGTCAGACATCCCTCTGGCAGCCCAGGAGCTCTCCTAAGCCATTAGTCGGACATCCTTAGAGCTGCTGGGAGGCGGGAGAGGCTCCTGCCACCGCCACTGTGCTGGCCAGCCATGAGCCAGCTTCTGGCTGAACGGTGCTCCCCTTGTGGAAATGCAGTGACCACTAGGGGGCAGCTCCTGCATTGAGCATCTGCCCCCTGATGGTCAGTGCGCATCATAGCGATCGGTTGTTCCGGTCTGCCATTACGGTTAATTTGCATATTACCCTTTTATTATATAGGATTGTTTTCAGAGAGGAAGGGAGAGAGAGAAACATAGTTACTTATTTGTTATTTATTTATTTATTTATTTATTTATTTATTTAAATATATTTTATTGATTTTTTACAGAGAGAGGAAGGGAAACATCAATGAGAGAGAAACATCCATCAGCTGCCTCCTGCACACCCCCTACTGGGGATGTGCCCGAAATCAAGGTACATGCACTTGACCGAAATCGCACCTGGGACCTTTCAGTCTGCAGGCTGACGCTCTATCCACTGAGCCAAACCAGTCAGGGCTGTTATTTTGTTGTTGTTGTTATTTATTTTTAAATATATTTTTATTGTTGAAAGTATTAAAGATATCTCCCATTTCCTCCCCTTCCCCACCTCCTCCTAGCCCCTACCCACCTTCCCAAAGTTACTTCTTTCATTGACTCATTCACTCAACAACACTTACTGGTATCATTCTATGTGCCAGGCACAGGGCTAGGTGCTGGAAATGTAGAAACAAATGAGATCTGTCTCTGAGCTACTCATACCCTGGTTTATGATACCTGTCTATATGTCTGTCACAGGATAATTCTTTAATCCTTACAATTTCAGAGCATATTGTAGTTTATAAATAACTTATTCATCCTTACAAACATGTGCTAGGCAACTACAGCTCAGAGGAGTAAGGAGATTTACCTAAAGTTACAGAGCTGGGAAGTACAGTCAGGACTTCGACCTGGTTTCCTGACTCCCAATCCAGGGTCCTTTCCTTTTTTCCCCCCTTTCCCACTCCCTTCCTTTCTTCTCCCTTTTAAACCCAACATACTGATAATTAAATTACATATAAATGACCTAAACATCCAATTAAAAAATAAATATTGTAAGATTCAATTAAAACCCAAGACTCAACTATCTGCTGTCTATAAGAAACACACTTTAAATAAAAAGATACCTATGGCCCCACTGATGTGGCTCAGCAGTTGAGCATCAACCTATGAACCAGGAGGTCATGGTTAGATTCCTGGTCGGGGCACATGCCCTGGTTGTGGGCTCTATCCCCAGCAGAGGGCATGCAGGAGACAGCCGATCAATGATTCTCTCTCATCATAGATGTTTCTATCTCTCTCTTCCTCTCTGAAATTAATTTAAAAATATTTTTAAAAAATATCAACGTAAAACCATTCAAACCTATAGAGAATTTTTGTGAGTTTATTTGAGCCAAACTCAAATTGCCCAGAAGCAATTTGACAATTGCCCAAAAGCAATTTGACAATTGCCCAGAAGCAAAATCTTAACCCATTGAGATAATGCTCCAGAGAATAGCAGGTTTGTATCTTATTTTATACATTACAATTAAAAGAGAAGACACAAGTAAGTTACATGAAATTCATTGTTGATAGGTTAGAGGGAGGTAGAAGAAAGCAAAGCGGGGAAACCTCTGGGTATGGATGAAAAGTAAAATGATAGACATATACATCTTTTACCTACATATAGTTAACAGTCAACAATTAACATGATAACAAAACAAGAAGATTTATGGTCTCTGGTGTGATATGTTGGTTGTGCCCTGAGGGGCAAGATGGCCCTGATCAGCCCCGATCGCTGGCCAGGCCAAGGGACCCCACCTGTGCACGAATTTGTGCACTGGACCTCTAGTGTATAGATATAGATATAACCCGCCATTCTCCAGAGCGTTATCTCAATTGGTTGAGGTTCTGCTTCCTGACAATTGTCAATAGTTTGGCTCAAATAAACTCACAAAAATTCTTTACAGGTTTGAATGTTTTTATGTTAACAACATTTATAGAACATCCAACAACAGCAAGACATATATTATTTCCAAATACATGTGGAACAATAGTGAGAGAAATTAGCTTGAAACATAGGCAGATAGGGCAGGGGTCCAGTGGGAAACAAAAGGCAGGTGGAACATGGACAGTGGCAGATATGGCAGTTTAGCAAGCCTGATAACAGAAACCAACCATGCTGAAAAAAGTAAAATGTTTTTGGATACAGAGCAAGAGGCATAGGAAACCAAGGAAGGGCCTGCAGTAAACAAGGTGTATGCACACAGAGAAACAGAGAAAGTTCAGGTCTGTTGCTGGGCAAAACCAATGAGGGAATCAATCAGGTGGTGACATAGATATGAAGCAGGCTTGTAGCACATATACGAGATGTACTGGTTAATAATGCGGGGTTTTTTTTTTCAATAGATGGAGTTACACATATGTTGATATATATGTGATTTGATATATATGCTATTTTGTTGTATTGACAACAAGCTTCAAAACTTCATATGTCAAATTTGCTGAAGGTGTTAACATCATAGATATTTTTACGCTTAAAAATGTCTAATTTTGTGCCAAAAAAAGAGCATTTGCAGGAAGTTTTGATTCATTATTTTGAAGAAAAGTGCAGCTGAAAGTTATCGTATACTTCGGGAAGCTTATGGTGAACATGCTCCATCTTTAGATACTTGTGAACGCTAGTTTAAACGTTTTAAAAGTGATGATTTTGATGTGAAAGACAAAGAATGTCTAGGTCAACTGAAAAAGTTTGAAGGCCAACAATTACAAGCATTATTGGATGAAGATGCGTGTCAAACTCAAAAGCAACTTGCAAAAAGATTAAACGTTGCTCAGAAAACACTTTCCCATTTACAAGCAATGGGAAAGACTTTAAAGGAAGGGAAATGGGTGCCACATCAACTGAACGAAAGACAAGTGGAAAACCAAAAAGTCATCAGTAAAATGTTGCTTCAACGGCACGAAAGAAAGTCTTTGCATCGAATTGTGACTGGCGATGAAAAGTGGATTTATTTTGAGAATCCCAAATGCACAAAATCATGGGTTGATCCAGGTCAACCATCAACATTGACTACAAGGCCAAATCACTTTGGAAAGAAGACAATGCTCTGCGTTTGGTGGGATCAGGAAGGTGTGGTGTATGATGAGCTTCTAAAACCAGGTGAAAACATTAATACAGATTGCTACCGACAACAAATAATCAATTTGAATCACGCTTTGATCGTAAAATGACCTGGGCCAGAAGTCGTGGCAAAGTAATTTTGCTTCGTGATAACGTGCCATCACACACTTGAAAACCAGTTAAAGACACGTTAAAAGATCTTGCCTGGGAAGTATTAACCCACCCGCTGTATTCACCAGAACTTGCTCCTTCAGATTACCACTTGCTCTGATCGATGGCACACCCACTTTCTGAGCAGCACTTCAAAACGTACGAAGAAGTGGAAAATTGGGTCTCTGACCCGAAAAGGGGCGAGGCCGTGACGGTGTTACCATCCCAGGGCGAACCCGCGGGGTGCAGCGAGGCGCTGGGAAGATGCTCGAGGTCCTGGTGCTGAAGATTGAAGATCCAGGTTGCTTCTGGGTTATTATAAAAAGGGTATAGTCCCTTTTTAGATCATGAAGTTGACTACCAAAAACTAAATAGCGCCATGAATGACTTCTATAATAGCATGCGTCAAGACATCAAAATAGCCAAAACCGGTTTGGCTCAGTGGATAGAGCGTCAACCTGCGAACTGAAAGGTCCCAGGTTCGATTCCGGTCAGGGGCATGTACCTTGGTTGCGGGCACATCCCCAGTAGGGGGTGTGCAAGAGGCAGCTGGTCGATGTTTCTCTCTCATTGATATTTCTAACTCTCTATCCCTTCTCTGTCCCTCTCTCTTCCTCACTGTAATAAATCAATAAAATATATTTTTTAAAAAAAGACATCAAAATAAAACCATTAATGTTGGAAGAAGGGCAGGTATGTATGTAAATGTGCTTTAAGCACCATCTCTTGAAATATTACTCAAAATATAGAATATCTTGGCAACAACAACAACAAAAAAGAAAATTGGGTCTCTGAATGGTCTGCCTCAAAACAAGAAAAGTTCTATTGGGATGGTATCCACAAATTACCTGAAAGATGGGGGAAATGTGTAGCTAGCAATGGACATTACTTTGAATAAAGCACTTTTGATATTTCTCTTGAAATTATCGTGTTTTCTTAGGATTACAAAATCCTCATTATTAACTAGTTAATAGTTAATTCCCACTATTAACCGGTTAGTAATTAATCTGCATTTTTAACCGGTTAATTGTTAATCTGCATTATTAACCGGTTAATGGTTAATCTGCATTTAAAAAAATATATTTCTTTATTGATTTCAGAGAGGAAGGGAGAGGGAGAGAGAGATAGAAACATCAATGATGAGAGAGAACCATCGATTGGCTGCCTCCTGCACACCCCCCACTGGGGATTGAGCCCACAACCCAGGCATGTGCCCTTGGCCAGAATTGAACCCAGAACCCCTCAGTCCGCAGGCCGATGCTCTAGCCATTGAGCCAAACCGGCCACGGCAATTAATCCACATTTTTAACCAGTTAATTTAATTCGCATTATTAACCAGTTAATAATTAATCTGCATCATTAACCAGTTAATAATCTGCATTAACCAGTTAATGGTTAATCTGCACTATTAACTGGTTAATAATTAATCTGTATCATTAACTGGTTAATGGTTAATCTGCATTATTAATGGTTAATAGTTTATCTGTATTATTAACCGTAATAATGCAGATTTTGTAATAAAAGAAAACACGACAATTTCAAGAGAAACATCAAAAGTGCTTTATTCAAAGTAATGTCCATCGATAGCTACACATTTCCCCCATCTTTCAGGTAATTTGTGGATATCGTCCCAATAGAACTTTTCTTGTTTTGAGGCAAACCATTCAGAGACCCAATTTTCCACTTCTTCGTACGTTTTGAAGTGCTGCTCAGAAAGTGCGTGTGCCATCAATTGGAACAAGTGGTAATCTGAAGGAGCAATACAACAAAATAGCATACATATCAAATCACATATATATCAACATATGTGTAACTCCACCTATTGAAAAAAATCCGCATTATTAACCGGTACACCTACTATACTCCTAGAACGACTTGCAGGCAACCCATTCTTGGGGCCCTCTTTTTTGGGGGAGAGTCTGAATCTGCTTGTAATAAATTTTCCACACTTTTGCTTAAATCTTCTAGTCCGCGGAGCTCATTCTTCGGTTTCGCGAGACACGACCCCGAGAAAACACCTCAGCTCACCGTTCCGGTTACCAATAGTCTGGGCCGTAAAACAAATATCAATAAACTTAGAATCATACAAAGTATGTTCTCTGACCACAATGGAATTAAACTATAAAACAATAATTGAGAGCTATCTAGAAAATTCCCAAGTATTTGTAAATTAAACATACGTCTATATAACCCATGAGTCAAAGAAGAAATAATAAGGATTATGAAATAATTTGAACTGAGTGAAAATGAAAACAAAATTTGTGAGATGCTGCTAAAGCATTGCTTAGAGAGAGAAACTAGAAAAGAACAGAGAAACTCAAAGTGAGCAGAAGGAAATAATAAGGCTGAGTAGAAATCAATAAAACAAAAAACAAAAATGGAGAAAATCAATGCAACCAAAAAACTGGTTCTTTGAAAAAAAATTGATATACTCTAGCTATATTTTACCAGGAAAAAAAGAAGACACAAATTATCAACATCAGTAATGAAAGAAGGGACATCACTATAGACTCTACAGTGGCAATAATAAGGGAGTATTATAAAAAAACTTTGTCAATAAAGTTGGTTGAACAAATTCCTTGAAACACACAACCTATCAAGGTTCATTAAAGAAGGGAAAACCTGAAAAGCCCTACTAAAGAAACTGGATTTGTAACTAAAAGCCTTTCCCTCTAAGAAAACTCCAGCCCCAGATGGCTTAATTGATGAATTTTGCCAAGCATTTAAGGAAAAAAAAATACAGTTCTATATAAACCCTCCCAGAAAATTGAATGTCAGGGACTACTTCTCAAATCATTTTATGAGGTTAGCATTACCTTGCTACTTAAGCAAGACAAAAATTAGGAAAAAAAATCCAATATCCCTCACAAACATAGATATAAAAGGAAAAGAAATTATTTGCAAAACACATGTTTGACCAAGGACTTGTATTCAGAATATATATAGAACCATTACAACTCAATGACAAGAAGGAAAATAATCCAGTTTTCTAAATGGGTAGATTTGAATAGATACATCACTAAAGAGGATATACAGCCCGGCCTGGGCGGTGTGGCTCAGTGGTTTCGAGTCGACCTAGGAACCAGGTGGTCATGGTTCGATTCCCGGTCAGGGCACATGCCTGGTTTGTGGGCTTGATCCCCAGTAGGAGGTGTGCAGGAGGTAGCCGATCAATGATTCTCTCATCATTGATGTTTCTCTCTCTCTCCCTCTCCCTTCCTCTCTGAAATCAATAAAAATATTTTTAAAAAAATTTATATATAAACGGTAAATAAGCACCTGAAAAGATTCTCAACATCATTAGTTGTTAGGAAAATGCAAGTTAAAACCACAAGGAGATGCCAAGTCTGACAAGGATGAGTCCATTAAAAATGTGACAATACCAAGTGTTGAGGAGGATGTTGGTAAAGTGAAACCCTCATATATTACTAGTGAGAATGCAAAATGGCACAGGCACTTTGGAAAACAGTTTTGCAGGTGTTTTTTGTTGTTGTTGTTTTTAATATATTTTATTGATTTTTTACAGAGAGGAAGAGAGAGGGATAGAGAGTTAGAAACATTGATCAGCTGCCTCCTGCACACCCCCCACTGGGGATGTACCCGCAACCAAGGTACATGCCCTTGACCGGAATCGAACCTGGGACCTTTGAGTCCGCAGGCCGACGCTCTATCCACTGAGCCAAACCGGTTTCGGCAGTTTTGCAGATTTTTAAAGTTAAATATACATTTCTGTACAACCCAGTAATCCCACTCCTAAGTAATGAAAACATATATCCACACAAAGACCTATCCAGCAACATTCATAAGCAGCTTTATTATAGCACAAGCCAGCAAACAACCTAAGTCAAGCATGTCAAACTCAAAGGCTAACACGGGCCAAATAAACAAGGTTTAAGTTTCTGTGGGCTGCAAAAAAACAAAAGCTTCAATTTTCATAGAAACGTAGGTTTATTTCGATAGAGACATGCTGAATATAAAGGGCTGAAATAAATGAGTAATCGTTAACATAAAGTAATAGAACATTTTAATAAAAATTAATATTCTTTCTTGAACATAACTTACCAGACACTGAATAACTGCACAAATTAATAAGCATAATGCAAATAAACATATTTTTCTTGTTCTCCGAAAGCGAAATAGTTCCTGTTGCGCACACCAAACAAGTCAGTCCAAAACTAATGACGTGGCAATCAGCTGCTAAAATATTCGCTGCTAGCATTAGTGGAGAGAAATGGTGTGCTTGCGAGTAAGGCACGTAAGGGAAATGAATGCAACACGATTATAGTAATCAGTTATTATCGAACATTGTGTTTGTTATTAATAATTATGTATAAACAGGATATTGTAAAAATTAAGTTATGAAATTTTTTATTAGGATGTTTCTTACATACCACAAAAAATATTGTGGTATGTAAGAAACATACCAAATATTGTGGTATGTATGTGCCTGGAAGCAGAATCTCAACTTATTGGGATAATTAATGTTTCGGAGAATGGCAGTTTTTCACCTTGTTTTATACATTACAATCAAAGGAGACATAAGTGGGTTACACAGAATCCATTGGTGGTAGATTAGGGAGGTGGGAGAAAGGTGGGGGGGACCTCTGGGATTGGATAAAAAGTAAAATGACAGACACATACTTCTTTTACATAGGTAGGTACAGGATAGTTAACAGTGAACAATTAACAAGATAACAATAACAATGAGGGAATTTGTGGGCTCCGCCCTGGCACATTGGTTGTGCCCTGAGGGGTCTGAAAAAAGGGAAGTTACAAGTTACCCTGACATTCTATAGATAAGTTATCTTAGATCCAAAAAGACAGTAGGCTCAGTAAAGATTGAAATTGATCTCTGTCATGGAAGATACTGGCCTAGGACATGACTACCCACGATAAACTGCTTTTGAATTAAAAGGTTTTAATTTCAGACCATCCTTTGAGGTTACTTTATTTTTATTTAAAAATTTTAAAGGTTATAATTCTTTTTTTTTTTAATTAAAAAAATTTATTGATTTCAGAGAGAAATGGAGAGGGAGAGAGAGAAACATCAATGATGAGAGAAAATCATTGATTGGCTGCTACCTGCACGCCCCCTGCTGGGGATCGAGCCTGCAACCCAGGCATGTGCCCTTGGCCGGAATCAAACCTGGGACCCTTACAGTCCTCAGGCCGATGCTCTATCCACTGAGCCAAACGGGCTAGGACCTTTGTGGTTACTTTAGGTCTATGAGTTTGCAAGGCTGCCACACAGACCTTCCCTGAGTTAGTCAGGTTAGCATGTGGCCCCTTTTCTTCCACACATGCAACATCATGGATAATCTCAAAAGCACTATGCTAAGTGAAAAAAGCCAGACACAAACTACTACAAACTATGATTCCACTTATCTGAAATCCTGGAAAGGCAAAATTATGACAGAAAGCAGACCAGTAAATGCCAGGAGCCAGAAGAGGAGAAAGACACTGACCACAGAACAAAAGGAAGTTTCTGAGTGAAGGAAATGTTTATGTCATGATTATGGTGGTGGTTACATGACTGTATGTATACATTTGTGAAAATGCACTGTACACTTAAAATTGGTGAATTTTATTATATGTAAATTATACCTCAATAAAACTGATTTTTTAAAATGTAATAATGTTTAAAAAATAAAAATGTAATGTTTTATAATGCCTAAGACTGTGATGGGATTGTGGGCAGACAGTGCAAGGGGCTGGAAGTTAATTAGGAGGGTACTGGAGGATACAAGAAACTAGCCCTTCCTCTTTTCACCTTTTTGGTGGAAAGTCTTCTCTACTTTATTTTTTTAATATATTTTTATTGATTTATAGAGAGAGAGGAAGGGAGAGGGATAGAGAGATAGGAACATCGGTAGAGAGGAAGTCATCAATTGGTTGCCTCCTGCATGGCCCCCACTGTGGATCGAGCCTATGACCCGGGCATATGCTCTGACCAGGTATTGAACCGGTGACCTCTTGGTTCCTGAGCCACACCAGCGGTTGAAAATCTTCTCTACTTTCATTCCTTTTACCTTGGGGCTGGGATGCTCCCTTTTCCAAGCTCCTGTCCCATGCAGCTCTGTGGCCAATAACACCTTCACCACAGTTCAAGGGCCATAATTAGGTGATCACTAGCCCAGGAGAGATGTTTGTAAATGTTTTTTAAAAAATGCAGCCTTGCCGAAACCGGTTTGGCTCAGTGGATAGAGCGTCGGGCTGCGGACTGAAAGGTCCCAGGTTCGATTCCGGTCAAGGGCACGTACCTTGGTTTCGGGCACATCCCCAGTAGGAGGTGTGCAGGAGGCAGCTGATCAGTGTTTCTCTCTCATCGATGTTTCTAACTCTCTATCTCTCTCCCTTCCTCTCTGTAAAAAATCAATAACATATATTAAAAATAATAATAATAGCCCTAACTGGTTTGGCTCAGTGGACAGAGCATCGGCCTGCGCACTGAAAGGTCCCAGGTTCGATTCCAGTCAAGGGCATGTACCTTGGTTGCGGGCACATCCCCAGTAGGGGGTGTGCAGGAGGCAGCTGATCGATGTTTCTCTCTCATCGATGTTTCTAACTCTCTATCCCTCTCCTTTCCTCTCTGTAAAAAAATCAATAAAATATATTTAAAAAAAAAATAATAATAATAATAAAAAAATAAAATAAAAAACACAGCCTAGCCCTAACCGGTTTGCTCAGTGGATAGAGCGTCGGCCTGCGGACTGAAGGGTCCCAGGTTTGATTCTGGTCAAGGGCATGTACCTTGGTTGCGGGCACATCCCCAGGAGGGGGTGTGCAGGAGGCAGCTGATCAATGTTTCTAACTCTCTATCCCTCTTCCCTTCCTCTCTGTAAAAAAATCAATAAAACATTAAAAAAAAAACATTAAAAAAAAATGGAGCCAAAAGAAAACAAAAATAAAAACGCAGCCAAAATAATAAGAAACACAGCCAACCCCCTTTCCAAGAAAAACCATTTGTAGAACATTTTTATCTAAAAGAGGTAAAAGCAATATATTATTAGAATTCATTTATGTAAGATCAACTTCATCATATCTCTGTGTTATAAAATCATTCAATGTTGCCCAGCTGGTGTTGCTCAGTGGTTGCACATGGATCCATGAACCAGGAGGTCATGGTTCAATTCCTGGCTTCTGTAAGACTAAAACTCTACCAGAAACATAATTGGGTTATTTAAAACCTTTTAAAAATAAGTTAAACTATATTTAAAATTTCTGGGTAAAAATGATAGATTGAACACATGTATCTAATCTTGATCCACTAATAATACACTAAAACTAGAGCAAAGGGATTTTTTAAGGACAGGGAAACAGAAGAGGAGATAAGAGCCAAATACTTTAAGAAGCTGGATAGCATGTGGATGAGTGGTTACTGACTTAGACTAGAGAAAGATGGATCCTAAGGCAGCAGTGGGGTAACCATATGGTAAAACAGAATTGATTGTGCCAGATGGCTTACCACCCAAAGAAGGAAGTCCTAAAGATGCTGACAACAGAGGTTCCCTGCAGTGAAGCTGTGGCCAACATGTACCATCATGTACCGGAACCCGCAGAGCACAAACGCTTCCAATAGGCTTTCTGGTAACCCATCCTGACATGTGAACAGACAACCAAGGATTATAAAACCTTCAAGAAAAGAATCTAACTTGAAAGAGACCAAAACAACAGAAAAAGAAGTTTATAGAAAACAGAGATTATGCAGAAAGAAGAAAACTTAAATAAAATTATAATAGCTTCAGAGATAAGATACGCTATTGCAACTCTGAAACAAATGAGATGCTATAAATGAATATCCAGAGAATAAAAAAACAGGTGAGAGTAATGAACATCTTTAAAATAGTGAGACTCAGAATATTTCTCAGTAGATAAAACTGAGAAGATGGGAAGATAAAATTGAGAAAATATCCAAGAAAACAAAGTAAAAAGATGGAAAGTAGGAGAGAAAAATTAAAAAACTAGAAGAACCAGTCCAGCAGAACCATCCATCTGAATTATAGGAGTTTCAAAAAAGAAACAACAGCCCTAGCCGGTTTGGCTCAGTGGATAGAGCGTTGGCCTGAGACTGAAAGGTCCTGGGTTTGATTCTGGTCAAGGGCACATGCCCGTGTTGCAGGCTCCATCCCCAGTGGGAGGCGTGCAGGAGGCAGCTGGTCAGTGATTCTCTCTCATCATTGATGTTTCTATCTTTCATTTCCTTTCCCTTCCTCTCTCTGAAATCAATAGAAATAAAAATGAATAAAAATATATTTGAAAAAAAAAAAAAAAAAGAAACAACAGAGAAAATGGAAGGGAAGAAATCACCAATGGGATGGTTCAAGATTATTTCCCAGAAGTGAGGGGCACTGAGTGTCCAGCACAACAAACAGCCTCTCACCAAAACATATTGCCATTTCAGAACACTGGAGACAAGATGTTCAGAGAGGGGGAGAAAGTCACTTACAAAAAATAAGGATTAAAAGGCTTCATCTCAAGAGCAATGATGAAAATGAGAAGGTAATGCCCCAATGCCTTCACAATTCCCAAGAAAGTCAATTCCTAGCTACACAATCAATCCAGTGACTGAGTAGAACAACGGCCATGTCAAACATGCAAAGTTTCCAAACAATACATCACCCCCTGTCTCAGGAACCTTCTGGAAGATAGTTTTTTTCCCAAAAGAGGGAATAAATCAAGAAAGAGAAAGACATTGAATATGGCAAATGAAAGATCCAACAAAGGAGAGAGGCAAAGAAAATAGCCAGGAGGATGAGAGAGGAGATGCTAGGTTGCCAGATGTTCAGCAAGGATAGAGGATAAACCCTCAGAGTGGAGCAAGTCAGAGGCTCCAGCAGAGATGTCTTCAAGAAGGTGAAAGTGATAGAATATCTGCTGTATCTAGATATTGAGGAAATATTTAGACAGTTTGGAGAAGATTCTAAGGCAGATTTTGTGATAAATACATAGACAACTAAGTAAATTAAAAAGACAAGATAATTATTCATTCCAGGGGAAAAAATTGTGCAGGAAAGGAAGAGTAACCAAAGTTTTCTACATAGTTCAATTCTGAATGGAATATATAGTCACAGTGTTGTGAGAACTAAAAATTGAACTAGGAAAAATTATCAAGTTAAATTTGGCAGAAGGGAGATGGGAATGAGGTATAAGTGTGGGGAGAGAGTAAGAGGGGGAAATCCTCAAATCTGCCCCTATTGCTTGTGGGGGCTAGGGCAAAACTACAATGGAGATTCACATACTAAATATTTTAATGTTATAAATTAAGCTAACAAATCTATCTCTATATATAAAAGCCTAAGCAACTGAACGACTGGTCAACTGGTCGCTGTGACATGCACTGACCACCAGGGGGAAGTTGCTCATCGCAGGAGCTGCCCCCTGGTGGTCAGTGCGCTCCCAGAGCAGAAGTGCCGCTCAGCCGACCAACCCATCCCTGTGGTCCATCAGCCCAGCAGCAGCCAGTCACTCCCTCAGTAATCCTGCAGGTCCAATCTCCGGAGAATGGGCCAGGCACCAATGGACCAGCACCACCAGCATGATACTGACAGCACTGCTGGCCTCCTGGAAGCTGGCCTCAGGCACTGTCACCACTTTGTTCCCCTCCCTAGATGCTCCACAAGGAAGAAACTATGTAAAAGCACCACCAGGTGGTTCCTGACAACCAGTGCAAGTGTCAGCAGGATGGATCCGGATCTTGGGCCGGCAAGGGCATCCCACCACCTGCCCAGAGGGCCAATCACATCCTGGTCACCCCCCACCCGCCTTGGGATGGGCGCCAGATGCAGGGCTCATGGCTGGTGAGCTTCTCCCAATCAGAACTGACTGGGTGCGAGCCTGCAGCAGGTGCAGTGGGGCCCGGATGAGCCGGAGCAGCAGGCAGGAGCGGCAGGCGGCATTGGACTGCAGGTTTTGGCCCAATCCCTGAAGGCCATGCTGAGGGACCCCACCCATGCACAAATTTGTGCACCGGGCCTCTAGTACTTTCATAAGGACTTGCAAGACCAGGTTCTAAATTAGAATTTTTGGAATCCTTAGAGTTCTATACTAGAAAATAGCAGCCCCTGGCTCTTGCCTGACCCTCATTCCCTTCTGATTTTGCCTGTTCTGCATTGAGAGAGCCTGAGACAGGGTCCTGTGGACACCCTAACTTGTTCTCACACCTCTTGCTGTAAAGAGCTGTCCTTGACTACCCTTCAGGCCTAGGAATGCCCACACCATCAGCAAGGTCTCGCTGGGGAGAAGAGATCCGAGGAAGAAGCTGGTACAAGCCCACAAAGCAAGTTGGGCAGGGAATTCCAGGGCCCCAGGTATTCAGGATATGGCATATGGTCTATGGATGGGCATATCCCCTTGAACTCACCCTGTGAGGAAGGACCCAGCCAGAGGAGAGCTAGAGACATGAAGGTAAATGTCAAAAAGAAAGTTTAAATAGCTGAAAATGGAGAAAGGGCTCTGCTTTTAACAAATCTTATACAATTATTTGACTCTCTAAAATAGGTGTCTATGTATTCTAAGAAATACTTCATAGAAGAAAAGTTTTATAAAAATAAAAACTGATTAATAAAAGTTTGTGGAACCTCTGAACCTTCTGCTATGCCTAGAGGTCTCAATAACAAAGTTTAAAACGACAGGACTACTCCCTCATGTGAGGCTGTCTAGGTATTGTGGTGAAAACCACAATGACGTTTCTCTCTACAATGGCCCCGGGAATGAATCCCTCTTCCTTTCCTCCCATCTGTCACCTTTAATTAATTAATTAATTTTTTTTGGTCACCTTTAATTTAGGACACCGACTTCGTGTTGGTTGTTTTCCTACTTCTCCACTGCTAGACTCTGAGCTCCTGGCAAGCAGAGACCCAGCTGAGTTCTTTACCTCTCCAGCACCTCGCAGTGCCCAACAGAGAGTACAGGCTCAGCTAAGTGATGATGGGTAAAGGAAAAAGGAAGCATCTCTACCCGGGCTTTGGAGGGAAGGTGTTTGCCTTTCTGCACATGTATGCCTGGAGCCGACACCTTCAGCACATTCATTAAATAGCTATGGGTTATAATCCCCTTATCGTAACAACACAGCATTTATCTCACATCTTTAATACTAGAGGATTGGGTCCCTGCTCCAAATCTCAAAAGTAACTTCGGGATCACGTGAGAGGCACGTGTCTGCCCCATGACCGCAGGGATTTTGGGGGGCGGAGGATCTGTTTTGTTTTTTCAATTTTTGATTGCTCAGTGCCGGGAACTGTGCCTGACACATATCAGGTGCTCAGTAAGTAGTTGCTGGGTGAATTAATAAATTAAAAAGTATTAACAACAACTACGCATGGTATAAAAACACACTTTGTGAAGTGGAAAGATACACCTATATTCGGAATAAATACTTCGGTTCAGGCCCTGGTTCTGGGAGCAAGCTCAAGGGATGCAGCCGCTCCGAGCGCCTTGTGTGCCGAAGGCTGGGAAGCGGCGGGCCGAGGTCCGGCGGCGGCTGGAGCGAAGGGCGGGAAGGAAGAAGCGCTGCCGCTGGGTGCAGCCGGGCGTCCGCGCAGGGCGGTCAGTCCGAGCGCGGAGCAGGTGCGGCCCGCCTCCAGTGGGCGGCGCTGGACCCGGCGCGGGGCGGGGCCTGCCTCTCCGCGCCGGGGGGCGGGGCCGAGCCGGGGCGCTCCGGGCCGGTGCCGGGCCCGGCTGGTCGACGGGAGCGCCCGGAGCCCCGGCCACCAAGGGGTGCGACCCCCTCCTGGTCCCGCCTTCCCGGCTGAGGTCTGGCCAATCAGAGAGGCTTTTACTAGCGGGTGGGCGCAGCCGGCTCAGCTGCTCCGAGGCCCCGGCATGGTAACGTTCTCGTGCGGGGGTGGAGGGGCCCGGGCGGTTCCACAGCGCCCCCCGCGCCCCGGGCCGGGGCCAGGGGGGCGGGGAGGCCGCCGGGGGTACGCGGGACCCCGAGGGAGGGCCAGGGACTTGAGGGATAAGGGCGAGGAGCCCCGGAGGGGGAAGGGGGTCCGGGATTTGGGGAGAAGGGGTGGGAAAGGCCATGATGGAGGATGCCGGGAGGGGAATGGGAATGGCGTGACTGGGTGAGGAGAAAAGGAAGGCGTGAAGGGTGGGTTTGTGGAGAACGGTCGGGAAAGAAGATCGGAACAGGAGATGTGGACACTGCGGGACCAGGGGGGAGCTGGGAGCCCCAGTTTCTCCTGGGGTATTTGGCGTGCGACATGCCCCTCCCCAGACTCAGTGCGTGTTCCCTTCCGAGACCCTCTCAGTCCTCGCCTCGTCCCCGGAGGGGAGGAGGGGCACTGTCTCCTGAGGAGAGAGGCCCCCCGCCCCCCGCCCCCCGCCCCCCGCCCCCCGCCCGGGGCTGGATGGTCCCAGGAATAGGAGCGCAGGGGCCCCCGGGTCCCTGCCCGGGCTCTGCCCTCAACTAACTAACAACTCTGTGTGACCTTGGGCAAGTCACTACTTTTCTTCGGGCCTCAGATTTCCTATCGATGAAAAAAAAAAAGGGGGGGAAATGGTTAAGAAGGATAGCCCACATCCCTTCCAGCTACAAATTGGAGTGGTCCTTGAGGAGAGATTTCGGGAGAATGGGTTCTAAGACGTGGGGAGACAAAAGGATGAAGATGGAGGCAGGCCTTCGGCTGGGGCTGCAGAGGATCCCCCGGGATGGGGGGATGGGAGGCACGAAGCCTGCGAGGCCGGCCGACCGGCCAGGGCCCCGCATCCTGTTGGAGGGATGGAAGACCTCTCTCAAGCCGAGGAGGAGGAGGCTGAGACCTAACCCAAAAAGATGGAGGCCAGAGGTAGCATTTTGTTCTTCAGAGGGAGAATAAGATGGCACGTTAGACTGAAGCAATGGAAGATATATTCTAGTAAAACAGTATCTTTGCAAGCAGGAAGCATGCTGCTGGTCCAGGAGAGGGGGCACCAGGATGGTCTTGAAAAGAGAGAGGGAAGGCTCATGCTGTTCAGGGCAGGTGAAGAAGGCCAGCATGTGGATGGACCACATGCTGGATAGTCAGCTGGTCTCAGCCTCCATGACACCTTTCTTTTTGGTGATGACCACCTCTTTCTGAGAGAGGTGCCTTTCAGACTTCATTTACCAACACAAATCTCTTCAAGGAGTGAGTCAGACCTGAGCAACCTTGGGATCATCTAGCTGTGTGTGAGGATTTCAGAATTGTGTGAGGATTGGGGAAGAAAACAGAACGATACCTGAAACCTATATTAATTTCATTAACCAGTGTCACCCCAATAAATTCAATTAAAAAAATAAAAAGAAGTGAACATGAAAAACAAACCAGTGAATCTGAATGAAAGAAATACCCGTGGCACCATCATTCTTGCTAGAAGGAAGTGTTTTGAAGTATTTGAAAGCACAGACTTTGGGGTCACCTGCCTCTGCCATTTGATCTCTTTGAACCTCTTGTTTCTTTATAAAATGGGGATAATAACGTCTAAGATGGTTGTGAGGATTAAATGTTTGTCATGGTATTTGGCTCATAATAAGCACTCAATAAATATTGGCTATTAGCTGCTACCATTCCCTTCTTTTTTTTAATCCTCACCTGAGAATATTTTTCCAGTGATTTTTTTTATGAGAGAGAGTAGAAGGGAGAGAGAAAGAAACATCGATCACATCAATTGGTTGCCTCCCGAATGCACCCCAACCAGCACCCATACCCTGACCAGGGTCCGCACCAAGCCTGCAACCCAGGTACATGCCATATATATATATATATGTGTGTGTGTGTGTGTGTGTATTTCAGAGAGGAAGGGAGAAAGAGATAGAAACATCAATGATGAGAGAGAATCATTGATTGGCTGCCTTCTGCATGCCCCTTGCTGGGGATTGAGCTGGTAATTTGGCCCTAATGGGGAATGGAACCCTCTGACGCTCTAACCACTGAGAAAACCAGTCAGGGCAATCATTTCCTCTTTCCATTCTTTCTCTTTCTCTTGTCCTTTTTTCCTTTTGTTCTTGAATCTTCAATTCTGAGATGTCCCTTAGATGTGGAGGATGAGAAGAATTGATTGCATCTTGGAGGGGTGTCTTTCCACTGGTCCAGGTGAACACATTATGATCAGATGATCAGTTGTCTTTATCATCTCTCCCCAGCCCACAAATGTGTTTTTGTTCCAAGGAAGACACAGGATCTGCTTCTCTTTCAGCCCCCTTTCCTATATCTCTTTCTCACATGAGTTACTTCAGATTCTCACCCAGAAGTGTAATAAGATCCAAAGTTGTACCGGCACTGCAGCAAAAGAGATAGGGGAATGGGTGTTTCAGGAAAGAAAGAAAGTATACACATCACACGGGAGGCTTAGCAAAGGGAGGGCTTTGGAAGTTCCATAGAAATTTATGTTCATGCTATTGCTCTATCCAGAAACAGGCCAGTGTCTGGATCCTTGCCAGGGATCTCCATTCCAAGTTAAAGATGGTCATATACACTTAGTTTTTCATTATTTAGGTTTTTCCAAGCCAATATTTGACTCCAGTTCCCTTTTCACAGCCACACAGATCTCTGCCTCTGTCTTATCACAGTCAGCCTTTACCCAGAGAATTTATATAAAGGTACCTGGGCACATGTGCGTGTGTGGGCACACACACACGCACCCACACACACTTGCCTATTAGAATATTCCAGTATTCAAAAATCTAATAAGGTTAAGGATGAGTCTGCATTTTATCATAGCACTTTGTGAGCAGGGCCCTGACTAGAAACTCAGAGGAGGCTTAAAAAAAGAAAACTCAATCTCTGAATGTAGGGAAATCCCCACCCAAGTAGGGTGACAGGCAGTCCCAGGATCCTAAGGCAGTTCAAGGTGGGAAAGTGTGGTGTAAAGAAACACCCAACAAACATCTACAGAGTAGCATGTCGCTTGGTGCAAAGTAGTGCAGCATTTATCCTGAGGAGTGAGTGTATGTGTGAAGAATAGTCATAAAGGTAACCCGAAGGAGGTGAATATTGGATCATCTTGAACAAGGTGAGAGACAAAGTGGAATAAAAGAAACACATGGAGTGATTGGTGTGAAAGGGGAGAAGGGAAGCCATTGAATCGGGAGGGGCCTTGTTGAAAGACTGAATGTTAAATGAGAGATTCTGTAGGGTGGGCAGTAGAGACCCACCACTGATTATCAAGGAAGAAAATGTTGGATCCTTGCTGATTTAACTACATGGGTTTCAGGGGAAATGCTGGAGTGAAAAAACACCTGCTTCCTATGGCAAGAACTGTGCTTGTAAGGGAGTAGGGCTGGCAGGCACATTAGATCTAGTCCTGGCTCTGTCCCTAACCAGCTGTAGGAATTATCATTCCCCTTGTTTTCTCATCTGAAAAAAGGGGGCTACCTTGGGTGGTTGCCAGAGTCCCCTCTCCATCTCTGGCATCCTGTGTTCCCTGAATAACTACTAGGCCTTACCAATGACTTTGTTTTGTGGGACTTGTCAAGACCATTCAGTCATTAATGCAATAATATTTGTTAGCACCTACTGTGTGTCAATAGCAGGTAGTGAGGAAAATTCAATGGGGATAGGATATTGGGATGAGCAAAAGCAAAGTCTGCCTCTTAGAGTTTTCAGCCTAGTGAGGCAGCAAGCAGATATTTCATTGATTCCAAGACTCAGAATCTAAACATTTCTGAAGGCAAGATGCATCTTAAAATCAATGGAGTAGCATGATTTAATTGGCAGGCATTTGTTTTTTGTTAATGCCACATAATAGTAAATCAGAATTGTACAAATAACTAAAATTCCAATGGATAATTGCTGATGGGGAAGGTATATGGTGTACAAGCATGTAAAGGAGGGTACTGACTGGTCTGCTGGGTTGGAGGAAGACTTTTTTTTTTTTAATATATATATTTTTTATTGAGTTTTTACAGAGAGGAAGGGAGAGGGATAGAGAGTTAGAAACATCAATGAGAGAGAAACATCGATTCAGTTGCCTCCT
Source organism: Cnephaeus nilssonii (assembly GCF_951640355.1). NCBI lineage: Eukaryota > Metazoa > Chordata > Mammalia > Chiroptera > Vespertilionidae > Cnephaeus > Cnephaeus nilssonii. Next base: position 47,523,969 of record NC_137077.1, read on the forward strand.
GCACACTCCCTACTGGGGATGTGCCCGCAACCAAGGTACATGCCCTTGACCGGAATCGAACCTGGGACCCTTCAGTCCGCAGGCCATTGCTCTATCCACTGAGCCAAACTGGTTAGGACTGGAGGAAGACTTTTTGAGGAAATAATGGACGATAGATGTGAAGGATATGTAGTGGAGATGTGTGGGGTTGATGGGAAGATTACCCCACGCAAAGGTGAGTGCTGAGGTGGAGAACTGAGAGAAGGTGAGTGTGGCTGGAGCACAGACCCAGGAGTTAAGCATGGGTGAGTCTGACAAGGCAGTTGGGAGCAAGTCTATTACAGCCTCCCAGGTCCTAGGCAGAGGTTTTGGTCTTTACACTAAGAACAGTGGGAAGCCATTGAAGAGTTTTAAGCAGGGAAGTAACATGGTCTGAGGTGCATTTTTTAAAAATATATTTTTATTGATTTCGGAGAGGGAGAGAGAAAAACCTCAGTCATAAGAGATTCATTGATCGGCTGCCTCCTGCACGCCCCCCACTGGGGATTGAGCCCACAACATGGGCATGTGCCCTTGACCTGAATCAAACCTGGGACCCTTTAGTCCCGCAGGCCAATGCTCTATCCACTGAGCCAAACTGGTAGGGCCTGAGGTGCATTTTGATGAGCTCATTAAGGCTGCAGATTTGAGTGAGAGACCTGCTGAAAGGGTTGGTAGGCGAGGAGGAGGAAATGGAGGGGAGTAGATGGATTCTAGAAATCTTCAGGAGGTAAAATTAATAGGACTCAGTGATGTATTAAGAAGGAAGAGGGAGGTGTGGAGAATGACACTCATATTTCTAATCTTGGACAACTGGGGGCACAGTCTCTGACATGGGCAACAAACCACTGGAGCCTGGTAGGACCCACAAAGATAGTTACATAGCATTTGGGAAGGTAGAGTGGATCCTAAGGCAGCTTGAGGTGGGAAAGTGTGGCACAAAGAATTGGATTTCTTCCCACATGATTAGTTTCTGATTTCCCATGCTGAGGAAAGTATCAGGGGAGGAGCAGGTCTGATACAGGACTAGAGGAGTTGAACACTGAGAAAAGGTGATTCAGTTGGAGTAGTTTGGCTTACCCCTTCTCTCCTTAGGACAAGATGGGCAGGAAGAGAGGAGGCACAGATAATGGTAAAGGTAGAGATTAGAAAGTATTTTTAAAAGCTGAGATTTCTTAGATTGCTTGATCTGCCTTGGAAGCAAAGAAAAGAGTCCCGGCCTGTGTCGCTCAGTGGTTGAGCATTGACCTATGAACCAGATCATGGTTTGATTCCCGGTTAGAGAACATGCCTGGGTGACGGGCTTGATACCCAGTATGGGGCGTGCGGGCGGCAGCTGATCAATGGTTCTCTCTCATCATTGTTTCTATCTCTCCCTTTCCCTTCCTCTCTGAAATCAATTAAGAAAACCCACGCTATTAAATCTTTTTAAAAAGTGAGAAAGATATATTAAAAATAAATAAATAAAAAGAAAAGAAAAGGAGAGCCCAGCGGCCAAAGGGACAGTGAGCACTACGCAGGACTCTGGTGCCTTCCTTTAAAAAAAAAAGAGCTGAGATTTCTCAACATAGGAATAATTGGGCAGCAGTAAGGTGGCTCTTGGATCACCTTTCCCTGAGTCTCTTCCCTACCACCCCCTCCTTTCAAGCAAAGAGGTGGGATGGTAGGGCCTTTTGGCTGCGTCTCCACACCTCAGTTTACTTAAAGTGTTTTTGAATGGGTGGCATAGTCATATGAGTGCATATTTAAAAGTTACAAAAGCGCATATAGTGATAAATCTCCTTTCCACCTTAGTCCCCCTCCCACCAATTTGTCATCTTTTGTGTCCGATTTTTATACAAGTGATAAAACTTCGCAACACTTTGCTTCTCCCCCCATTTGTTAATATATCTTAGAGGTTGTTTCATATCAAGACAATGAGCTTCTTCATTGTTTTTTTTATGACTGCGTAGTATTCCATTTTATGTTTGTAATTTTGTAGTTCCGTATTGGTGGATATATATATATTTTTTTAGTGTTACCAAGATGGAATTCTTTTTTTTTTAAATTTCTTTATTGATTAAGGTATCACATATTTGTCCTCGTCCCCCCATTCCCATCCCACACCCCTCCCCACACATGCCCCCACCCCCCTGTTGTTTTTAACCGCTGGTTAGGCTCATATGCCTGCACGCAAGTCCTTTGGTTGATCTCCCCCTTTACCCCCACCCTTCCCTCCCCTCCCCCTGAGGCCCGACAGTCTGATCCATGCCTCCTTGTTTCTGGGTCTGTTCTTGTTCATCAGTCTATGTTGTTCATTATTTCCCCTAGATGAGTGAGATCATGTGCTATTAGAAATACACTTATAAGACGTATTGGTGGATATTTAGACTGATTCTAATCTTTCGTTTTTACAAATAATGCTGAAATGGAAATCTTGTATAGACATCATTTTGGCCATATGAGGCTTTATCTGTAGGATGAATATTTAGAGTTGGAAGGTTCTATATAGAGAGTATTTGCTCTCTCACTTGTCATTGATCCATCTACTATTTATTGAGTGCCCATTATGTGCCAGATACTCTTGCAGGTTCCAGGAATCCAACTTTCAACAAGTCAGATATGATCCATGCCCTTGTGGAATGTTATTACCCTCTATTAAAGGGAAACAAAAAAGGAGACCAGACAGAATAAATTGGGAGGATCTGCTTTAAATAGAGTCAGGAAGACTTCTTAGAGTAAGTGATATTTAAGCTGAGAACTAAAGGATGGGACATGGCCAGCCATTAGGTGTAGGATGGGGAAATTCAAAGCCTCACCCACAGGGAGAGGAGTTCAGGATGTGTAGGGGAGGAGGAGTACATCTAAAGAGATTAAGGAGGTGATTGGGAGTGGAAGATATCAAAGAGTGATTGACTGAAGATGAGGCCAGGTAGCGGAGGGGTCTGGTAGTAGAGGAGACTTAGGGAGACTAGTACTTACGAAGGACTAGTTATTATTTGTGTTTAGAGGGCTCTGTACCTGGCTGAATTCAGGTGGGGAAACAGGAAAAGAGGCCACTGCCTGGATATTTTATGAATGAGAGGCCACAGTTTAACTGGTCTGAGGGAGGCACAGCTTTGCCTACAGACAGGAGAGTGGATGAAATGCCTTGGGCAGAGCCAGTCTGCCTGTAGTACAGCCTCCTCCAACTTTTCTGTGGCTTTGGCAAAATGGAAACTTCTAAATTAAAGATGACATTGAAGGGGCTCAGCCAGCTGGCTCTGGGCTGGTGGAAGAGAAAGCAGACCTATCCAGGGCTCAGAGCTGGGAGTGGGCAGGAAGTTGGTCTTGGGGACTCTTTCTCTGAAATTTATGCTCCTTTTTTATCCTCACCCCTCTGCTTCCCTTTTGCAAACGCCCATCTCTTTGCCCATCCTGGGTCCTATGACTTTTCTCTCCCTCAACAGTCGGTTCCCGATTCTGGTCCCCGGCCCCCAGCAGCGCCTGCCCCCTTCCCACCGGGGCCCCCCATGATGCCACCACCCTTCGTAAGTTTTATGTCTTTCCCTGGGCTTGGCTTTTCCAGCCTGCACCCTTTAATTCCCCAGTCCCTAGCACTGCTGCACGGTTTTCGTGTAAAAAACCTTTTCTGCTACCCTTGGAAGAGGGATGGTTTTGCTGGGGTATTGGGGTAGGAGACGCTGCTGTTCAGCTCTCCGTTCATAAAATTGACAGTTCCTCCTTTGTGTTTTTGTCCTGGGGACATACTGGGGCTAGCGTAGAAGTGGAAGTGAAAAGACCCCGCTAGTGTGAGGGCAGGGTGGGCTGTCTGTCTCTTTTACTACTCCTTATCTGTATTTTAAAAATGTGCCACATAAGTCAGGCTGGACTAGCAACTGATAGTCATTGAGTTGGAGAAAAAGGGGTGGGAGGCAGGGGACTGGGGATTTGGGTACCTGGACACATGCCTTTTGGCCCTGCATCTGAGAAGCCTCTTTGAGGAGAGTTGCTAAAGAAATGGAGCCTTCCAGCTGCAGGCTGGTGTTGGTTATACTTTTATTTTCCTTCTCCCTTCCCTACCTCAAGAAGCTGTGTGCTTGCCTATTAGACCCAGAGGACCCCCCCCAGTTACCAGTCTTTCTTAGTGGTGAGGAGGGTGGCAGTTTCATACTTTGTGCTTAGCAAGCTAAACCTTGGAATTGCCTCAGAGCCAGGGTGGAAGGTTCAGGTGAGAGACAAGTGGATGTTTTCTGCCAGAACCAAGGCAGTGTCTTCTCTGCTCAGCATCTCTTCTTTTCCTCATTTCCAGATGCCCCCTCCAGGAATCCCTCCACCCTTCCCTCCCATGGGGCTACCACCCATGAGTCAGAGACCACCAGCCATCCCCCCCATGCCACCTGGCATCATGCCCCCGATGCTACCACCAATGGGGTCACCACCACCACTCACACAGGTAATCCTCTTCTCTGCACCAGGACCTCAGAAAACCTGTCAGTTTATCGGGGGATGGAGGTGAGAGTTGGGGATCTGGACTTCAGGAACTGGGTAGGGCAGTTAGGGAGCTTTGGGACAGGCCGATGTGGATTTGTCTGCTGAATGGCTGGAGAAAACTCTAGGCTAGGCTAGAAGCCCATAATCCCTCAGGGGATTGCCTGAGGAGGTGCCCATGTGAAGATCATGAACACAACAGAATCTCTTAGGTCCCTGCCAAGCCTGTGCCTGCCCCCACCTCTGTAGCTGGTTTTTGTCTTTATATCCGTAGATACCAGGAATGGTGCCTCCCATGATGCCGGGAATGCTGATGCCTGCAGTGCCTGTCACGGCAGCGGTAAGCACTGGGGCCAGCAGGAAGCAGCTCTGTATTACAGCACTGTGGGGGTCTGATTTGGAGTTCAGGGATATGGCCTCCATTCTTTCTCTCTTCTCATCGGATCCATCCTGGTCCCTGTCAGCATTCCCCACACGAGTCCTCTCCAGCCATGTACTTAGCTCTTCCTGTTTCTCACTCTTCCCCAAAGGCATGTACATTCTCCGTTGTTATTCGCCGTTGTGTCCATCTCCCTTAAGGAACACACTCATGCCAGACACTGCTTGACCTCACAGAGCTAGCACTGTGGACTTAAATAGAGTCCCTCTTCATGTCTTTTTAGTCTCTGGAGAAAACAGTGGCACTTGGGGATCTCGCTGTACCTTCTTGTGCTGTTGCTCAGTGTAGTAGTCTGGGTAGGATGTAGAATTTGGCATCCACTGTGGAAGGGATGGGTCTCAAGAAAATACTCTCACTTGAGGAAAACAAAGAAAGGAGTCGCTGTGTGATTCCCCCTGGGGATCCTAGAGCCACCACCCAGGAGGGTGGGGGAAGCGTGTTAGGTAGCAGGACACATGGATCTTGGCCTGGCCTGCTTCTCGATCCCCCATGGCCTGGGTCCTGGGGGCCACTGGGCTTGGCCCCAACCCTTCCCCCTCCTCTTTCTTCGGCAGACGGCTCCAGGTGTGGACACCGCCAGCTGTGAGTCTTCTGGGGGCCTGCTCCCCCCAGGCTCGGAGGTCGGGGGGTACAGGGGAGAGGGGACTAGAGTCCACCCTGGATCATGCCTGTTGGGATGCCAGGGAGCCTGGGATGTTGATGGGACCAGGGGATATATATTGGGGATGGAGTAAGGGAGGAATAGATGGGCATAAGATGCAGGTTGGAGCAAGGACTTAGTATCTTTCCTTTGGCTTCTTTTCTAGCTGCTGTGGCTGGGACAGGCCCTCTGGTGAGTTCTTCCAGCTCAGGGATCTCTGGGTAGAAAGGCTGAAAGTGGGGGGCTAATGGTTCAGTCTTTGGGGTGAGGAGAAGCTTTGGGAAAGGGGCCTTGACCACCATTCTGTGCCCCCCCTCCCCCAGAGGGCCCTATGGAGTGAGCATGTAGCCCCTGATGGGCGCATCTACTACTACAATGCTGACGACAAGCAGTCCGTGTGGGAGAAGCCCAGCGTGCTCAAGTCCAAGGCGGAGGTCCTGAGCTAGGCTTTCTGGCCCTTCCTTTCAGCTGCCCTGACCCTTCCAAGTGCTTGATCTCCCCTGAGTCTATAAACCATACACATTATAGTTCCTGTGATCCCAAGATCCCTGACAACCCTAACCTCCCTAGGATCTCAGGAAGTCCACCTTGCCCCGTGTTGAGCCAGGCCAGGTGGTAGCTAAAAACTCCTGGGTCCCTGTACTCACAGTGTCACCTTAGCTCCATCAGCCCACTGATGTTGTCTGACCCATCTTCTTATAGCTGCTGCTGTCCCAGAGTCCCTGGAAAGAGTACAAGTCGGACACAGGCAAACCTTACTACTATAACAACCAGAGTAAGGAGTCCCGCTGGACCCGGCCAAAGGACCTGGATGACCTCGAGGGTGAGGATGGTGGGCCTGGATAGGGGGCTGTGGAACGTGGCCCTTGCTACCTCGTGACCATGTATCTTTTCCCATTGCAGCTCTAGTCAAACAAGAGGCTGTAGGGTGAGTAACTTGCTCATCTTGCCCACCTATCCATCCATACTTGGGACCACCTGAGGGGTGGAAGTGGACTCTCTCCCCATGATCCCTGCTCTGTGGAAGGAAGAGCGAGCTCTCAGTCTCCTTGTGGAGTGGTCCACTCTGTCCCCAGTCCTTCTCAGGCTAGAGTCCTGCCAGCGCCTGACCACCTCTCCCTGCTCCATTCTGGATTCTGCCCTTCTGGCTCGCCTGCAGGAAACAGCAGCAGCAGCCCCAGACACTACAGCCACAGCCTCCTCAGCCACAGCCTGACCCCCCACCTGCACCTCCTGGCCCCACCCCACTGCCTATGGGCCTCCTAGAACCTGAGCCAGGTGGGAGTGAAGACTGCGATGTGTCAAATGCTGTCCAGCCCCTGGAGCAGGGGTTCCTGCAGCAGCCAGAGGAGGGCCCCAGCAGGTGAGGCTGTCCCCACAGCATTCTGGATGCTGGCCTCGGGCTGCCAGCCTGGTTCAACCCTTTACCTCTACTAGGCCTCTTGGGAAGGGTGTGGGGATATGGGCGTGGCCTCTAAAAGGCAGAAAAGGTCTGCCCTAGGGAGCAAGAAGCGGGTGGCTTGCTGTTGATCACCCAGGACACTGAAACATACGGGGGCTGGGGGATGTGGTGGCTGAATCTCCTTTGCTTCCCCAGTTCTGCTGGACAGCATCAGCCACAACAAGAGGAAGAAGAATCAAAGCCAGAACCAGAGAGGTCTGGCCTCAGTTGGAGTAACCGTGAGAAGGCAAAGCAGGCCTTTAAGGAACTGCTGAGGGACAAGGTACGGGAGATGGGGTTCCCAGGGTAGGCCTGGAGGGGGCTGGAGGGGGCCAGGCTCTGTGACACCCACCTGCTCCATTCCAGGCTGTCCCCTCCAATGCCTCATGGGAACAGGCCATGAAGATGGTGGTCACCGACCCCCGTTACAGGTAGGCCTGGGCAGAGGGAGCCAGGCCTTCAGACCCTATTCATGAGAGAAGCTGGGTCAGGGACTCGCTGAGAAGCCCCAGCTCGATACTTGGGCTCCAAGGGGCCAGGGTCAGGAGAGTGGTAGATGAGTGAAGGTTCAAGGGGAAGAGAAGCTATGGAGGATCTCCAGGAGGGAAAGGTATCTGATATGAGACATTTAATAAATGCTTGTTGAATTGAATTGATTTGAATTAATTGGGGGAAGGGGGAAGGTTAGGGCAGATTCCTGACTATAATTTGAGCACCCCAAAGAGTAAGGGCTGAGTATTATCAGTGTCCTGGAACCCATCTCTTCCCTTCACTACCTCTCCCCCTTCCCCACATCCCAGAGATTTTTCTTGCCTCCCTGTACCCTGGAGCCCCTGCAGCCTGCTGTGCCCATGCGTAGACCCCTCACTCAGGTCTGTGGAGACCTGTTCCCAGTGTGCCATGCATGAACCACAGGGTGGCTCAGGCTGACTCCTCTTCCCACCCAGTGCCTTGCCCAAATTGAGTGAGAAAAAGCAGGCATTTAATGCCTACAAGGCGCAGCGGGAGAAGGAGGAGAAGGAAGAGGCGCGGCTGAGGGCCAAGGAGGCCAAGCAGACCTTGCAGCACTTCCTGGAGCAGCATGAGCGCATGACCTCCACCACCCGCTACCGGTCAGGGGCCTGGGCTGGGGCGGGGCTGGGGGACCCTGAGACCACATGTGCCCAGGGCCTCTGGTCTCTGCCTGCCTACCCACAGCTCATGTGCTCCACAGGCGGGCAGAACAGACTTTTGGGGAGCTGGAGGTCTGGGCTGTGGTCCCCGAGAGGGATCGAAAGGAGGTTTATGATGATGTCCTCTTCTTCCTGGCCAAGAAGGAGAAGGTAATCGTCATGGGCTGCATCCATCAGCCCCAGTCTCATCTTAGAGTCTTCATTTCTTTGCTCCTTATGGACCAGGGTCATTAATTTCTCCGATGCCCCAGGGTCCTAGCTCCTTACTCTGAAGCTGGTGTAGCACTCGCACATCCCTTCATTTCTGCTCTGGGCTATAACCCAGGGCATTGGAGGGCAGGAAGGACTCGCTGAGGGGTTGGTGTGTAATCTGTGCTCCTTCCCCTTTCTGGGGACATGAAAGCCTTGCATCTGGCCTTCCTAGGGTTCCCTAGCTACCTTCCTTTCCCCCAAATCCTCCTCTGCCCAGGACCACTTAAGTACTTCGGTCTGCCCTGCCTCTCCAGGAACAGGCCAAGCAGCTACGGCGCCGCAATATCCAGGCCCTGAAGAGCATCCTGGATGGGATGAGTAGCGTCAACTTCCAAACCACATGGTCCCAGGCCCAGCAGTACCTCATGGATAACCCCAGCTTTGCTCAGGACCATCAGCTTCAGAGTAAGCCCGGGCCTCCACTCCCACCTGTCCCTTCCCCTTTCATCACTGACCTGGGTCCCCAGAGCCTATTTCACACATCTCACCTGTACCTCCTGTCCTCCCGGACATCTAGGGGTCCCCAGCACTCAGTCCCTGTACTCTGGATTCTGGAGATGCCAGAATGCTCAGGTTACCCTCTCCCTCTGGGGTCCAACTGTTGATCTGAGATGTGTGTCCTTGGAAGAAGAACTTGGGATAGGAATCAGAAGACCTGGAGATGAGGACTGTTATAGCTGATGGGAATTCTTAAATTGCCATGGCACTGTGGGCATTAACTGGTCACACGTGTTACAATAAGCTGCTGTTGGCCTGGAATCACTGGCAATATCAGAAATACACTTTCTGAAGTTGGGTCACAGCCTGATTGATTCCCAGTTCCATAAACTGAAACCTTAGGTCCTAAGAGAACTGATTTCATAAACATGATGACTTTGGTAACTAAATTTACAAGAGCCGAATTCTTGCTGATTTTTTTCTTATGCAATTAATGATCCCTCCTCAAGAACAACCGTTCCAGTGCTCCCTCCCACAGAGCCCTCTTCACATTGCCCCACCACCCTGGCTGTCCCCAGCACCTACAGGGGCAGCATCCTCGAAGCAGTGGGGCTGTGGGGAACCGAGAGGGTATCCCACTGGTGTAACACCTGCTGAGCCTCCTCTCTGTGGTCAGACATGGACAAGGAAGATGCGCTGATCTGCTTTGAGGAGCACATCCGAGCTTTGGAGAGGGAGGAGGAGGAGGAGCGGGAGCGGGCCCGGCTTAGGGAGCGGCGCCAGCAACGCAAGAACCGGGAGGCCTTCCAGGTACCTTTGCCGCCCCCTGGAACAGAGCTCAGCTCTGCCCGGACCATATCAGGCCCACTGTTTTGTCTGTGCTCAGCTCTGTCTACCTCCACAAGACTGCCTATGCCTATAGGTTTCCCATGCTGTGTCCCCTCACCTTGGCCTTGCTCCTTTTGGGAGATGGGATGTATGCACCACCTAGAAACTGTCAGCAGAGAGTACCCTAAAGGCAGCTTGGCAGCTAGGCTGCTTATTTGCCTTTGGTGGGGAGCCAGACAGGCAAAGCTTATCCTCCAGGTTTGAGGTGGCAGATGTAACACAAAGTGAAGTTGAAGCCAAGTCATAGGAAGGTTGTGCTACAGGCAAGTTTTGTGTCTTTGCCTCCCAGCCTGGCTCACTCCCATGTTTTAGTCTGTCCCTCTCTATATTTACATTCTTTCCTTTCCCATTGCTCTCTGCCTCCCCATCTGTGTCTCTTCATCTCTGGCTCCCTGGCCTGCATTTCCTCAATCTGGATTGTCCCTGCCTCTCCTGCCATCTCCCCTCTTCCTCCTTTGGCTCCGCCTTCCTCCCTGTCTCACTCTCCCTATAACCGGCCTTTCCCTGCACAGACCTTCCTGGATGAGCTGCATGAGACAGGGCAGCTGCACTCTATGTCCACCTGGATGGAACTGTACCCAGCGGTCAGCACTGATGTCCGCTTTGCCAACATGCTGGGCCAGCCGGGTAAGACAGCCGGGCTCCCCTTTTCTGGCCTGGCTTCCTGCCCTGCCAGCCTCTCTGCGTCCCTACTCCCGGGTCCTGACCCGACCCTCAGGCCTCGGGAAGCTGCCACCGCCAGGCCCCCCTCCCTACCTCCTCCCGCAGGCTCCACCCCTCTGGACTTGTTCAAGTTCTATGTGGAGGAGTTGAAGGCACGATTCCATGATGAGAAGAAGATCATTAAGGACATCCTTAAGGTGAGGGAGGCCTGTGGTTGTGGATGGATGCAGGCTGGGTACAGGGCACGTTCCAGACAGGACTCCCTGATAAGTCCTGTTTTGCAGGAGCATTGCAGCTCAGTTCACTAGGCATCTACTGTGATCCTTTATGTGGCCTGGGGACACAGAAATGAATAAGATACCATTTCTGCCCATAAGGAGCTCATGGCCTAATAGGAAGATAGATGTGACAGCTGTTACACAAGTGTTATTACAGAGACAAGAATCAGAAGAATTGACATTTAAAATGCACCTTTAAGAGCAACTAGGTGGAGGAGGGTGGAGGTCCTGGGCATAAGGAACTACAGGCGCAAAAGTGAGGGGTGAACAGGGTTTGACGAACAAGAAGCGTAGTTAATCAAAGCCCCGAGACAGGTTCCTTCTGGTCTGCAGTGTTTTAGAAAAGTTTGGAATTTTTGCTAACGTTTTAAGATCAACAGTTGCACATCTTCAGCTTCTTTTGGAAATTTGGATTGTTTAGTAGCATTGGACACTGGTTTTGCAAGGCATTCAGTGGACTCCAGCTGAGATGCCACTGTCTCTTGGAAGGGGTATGGCATCCTTAGCGTCACTCCCTGTCGTGGCAGCGAGTTCAGTCGACATTTACCATCGCACATACACTTTGCTTTTCTTACACTGGAGAAATAGTTCTGAATATCCATGTCTATCAAAGGTGGAAAAGTGAGTGATGGACTATGAGAGCCTTGTGCTTCTGATGAAGAAAACAGAGAAAGCATACTTCTTGGTGGAAGTGAAGAACATTCTAATGCATTTGAGGAGGCAATAGGCGTAGTTGTTAGGAGCATGAAGGCAGACTACTTGGAGTAAAAGTCCAGTTTAACCACTTACTAGTTGTGTGACTGAGGGCGGATTATTTAACCTTTCTGAGCCTCAGCTTCCTCATCTGAAAAATGGGTGTTTTCCACCAAGGTATACCTAATTACCAAGGGCAGTAACTTGGTACTTGAGGTGAGAAAGATCTGAGAATAAAGCTAAAAATGCCCCACTGCACACTCAGCATTTCATGTGTTTTGCCTTATAAATTTATGCAGGTATTACATTTTAATACCGTGTTGCTTCTCTAATTAATATAAACTTAATATTTTAAAATTACTGACCTTAAGTAAGACATACCATATTGTCCTGTGGCTTCCTCTGTTTCTCTGGAACCACATGTCCCAGTTTGGAGGTAGAGCTCTCTGTGTAAATTCCTTGAATGCTAAAATTTGGATTTTTATCTTGTAAGTACTGGGGAGCTGGGGGATGATCTGATCAGAACGCCTTGGGAAATCCCTGGTGAGAGTGTAGTATAGTACCTCTCAGACTGGGCTGTATCCTTAGGAATAAGCTAGTACCTGAAGCCTCAGGATACTAAAAGTGATAGTGGCAAGTAATTAAAATAAAATTTGAGCTTGAGTCATCCTCTCCTAACTCCCCCGAGACCACTGCTCTGCTGTCGGGGCCATGTGATAGAAAAGTGTGAGCAGCCCTGGATTCTCAAGGCTGGGTCAGAGGTGCGGGAGGTGAGCAGGGAGAGCAGTCAGGAGGCTACTGTAGTGATCTAGGTGGGGATTGAGCTTGGGCGGGACATGGGTTGGCAGGTGAGGAGAGAGCGGTAGTGCTCCAGCTCTTTGAGGCTCCCTAGGTTTCCTCAGAGGTGCCTTGGGACAAGCATGGGGGTGAGGGAGGATAGAACGGTATGCTCTTTCCTCTCTTTACATGTACAGCAGCTTCTCTTTTATACATCAAGGTTCTGCATAAGGTTTTTATGGGGGGAAAAATGTTTCTGCTGTTAAAAAAAATGAAAGTTTAAAATAGTAGGATAGTCACCCAGAAGTAAAATTGGCAGATTTTTGTGTGCGTGTGGAATTGAGGGTAAGGAAGGAGTGAGGCGAGAGGGGATGATGGCACCATTGGTAAGGATTAAGCAGGAAGAACTAGAACCGGGCTGGAGAAAATAAGAATTCCATTTGGGAAATTATTCTTAAAAACAACCTGGGGGCCAGAAGGAATAAACTAAGCACCATATATTAAATAGAATCTTCAATAATAAAAAAAGTGTAATATGCTAATTAGACCAGATGTCCTTCCGGACAAAGCAGGGGCTGCGAAGGAAGCCCGGGTCCTGGGTGTCTGCCTGCTGGCGGCCTGAGGAAAGCCCGAGTCCTAGGTGCCAGAGGGAAGCCGGTGCCAGCAGCCAGGGGAAGGAGGGCTTACTCTTGCACAAATTTTGTGCATCGGGCCTCTAGTAATCATATAAAGTAGAAATCTAGTCCCAGGAGAGCTAAATTTTATTGGATGCTTCACTTTTAGTACAAGTGCTCTGGTACTACGGACAGGCCTGCAGAGGCCTATCACGGAGTCCCGTCTCTCCACACCTCTGGAGAAAGAATCTGCTTTAGGCACGTCCTCTTCCCCTTTTGGGATTCTGCCAAAGGAAGTTTGACAAGCCCAGGAGGCCCTGTGGCCATCCACCAGACGCACAGACTGTGGTGGTGCATCATCCCAGAGGATAATGCAGAGAGCCCCAAACTTGGAGCAGCTGGGAGATATGGGGGGAGGAGCGGAGAGGTGCTCATGAGAAATGAATTTTCTTAGGACCTGCTGAATTTGAAGTGCCTATGAAATACCCAATCTAGTATGGGTCTGAAAATGAGAGGTGGAGAATGAGATTGCTAGGGACAGTGTCGATTGAAAAGACTAAGTGCTGTTCTCAGGTGCAAAAGTGCATGCAAGAGATACAGTAAAGGGGGTCCGAGAGACAGGAGGGGACCTTGGAGGGGATCTTTGAAGAAGTGAACAGCAGAGGTGCTGAGGACCAAATGAGCAAGGACAGAGGAGGAGCCCTCTTAGGACATGAACCACCTTTGCGAGAGCAGCGTCCACGAAGGGGGTAGAGTGGGTGCAGCACAAGCTTTAAGAGTTAGGTAACTCCTGGCTCTTGATTGGTTGAAACCTCTGCAAGTTATACGGCTCTGAACCTGTGTCCTTATCTGTAAAATGGGGATAGGTTTATGTGCACGGTTGTGAGAATTTAATAACATTTGTAATGTCTTGCTTATGGTAGGCTCAGTAAATGTTTGTTCATTTTCCTTTGTGCTACATTTAAATATTTTAAAACAAAGGAAAACAAGCAGATTGTTAAGCCTGAGGAAGGGTGGAAAGAAGTTCCAGGCTGAGGTGTGCGAGGGATGGAAGGAGTCAGTAAAGAGGTGAGATTGAAGCGTTCAGTTTCCCAAGAGAGAGATTGATGTGTGTGAGAAGGACTGGAGAGTGTGAGTTGAGCAAGTCCTCTTGGAAGAAGCCAGAAGAGTATGCCTTTGCCATCGGCAGGAAGGCTGGAGCAAGTGAGAGCTGTGTGGAGGGAGAGGAAGGGAAGTTGGGCCTGTGCCCCAGCTGCAGAGCCAGACTTCAAACCCAGTTGTCTTGGGCCAAGTGAGATAACGTTCCTGAGCCCTGTGTTGTGAATCTTAGATGAGAATCACAGCCTGCCCCATGGTGCTTTGAGAATGTGAGGTTTTTAGTATTGTTTGGGAGTTGCACACCTGATGGCCTCTGTTTCTGCTGTGGATCAAGTGATCTATGTGGGTGTAGTGCCCACAAGTACGGGCTTTGGTGTTAGAAAGACCTGGGGTAGAGCTCTCACTCAGCCATATACTTATCAGCTATTTGACTTTGGGCAAATGCTCTGGTTTCTCCTTCTGCATAAAATTAGGAGACTAGGATTCAGTGCATACATTTAGATAGGTGAGGATTAAATGAGCTGTGTGTGAAGCACTCAGCATGGTAGCTAGCACTCAATAAATACAGCCAAAGAGTGGGACCAGCAGAGGTTGACTGAGAATGCAAGGAACTTACTGAGCCCTTGGAGGGCCCAAGCTTTAAGCCAAAGGAACAAAGAACTAATTGTGAGTCTACCGCCATGAACGTGCCCCGTCTCATCTGATATTGGAAGCTAAGCAGGGTCGAGCAGGGTTAGTGCTTGAATGGGAGGCCACCTGGGAATACCAGGTCTATAGGATTTTTAAAAAGAACTAATTATGATAAACTCAGGCATTAATGAGTAGGCATGGTGCACACACACCCTGCTTCCCGTCAACCTTCTCCATGTGATCCAACCCTCCAGTCCCCTGTGACAACCTCAGCAAGGCTAGGCATGGGGCTGTCATTAGGTGGTGAGGACTTGGTTTCTGGATGCATCTTAGTCCTGTGGACCTCTTGGGTGGGGGATTTCTTGAGCATCCTATAGTTGGACCCCTCTGCCTGCCCTGGAGGTGCCCTTGCTTCATGCGCTGCTGTGCCCACAGGACCGGGGCTTCTGTGTGGAGGTGAACACAGCCTTTGAGGACTTCGCCCACGTCATAAGCTTTGACAAGAGGGCTGCTGCGCTGGACGCAGGCAACATCAAGCTGACCTTCAATAGTGTGAGGGGTTGGGCAGGGCGGGGCTGTAGCCAAGGCTTCTGCTGAAACTCATCCCTGTGTATGACTTCATTCCTTCTCACTCACTGCCCCAGTGTAACTATACCCCCGTTCAGGGGATGATGTTAGGAGCCCAGACCCCAACTTCCCACCTCCTAAGGTATGCCTGATGGGGCCCAGGCATCCACCCCGCTGGGTGACCCTGTACTGTGTGCTTTTTGCCCTCAGCTACTGGAGAAAGCAGAGGCACGAGAGAGAGAGCGGGAGAAGGAGGAGGCACGAAGGCTGCGGCGCAGGGAAGCTGCCTTTCGAAGCATGCTGAGGCAGGCCGTGCCTGCTCTGGAGCTGGGCACTGCTTGGGAAGAGGTCAGGACTGCAGCCTGGCACCACACGCCACCCCCTCAGTCCTGAGGGCAGCGGTGCTTCTCCACCAGTGGGGGCTCACCCCACTCATAATACAGCTGGGCCAGCTCCGGCTCCCTTCCTTCCTCCGCCCCAGCCCTGCCCTGTGCTTATGGCGGCACCCATGCCGTGCCGGGGCTGGTCTGATCAGCAGTGCTCTCCCGTTCAAGGTCCGTGAGCGCTTTGTGTGCGACTCAGCCTTTGAGCAGATAACCCTGGAGTCGGAGCGGATCCGGCTCTTCCGGGAGTTCCTGCAGGTACTGGAGGTGAGCAGAGCTTCTGGTCCTCTGCCCCTGTCCCAGGTGCTTAAACACCGAGGGCGGCTCCAGAGACCTCCCCACCCTCTCGGGCTCTCTTTTCCCTGGATATTGAGGAGGGGGAGGGCTTAGGTAACCTGTATAGTCCTGAGGCTAACCCCGGTGCCTCTGCCTCTGCCAGTCTGAATGCCAGCACCTCCACACGAAAGGCCGGAAGCATGGCAGAAAAGGCAAGAAGCACCATCGCAAACGTTCCCATTCGCCCTCAGTAAGTGCTGGGTAGAAGGGTATGGGTCAGACTGGACTGTCTTGGGGATCATCTCCCTGGGAGGGAGATTTGGGGATTCCTTTGGCCTTGGATCCTCCTCTTTGCCCCCAGTTCCCAGACTAGAGGGCTTCTGGGATGTCAGCCTGACATGTACCTGCTGATTTGCCCAGGGCTCCGAGTCGGAAGAGGAGGAGCTGCCCCCACCGTCTCTCCGGCCCCCCAAGCGGAGGCGGCAGAACCCCTCCGAATCTGGCTCTGAGCCCTCTTCCTCACTTGATTCATTTGAAAGTGGGGGTGCTGCCCTTGGAGGACGGGGCTCCCCATCCTCCCGTCTTCTCCTTGGATCAGGTAAGCAGTTGGGAGCTGGAGAAGTTAGCCCAACTGAGAGAAGGCCCTGGGAGCCACAGCGCGTGAGGGTAGAGCGGGTTGGGAGGGCTGCACCTGTCGGAGAGGAAGAACTTCCCCTCCCTGGAAGGGAGGAAACCGGACTGAAGACTTCCTTGGCAGGTCCCTGTCTGAAGAGTGAGCAGACAGATGGACTGTGGCAGAGGAAAGGGTGATCCCTCCCTTCTCCCAGGAACTTAGTGGGGGGTTCTATCTTCAGATCATGGCCTTCGGAGAGCCAAGAAACCAAAAAAGAAAGCTAAAAAGAGAAGACACAAGTCGGTGCGTAGAGAAGGAACTTCAGCCCAAGGCCCTGCTCTTGTGTGAGATCTCTTCCACCCGCCTCCAGCTGTCCTTCACAGGAACTGAGGGGGCGGGCTCTGGACTCTTACAGAACAGTCCTGAGAGTGTGACAGACCTGGAGGAGAAAGCTGGCAAGGAGAGTGATGAGAAAGAACCAGAACAGGACAAGGACAGGGAGCTCCGGCTGGCAGAGCTCCCTAATCGCTCCCCAGGTTTTGGAATCAAGAAGGAGAAGGTGAGAGGCAGGTGCTTGGTCCCAGCCCAGGCAGCGCTCTGTCCAGGCCGCCATGGCCTTCAGGGGAGGCTGTGGGTGAGCTGTGCCTTTGCTCCCCCAGACGGGCTGGGACACATCAGAAAGCGAGCTGAGTGAGGGCGAGCTGGAAAGGCGGCGGCGGACACTCCTGCAGCAGCTGGATGACCACCAGTGAACTGACCAGCGGCTCTGCCTTGGGTCTGTGGCTACTCGGTCACCCTCACCGTCTGCCCCAGACTTCTTCCTTAGTCTGGTCTGTGTCCACTTTTCCTCAAGTACCCCCACTCCCAACACCATTGCCAGCACCTGCCGAGGTTGCTCGTGGTGTTCAACAGTCCCCTACTTCCCGGACAACTAGTGCAGTCCTTGCCCTCAGCCCCACACAAGATTGGTGGTATATGCCACGTGGGGTGGGTGGTGCCAGTAGATAGAATGGGAGAAGGGGCCTCCAGGGAAGAGTGACAGGCTGGTGGACACAGCCTGGGTGGCAGAGGGCGGGGTCCTTACCTTTTAGCATCAGTGCCTGCTCCTGCCTGCACGGGGCCCTGGGGCTCCACCACTCCTTCCTCCAGCCCTGGGACCCTGTGTATGTGTGTTTTGTTTTATAAATAACAATATTTATAACATGGCCAGTGGCTCTTTTGTCTTCATATACTACAGGAGTGGGCTGGGGAGTGGGCAGCGCACCCATGGCCAGCAGGGGGCGCTAGTGCCCAATGGTAGTGCCTCCCTTTGTGTGCTTGGCGCTCACTAGCCTGATTGATTCCCCTTCCCAGGTTTCTGTGCTCACCTCCAAGCAGATGGCAGCTCTGCCCAGCCTCCTTTCTATCCGCAGGGCTAAGATCAAACTAAATGGCCACCCTAGCCCTCCACACTCAGAAAGAGGAGTCAGAGTCAGGCCTGTGCTTCAAGCCTTTGTTGAGAGAAAGAAGGGCCAGGGTTTATGTACAAGAGAGAAGGGAGCTGATACATGTACAAAATGGAGTGGACCCCTATGTTCTCTTCTAGGGGCTAAGAAACTGGCAGGGGACTGAGAATATAGCCAGGTAAGACCACCATGTCCCCTGCCCCCTCAAAACAAAAAACACGTAGCTGAAGAAAGGAGGTGAAGACATTGTTGGCATACCCTTTCTTTAGCTGATTTGGGGCTCGGGCAGAGAAAAACCCCTTTGCCCACCTCCGCAAGAACCTGGAATGGGAAGGGCTAGGGCCGGGGCAGTAAGTGTGGCATCTTTCCTCACCCTTCTCACCAGGGCACAGCTGGGCGGGGCCCAGGCTTAGGAAGGCCTTGCTCCTGGTTCAAGATGATCTGAGATTGGCAGGGTCCCAGGGCCCCCCAAGCCTAGACACTCCGCTTGTCCCTCTGGCTCTACTGACAGAGTGGCAAGGTGTCCCTCTGTAGGCTAAAGCTGGAAATGGTTTTTTCCAGCTGACCCTTGGTGACCCTTCAGGAAATGAAGCTGAAGACCTTGGAGGCAAAGTGCAGTTCAGGAGGCACCAGGACCATGCGAGGCCCTGAAAGACCTAGTGCCCGCAGTGGCGGAGGGAAGACGCAGGCTTTGAGAGCTCGGGTGACACTGGGTCAGGAGCAGCATAGCCTTCCGCTGGGCCCTTGGCCGACTCCAGGGCTCCAGGTCTGCGGGTTGGACTTGCAGGACTCCCGGAGTTGAAGTGCTTCTGCCTCTCAGAGGGTCTCAGTGGGGGCCTGGCGCCCGAGGTGGGCCACTGGGTGGGGCCACACTCCTGGCTTGGTGGCAAACAACAATGGGCTGGTGGAGACCTGTGGGGAGACAGAAGCCTGTAAACAGGGCAGCCAGGCCGAGCCCACCCTGTAGGAACAGCCCCTTCAGGAGCAGCCCACAGCAGGGCCAGAGAAGAGCCAGCCATGAGTCACACTGGAGGGCATGGTCAGGGAGACGGCTGGGGCGCTGCATTTTCAGAGGACCAGATGGAGGGTGACTAGAGGCCACAGGGCAGAGCAAGGACAAAGGACCTCCAAACCCAGTAACAGAGCCACGGGCTCAGGTCCCTACCCCCTGGTCTTAGTAGAAGCTAGGACAGCATTAGTGGGAGAGATACCACTTCCCTGAGGGCACATGCAGGGCATAAGCCATGCTTCTCAGAGCATGGGGCATGCAGGGAGGGAAGTAAGTATGTGTCCCCATCACCATGAGGCAGCCAGAGGATGGTGCCAGGTCATGCAGAGAAGGAGGTGCCTGTGGACCCCAGCATGAGTCTTGGGAGATGGGCATGCAGAGGGGCAGCTGTGGTGCCCAGTACCTGTCAAGGGCCCCAGCCTTGGGGGTTAACAGTTTGACTCATCATGGTGGGCTGCATCACAGAAGAAGCGTGAGCCCCTCTTGGCAGTACGGGCCGTGAAAGGGACACTCTTCAGCACTGTGGCCCAGGAGAGAGACACCGTGGTCAGGCCCCATGGCACACGTGAGGTGGGAGGAGAGCCCAGGGAATATGACTGGGTTTTGGGAGCTGGGTCGTTCTCGGGCCCCAGGGAGGAAGGGGCCCACCTGTGATGATGTCCTCAATGGTACCATCTTTCCCCTCGTACACAGGCCTGTGCTCCTTGGCCTGGCGCCGCCTCAACTCGGCAATTAGCTCCTGCTGTTGCCACTTGTTCCGCTGGGATGGGGTCTAGGGCCGAGCAGTTGAAGGGAAGGGAGTCATTAACCTACCACAGGGACGGTTCCTGCCCCAAGATGCAGTCCAAAGATGTCCTGGATTGTGTATGACAGCCCAGCCCCCGTCCTTGCCCGGGAATCCCCTCCCAAAGCCCCTCTCTCCATCCCTTGGGACGCCAGCTTCAGGCCCTCTGGGTGGTCTGTGGGCTCCAGCTCTCCATCTCCTCTCCATTTGCTCCACCCTGTCCTAATCCTTTGCCCAGTTTCCTCCAGGCCTCTGCTCTTGGTCCCACCCACCTTGGCATCCAGTTTCTTGGCTTCCTGAGCCAGCTGCTTCTCCCGCATTACCTCCTCCTGCTTCTTGCGGGCTTCATTCTCTTGTTCTGCTTCCTAAGAACCATAGTGGGGGTGGGGGGCAGTTGTGAGGCTCACACAGGCTAAGGGGAGGGGCTAACTGAGGGTGGAGAGTGGCAGTGGGACCAGCAACCCCAGGTGGCCACCCTCTGGAGGGGCACTTCCTGCCCCAAACAATGACAGGAAGGGCCTGGGCCCCCACCCTGCCCACCAGTTCACAGCTAAGGCCTGTGGCCAGCTTCCATCGCTCCCTCCCAGGACCCAGAGGAAGAGACGGAAAAGGCCAGACTTGAAGCCCAACCCTCTCTCCCCACCGATCAGTTTTCTCTCAGCCTTTTTTCTTTAAAAGCTTCTCTCCTGCTCACCTTGTAAGAACGAATGAATCGGACAAATACTGGGAAGAATACTGAAGGAGGTGTGGTCTTGGGACTCTCACCGAAGTAGCGCACAACTGCGTTGTAGGCCTCCTGGGGAAGGGTGGCAGGAGGGGTCAGCCTGGCGAAGGGAAGCCGGCTCCCACCAGGGACAGTGGGCCCACAGAAAGCAGCCCCCAGCCCCTATGGGCTGGACGGGAACCGGGCTCCCAAGGCTTCCTAGAGTGCACGCCACCAGAGGCAGCTGCCTGCCATCCCCAATGCCCCTTTCCCCCCACGTTAAGCCAGCCGGCCAGCACTTCATAAAACTTCTTTGATCCAAGAAGGAAAAACTAAGCCCACCTAGAGGGGCACAGTGCCTTAAACCTGGTTGCTGCCACCAGCCTCCACCCTCTGCTCACCTCCGCTGTCTTGGCATCACGCTGGAGCTTGTCCAGTTTGCCTTCATTGGTGCTGAGGAAGCCCCGGAGGACGCTGTTGTCATGCATACTGCACTCGCGCCGAATCAGCTCCATGCCCCGGCCCAGCTCCTTCACATCTAGCAGCACATTCTCCAGGGACACTGTGGTCAGAGAGCCCAGGCTGAGCCCAGGGCTGGACATGCCCACCTCCCTCAGCATGGGCTCCCTCAGGTTCTCACGCTCCTGCCGCTTGAGCCCCCGGGTGGACACAGAGAGGGGCACACCAAGCTAGCCGGGCTCTCACGGGGCAAGAAAAATGGAGGCTGGGAACTCATGACCCCAAAGAGCAAAGTAACAAAGGAAGGCAAGCCTCAGAGACTTCCGGTCTTCCAAATGGAGCTGCCTCAGGCCTGCCCCAGTTTTCATGAGTGGGGCAGAAATAATAGCTATGACGTCTGAGGGGCTTTATGGTGTCTCTAAGCTCTTCCCACACGTCACCGAGAAACAGTCTGCAGTCCCTGCGGCCAGCCTGAGGAGCTGGGAGTGAAGAGCCACTGTGCCTTCCTCTGCCGGCTCCCAGCCATCCAGGTGAACAGGGCCACATGGGGTCTGGGGCCTGCAGGAAGGCTCCCGCTGGGGTGGCCCTGCCCATGGCCCCAGCAGTAAGCTTTGAAGTGTCAGAAAGACAACAAGAGCCAGAAACAAAAGGACCCAAGTGTTCCCTCTCCTCATAACGTCCTGGGATTGTCCTGAGCTGACACAAGGGCAGGCTCCCTCACCTGCTGCAGCCTTCTCCACAAAGTGCAGCTCGTGCCAGAAGTTGGCCAGGTCTGGGTATTTCTCCTTCACCGTCAAGGCGATGAAATGCAGCAATGTCATCTTCCTGTCAGTGGACTTGGTGTCCAGCAGCTGGGAGATGGGGGCAAGGAGTAATGCAAAAGGACTGAATATCCTGGCTCCACAGCTGCCTTCCCTCAGGCTTCCTGGCCCCATGTTGCCCCCACCATCTTACCAGATCCAGGCTCTGGAGCTTGAAGCCATACACAGCGCCCCGCTTGCTGCTGTTCATGTAGTTCCCCAGTGCAAGTATGATCTGTCCAAAGACGAGTGGGAGGTGGTCACGCCAAGCCCTGAGGGCTCCTTCCTTGGCTATATAGCCCCAGGTCCCCACCAGCACCCCCATATACAACCTCTCCCCACCTCCAACATCTGCTTCAGCTTCTGTGAGGACTTGACAGAGGCAGAGGCTGCAATGATGGCATTGAGTTGCTGGAAGGCAAGATGAAGAGCTGAGTAATCCCAGGCCGGCCTGGGGCAAAGTCAGCAAGGGGCTAGGAGGATTGGCAGGGCCAGGGAAGTGACCAGCAGGTGGATGGTAGGGAGGGGGCAGCAGATGAGTGTGACTTGGGTGGGGCCCTACCGGTGTGAGCATCTGCAGGTTGTCCTGGAAGTTGCCCAGGAAGGCCATGCCTGCCATTCGCTGGGTCAGCCGCTCCACCTTGCTGAAGAGCAGCATGAAGCGGTCCTCAGCCGCCAGCTCCTCCAAGGGCTGCCGCTCCCGTTCGTATTGCCGCAGCAGCTTCACTTCGGCCTCTGTGGGCAGGAAGCGCATCAGGCACTCCACGAAGTCCACAGGTAGTGTCTGTAGGTCGTACCTATGTAGGAGGGAGGGACCCCCTCAGGTCTCGCATTTGCCCATATCACGCATCATCCCTTTATTCTCCAGCTCCTAGGACTGAGGGTGAGGTTTGTGAGCAGGACACAGCCAGAAGCAGGGGACCATCCTAGGAACCATTGATGCCCTGCTTAAAAACCCTTCAATATCCCCCTTTGCTCCTGGAGAGAAGTCTCAAGACCTGAGCATGGCTTAGGAGGCCCAACCTGCAAGACTTTTGCCCTCCTTTCTATCCTGTCTCTCCTACTCCCCTCCTTACACCAAGACCACAGCCAATTTTCAGTACCCAGAGCACCAAGCTTCTCTCACCAGGACCTGTACTGGATTTCATATACTAGTACTTCCTTCAGGTTGCAGGTAAGACACCACCTCCTCTGGGAAGTCTTCCCTGATGACCCAGTTCAGCTACCTGGCTCTCCCTGTTCTCCCAATGCTGCCTGTACCTCCATCACCGTGGTGGTTATGACCCAGCATTACTGGACTGTTCCCACTAGACTGAGAGTTCCTTGAGTGCAGGTCTGGACTGAATCTCCAGCATCTCATACCATGCCTGGCACATGGCATGGATACAGTTAAGTTCTGGCCACGCCAGTGGATGATTGAGGGGTGTGAGGCTATTCTGCCAGTGCCCTGGAATCCAAGGTGGAGAACTGGGTTTCCAACTGGCTGGGGACCAGGGCCAGGTCAGTGGGAGCCTCACGTGTGGATGGCCCTGCAGATCTCCTCAGCTGAGCGGCCAGCCTTGCGTAGGGTGATGGCCAGGTTCTTGGCACGATTGGCTTCCAACAGGGTCACCTTGCTGGCA
Source organism: Cnephaeus nilssonii (assembly GCF_951640355.1). Classification (NCBI taxonomy): domain Eukaryota; kingdom Metazoa; phylum Chordata; class Mammalia; order Chiroptera; family Vespertilionidae; genus Cnephaeus; species Cnephaeus nilssonii. The sequence goes on from NC_137077.1 coordinate 47,547,120, forward strand.
GCCTTTTGTGCTGTCTTGTTCTTAGAGCAGATGAGGTCAAGGGCAGGGCCCTGAGCTTTCGTCTTGAACAGTTCTTCAAACTTGTCCAGGTCCAGGTCCTGGCCGAGGTTGATGAGAAGGAAAATGCTGTGGCCTCTACTAGAGGAGCCCTAGCAGCCCGCCCAGAAGCATCAGCTCAGCTCTGGATCACGGAAGGCTCAGTCTGAGGGCTTTCTCAAGGCCAGATCTGGCTAAAAGGGCAACCTGGTCCCCAGCCCCCATCTACCCCTCAGGGCCCCAGGCCCTGCTACCTCCAAGATCTTCTCATCATCAAGTTCGCTGAAGACAGTGCCACTGATCTGGTTGGGTTTCAGTGCGGTCCAGTTAAAGACAGGCAGCCGGAACTTGGTCTTGATAGGCTTCTTGATGCGAATGGCTAATTTGAAAGGAGGATCAGTGAAGCAGGGGCCAAGAAGTGTGTCCCACTAGCCCCTTGGTCCCACTAGCTCTGGCCAGAGCCCTGGGGACACTCACCTGACAGGCCTACTGTCAGCACCACAGAGGGAGCAGCACCAGGGAGAGGTGGGGCGGGAGGACACTTGTCTGGGGAAGAAGAAGGTACAGTGGCCCAGGGGCCGAGACTCTTCAGAGGTCCCCCCCTCTCATCCCACTTGGCCTTAAAGACTCTCAGGGTCCCTGGCCGGGTGGCTCAGTTGGTGGGAGCATCGTCTCTTGCACCAAAGGTTATGGGTTCAATTCCCAGACAGGGCACACACCTAGGTTGTGGGTTTGGTCCCCGGTCAGGGTGCATACGGAAGGCAACCGATCAGTGTTTCTCTTTCTCTCTCTCTCCTTTTCCCTCTCCATCTCTCTAAACATATTCTCAGGTGAATATTAAAAATAAATAAATAAATAAATAAATAAAAAGACTCAGGGAAGGAGGCTGCATGAACTCCTGGCCCAAGTGGCTGCCAGGGGTCCTAACTGATTGGACAGGCCTTGGTCGTCTCTGGCCCACTCTCTTGCTTTGATCAGAGCCCTCCTTGACTGTGTTCAGAGGAATCGGGAGCAGCAGCTTTCTGATCCTTAAAACAGATCCATGTCCACCCTTAGACTTCCCTTCCCTAGGAATTTGAGCCTCCCTCAGATTCTAGACCACCCCCTCGGCCCTCTCCCACCTGCCACACCCTCCCAGCCAGGTCCCCAGCTTCTCCCTGAGGAAGGCACTGCTGACTGGGGTTTGGGTCTGGCCCCACAATGAGGCTGCCGCTCCTAACTCCCAGGGTCCTCCTTACCTGGTAAAGGGGGAGGTGGAGGGGGCAAGGGAGGAGCAGGTGGAGGGGGCAAAGGGAGGGCCTCCTCAGGGGGCGGGGCTGGAGCCAGGAGGTCCAGGTCAGAGGATGGCATGCCCACGCTCAGCTCTGCAGGGCCCACCCGGGCCAGGGCCTCGCTGCCCACTGACTCTAAGTCCCGGGCATTGGGCTCCAAGTGGCACCGGCGCTGGAAGGCCTCCTCCTTCTCTTTAATGAGCCGCCGCAGGGTGTGCACCTGGTGGCTTGTGTTCTCATAAGTCTCCTGTTGGGCAGACGCACCATTCAGAAAAGAAAGGGCTGAAGGCACAGCAGTCACTGCCCCAGGAGTGAAACTTCCTGTCCAAGGGTCTCCCAGCTGGGATCGCTGCTTCTGCTAGAACCCTGGGTGGGGCCAGGGGAAGGGGAATGAGGAGCACAGAGTCCTGCTGTGTCCTTCCTTTCCGCTCCCACCTCAGTCATGGTCCCTCAGGCCCAGGTAGAAGGTGCCCCTGGGCACCTCTTCCTGACCCACTGCCAGCCTGCTATGCGGCTCTCAGCTCTCTGTGTGCGCCACTGCTCCCATTTCATTTGACCTGTGTACTCGCTCAACTGGGAGCCCCTACGGACAAGGCCCTGCCTTAGCCACCTCGGGACCCTCCGTACTCCTGGTGCAGCGTTTCAGACTCCTGGCAGGGGCGCAGCAGATACACTAGTATACCGAGCTCGACAGAGCCAGTCTAGCTGTATTCCTTTGGAAGAAAAGATCGGTTGAGGCATGATTTTATAACTAACAAAAAGTTAGCTCAGGGGACAGAGAAGACACTGAAATATGAGGAGCCCCTGCTGGTGGGTCTCCTAATAACAGCCCCAAGGACTGGGCTACTCTGAGCCTGCTCATGACGCAGGGCTGGGGGAAGCCGGGAGGTGCAGCAGGACGGTTCGTAGGAGGAGGGCTGGACCCCAGAGGTGCCCATGGGTGCCCCATACACTCCCACCTTCTTCTGTGCATGTCTGGCCCACTCTGGCTTCCGCTTGTCTCTCCAACCAAAATATGGGGTGAAATCATCAGCCCACTTGCATCTGCGTGCCTCAAGGTCATGAATCAAGAGCTGGACTCTCAAAGACTTGACATGACTCAGGAAAGAGAAACAACCCTCAGGCCCTGGCGCCCAGAAGCAGTCGGGCCTCCCTCCCTGGTGGCTGGCACCTTGATGCTCTCAAGTTCCTTCTCCCGCTGCAGCAGCTGCTTCTCCAGCTCCGCCACCCGCATCATGTTCTCGTTCTCTAGGTCCAGAAGCTTCTCTGTGAGCTGCAGGACGGGAAGGGCAGGTTTGGGGCTGGCCCTAAAGCCTGGGCACTCAGCACAGCTTGAACCCCAGTCAGGACCCGGGCCCCAGGGCAGGTTGGCCTGGCAAGTCCCCTACATTGTTGCTCCCGTGGGCCCAGGGTCTGAGACCATGTGAAACAGTACAAGGCAAATGGCCATATCAGAGTCTCTTGAGATAGAGACCACCTCACGGAGGTCAGTGTGTGTTTCAATCTCTGGATGGTCTGAGGCATGCTTTAAAGAGCCTGGTGGGTGCCCAATCTAGAGGCAGGTGGGTCAGCTCAGGATCACCCCCCCCGCCCCCACCAACAGTGGTTCTGGAGCAGAGGAGGACCCACCACCTACGTGCGACACATGCTCCTCCAGCTCCTCCACCTTCTCCAGGGCCACGTTCTTGGTCTCGGCATCCTCCAACAAACCCCCCACGTCAAACACATTCTCCAGGTACGCCTGGATCTGCACCTGCAGCTTCTCGCTCTCTGTGTGCCTTGACTTCTAGGGAGAGCAGAGGGCGTCATGGTTGGAGGAGCCTCCTGAGAAAGACTTAGTCCTCACCACCCTCCTCGGCTGCTTCCTAAAGCTCAAGACCCAGGCAATTCCTACTGCGGCTATGCCAGATTCTCGCCCCAGGGAGCTGCCTGACTGGGACGCCCTCTGAGGGCAGGTCTGAGTCCCATGCCATAGAAGACAGGCAGGGTACCAGGAGCATCCATGACTAGGTTCTTGTAAAAAAAAAACCAAAAACCCTTTGTGATATGGCTCAGCTGGTCCTTTGCCCCAAAGCTCCTCACCCTGTGAGGATTCAGCCCGGCTCACCTGCAGGAACTCCTCCAGCCCCAGCTTAGTAAACTCATACTGCAGGTGGACCCGGAAGTTCATATCCTCCACCGAGTGCACCACAATGTTGATAAACTGCATGCAGGCCACCTGGGGAGAAGCGGCCCCAATGGGCAGAGACAGGGAAGAGACCAATGGGGAGAGACCAAGAGAAAGGGAGGGTGGGCGGCTGTTAGAACCAGCATCGGCAGGTGGATAATCAAAAGCAGTGAATAAAAAAGTTACATCTTTCTGGGAGCAAAAGAGCATTTTAACTTAAAAAAATCAAACCTAGCATCCAGAGTATTAAGGTAAGTAAATCACATGAGAAATAGATGTCACTAAAGCACCGCTCTGATTTCCTCTGCACATCAGCAGGTACTCCTTGAGGTGTCCCTGCTTAGCTGAAAATCCTACACAAGAGCAGAGAGGCTGGGAGAAGAGCCTGGGAAAGGGAAAGAAGCTCAAAGAGGGTCCCAACCAGGGATGATAAGGCCATCAAAGGGGAAAGAAGGCAGACCCAGGATGCCCAAATGACACTGTCTTACAGTTTCTAAAAGCTCTCCGGGGTGGGCCAGTGGACAAGGAGCATTTACTGGGTAGAGAGAATCCTTCTAGGTTCACACAGACCAAAATCCACTATCAGCCTGGCCCCTGTTCTCAGGAGCACGCCGCGCTGCGGGGCCCAGGCCCAGTTCCTCACCATGAAGTCGATGTTGCTGTCCTCATTCCGGAAGTACTCCATCAGCTTCTCAAAGCGGTGCAGCTCCTTGCATACCTGAACAATCGAACTTCTCAGTGAAAGGACCTGCCCCAGGCAGAGCCCACACCCCTGAGCCCTGGCTCCCAGGTACACCATGGCCAGAGGACTGATTCAGACCAAGTTTAACCACCATTCTCTCTCTGCAATGAGCCATTCGGGACATGACAGAAGAAAGCCTGGGACCTGGCATCTGCCCTGGTTCCCTCCTGGAGTTCAAGAAAGCCTGTGCCTTGGTTTGAGCTTTAGGAGCCTCTGGGAGTAGGCCTACAAGAAACAGGGGTTTGCTGTGGCCAAGTTACTGAAGGAAGGAGGGAGCAAGGAGGAAGGTTGGAGGCCCTGGCTGAGGCAGGGGCTGAGGTCCTAGTGGGGATGCAGAAGAGAGGCCAGGAGGCAGGAAAGCCCCTGTGCTGAGAGGGTCCTGAGACTCCGCTGAGCTCTGGCTTCAAGGAGGAAGAGCCATTTCCTGGCTGAACAATGGATGCTAGGGAAGCAGTGTACAGAGGAGAGCGGAGGGGTGGGCCAGCAGCTGCAGCTGGATGTCGAGGAATCCTATGTTCAAGCAGATAGGGGTTTCAGAGCCAGGCCCAGAGCTGGGGAAATTCTAAGAAGAAGCTCCCTACCCCCTCACCAATATCAGCCACCAACCCAGGAGGATCCTGGCCTGCCTTCTCCTCTCACTGCACAGATAGCTGCCTTGGGCTCCATCAGTAGGTCCGCTGCCTCAGAACACCTGGGGAGCCTGCTAAAGCACAGATACCCAGGCCTCTCGCAGTGTTTGCGTAACAAGCTCTCCGGGCATTCTGATGCATGGCCAGACCAGGACCACTGGACTAGAGACCTCAGCTCTTTGAGGGCATCCTTAGCTGGCTGATTCATAACTTCCCTGACACACAATCTGATAAGACTGAAATTCTGGATTTAGAGCGGGGAGGGGAAGAGGTTGACAGGCTACCTAGGTAAGCACTGGGATGTTAAAATGATGGAATCATTGGGATGTGTAAGATTGCAGGAAAGGCGGCTTACCTACCTTACTCCCACCTCCTGCCAAACACACACACACACACACACACACACACACACACACACACACACACAAGACTGACTGACCTCTTTGGTTATTTGTTTGTTTTTTTGTTTTGTTTTGTTTTGTTAATCCTCACCTGAGGATATTTTTCCATTGATTTTTAGAGAGAGTGGAAGGAAGGGGGAGAGACAGAGAGAAACATTGATGTGCGAGACATATAGATCAGTTGCCTCCTGCACATGCCCTGACCAGGGCCAGGGATCAAGTCTGCAACCTAGGTACATGCCTTTGACTGGAATCAAACCCGGGACCCTTCAGTCCATGGGCCAACACTCTATCCACTGAGCCAAACCGGCTAGGGCAGAAGACTGACCTCTTTGAAGTTGTCAAAGGCAGCAAGAATGATTTCGTGTCCTCCCCGCACCAAACACACGGCTGCTAGGAGCTCCAAGACAAGGGCTTTGGTCCTGAAGGGCCAAGAAGGAAGATTAACACCTTAGCTCCCCACTATGGCCACCACACAGCTCAACTGCACAACTGGCGAGTCCTTTCAGAGAGTGGAGCCAGCCTCACTGGTGAGGGGAGAGGCTGGGTACGAGAAAGAAGGCCGAAGGCAGGCTGCTCCCTCTAAGCTGTGCAGACCACAGGGAAGCCAGGGACACTGCTCTCCAGCAGAGGCCACAGGACTCCCCGGCCAGGGACAGGTGGAGCCCAGAACTCCAGAGTCCTGTGCAGAGCGAGAAGGAAAGGGGAGGGAAGAGCTCACCTTGGATTCTTGTTGTTGAGACTGAGCGCAATCTCGTTGACAGCATGCGGGTGGGACATGACCAGGTTGAATCCGTACTGTAGCAAAGGGAAAAAGCAGAAGGAGAAGAGTCCTTGATGGTGGGGAAGGCAGATCCTTGACTTGACTGTAGGCCCACCAGCAAACTTCTTTTAAAGCTGGCGCCCTCCTAGCTCTCCTGGTTTGGGAGGTGAGGCAGAAGAGGCCGAGCCCTGTGGCTGGTGCTGCCCCCTTACCTGATAGTTCATGATGGCTCTGAGACAAAGGATGCAGACATGGACATCATCCTTCTGGCTCACCAGGCGGGAGTTCTTCAGGGCCCTGCGCCCAGGAAGAGTGCTGTACCTGGGGGAGAGGCGGCTGTTGGCGAAAGGTCTAGGAGTGCTCACCAGCATCCAGACGGCAGGCTGTCCCTCAGCAGCAGCAGAGGAGGGGGAAAGAGGACCTTGCACCACCAGCCCAGAGAGAGAGGGTGCAGGGGCAGGGCGCTCAGCCGTGTCACCTCCCTGGAGCAGGCCTTCATCAGGAACTATCCAGGACCCTGCTGTATAATTAGTGCCCAAACCTCCTAAGCCCAGAGGTCCTTCAAAATACAACAGTAGGTGTGTATGCCTTCCTAGTTCTCGAGGGGTCCAGAGAGATGTTCATTTGAGCCCTTCCTCCTTCTCCTTCCAGGCGCTGTATCTTCCACACATTCCCTGGGGCAGGAGCACTTGGCTCCCATCCCACTTCTATGTCCCAGAAAAGGCAGCACAGACCCCAAAGGCTTTAGGAGTACCTGGGGCTACATCTGACTTTGCATCCTTCCCCCCACGCCCCCCCCCACGCCCCCCCCAATGATGTCTCATGAAGAAAGAGGAAGCACAAATGGTATCTGCTCATGCATGACTGGAGTGATGAGCAGTGTCAGAGTGCAAAACCCAAAGGAAACAGGAGAAGAGAGTGTGGTATGAAAGGGAGACCACGGAAAGGGTCACGGACCTAAAGGAAAGCCTCCCTAGGTGGGCGGGGCTCGGACAAGTCATCAGGTCCCTCCACCTGCCTCCAGGCAGGACAGCTCTTAAGATACTGCAGACAAATGAATACCTGGGAGCCTTGGAGAGAACAGGCCTAAAGGAAGACGTGAAGGGAGGGTGAGCAGGAGGCAGGCTGGGTGGAAGCTGGTCTCTGAGCAGCTGATGGAGCAGAGAGCAGAGCCAGAGGGAAACAGACAGGAGGGCGGGAGCTGGAGCACCCGGTGAAGGTGAGGGAGCTGGGTGAGTACAGCCCTGCCTGAGACTGGGAGGAATGGCAGAGCGAGAATGAGGAATGGAGGAGCCCCCAGAGAAGGGGCGAGGAGGAACCCCAGATGGGGTGGGCATAGCTGAGGGCAATATACTTACCCAGGACAGATCGCTGGGCAGAGTCAAGGAGACAAAGAGGACAGACCAGAGACAGACTGGCAGGCAGAGGCAAGAGAGCTGAGCCTGGAAGCAAGAGTGGAGGGAGGCGCATGAGCACTCACCGCTGTTACCAGGACCTGGACTGGGGCTGGGGGAGGCAGGCGGGCAGAGCAAGAGCACACATACCGGAGCACAGACTGGCGCGCAGAGCGAGCGAGGCTGTTGGTGAAGGGGGCTGACAGGGCGCTGGGTGGCTGCAGGTCCTCAATGGACCTGCTCCAGGACCGGAGCTTGTCAAATGCACCGTCGTCACCACTCTCCAGACCCTCAAAGTCAAACCTGGAGCAGGAAAGGACACATGCGCACATACAGGAGAAATTCAGTGCCAAGATCCCTGGCAGGCCCACCCCTGCCCTGTAGACTTCTAGGGCAACACTAAGCAAGAGCATCAGAGGAGAAAGTGGAATTGGGCAAGAGACCCAACTCTGGTTGGGAGAGCCAACAACATAGGACAAGGGCAGAGCGGGCACAGGAAGCAACCAGGAGGGGGTCTGGGGAGACAGGAATGCTGACGGGGGCCAGTGCTGCGCCCACTGGCCAGGCGACTCAAGGAGTGACCTTCCCATGGGCCCAAAGGGATGTGGGGAGCTGGATACTTGCTGCACTCTCAGCCTCAGATGGGACATCTCAGAGAAGCTGGGGCTCCCCACATGGAACCTGCCAACTACAGGAACACGCCAACTGCAGGTCTTGCTAGTGGGCAAATGGCAGAGGCCAAAGGAGCCCGAGTGCCCTGAGGGAGCCCCACTGTTTCTGGGTTGAGATTGAGGGTGGGTCAGAATGGAAACTCCGAGAGGGACAGCCTTTGTTTCAGGAGGAGATCCTGGTCCCATGCTGTCACTGGATTCGAATGACTGGCTTTCTGTGGTTCTACAAGAGGTTTTTAGGCTTTTCTGGTATAGAGGCTCCTTGGGCCTCAGCTTCCCTGGGGGAAGGAATCACACATGTCCAGGGAGTGGCCTGGCATCCGTAGTTCATCCCTTACAGGAGTTGGGATGGTTTCTCTGTTTGTTACTTCATGCTTCTGGGACCAGATGTTTCAGCAGCTGGGGTGTGTGGCCAGGGCAAGGAGGACAATTTGAGATCACCAAGCCACAGAGCCTTCTCCCTTACATATCCCCACATCTGGGTAAATGCCCTCTGAGAAGTTAGCTCACGCCTCTTTTCTGTCCTATCCCCCTGCGGGTCACTAAGGACTAAGCCAGCATCTCCTATAGGCTCTTCCAGGAGCCTTCTGCTCAGACATGCATAGCCTGGGGGTCAAAGGCACAGAGGCCGAGGGTTTCTGAAGTAGGAAGTGACATTTGCAGATGCCTGAATGTTCCAAAGGAAGCAGGAGTGGCCTCAGAGTCCTGCCGATCGGAGATGTTCAATGGGGCTCAGGTAGAGGAGTCTCATGGACAGGGAAACAGCTTGCCCGTGGCTTCTCTCCATTACTAACTAGTAGTATTTCCTACACTGGTATGTACTGTTTACAAAAAATGCCTTCACGCAAACTCTATTTGGCTTTACCCTTTCCTCTCAACCCTTCCCAAACACACACATTCTCTCCTCCATCCCACACCCACGCCCGCCCCAAGTCTTTCTTTCAAATACAGAGGCAGAGGCAGTGCTGTGGACCATACAGTCCTGAGGTCCCAGTGTATTTTGGTTTAGCTGGGATTTGTTTGCTTTTCAAACAAGACAGGCTTATTTGGAAAAATGACCTACATCTTTTTACTTTTAAAGTTTTGAATTTTTAAAAAATCACTTCAGCAAATGTTTTTCATTTCTTTCTATAAAAAGAGTGGTTTTTAAAGGGAGAGGAGGCTCATGAGGCACTTCTGCCAGGATGGGAAGGGGGAGTGGGCCACTCTTGGCTCTAACAGAGATGACCTAGAAAAGACAACAGAGGCCAAACCTAGGAAAGGCATTAGTTTGAAACCCTAAGGAGACGAGATAAGACCTGCTGGACAAAGAACAGCCAGGGGGCAAGGACAGTAGCAAGAAACGTGAAAGTGGAGGCGAGGGCTGAGTCCTGGGACTGAGGAATTCCCCAGGACGTGGGACTTTCAGGATTAAAACTGGGGAAAGTCATAGGCAAACCAGGCCAATTGGTCACCCGAGGGCTGACTTAAGTCTCGAGTATAAGTTTGAATGTGTTTGTCCTCTGGTAAATGATCACCATAATCCCTCTTTCCATATATTCCGGTCACTATGGTAGAGCACACCAACTTGAATATTGACAATTAACCATAAAGTGGCTGCACAGTATAGACTTATGCTTCAAATACTGCAAAGTGCTTCGCACACATTATCATCTAGGCCTAGAACCCCAGACGGTGGATCCCCTCTGATATAAGAGGACACACACTTGTCTGAGATCTGACAGATGGGAAACTACAGAGATCCATCCCTTCTCTGTCTTCCCTGAGAGCCCCTCGCTCCTTCCACTGCCTTCTCATCTGTGTTAATTCGCTTCTGGCTGCCTCCAAGCTCCCAACCTGCTTGAAAAAGGCTCCTGAATGTCTCATTTTCAGTCTGGGTCAAAAGTCATGCTCACTGCTCCTGGAGTGACTTAGAGTAACCCTGTCACAACTGGAGACCCAAAGGAGCTTCTTGAAGACTTGCTATCCAAAAATCAAATGAACAACAGGGAATCTCTCCCAGAAGCCAGGACATTCCCTTGGACTGCTCCTAGCCTGGAGTCTGGATCCTCTAGGTTCCGAATCTGAGCTCCCTTCCCACGTCTCTCTTCTCCTGTCCCCCAAATGCACCTTCTCCTCCAGCCACCTGGCATTCTTCACTTGGCTGCCCGTCCCCTCGCCCACTGCTCTCTCAGCTCCTCCCTTCTGGCCTGGGATCCCTATTCCCATCTTCACTATTGCAATCTCACCTTCCTCTTTCAATAAGAATGGGACTGTGTCCTCTGTCCTCCCTCACTGGTCCCAGCCCCAGTCCCAGGGTGGTACTCACATGACAGAACATTGGGCAAAGGACAGGTAATCCACCAGCACATCCAGGCCTTTGTTTTCATCATTCAAAAACTCCCGCACCCACCTACAGATAAAGAAAACAGAGTGGGGTGAGGGGGAGGGGAGAGGGGGACCTCTGATCCAACAACACCCTCTAGGATCCCCCAAAACTTAGCACTAGGCTGGGAAAATTTTGAAGATCAAAACCCATGGCAGACCGACCCATGGCCATGTCACCTGCCAGGACCTCCCCTAGGCCAGGAAGCCAGGGATGGGAAAGGTACAAGCTTTCTGATACCACATCAGCCAAATAAGGTTTCAGGGGGCCCCTCAAAGGCCTAGGCCCCGGCTCATTCACTTTCTGTGACCCTGGTGTCTAGCACAAGGCTGAGCATGCTGTCTATGCATGATGTTTGTTGGAAAAATTGGGGGATTATCAAGAGCATTTACTGCAGCCCTTGCACAGAGCCGTGCCTGACAGAGACCAGCAGGTCCCCAACTTGACCAAAGTTTCAGTGAAAAGACCAGCAAGAAGCGTCAAAGGGAGCTGTGGAACGGAGGCACATGGAGCCTAGGGGCTCTCAGGGGCACCAAGTTCAAGGAAAGGCATTTTAGGAAGTAGTGAGCCAAGAGGGATAGGTGGGAGTTGTGTGTTTGGCAGAAAGGGGAAAAGGACGGGGAAACAGTCAGGAACTCAAGTAATTACAGAATGGCTGTGACCACTCAGAGCCAGACTGAGGAGCTGGGCCCCATCAGCCAGGGAGGCAGGAGGGTAGACAAGGCTCCCTAAAGACAACAGCAGACCAGGCAGTTCCACCACTGCGCCCCAGGCCTTCGGGGCTGAGATAGCCCTGAAAGGGAAGTGTACAGCGTGCCCTAGGAAGACTGTTCCAGGTTCATTGAGAGCAGAGGACATAAAGCTCAGGATGAAACCGTGACTGTCCTCAGTGTTCTGTTCCCTCAGAATGTCCTGGGGTCTTTAAAGGCCAGCTACGCCCAACAGCCTGCAGGGACACTTCTCCCCCACAGCTGGAAACCAGCGCCATGTTTGCCAGCCCCACTCTGAGCTACAGAGAGGCTGGGCCGGAGCACCAAGCCCAGCTGAGCTCTGGCAGCAGGCTCCGGCTGGGGCTGACTGACACCGGAGCTGCCTGAAGTTAGCTTCCTCTCTGGGGGCCGACAGGCCTCCCGTTTCCTGTCTGTCTGCTCTCCAGCTCCCCACCCCCTTCTCATTTCCTGTCTGAGTCTACACTGCTATTTTCGGGATCTTGACACTTTGAGGAGAGGTTAAAGGGCACGTAGGCAAGGCTGAGAACCAATACAAAGTAGGGAGAGGAGGAGCTGCAGAGGCTCTGGAATCCCACTTCCCAGCTCCCTGCTCCAAGGTCTGGGTTCCCACCCAGCTTCCACAGGCCAAAGCAGGACCCTCCTCTCCCTACCTTTCCCCGGGCTCCCACCACCCAGGAGCATCCACCCGTAGCTGGACAGCCGGACAGTCTGCCTGCCCAGAAATCTCGGAAGGATCCTGACCCTCCGTATGACTACCAGGAGAAGCCGGTTCAGATGACAGGAGCTCCTAAAATGCCAGACACTAAGCTGTTCCCTGGGAACCAAAGACCAGGTCCAGACCTCTAAGTTGTGTGCCAGCTGCCAAGAGGCCCCGGCCTGGGAACCATGCTGCTCTGGCCCCACTTCCTGGCCAGTGGCCAGAGGGGCAGGCGCCAGGTAGAAGGGGAGGGCAGAAGGGACTGTCACACACGGCTCTGTGACCCTCTGGAGAAAAGCAGACCCCCATCATCATGCAGCAAGACTTGATACAAAAGACAGAAGGGCCTGAGAGGGAGGGAAGGGAGAAGGGAGGAAAGGCCCTTGAAGTGCAGAGTGGTAGGTAGTGCTCCGGGCTGCCATCTGCTTTACTCTTGCCCTCACATGCAGGGCAGCTGAGGAGGCTCTGCCCGTCTTTCCTTCTCTGAGGAGTCACCAAATAAAGATGGAGGTTTCATGACATGTTTCTTGTGGTTCAGCTTTCAATGTCTGGTTCACAGATGAAGTATGGAAGCCAACTTTGGCCCTTGAGCATAGCTACTGAGGCCAGGAACTGTCCCCTTCCTGTTCTCTCCGGTGCCATTTCCTCTGTGATGGCTGCAGCAGCTGGCTACATGCAGGTATAGCCTCTACCAGAGCCCTGGTCGGGCTCAGCCTGGGGGAGACAAGTAGGCAGCTGCCTCGGACAGGAGGGAAGGCAGATGATGTCATTTGGCTCTTCTCTCAGGAAACCCAGGACCCTGAGGCTGGCACCTGTCCAGTGACCCCCAACCCTACAGCTAGATTTCTCACTCATGTAAGTTCTCAACACTCATGCAGGCCCTTGGTCAGGATTGCAGCCCTGCCTGCTGTTGTCTATCAGGTGTTTTTCATGGTCCTTTGTGTTCTCTCTCTCTCACTCTCTCTGTCTCTATCCACCTCCCTCCCTCTCACTCACTTTCACTATACACACTCTGGCTAGTTATGGTTTTATAAAACTGACACATAGCCATCTTTCACTGCACCTCACACATTAGCCCTCTGCCTGTTCAGCATGTCCTGGTTCCCCATCAGAGACTGAAGAAAAAGACTCACACAGCTCCTAGGGGCCTGTCAGTGGGTTGGCAGGACTAGGGTCCGTTAATACAGAAGACATTCAACTCCTGGCCCCCAATGCCTTAGATCTTCTCTCCTGATACTTCAAGAAAGTTCTGCTCATTTTAAGATTGTCTTAAAATCAAGCAAATAATCTTCTGGGTACAGAATAGTCCAGGAACTAGGTCTCAGCTTCCCAATGCAGAGTGTTCCCCATCCCCAGCCTCCTCTGGACCTTACTTGGCCCAGCCCCAGGCCACAGGCAGACTCCAGTCTCAGCTGCTATGGGAATGTTTTCCACTCGAAGCTACAGGCTGAGGACCCCAGGAAGGGCCCCAAGCTTGCCAGCAGCATCCAGGCAGCAGCTGGCAGAGATGAGGGGAAGAAAAGCCAGAAAGGAAACGTCTGAAGCTCCGGGGAACCAAAGCCATTCAAGGGGCAACTCTGCCCCTGGCAGGGGGATAAACAGGCAAACTCTCCTCAGAAGGACCAGATCCTGAGTGACCAGGTGAAGAGGCTCTGGTGGCCAAATCCGACTCACCCAATGTGGTTGGTACGAAGCGAGATCTCCAGCTCCCTCAGTACTTTGGTGGACTCCTGCACTCTCCTCCTAAACTTCTGTAAACATGAAATTTTCGGTCACTGATCAATCCAACTCCATAGTACAAATAAAAGGGGTAGGAAAAAAGGGAGGGGATACAAGAGGGCAGTTATAGGCCTTCCCTCTATCATTCGCCAGCCACTCCAGACCCATAGCCTCAGAAGCACATGACCCAAGGGTTTGCCCCCAAGCCCCACAGGACTATAGAGGGCAGCAAGATGGGCCCTCCCTGTCTTGTACTTCACCTTCCGAGTTACACTGGGGTCCAAGAAGCTCTGGAGTTTCTGGATATAAGTATGTGGGGGGTTCTTCACCTGGAACCGTTCCTGTAAGGGCAGAGCGAGAGAGAAGTGGTCCTTTGGATTATTCCCTGCCAGGGATAGCCCTCGCCCTGGGGGAAGGCAGAAACAGGTTCTGCTGGGAAACTACCAAACTCCTCCACTGCCCACCCCACACCCCAATCCTACACTAACCTCCTTCAGGCTACTGTGCATTGGGAAGAAATCAAGATAGCTCTTTGTGGGAACCTCTATCCTCTTGGAAAAGAAAGTGGGCATGGAAAAGGAAGAGCTCAGAGTCCCGAGGAGAGTGAGGATGAAGAGCACTCATCCTGCTCGGTATGAGGGGACCCAGCCTCCTAAAGTTGTCACCTGGCTCTTAATATCGCCCAAACCCCAAACCGTACATTCCCTTCCTTAATCAATACTCGGGCGCTTCTCCTCTGTTGCCATCTTCCCCAACTCCAATGAGTGCTCCCTGAGCCTAGAATATTTTCTATGTCAATATTATTTTACTTGGACACACAATTCAAGATACAGATGATGTATTATAGAATTGTACATCTGAAACCTATATAAATTTAACAACCAGTGTCATCCCAATAAATTCAATAAAAGTTTTTAAAAATCTGCTTTTTAAAAAAGATTATTTTAAGACCTGCTGCTTACTGAAAAGATGTGGAGATTACAGAATACTGAACAGCATCCAAAATGAAGACACAATTGGGAAATGTTGTTCGCTGCCTGGCCAACTGATGGATGGGGGTAGGAAGGCCAAGGGGAGGGGGGCTGGCCTTGTAGAGTCCGACTTTCTCAGGTCTGAACCCGAGGTTGGGACTGGACTGTTTTTGCAGCATTAACAAAGTTCAGGACTGCAAACACACTTTCTACTGCTTGCCAGGCCCCAGGCCCCAACACTCCAAAGCAACCCCCACACTGAAGCCTGCTTTAAGCAAGGTCATTCTCCATCTCCTTCCTTCCACACAGGGCGCGGGACCATGCCCTTCCCATTTTGGCCCAACCCCCTCATGTGACCCAAGGGGAAACTCAGGGAGAACCCTTAGGTATTCTGGTCCTGTAAGAGCCTTCACAACTGAGATATCTGAAGAGTGGGGGTGGGGGTAAAGGGTCCAGGGCCTAAAAAAACAAGCTGAAAGAAAAAAAGAAAGGTTTGAGAATGAGCTGAAATTATGTGACCCAGAAAATTGAGAAATTATCAATGAAAGAAACTTAGTACCAAAGGGCTACTGTTCTCCAAACCTAAACGGGTGCTCACCAACTCTGCTTAATGCAGAACACGAGGAAATGGGCCTTCCCTGGAGACGGAGGGACCTGGACGAGGCCATCTGAGGCACAAGCCTACCTTAGGTCAAGCAGCGTGACTGGGGCAGCAGAGGAGCCTAAAGGTTAGCAGAGTCAGCTGCCCGAGCCCTTCCTCCATCACTTATTAGGGTTCTTCATCTATAAAATATAGTAATGCCTTCCTCATTGGGCTTTTGTGAGGATTAAGTGAGATATTTCAGTATGTATAAAGTGCTTGGTTCATATAAGCACTCAATAAATGTTAGCTATTATGATTTTGTTCAGTGCTTAAAAAGAAATAATAAATTTGTTCGTGCAAGGCTCCATGGCAAAGTGCTGGGCAAACACACTGGCTACACTATGCCAGGTGCTTCCACACCTCCAAGAGGTAAGGAAGTAGAAGCCAATGCTCCTAGCCCTGCAGATGGGCCTGTCTGAGTTCACAGACTCGTGACTTTGACCTTCAAATGTCTGCAGGGTAAAGAGCCAGGCCCTAGGTGTTAGTTCTTGGTTCTGAGCTAATAATCTCTATAATCTCTTCCAGCTCTAAACACTATTCATGTAGAGAGAGCTTCTAATCCTCACATTCTGAGATTTGGGAACAGGAGACTAGGGGACTGGGGCTTCTTATTCACAGAGGCCTGCAAATAATAAGAAAACCCTGCTATTTGCCATTTCCAGGGCAGAGCGAGAGAGACGTGGTCCTTTGGATTATTCCCTGCCAGGGATAGTCCTCGCCCTGGGGGAAGGCAGAAACAGGTTCTGCTGGGAAACTACCAAACTCCTCCACTGCCCACCCCACACCCCAGTCCTACACTAACCTCCTTCAGGCTACTGTGCATTGGGAAGAAATCAAGATAGCTCTTTGTGGGAACCTCTATCCTCTTGGAAAAGGAAGTGAGCAAGGACTGAGGCCAAGTCCAGGCCAGGCTTCCTCAAGGGACTCCAGGGCTGCAGTCCATGCCTTTGGTCCTGCCACCTTGTTCTGCCTAAAACATAACCCCCACCTCCCAGCCCTGCCCCAAATCCCGTACCTGGTCACAGATCAGATCCCACTTCTTCTCATTGTCGTACTGCCGCAGGAGCCGGGCCTTGTCAGGGGGCAGGTTCATGGAGCTCTGAGGAGAGAACCCAAGTCAATTGGGTTGAACCCTTCCCCCACCTGGAGGAGAGAAAAGCTAGACTATGCATACCTTTCCCTCCAGGACCCTCAGTTCACCCTGAAACTTGACTGCTAATAAGGAAGGCTCAGAGAGGTGGGACAGACCTCCTGCCTCCCCTTCATATTTAGCCCTTTGATTGAACAATGTTCCCCAAACCATAGGTCATGGAATCAATTTAGTGTGTCAAGAGTATTTTTAGAGAAACCAAGATGGTGGCATAGGTAAACACCTAAAATTGCTGCCTCGCACAACCACTTCAAAACTACAACTAAAAGACAAAATGGACATCATCCAGAACCACAGGAAGGCTGGCTAAGTGGAAATTCTACAACTAGAAGGAAAGAGAAAAGCACACTGAGACTCAGAGGAGGTGTGGAAGTAAAGTGCAGAGGTACGAAGGTGCGAGCGTGGAAAGGGCTGGCAACTGAGGATGCGGTTGTCTTTTTCAATTGGGAGGGAGATATAAGTTCCCAACTGCTCTGAACTCCAGTTCCGGGTGAGACTCTGGGGACCCAGACTCATATGGGGAGAAACTGGACTGTCTGGCTTCGGGCGGAACTCGAGGGCGGCTTTCTCTCAGAGGTGCTTGCAGCGATTACGGAGGGACACTGAGACCCCGGGCCTTTTAGGGCAGGGCTGAGGATCAGCCATACCTGTTTTCTCTGCCCTGTAGATTCTCTGAGACCCCGCCCCACACAAGCTGTGCACAAAGGCTTTTGCATATGAATAGCCTGGCCCTTTGCAATCTAAAATTACCTAACAAACTGCAGCTGAGACAGAGAGACCCAGAACATCCAAAAAAAGGCCCAAGGCCCCACAGCAGCTTGCACTGCTTCACAGCTGGGCCTCATCTGGCTACCTCCAAACCCCAAACAAAGAAGAGGAATCTGCAGATCTCTCCATAGCTCCTGCTGGGCGGCCTCAGGCTGAGGCTAAATTTGCACCTCCTTGGATCTCCAGTGGTCAGAGTGGGACCATCCAGATTACAACTCCTCAGATCCATAAGGGACACACTCAGGGGGCAGACTCAGTGAGCACCAAAGCCCCACTGAAGCAAGTCTTGCCCCATAAGGTTGTCTCCAGCACAGAAATTCTCCCATCGTAGACACAGCTGAGCCTCATAGCCAATTGGCTTGGAGGTCAATTCCTCCCAGTGATACCAAAAACAATCAAGGCTTAACTACAACAAGACTGCGCACACAGCCCACAAAGGGGTGCACCAAGAGTTTCCACCTCAGGTAATTGAGGAGGCTGAGCCACTGGGCCCTATAGGACACCTAGCACAAAAGCCACTCTATCAACACAGGGAAGAAGCCAAAATGCGAAGACAAAGAAACAGATCACAAATGACAGAAATGGAGGAAAGCAAACTACTGGATATAGAGTTCAAAACCACGGTTATAAGGTTTTTCAAGAATATCCTAGAAAAGGCCGATAAATTTAGTGAGACCCTCGAGGATATGAAAAAGGACCAACTAGAAATTAAGCATACACTGACTGAAATAAAGAATAATATACAGAGATCCAACAGCAGACTAGAGGATCGTAAGAATCAAGTCAAAGATTTGAAATACAAAGAAGCAAAAAACACCCAACCGGAAATGCAAAAAGAAAAAAGAATCCAAAAATATGAAGATAGTGTAAGGAGCCTCTGAGACAACTTCAAGTGTACCAACATCCAAATTATGGGGGTGCCAGGAGAAGAGAGAGAGCAAGATACTGAAAACCTATTTGAAGAAATAATGACTGAAAACTTCCCCCACCTGGTGAAAGAAATAGACCTACAAGTCCAGGAAGCGCAGAGAACCCCGAACAAAAGGAATCCATAGAGGACCACACCAAGACACAGCATAATTAAAATGCCAAGAGCAAAAGACAAAGAGAGAATATTAAAAGCAGCAAGAGAAAAACAGTTAGTTACCTACAAGGGAGTACCCATATGAATGTCAGCTGATTTGTCAACAGAAACTATGCAGGCCAGAAGGGAGTGGCAAGAAATATTCAAAGTGATAAATAGGCCGAAGCCAGTTTGGCTCAGTGGATGGAGCGTCGGCCTGCGGACTGAAGGGTCCTAGGTTCGATTCCGATCAGGGGCATATGCCTGGGTTGCGGGCACATCCCCAGTGCGGGGTGTGCGGGAGGCAGCTGATCGATGTTTCTCTCTTATCGATGATTCTAACTCTCTATCCCTCTCCCTTCCTCTCTGTACAAAATCAATAAAATATATTAAAAACAAAAACAAAAACAAAAAAACACACACAAAGTGATGAATAGCAAGAACCTACAATCAAGATTACTCTACCCAGCAAAGCTATCATTCAGAATTTAAGGTCAGATAAAGAGCTTTACAGATAAGAAAAAGCTAAAGGAGTTCATCACTACCAAACCAGTATTATATGAAATGCTGAAGGGTATTCTTTAAGAAGAGGGAGAAGAAGAAAAAGGTAAAGATAAAAAAATTATGAACAACAAATACATATCTATCAACAAGTGAATCTAAAAATCAAGTGAATAAAAAATCTGATGAGCAGAATAAACTGGTGAATATAATAGAATCAGGGGCATAGAAAGCGAGTGGACTGACAATTCTTGGGGGTAAGGGGGAGTAGGGGGTGCGGGAAGAGACTGGACAAAAATCGTACACCTATGGATGAGGACAGTGGTGGGGGGCCTAAGGGCAGAGGGTGGGGTAGGAACCAGGTGGAGGGGAGCTATGGGGGAGAAAAGAGGAACAACTATAATAATCTGAACAATAAAAATTTATTTTAAAAAAAGAGTATTTTTATTTTAAGTGAAAATGAACAGATTAAAATAGAATAGGACATTCTTCCCCGGCATACTGCAGGCCACTGGAGGGCCTTCCTCTCATCTTTCTCTCCTTTACCGACTGCTCCGAGTTGCGCTCTAACTCCCTGCAAGTAGGAAGTACAAATAATGACGCTTTCATAAAGGTTTTGTTTCTTTTATAGTTTATGTGTACACCACATACAGGTCATGCTGTAAAATGTGTTTCTTCATACGGGACAGTTCGAAGACGTTTGAAAGCTGCCAGTTTAAAGCAGAAACCTTCAATCTGCTTTCCCCCAGGGTCTGGGAGCTGGGTGCCCTTCCTGCACCAGCACACCCAGGGGCCCATCCTGAGCCACCCGCAGCCCCTGTAGATGCTACCACTCCACCCTTTCCCCACATCAGGATGCAAGAAGGACATTAGCATAAAGATAACTGCTCAGAATATTTTTAGGAAATAACTTACAAAACGTTAGTACTTTAATTATTAGTAGCAAATTACTTATGACATACACGCCTCCCAATTAATTAAGACACAGTAAAGTGTCCTGACCCTTTGCTGAGACACTCTAATCTAGAATATAGAAGACAGAGACCAGGCATCATTTTATTTTGTTCCCACTACTGTTTGCTGAATGAATAAATGAATGAGTGAAGCCCAAGGCATCCATGCATGACCTGACCGCAGCTTGTATCCCCGTCCAGCCAAGCCTCTCTGCTAACCAGTCTGGCTGCCTTTGTTTTAGGTCACAGCCCTTGCCTCCAAAGGCAGATCACTGCACCTGCCCACCCCCCATACTCTTGAATCAAATACGATCTCCTATCTGAAGTATCATAGCTGTCTGATAACCCACATGACTTCCCACAAATCCAGCCTCTTCCCCAGCACACTGCAGGCCACCTGGAGGGCCTTCCTCTCATCTTTCTCTCCTTTACCGACTGCTCCGAGTTCAGCTCTAACTCCCTGGCAACCCAAGCATGACTGCTTGGTTTACCTCTGCCCACTCCCTGATATCCTCATCCCTGGGGACAGGAACTGTGTGCATCGAGTAGTCACACGGGCCCTGGGTTACTCCAGAAGCAGCAGGAATATCCTGAAAGTACGCCCTCCATTTCCTAGGAAACTGAAAGGAAATCCTTAAACATTTATTTCTATCACCCATATCTATTATGCATTTATCTATGCACATACTATTAAATCAGCTGTGCTCATCTACCCCCAAAGGACTGTCTATTCATATGGCCCAAAACCCCAATAATATCTAATACCATGACAGGCACCTAGTGGAGAGTAAGTTGATAGTAAATCTATGGTTAAGACATCCCAGCTTGAGCTATGGACCCAGATCCTGGCTGGAAATGGGTTCACTATGGCTCAAAAAAGGAAGTAGGGTTGGGATCTCTGGTCAGCGTTTAGAAATGGTAGAATTTAGAAATATACTGTATAAGTGGAGCAAGTTCAGCAACCCCCATGGTTGCTGAACCTCCCCAGGAGAGAAGGGCCAACAGAATCCCTCCACTGCTGGTCGTATGGATTGCTGGGGTGGGGGTGGGGGCGCAAATACAACTCTGAATGTTCTCTCCAGAACTACTTTGCTAAGGGCCAATCTCGGCATATCTGTGGATAATAGGACAAGGACAGAGACCACAATAAGGACCCAAAGGTCAAAGGTGGGCCTGGAGCAAGGTCTCCTGTCTAACCAGGGTCAGGATGCTGCCAGCTGAACCCAAGTGAGATCGGAGCAGAAACTGTCCTCAGGCCTGGTTCTGGCTCTGTGCACACCCTAAGCACATCATTGTCACCTGCCCATTGAGCCCAAGTTTGTGTCATGAGTAGTTTTCTATTGTCTCCCTGAGAAGAAAGCCACTGGGGAGGGAGTGGGGGAGCCTGGCACTACTCTGGCAGACATCATATCCTGTCTGCACCATCTTCCTCTCTCAGCCACCACTGCCAGCTGCTGTGGCCTTGTACCTCCCTACCAGATGAACTGATGAGGGAAACGTTTCCAATACAGAGCAAAGCTGCCCCCTTTGGGAACCTTAGCCTGAGAACAGGTGAGAGAAGCACGAATCACCAGCTCTGACCACAGGCCACATCCTCCAGTCTAGAGCTTTGATGCCAGCCTTCTCTGCTTCTTCAGCTGAAGTGTGATGGGGAAGAAAGTAGGTAAGGGGAAGTCCCTCAGCCTCCAGCACTCTCACAAGAAAACGGTCACTGGCTGTGGGCTGGTAGCCACCCGCTACGGGAAGGGCAGGACCAGGGCCTGGCCAGGGCAATTCTCTCTCTGCCAGACAAGGGCACTGGGGCTTCTGCATCCACTTGCTAACGTGCGCAAGTCTAGCAGGGCTCCAATGTCCTGAGGAAGTTACTCTTCCCTGAGGAAGGACAACTTCCTGAGATCCGGGGACAGCCAGGGAGCAAACCTGATGAGGTTCCGGTTTCAGTCAAAGGTTTGTTTCCTTGACATTCAGCGGTTCCACGGGGACTGTGGGCTCTCGGAAGGCAGAGGCGGGCTTAAGTCCTGCTACCTTCTCACGAGACCCTTGCTGAACAGGAAGGAGGTGCACTGTCTCAGAGAGGAGGGCACTGGATGTGGAGTTGGCGCAAAGCAACTTTGGGCTCTTCAGAGCTGCTGAGCCTCAGTGAGCTCATCCATAAAACGGAGATAATCCCCCTACTTCCCACGGTTTTATGAGGATTAAGTGATAAACATTTTATGTCTGTATTTGTCTGGAACACTGTGGGTGTTCAACACAGTGCCCTTACCCTTCCTTCTGAGAATAGCCTGTGTGACGTGGTGACATCCCAAGGACCCACCCTCTTGCTTCAGGGTTCTCTCTCTCTCTCTCTGCCTCTGTCCCTCCTTCAGCAACTGATTCTCAACACTGAGGACAGAGCAATCCTTTACCTCTCTTTGATCCTTGGGGATGGAGGCGGAGACCCCAGGGAGTAGGGAAAGGGGGAGATGAACTCAAACTGAAAGCAATTCTAGAGCTGAGTCCTAAAGCAGAGGAACCAGCAAGAAGTCTAATAATAAAAACCTATAACAGGGTGGATCTGATGCTTCTCCAGCAAGGCTACCCTGGTTTACTGCCAGTTTGAGGCCAGGCAGAGTGCCCTGTGTAGTGGCCAACCCCCTCCTGAGTTCTGTGGGAGCAAGGCTTCTACTCCCCATTTGACCCTGTCCTCCCCCCCCCCCCCCCCAGAGGCCGAGGAGGGAGGCAGCTCTGGTGGCAGAGGTTCCCTTCCCTTTCCTGCTCTGCACCCCCAGCCAGTTAGCCCCTCCTTGTTTCCTTCCCATTGCGGGGAGGGAAATGCCGGTGGGGTTGGGGTTTCCTTAAGCTGCGGGTCCTTTGGGACTCACCCCTGACTTGTCAGTCTCCTTAGGCCAGGCCTGGGGAAAACCCAACACAGAAATAGGAACCATAAAAAATTCCCAGCTGTTTCTATTGGCCCTGGTCAATCGTGATAAATCTTAGGAACAAAGATAAAAATGGCATGGCTCCTCTGAGAGGCAGGAGCGAGGTGGTCGAAACTTTCCTGCAAAGGGGATTCTGGAGGCTTTAGGGAAGGCAGGTAGGGGATTTTTATTTTGAGCAAATACAGAATGTGAGCTGGTGGTTTTTAAAAATTTCCCTCTCAGAACCACCTTTCACCAAATCCCCTGTGGCTGGACACTTCTCCCAAATGTGGTAGCCCCAGCCCACATGCTCAGCACAGGGGTGGGGAACACTGGAAGCTCAATCTACAACTTCCCCAGAGATAGCACGAGGCACTGTCCTGGGTACCACATGCTGCTGAGCCCTGGGCCACAGCTGCCACCAAGCCTTCTCGTGCATCCACTGATCAGCCCACTGTACGGATGGGCAGGGGTAAATGTGGTGAGGAGGCACATAGTTTGGGAGTCCAAGGCAACACTGGGCACAAAGGCCCAGCCCTGGCTGCCAAAAGGACAGAGCTTTAGGAGCAGCCCAGCCTGCCCTCCACGTGTCTCTACTGGTGGGCAGTAGGCACAGCTGTGGCCAGCTGGGCACTACTCCCAAAGGGCAAGAGCCCAAGGAGGTGGGAGGTACCAGCTCCTGCTGCCTCGGCCCCCTTGGCGGCCACAGCCAGCACTGCTGCAGTAGCAGCTCCCAGACAATGAGAGTTATTTTCAGCCAGTGCTTTAACACAAGCCAGCTGGCCAGTGTGCAGGGCGGGAGTCCTCCTCCACCCAGCCCGCCCAGATGGCAGGCAGGCCCAGCCCATCGCCTACGCTGCTGCCGACTCTGCGTCACTGTTTGTTTATCTCGTTGTTTCAGCACAACTCCTCCTAACTACCCCCCAAAACTACAATACTTTCAAAAGGAAATAAAAGAATCAGAGAATTTGATCAAAGGTCCAAAAGCTAAAATTAAAAGGTCCAGACATGGGAAGCACAGCAGCCCCTCCAAACACCCACTCTTTTCCCCAGCTCTGTGACTGGCGGGCGCAGCGCAGGGGAGGAAGTGGAATGAATTAGTGGCCAGATCTCACTGCAGCCTCCATGGATCAAGGCCGAGCCTGGCTTTGCTGCCAAACCAGAGGACAAAGCTCAAGACTGCTCTCCCCGCCGGTCTTGCTCCCATCCTTCTTTTCAGAGCTCAGGTTTGGAGAAGATAACTTGAGACAAACAGCCTGGAATGAGCCTGAGACAACTATGAAAGATTCTGAGAGAAGAACCATATTCTGTGGCTGAAAGGAAATCACAGGAACAGTTCACGACACTTGGCTGGAGGGAGAGGTACCACACCCCATGATGAGTGGGGTGGACACTTCAGCCAGCCCCATATACGTTGGAGAGTTCAAGAATAGAAAGGGGTGGACAGTAGCAGTCACGTCCCTGGACACTAGGCCCCAAGCTCCCCCTTCTCTGCTTCTCATCTCTCTCCATATACCACCCTGTGCACAGGAACTCATGGATGCAACACAACTCTAGCCACATACACATTTTGCTCTAGGTCTGAGCTGTCCTATTTGACTTTTAGGGGCGTTGCTGGGGTACCTCATGACAAAAGACATAAAAAAGTGGTGCTCCATGACTTAAGTGTTTGTAGTGGCTTACATTGTCTTTCTGTTTTTGTTTAATTGAAGCTATCACTCCGGGGACAAGCTGCCAGGGAAAAGCCAGCTTTCACAGGCTCGGAGCCCTGTCTGGAGAACGTGCTTCTGTGGTCACTGATGACTCTATAACCAGAAATGACATGCTGAGCAGTTATGAGCCAAGTCCCTGAGCAGCCCGGAGGAAAAAGAGATGGATTCACCAGATGTCTCAAGCTGAGCTCTGCAACTCACACCAGGGAAGTTAGATGGAGGAGAGGTCCTAGAAGGCCAACATCAATCAAACACAGAGGTGGCTTTTTCCAAATACAACTGTGCCCCTCCGGCCCCTTCTTCACCCCAGAAGACTCCTCCATTGTAGTCTCAGGAGGCATAGGAAGTTGGACAGACCCAATGCCAGCAAAATTCCCAGTTCTACCCTCTGCCACAGTATCGGCCTCACACCTGACATCAGGTAACCTCTGCAAGTAGCTGCCCCGTCCCAACCCTGGCTGAGGACACCTTCTTCTGACCTATTTAGTCAAGAAGCACACTATCTCAGGAGAACTCTTGTTAGCTCTTCCCAACTGAGACCCCAGGGCCCAGCTAAAAAGCCACTGCCACAGCAACTTGATCTGTCTGCTGGCTCCCCAGCCCCTCCTTGCGGTTAGCCAGACCCACACACTCCCCTGTTACGCAGGATGGAAACTATTCTGCTGGGGGCAGCCGGCTTTGCAAAGCCAAGGAGTCTTCGGGCAGAGCCTCACATTCTCCCTGCAGCCAATCAAGGTCCTCCCTTTTCGTGATAATTCTGTCCTCCTGCCCAGGGAACCCTAACAGGCAGCACTACCTCTCAGACGACACATTTCTGGGGTTACATCCTACAAAAGGCATCTTCCTCTCTCTCCCCCTTACTCACAGAGACCCAGTACATCTCCCTCCCAGAGTCTCTCATCCATACCTTCTCTTCATTCCCACTGTCACCACTAAATGGGCCCGTACTAGTCACTCTTGACCCCTGGGATCCTTCTAGCTGGCATTCCTACTTCTAGCACCTCTACCCCACCCAACCTGCACCTGGATGAAATTTCTAAACTTCCCAGCACATAAGATAAATTATGTCTCTTCTCAGTTGAAAAATCTTCTCTGGCCCAGCTGGCATGGCTCACTGGTTGAGCAGACCTATGAACCATGAGGTCACAGTTCAATTCCCGGTCAGGGCACATGCCCAGGTTGCAGGCTCGATTCCCAGTGGGGGGACCTGCAGGAGGCAGCCAACCAATGATTCTCTCATCATTGATGTTTCTATCTCTCTCTCTCCCTCTCCCTTCCTCTCTGAAATCAATAAAAAAAAAAAATATTTAAAAAAAAATCTTCTCTGACTCTTAACATTCATACAAGAAAACCTAAACGCCTCGGCCTGCTGTTCTTAGCATCTTAAAATGAGAAAGAGCTTCAGAGGCAAGATTCTCCTCTGACCAGCCTTATCCTCTCCTGGACTCTCTTTTCTGGAGTAGCCACTCTTGTCATAGGATTTGCTTGTAATCTTCTGAATCCCTACCTATTACCTGACTCAAAATCCAACAGCTCTGTGACTACCAACCTAAACTAATCAGCCCCTCTTCTGAGCTTCAAAACATAGTCATATGTGGAGAGTATGGCAGAGACCTACTTGTTATCCCCCAACACCTTCTCATCTTCCTTACTAATGAACCTCCAATATTCAGATGGGCACGTGACAGCCCAGAATTAATATATTTCTCATCTTCCCTGACATGTAGGATAGAAGCAGAAGCAGTATGTACAAGTTCTCAGAAGTGTCATTAAAGGGAGGGAGTATACCCTTCTTTTCTCCCTTCTGCTTCCAGCTGGTTGGAATGCAGAGGTAATGGTGGGAACTTCAGCAGCTATTCTGGACTATGAGGTAACCCTGAGAATGGAATTCCAGATGGCTGAAGCTACAAGAAAATCACTGGTCACTGATACCATGGACCTTAGCACAAACAATGTGTTCCATATAGTGTCTTTTCATGTGTGTGTTTCCTCTATTTACAATTAGAGCATGAACTCCTTGAAGATAGAAGTCATGTCTTACCTTCTTGGAGTCATGTGCAAGTGCTTACTGAAGAGCTGATTAATCCCACTACTATCTCTCCCACCATCAAGTCCTTTGTTCAGCCCCCAGTTATTTTTAGAGGGCATTATCCTACTTCTCATCATTGCCTTCTATTTCTGGGCTCTCTCCCCTTAAACCTACCTTATGTTCTATAGCCCAAATCACTTTCTTTAAATGCTGCTTCTCCCTCAGCAAACTCCCAGACTTCTCACTCTGAGTTTCAACTCTGACTTTCAGTTCATGCCATAAATCTAAGGCACTCACCTGTCCTACTCTTGAACCAAATTTATCTTCTTTTTTAAATTGATTTCAGAGAGAAAGGGAGAGGGAGAGAGAAAGATAAAAACATCAATGATGAGAGAGAATCAATTGATCAGCTGCCTCCTGCACGTCCCCTATTGGGGATCGAGCCCACAACCGGGCATGTGCCCTTGATCTAAATGGAACCCAGGACCCTTCAGTCGCAGGCCGACGCTCTATCCACTGAGCCAAACCAGCTAGGGCCCAAATTCATTTTCTTATAGCCTGCTAGACTACATGGCCCTGGGAACAGAGATCACCACCAGCTTGTTTACCACTGTAGTAGGTGTTCAATAAAGACGGGGCAAGTTGAATTTCCCTATAATATACTCCTCTTCCTCATGTCCCTAAGTTTTCTACTACATCACATCCCAGAGAAATTATCTCCTTCCCAATTGCCAGACATGCTCCTCCTTCAATTCAAAACAGGTGAAATCCCACATTCTCTAACAAATCTTTCATAAGTTAAGAGTGGTAAGTAAGATCTACCCCCATATAGTGTCTTTTCATGTGTATTTCTCCCAAACCAGTGTTTTCACACATTGACTAATGCCTTTAAAATGTGTTCATGGAGTTGTGATTTATGGCTAATGTTTATCTATCTTTTCTTGGACGTTCAATAAATATCCTACCACAAATCTCACAGTGTGGTTAAAGCTCTGAATGAGGAGCCGCATTGCCCTGGTATGAATCCTGGCCACAACTTACTAGTTGTGTGGCCTATGGAGAGTTATTTAATCTCTACGAGTCTCAGTTTCCTCACTTATAAAATGGAGGTAGAAATGGTACAGACTTCATAGGGTTGCTATGATAATTAAATAAGTTAACATATGTAGCATTTAAATCAGAACCTAGGTAGCAAATACTATACATAATGCTAGCTAATTTTTTTTATTTTAATCCTCACCGGAGGATATGTTTTCATTGATTTCTAGAAAGAGAGGAAGGAAGGAAGAGAAAAAAACTGCTGATGTGAGAAACATTGCCTGGCTGCCTCCCATACATGCCCAGACCAGGGATTGAACCTGCAACCTCTGGGTGTACAGGATGACACTCTAACCAAGAGAGCCACCTGGCCAGGGCCATATGTTTTTGTTGTGATTTTTTAAACTCGACATTTAGCTGGAAAACAATTATATGCCAAGCACCAAGCTAGGAGCTGGGGATATAAAAATAAATAGGGCAGGATCTTTACATTCAGGAAGTTTATATCCAGAGGGCAAGGTAGACAAGCAAATTGAGTCTGAGTGTAGACAGCACTTCTGTGAGAGAGGTGCACATGGCACTGTGGGATCTTGGGGAGGCAACATCTAACTGGACAAGGAATCAATTAAGGCTTCCTGGAAATGCTACAGAATTTAATTTTAAACATCAGCAGGAGGGAGTCAGGCAAAGGCAATGAAGGAAAGGAATATGGTGATATTCTATGTAACGAGATAGCACTTGCAAATACACCATAAAAAAGGCACAAAACACCATAAAAAGTCCAGGAGTCTCTATGTGATTCATGGTAATAGAATGAAAATGTATATGGGGAAATTACAGCAGGCAGGGAACAGTCAGATGACAAAGGGTCTTAGGAGCTAAGGTAAGTAGGTGGGTATGAGTAGGACAATAATGATGCTACTATCAAAACAAAAATAGTAATACTAATTTATTGACAGAACTGTGATAAGAACTCTATATGAATTATTATGTCATTTAATTCTCACAGCAACCTACGAAGTTGGGACCATGATCATTCCCATTTTACAGGTGAGAAACCAAAGGCTTAGAAAGGCCAGGGAACTTATCCAGGGTCACATAGCCAGTATGGGGTGGACCTGGGATTTGAACCCAGGTCTGACCGCAAAGCCTGAGCTTGTATCCCCACACAATGATTCCTCTGAGACAATCCTATATAATAAAGAGGTAATATGCAAATTGACCATCACTCCAACACATAAGATGTCTGCCCCCATGTGGTCAAAGATGGCCACCCCCAGGTGGACACATGATGGCTGCCACAAGATGGCCGGCAAGGAGGGCAGTTGGGTGTGACCAGGCCTGCAGGGGAGAGCAGTTGGGGGGGACCCAGGTATGCAGGGGAGGGCAGTTGGGGGGAACCCAGGCCTGAAGGGGAGGGCAGATGGGGGGGACCCAGGCCTGCAGGGGAGGGCAGTTGGAGGGAACTAGGCCTGCAGGGGAGGGCAGTTGGGGGTGACAGGACAGCAGGGGAGAGCAGTTAGGGGCGACCAGGCCTGCAGGGGAGGGCAATTGGGGGTGACCAGGCCAGCAGGGGACGGCAGTTGGGGCAATTGGGCCAGCAGGGGAGCAGTTAGGCGTCGATCAGGCTGGCAGGGGAGTGGTTAGGGGGTGATCAGGCTGGCAGGCATAAGCGGTTAGGGGCAATCAGGCAGGCAGGCAGGCAAGCGGTTGGGAGCCAGCAGTCCTGGGTTGTGAGAGGGATGTCCAACTGCCCTCGAGGGGCCCCAGATTGGAGAGGATGCAGGCTGGGCTGAGGGATTTCGTGCACTGGGCCTCTAGTATATTATATTATCCCTCCTCTGCACTTTTTCAAATTATACACATCCTTCAGGACCAATACGATCAACCTTCCTCATGAACCCTCCCCCAAACAACCCAGACTTCACACACTCCTTTCTCTCAACTTCAGAGAGATTTGCAATCATTTCTCCAACACTAGTGTCTTCGATGTATCACACACTGTGCCATCTGGAAAACTTGTTTTGCCTTGCAGTAAATTGTATACTAGTATTTACGAAGAAAAGGGAAACTACACCTTATACACATCTACTCTGGGTCAGGCACTGTACTGGATGGATCCTTTAAGTACAAGATTGCATGGAAGATTCATCCTCTCTCATATTCTTACTAGAGGCCCGGTGCACGAATTCGTGCATGGGTGGGGTCTGACCGGCCAGCCCTGATCAGGGTGATCAGCCAGTCTGGCCAGGGGCAAGGGCCAAGGGTGGTTGGCCAGCCAGCCCTGCCCCCTGGTCGAACTCCCAGTCAAGGGGACAATTTGCATATTAGCCTTTTATTATATAGGATTCACTTTTCATATTCTATATTATTCCCCAAACTAGACTATAAACTCTGTGAGGGCATGCACTTTGCCTTGAACACACTTGTGCCTAGACAAGGATTACTGGCACTTTTCTAACATACTGTGGTTGTTCAGGAGACAGCAGAGGCCAGCTGGGGGCAGCACTCCATCTCACCCCGTGCACCAGCTACGGACCCAGTCTGGTGTTCCAGGAGTCTCATTATAAATCCAGGAGCTTATTATCAAACCATGAAATTTAATTACTCCCTTCCTACTTCCAGATTACATGTGGGAGAGGCATGACTCCTGCTTTATGGAAGGGTAAACTGAGGCCCAGCATGGGCACACATCGGTCACAATTCCTATCAGCTGTGGAGAGGCACTGCAAGTCCTCTGTCTCTCTTTGCCTTTTCAATTGCTCTCAAATGGGGGTCCATCCCCAGCCTCAGTGGTCCTGTCCTCTTTGAGGAGGAATCATATGACCCCAGGCTGCTCTTGATCCATGAGCCATCCTCCCAACACAGTCCCTCCCTCCTCCTGTCTTTAAGGCCAGAGCTTAACAACAGAGGTCATATATGCCCACACCCCAACTCCATCTTTGAGTGTCCCAGCTTTTTTACATCTCCTCTGATTTCCAGCTAGCAAAAAACACTTCTTTGGAGTCAGACTTCTGAGAATTCACACCTCATGACCCAAAGACACCCTAAATCTTCTCTGCTTCTCACAATGTCTGGAGTCCAATGTGCCATGTTCACTCAGGGTCATGGAGGAGAAGAAAAACATTTGCTGGCACTTTTCTCAAATGATCTCACTTACTGCTCTCAATAACCACTGGCGGTAAATGTTATTATTCCTTTAACTGGGGACAGAATTAAGAAACTTAGACCAACTGGCTCAAGGTCACACAGAAAGAGGCAGAACCCAGACTCAAACCCAGATATTTGGCCTCCAACATAATTTTTGTCAGGACATGGCTTTTTCTACCCTGTCCTGGCATCTCCTTATAAAGAAAACAAATCTCCATTTCTAACTTGGGAAGGTCCACCTGCATTTGTCTGGCTGGCCTTGGCTGATCATTAAACAGCACTTCCCTGTCCAGCCCAACTGGGTTGGAACCAGCTTAACGAAGTATGTGGGCCAGACACTTGAAGTTTAAGGCTTTTGTCTCAGAGTAAGAGGGTGATCATGCACAGCAAAGGGGCAAGGGTGCCCTCTTGGACACCACATGGTGACAATGCCCTCATATCTGAATGGCATTGCAAACATTCAAACTGCTATAGATAAAAGCATGGGCTTTGGAATCAGGGATGATCTAGATTTGAATCCTGGTACTTTTCATGAGATAGTGGGAAAGTTATTAAACTTCTCTGAACCTGTTTCTACATCTATAAAATGTGAATTATAAGATCTACCTCTTATAAGACTCAAGGAAAGGGATGAATGACTGGAAGGACTGTGGACGTGCCTGGCACAATGCTCTATAAGGAGCTGTTCCGGAGTTGCAGCCGACTAGAGTTAGCTTCTAAGCACATAAGCAAAATGTAATTTCACCGTTCTTTAAAATACATAATAGAGTGTATCGGTATAGCTAAGCAGTATAGGTTAAATATATTTACATGTTTATTTCTCTAGGTTACAGCAATTGCACACACACACCTTTGAAAGATAAGACTGGGATACCAACAGTCACTCAGGGAATTCACAAAAAAGCTGGGACCAAAATTCAGAGAGACAGAATTGAATCACTGACTAAGGTGCCCTGCTGAGTGATCTGGGACAATTCCTCTGACCTTTTGGAGGAGATTTTGCTAAGTTGTCATTCATGTTCTGCTGTCAAATCCCTCTCATTGTCTCCTGACATCCTGTGATCTGCAAACCTGAGGTCTGATTCTGCCACAAATCTGTTCTTGGCTCCCTCAACTAACTCCTCTTTTCAACAACTCTGCTTCTCTCCTTGTGACATTGCTTAAGTCCTCTAAGCTGTCCCTCCCAGTCACTTGAAGGACTGTGCTATCTGTGGGAATATAGAGAAAAGCATGAGAATGTTTCAGCACTAAATTTTAATTGACCAGTAGACATTGATGATTCTCAAATATGTGTTTCTATCTCAGACTTCTTTGAGCTTCAGCTTTAAATATCCAACCGCCCAATAGACTTTTCACCCAGACTTCCACAGGCTTTGCAATCTCACATATCCCCAACTGGCCTCATCATTTTCCCTCCTATATTATTTTTCCTCTTGTATTCTCTCTCTCTCAATTTTATTTTTATTGATTTCAAAGAAGGGAGAAAGAGAGGGAAAGATAGAAACATCAATGATGAGAATCATTGATTGGCTGCCTCTTGCATGCCTCCCACTGGGGACCGAGCCAGCAACCCAGGCATGTGCCCTTGATTGGAATCAAACCCAGGACCCTTCAGTCCGCAGGCTGACACTCTATCCTAGGGGTCCTCAAACTTTTTAAACAGGGGGCCAGTTCACTGTCCCTCAGACCGTTGGAGGGCCGGACTATAGTTTTTTAAAAAAACTATGAACAAATTCCTATGCACACTGCTAAGTCGGCTGCTAAGCAGGACAGGCAGTGGTGGCAAAAACACCCGGCGGGCCGGATAAATGTCCTCAGCGGGCCGCATGTGGCCCACGGGCCATAGTTTGAGGACCCCTGCTCTATCCACTGAGCCAAACTGGCTAGGGCTCTCTCTCTCTCTCTCTCTCTCTCTTTGTACTCATCCAAGGATATTTTATTTATTTCAGAAAGAAAAGCAGGGAGAAGGAGAGAGAGAGAAAAACATCCATGTGTGAGAGAAATACTGACTGGTTGCCTTTCATACCCACCTCTACCAGGGATTGAACCCGCAACCTGGGTATATGCCCTGACCAGGAATTAAACCCGTGATTGTTTGGTGTATGGGACAATGCTCCAACCAACTGAGCCACACTGGCCAGGGCTCTCCTGTATTCTCTTAATCAATGGCAACTCCATCTAACTAATCTAACAAGCTAGAAATTTGGATGTTATCCTTAATCCCTCCATTTTCGCTCATCTCTACCTTCTGAATGTCAAATGTAATCAGTCAGCAAGTTCTCAAAATTTAATCTTTGAAAGTATTTATTGACTCTGTTCCTTTATCTCCACCATGCAAACCAGCCTGGTTTTGGCTCCATCATTGTCACCACACTACCAGGCCTCCCATTCGGTCACCCATCTCCAATTCTGATTCTCTCCCACGGCTGCTGACCAATCTGCCCACAACTCAAAATCTGGCCATACCATTCTCCTACAGAAAGCATGAGTCCCTTCCACATGGCACTCAAAGGCCTCCTTATCACTTCAGCCTCCACTCCCTCCACTCTCTGCCTTACACCTCACACTCCAACAGCCCCGAGCAGCTGCATGAGGATTCTCTGAATACATCATGCTGTCCTCGCTGCCCATGCTGGCCCCTCTACCTGAAATGCTTTCTTGCCCACACTTGTGCAACTCCTAATTATCCCTGTAGCCAGTAGGGATTTCCTCCTTACAGGCAGTGTTCCTCTGGCTCCACCTCTCCCCTGTGTTCCCTGATGCTCCTGCATAGCTGTGCCATCGCCCTTCCCAAGCCGTATACTGCAATTACATGTTTAATGTGTTTGTCTCCCCTTCTAGACTGAACTCCCTGGGCAGACATTGTCTTGGTCATCTTTACTTCTCTGGCATTTAACCCAATTATCCAAGTGTCCAATAAATGCTTGTTGAGTGAATGAACACCGGGCTGCACTTGGTGAGTCTCTGAGGGCTGGTATCATGTCCCTTTCCATCTCCAGGCAGGAAGATGACACCTTAACCATTCTCAGCTCGCCACCTCGGAGGCCCTGCACACTACCAGGCTACTGATGTGAATCTTCACCTGCCCTGCCATAGAATAAGACTGGGGTGAGCTCCCTGCCATCTTGCCTCTAAGACCATCAGAGGCAGCTAGCACTGTTTTTGGTACAATGCAGTGGATGGTACAATGTTATGATACCATCTTGACATTTTCTTGGGCATTTATAGGCAACAAGTACTAAAGTAGTTTCTTTACAGTTTTTGGAGGGAATCAACTGAGAAGCCAGATGCCATCAGACACTCTCTAGCTGATTACCCCTCAAATCCTGAGTTTATGCACATAACTTTTAACAAGGACATTCTGGGGAAATGACAGATAAATGCTTTGGGAGCTCAGGGGGGATTTGTTGCCCCATAAATGCACAAGGTTCTTAATTCCTTAGTCACTCACTATGCCAGCAGTAATTAACCAAGCCCAAAGGGAGCAACTAATAGCTGCTATTGGGCCATCAATCTGGAATTCATGCCAGATGCATCAGAAATAATGTGCAGACGTGAGCACTTTACAAGGGATTCACCAAGTGCCCTGACTGCCAGAGCCTGAGGATAATGAGTGCTTGTGTGATGCTGATTCTGCTGAGAGGCAAGTAAAAACAAAATGCCACAACCACAAACAAGAAGTCTGTCCAAAGTAAAGGGCCCAAGCATACTCTGGACACAGAAGGTTCCTATAAAGATGCTCCTTCCCAGTTAGCTATCTCTCATCAATCGTTTGAGAATATTGTCTGGACCTCACTCTAAGGCTAGCATTGAGGGGAGGGAAGTGTGTGATCTTCAATCTGCAAGTGAGCCCACATAACAGAGGGCCACACCATGAGTTCAATAAAGTCCCAGGAGCACAGGACTCAGCCTCAGCAGGCCTGTGCTGGCTGTGCTGGCCTTGGTAAATACCCCAGTGCCGAAGGCTCTTGAAGTCCAATCCTTCCATGGCTGTACTAGAGATGAAATGGGCTAAAGGACAGGCCAAGGGCAACCCAGGTTCCTGGAAGTCCTCAGGCCTGTGGAGAGGTCATGACAAAGCCAACATCATCGACTAGGATGACAAGGTGACTAATGTGTGGTGTGCGTTTTAGTGATTTCACAACTCTGAGGTACACAAAACCAGTCCCTACCCATCAACAATAACTCATATTTCTTGAGTATTCTCATTGGATCCCTTAATACCAGATTTCTGACTTCAAGAGGTTAGTGGTCTTAGAATATTTCTATTTAAAATTTACTGAGCACCCACTCTGCCATACACTGCCCTGGATCCTTTAATGTTATTTAATCCTCACAAAATCCCTGGAAGCTAAGTAGTATTATCCTGATTATACAAATAAAGAAATTAAGGCTCAAGGAAGTTAAGGCACTGGCCACGGTCACAGTGCTAATAAACGGCAGAACCAGGATACCAATCCAAATTCATTGAGCCACAAAGCTCTTGCAAAAAACCTGGCTAAGCACCTGGTCACAGGCAGAAGGAATCCCTGATCTCCTTGCAGTTTCCCAGGCCAGACTTATTCCTCCTCTAGCCAGGAACACACAGAGTGACTTCAGGAAATCGTGAGAGAATCAGGCTTGAGGAGCCCTGGAAAAATAAGTATCTATTTACAGTTAATCAGCACCCTGCCCAGCCCTGCAGACAGTTCTGACAAGTGGAGCGAGGAAGAGGCAACCACAGGCTCTGACGGGGCCCACCTGGGGCTAGGACCCAGCTGGCCCCACACGGGCAATGATCTGAGCCCTGCCCAGACTGGCTGCACTGCCATGGAGAGCCCCTTCTTCGGAGGAACACTCAGAAGCCAGGATCTAGAGTCTACAGATAGCTACCCTTCACTATTTTGCCCAAAATTTGCCTTGTCACCTCATCTAAAATATTGCCTCATTACTCTCTATCCCCTTAACTTCTTTCTCTTTATGGCACTCACTGCTACTTAACATTTATTACATATCTGTATATTTGTTTATTGTTCTCCCCAACAACAATCTGAACATTACGGGACAGGTCTCTTTTGTTCACTATGGTACCCCTTATGTCTAAAATACAGAGTAAATACTCAATAAATAATATTGAATGAATGAGTGATCGTACAATCAAACATTTAAAAACTCTACTTCCATCCCAGTGGGCTACATAAGAAGCAAGACAAACAATGCTGACTTCCCAGGAAGTCCCATCAAACCTGTCCTTGGACCCTAATGTTCTTCCCAAATATCTCCCTAAAGTCCCCCACAGATTACCCCCCCACAAGACTTAACGCATCCCAGAGCAGGCACTCAAGGGAGAAAATGGAGCATAGCGTAGGGAGGAGACACATTTCTCCTCCAGTTAAATACAGCCCAGGACCTCGGCAAATTAAAAGCTCCCTCTTTACTGAATCCACTGAGCTTTAGTTATAGGTCGTACTTTTTATTTTTGTAACCAGCCAATCCACCAAATTATAGGCTCAGGCCACCGGGAGACACGCCAAACACTGGGGCCAGCCTAGCAGAGGCACTGCCCTCTCTAGCCTGAGTGGGGGTATAGGGCTGAAGGCTGAGCACCAGTCAAACCTGAAAGGGCAGAGGGCATGATAGCTTTGCTGGGCAGACCTGAGTGAGAAGCCCAGTCTCACTCAGGCCAACATGCTGCCCAGAGGGGAGCCAGATTCCAGGGCTTTCCACACAGCAGCCACAGTGAACTCTTAAAACTATAAAGCAGATCAGGTCACTCCCCTGCAATTAATATTCGAACTCCAAGGCCACAAAGGTCCCTATGACCTGGCCCTGCTCACTTCTTTTCTGCCTTCTCGAACATCTTTTCAGCATCCTTTCAACCAATCTGGCATTCCTTCAGTTCCTCGAATGTGCAAAGTTCAGGGCTTGCATAGGTTGCTCTCTCTTCCTAGAATACGCTTCCCCCCAGGTCTTTACGTAGAGCTATAACAATGGATCAGGGTGGGTGGGTCTGCAAGATTGGACTAGAGAGACCACTAAAGTGTCTATTACAACAGACTAGGCAAGTGATAAGGGCCAATTAAAGCAGTGGCAGTACATATGGAGAAGGGAGAGGAGAAGAAGCCTAGAGTGACTTCCATATGTGTGGCCTGGATGATAGCTGGGAGAGGGTGCCATTCACCTACACTCTGCCCTAATACAGTGTTCATGAAAACACTAGCAGGTAGAAAGTGGCTCACAAACATTGGACATTGCATAATACTATGCAATGAGATGTACTGAACAGCTACCATGAACAAGGTGTTGTTGATCATACAAATTAATTAGTACAAGACAACATTTTACTCTAAAGGAAGGTAAGATAGACTTGGCAAAGGA
Source organism: Cnephaeus nilssonii (assembly GCF_951640355.1). Lineage (NCBI taxonomy): Eukaryota > Metazoa > Chordata > Mammalia > Chiroptera > Vespertilionidae > Cnephaeus > Cnephaeus nilssonii. The sequence goes on from NC_137077.1 coordinate 47,583,938, forward strand.
AAGAATTAGCCCCAAGCTTGGCAACTAGAAATGAAAACTTCTACATTTTTGGACTTCTGCAGTTCAGAGGTAACCTGTGGGATTATCTTCTATCCAGCTTTACTTAAAGCAAATTATTCTGATTCTCTAATATGTAAGGATTAAGCATTTATTTCTCATAAGCTGCAATGATTCAGCTAAACAAACCAACCCATGAATATCCAGAAACCACATACCATCTAATCTCTACTCCTCATTGAAAGGTGGGTAGGAAGGCCTCCATGGCCTTTTCTAACTATCAGGAGCTCTTCAGACAAACTCTCTAAGAACAAACCATCCGTTCTGATCCAAGCTCATCTCTGTTTGTAATGGGACTCCTCTATCCTAGCAGACAGGGCTCCAGGCTACCCCCTCATACAGCTGGCTCATTCTTCCTCTTTAATCTCCTCCCATATGCTCTGGCCTACAACAGCCTCCTCTCTCCTGTTCCACACCTGTCACCTTTAAGACTTGACTTAAAGTCAATGCCCTCCTTAGAGCACTGCCTGACTAGCAATCCTATGCTGACCCTTCGCTGACTCTCCAATCCTTCTGTGCCTGTAGCTGTGTGACACCCATAAATTATGATCTCATTTGGTCTTCAAAATACACATGATTGAGCCCCAGCTGGGTTGCTCAGTGGTTAGTGTCAGCCCACAGACTGAAGGGTCACAGGTTTTATTCTGGTCAAAGGCACGTATCTCAGTTGCAGGTTCGATCCCCATCCCCGGTCAGGGAATGTGCAGGAGGCAACCAATTGATGTGTCTCTCTCTCTGTCTCCCCACCCCAACTTTCTTCCACTCTCTCTGAAAAAATCAATAGAAAAAAATATCCTCGGTTGAGAATTAACAACAAAAAAATACATGTGATTGAGCAAAAAATAGTATCCCCATATTATGGATAAAGTAACTGAGGCACATAGAGATCCTCATAGACAACTTGTTTTAATTCTCTAGTTTTTCAAAGTACAGTTAAAAATAAACTCTGGGAAAAAAAAATTCTGTCTCTCCAACTTAGTGGGCATTGTCTTCTATTTCTTTGGTATTCTCCAAAGCACTCAGAAAAGTGCTATGTATACAGCAGGCATCTAAGACACATTTCCTTAATAAATCAAGAAAGGAAGGAAAATGAAATGAAAGTAGAAAGTTTCTCATAGACTTCCAAGGCTCTCTGTCTCTGGTCTTCAATTAGTGAGGAGCCTTGGTTATGCTCTCTCCTAATAATCTGTTCTTTGCCTCCCAGGGAAATATAATTTATAACTAAATATTTATTTGTTTAATGTCTTTCCCCATGAAGGCAAAGGTGATCATTTGTTTTTTTCACCACCATATACCCTGTGGTATCACTGGCAAAAAGAAAGTAAAACATACAAAAAACAAACAACAAAAACTTGTTGAATAATGAGTGTTCTGGTGGGAGAGCTGAGATTCAAATCCAAGTATGGCTGACCCCAAAACCCAAACCTTTCCACCACACCTCTTAGCAAAGGAAGACTTGTTCTAGAACTTCTCCTATATTCTGCCATAATCTACACAATCACCTCCAAAGCAGCACTGAGGGCAAAGAGGGCTGATCCTGGAAAGAGGAGGAAACTGTAGTTAAGGATATGAGCTTTGGAGTCAGATTGTTGGATTCAAATCCAGACTTCAACACGTAACTGTATGATCTAAATGAGCTATGTAACCTCTGTGGACCTCAGTGTCCTCACCTATAAAATGGAGATAATAATAACTACTTCATAGAGTTGTGATGATTAAATGAGATAATGTATGTAAAGAGCTTTGCATGGTGCCTGGCATGAGATTAGCACTCAATAAATGTTAGCTATTAAAATTCTGAGCTATCCATATTCCTGGGAGACAAGAATCTAGAGAATGTGGCTTCCATGGGTGTCAGGGCTGCTGAACTTATCTGACTTTGGGAAGCTCAGCTGCAGTGAAGTCCAGAGCTTATGTGTATTCTCTTTGCTGACTTCACCTGTTACAGTTCTGCTAAGGCTGAAGGTGCAGCTTTCACTGGCCTGGAAATGAAAGAGGCTAAAAATATCCAGACTGGCTGTGTCTGGGGACCAAGACCATGCCTACTTTTAAGAACTTAAAATACAGCTTCAGGGTAGAAGAGCAGCTCTTAGGATTCTTTCTACTCTGAAAACTAGCACCAAGCTCAGCACAGGGCAGGGAAAGGGCTTGGCCAGTTGCTGACCTCACTGGTGGCCTGTCTCCCTTTTCTTCTCTTCTTTTGGCTCAGTGCAGAGAATAAGAGAAAGGAGTTTTCTTTTTTTGCAATAAAAGTTGAGTCTTCCCTATTTTTATTCTTCCTTTTTCCTTAAAGAAGGAATAAGTACATTAAAAAAAAAATCAATCAACTCAAAAGCTTATAGAATAAAAAAATGAGTCACTGTTCAGCCCCAACAGTATCCACCCCCGTCCTTAGGTCATCATAGTTAACAACTTGTGGTGATTCCTCCGGGCTTTTTTTCTATATATTAACAGACAAACATGTGGCTTTATAAAGCATTATAGATAGTCTTCTTTCAATTGCCTTTTTAGATTATTATATTTACACACACACGTACATATCTTGGAGATTCCCATCAGCCACAACTGTTTATTGGGTGCCTACCTGGCTGTATAGTGATAAGCATACATAAAGTCTCCACCTTCATGGAGTCAACAGTCTGAAGAGACAGATCCTGTATAATAAAAGCCTAATATGCTAAGTGTTCAGTCATCCAGTTGTCTGTTCAACCAATCAAAGCATTATATGCTAATGATATGCTAAGGCTGCTCAACCGCTTGCTATGATGTGCACTAACCACCAGGGGGCAGATGCTCCGACTTGTAGGTTAGCTTGCTGCTGGGGTCCAGCGCTGGGGACTGAGTGAGATGGGCCAGACACGCTCTGGAGCCTTCCCGTGGTCCCTCCCCGGCTGGCCAACCTCTTGTGCCCCTCACCGGCCGATCGTGCATGAGTGGGGTCCTTCAGCCTGGCCTTCACCCTCTCGCAATCCGGGACCCCTCTGGGAATGTCGGAGAGCCAGTTTTGGCCCAATCCCGCAGGCCGGACCTCTAGTAATAAATAATCAAGCAAATAATTTCCAAATGGAAAATAATACCAAAAGAAATGAACAGGACATTAAGACAGAAAATAATAAGGGAGAAAGGTCTCTCTGAGAGAAGGCATTTTAAAAACTGAGACCTGACACATAAGCTGGATCAAGCCATTTGAAGAGCCAGGGAAAGGGCATTCCAGGAGAGGAAACATCTTGTGCAAAGGACCTGAGACAGAAAGGAATTTGTCCTGAACTGAAAGAAGGCTAATGTGAAGCTTAGTAAACAGGAAGGCAAGTAAGGTTAAAGAGGTCAGCAGGAGCCAAATTATGCAGTCCCTAAGGGCCAAGGCCAGGACTTTGCTTTTTTTTTGTATTAAGCAGGGGAATAATGCTAGTTGATTTATAGTTTAAACTTGGCTGTGTCCCTGGCCAAGTGGCTCAGTTGGTTGGAGTGTCATCCTGATACACCAAGGTTGCAGGTTTGATCCCTGGTCAGGGCACATGTAAGAAGCAACCAATGAATGCATAAATAAGTGGAACAACAAATCGATGTTTCTCTTTCTCTCTCCCTTGCCCTCTCTCTCTCAAATCAATAAATTTTTAAAATTTGGCTGTTTTGTGGAGAATGGATAAGAGGATGGAGAAAGGGGCAGTGGAGGAAACTGGAGGCCAGTAGTTGGATGTAATACAAGGAAGAGCCGATATTGGCTTCAACTGAGGCAGGTAGCAGTAGAGATAGATAGAATGGGTAAATCTGAGATATACTTTTGGAAAAAAACTTGTCAAGGCTTGCTGATAGATTGGAAAGGAGGAAGGGAGAAGGAAATATTAAAGATAACTCCCAGTATTTGCCTTGAGTAACTAGAAGATGGAAGAGAAATAGATTTGGGCAGGAAATGTACAATCAAGTTGTTTCCAGTTTTTTACTGTTAACAATGCAGCTCCGAGGACCCTTTCCAGGCACCTTCGTGCACATGTGTGAACAGTTCTATAGGGCAGTTTCCTGGAAGTGAGGTGGCTGAGTTAAAGGGTATGCATATTTGAAATTGATAAGCCCTATAAAATGCCTTCTAAAATGTCTATACCAAATTACTCTACCATTAATAGTGTATTAATGTATCATAATGACAACCACGGACATTGTCAATCTTTAAAATTTCACCCAGATAATTAGTATTAAAAGTATATCATTTAAATGTTCACTTCCTTGATTTATAGTGAAGTAAAAATTTTTTCTTTAACTTTTAATTATATAACTAACACATAAGCACATTCTTCTTGCAAAAAATGTAAGCAGGATAAAGCTAAATTTTGACCCTTTTTCTCCCATATGGTTCCCTCCCTGCAGTCTAGAGGTAACTATTGTTATCAGTTTTATTTGTGTCCTTCCAGAAAATTTTCTATGCATTTTTAAATCTATATATATAATCAAGGGTTAAGCATCTTTTAGAAGTTGCATTTCTAGCAGTCCTTTTAATATGAACAAAATATCTTACCAAAAAATTTTGCTAAAAGTAAGTGACATTTATTGGTAGCTGAGACCTTCTCTAAATCAGTTAACCCCTCTGAGCCCTGGTTTCATCACCTGTAAAATAGAAGTAACTGTCTCACAGAGTTGTTGTCAAGTTAAATGTAAAAGCATGCAGCATATAACCAACAAATGTTAATTCTCTTTCCTTAATATATACAAGTTAAATCCAGGCATTTGGTGGAGACAAGAAGCTAAGCCATTCCTAAAAGAATGAGATGGAAGACTCCACACAGAAAAAAAAATGCTCTTACATTGTCCCGAAAAAAACTTTTATTCATATAAGTAAGGACCTTCAAAAGCTCTGAATTTTTCTTCAAAAAATTTAGTATGAAATATTCTGAGCAGTAGAAAAGAGGGCAGGGTTTTTTTTGTTTTGTTTTTCGTTTTGCTTTTGTAAGGTAGAAAGCAATAGGAGACTGGATGCTCGCAGTCCCCTCTCATGCACAGCCTGGGAAGCCAAGTGCCTGGATAGTCCCGGAGACCTTAGGCCTGCAGGAGGGAATTGCATCTTTAGGCAAGCAATACCTCCAAACAGAGGATATAATCTAACCTTTGGGACATATTGCAAGAATACCGCTGGTCTCCCTGGCTTGTAAAAGTTAATCCTGTCATCCCTACCTGGGTGTTCCTGAGCAGCGGTTGCCAACCTTTTGGACCTCACGGACCACCGGTTGGTGATCGCTGATCCTGAGGATCTAGCTCAAAGAGGCAGACCCTACATAAAGCTTCCTTAATCAAAGTTTAAATCAAAATGTCCAGGGGCCAGACTATCTCTCTCTGGATGGGAGTCAGCCAAGTTTCAACAAGCTCTTTTTGGAACCACCAACAGGCATTTTATCTGAACTGATAACCAGGGCTCTTCTCCTTACAAAATATCAAGAGTACTGTTTGTATCAAGTACCGCAGGGGCTTCTCCTCACCCAACACTACCTTCCCATTCCTCTAGACTCAAGGCCAGGGAGGATTCCTTAGCAGATCCAAAAATGGGCTATCACCCCTCCCCCACCAAATAGTGTGTGTGTGTGTGTGTGTACGCACGTGCATGCACATATGCATGGGAGGGGGAGGAGGAGAATTAGGGGTCACAGGTTTAATCAGATTTTAAAAAGGGTCCCTAGCTGTAGCCGGTTTGGCTCAGTGGATAGAGCGCCGGCCTGTGGACTGAAGGGTCCTGGGTTCAATTCCGGTCAAGGGCACATGCCCGGGTTGCGGGCTCAGTCCTCAATAGGGGGCATGCAGGAGGCAGCCGATCAATGATTCTCATTACTGACGTTTCTATCTCTCTCTTCCTCTCCATTCCTCTCTGAAATAAGTAAAAATATAATATAAATAAATAAACAAAAAAGGGTCCGTTACCCAAAAGATTCAGAAGCACTGTTGAAAGATCTCTCAAATATATTCCCAAACTAGAACTTTTACCCTGGTTTGACGAACTAACCAGAGGGTAGACAAAGGTCAGCAGTGAAGTATGTATACCCCAAGCTGCTTCTCTCTTCCTTTTTCTTTAGAGAAAGAGGAAGGGAGAGGAAGAGAGAAACATTGATGTGAGAAGAAACATCTATCAGTTGCCTCCCACACGTGCCCCAACTGGGGATGGAACATACAACCTGGGTATGTGCCCTGACTGGAAATTGAATCTGAGACTCGTCAGTGCATGGGACAACACTCCAACTAACTGAGCCACACTGGCTCATACCAGCTTCTGCTTCTTCTTCTTTTTTAAAAGAATATATTTTTATTGATTTCAGAGAGGAAGGGAGAGGGAGAGAGAGATAGAAACATCAATAATGAGAATCATTGATTGGCTACCTCCTGCATGCTCCACAATGGGGATCCAAGCCCGAGCCCACAACCGGGGCAAATGCCCTGGAATCAAACCATGACCTCCTGGTTCTAGGTCTATGTTCAATTATTGGACCACGCTGACCCACAGGCCGGGCCCAAGCTGCTTCGTGATAAGTTTCAGAGTAGAACCCACAGAACAGAGGGAATCAAGCACTAAACCTACAGGTAGAGGTAATACAAAGAGATCTGCCTCTAATAATAGGAAATGGGCAAAACAAAGAAAGCACCAACAACTATGGCTCTGCCTTCACTTTTACTGCTCTTGTAGCTTCATCTCTAACTGAAACACAGGACAGCGGAGGTAAAGATTAGTAGAAGAGGATTCTCAGCAGGGGTGCTTATCAGCATTGTGGATAGGATCATTCTTTTTTCTTTTTTAAAAATATATTTTATTGATTTCAGAGAGGAAGAGAGAGGGAGATAGAAACATCAAAGATGAGAGAGAATCATTGATCGGCTGCCTCCTGCATGCCCCACACAGGGGATGGAACCCACAACCCAGGCATGTGCCCTTGACTGGAATCAAACCCGGGACCCTTGAGTCCGCAGGCTGATGCTCTATCCACTGAGCCAAACCGGCTAGGCTAGGGGAATAGGATCATTCTTTATTGTGTGAGGATGACCCAAACACCTTAGGATGGTTAATATCCCCCCTCCCCTCAATGTGATAAACAAATCCTCACTTGTTTCCCAAAACTCCCTGCTGGGACAATACCTCCCCCATTTGAGAACCACTTTAACTTAAAGGAACAGAGGTGCTATACTGGGTACTGTATAGGGCGCAAACATTTATTTGTATAACCTTTATAAATTACAAAGTATTTTCACTATGTTTTTTTCTACTTTAAGCTTCCTCCAGACACTGTAAGGTAGGTGTTATCATCACTCATTTCATAAAGGATGAAATTGGCTCAGAAAAGTTCTGGTTTGGCCCAGTGGGGAGAGGGGGGAGCGGGGAAGGGGAAGGCTATAAAGGTGGATCAGAACCCAAGTCTTCTGACTCCAAACTTTCAAACCATCCTGAACCAGCAAGAGTCTCACACCAACTACTTCCACCAAGAATGGATTTTTTTTTCTTTCTTTCTTTTTTTTTTTTTTAGGTTACATGGGAAACTGGGAAGATCTAGGGATTGGCTCCCCAGCTCCCTACACGGAAGCTGGGAAAAACTAGCAGAAATTAACTCTGCTCTAAGTTGTAGGTAGTTCTTGAAACAGGATATCAGGATAAAGTACCCAAATACCAGCTTACTTAGAGAGGGATGAGCAATTGGAGGAGGGCTATGACATTCTCTAGTCTAGATCTGAGTAGAAATGAGCAAGCAGGGGAAGAGAATACATACATGCCTTCCCTGTTAATATTTTTAGACACCCAGAGGCAAGACTACCAACCCATCTCCAGCCCTGATGATAATGCTAAGTTAAAGTGGTGGTAAAAGAGATGGGGAGGGGACAAGGAGAAGAGATGAGGACAAGGACTGAACCATCATGGGTATACAATAGTCTAAACTGTTCCTCTTCTGGCAAAATTTGTCACATAAATAATTCTGTTCGTTCCTTGCAGTTCTGAACATTATTTAGAACACCTCTCAAGAAACTCAAAGTACTTTATAAACTGAAAAGAATATGCATATTAGTAAAGTTGTGAGGTGATGGAAGACAGAAAGGTTAAGAAAATCTGAAAAGCAGATTCTGAAAGATGAAAAGAGAAGTAGAATGGAGGGTGGGAGGCAAAGACAACCAGAGTATCTCAAGGACAGAGAGGCAACACAATAGTTCCATATCTTTCTTGGGGGCTCATTCTCCCCCGTGAAAGGAAAACAAAATACCAAGATGTGGCTCTGCTGAGGGAGGCAAAAGAGAGACTAGAAACGGGAACTCAGGAATTCTAGCTGCCCAATTCACCTCTTTTCTGGAATCCACTTTTCTTCATCATGGATGACAATCTTAAAACCCCCAAGTTCCCATCTGGGGCTTTTCTAAGAGGCATCCCTAAAGTATCCAGAGAGAAGCGAGGGTGGGGGGAAGCTGTGTAGAGATAGCACCCTATCTTATCTTCAAAGAAAAAGGTCCTTCCTCTTCTCTAAAGTGCACTTCCGAAATGGAATGAACCCCCCGGCCTTTCCCTGGCACTGCTTCAGTTCAGCTCAGACTTGGTAGAATGCCTCCCTAGAATGGAGGTGACCAGCCTGGCTGACCAGATAACACATGAACTTCAGGCAGCAGCACTGCGGTCCCCTCGGCCACGACAGTCAGTTCTAGGGAGGATACTTTGGTCTTGACCACAGAACAGGGCCCTGGCTTCAGCTAGCCTTCCCAGGCAACCTCGGGGGCAGGGAAGGATCTGTGGTCTCATTTCCTCTCCACCTTGGCTTCTTTTTTTCACTTCAATGAAGATTAGCTCTATTTCCACCACCACCAGTTCCTGTTCTCATCAGCTGTGGCAGTTGTTTCCCCACAGATAGAGCTATGAAGCACTGGTGTGGCTGCCACCTGGACTGTCCTAGCTACAAAAACAGACCCAACAAATCCTGAGTTAAAAGAGCTTTTTCATCCCAGATAAGACAGCAAGGAGAAGAAATTTTAAGGGACAGGAAGCAATTTCAAGAACACACAGTGAATACACTGGTGGTCATTTTATTATTTTTTTAATCTTACATAATAATTATATGTGAGAAACATTTTATAATGGAAATGTGTGAAAATGTATACATTTATTACATAGAAATATGTATATATAATAAAATCCCAATAGAGAGCAAAGGACACAAACAAAAGATGGCCAAAACACCTATGATGAAATGTTGATAAAAATGCAAAGTAAAACAAGATATCATTTCTCATTAATGAAATTTGCAAAGATTTTTAAAAATTAAATCATCCCGTAATTGTTAGTTTATAGAGAAAGGAAGACACTGACACTATGAATGGAAAAGCCAACAACTTTTTTAGAAGGCATATTTCTCAAAAGCCTTTTTTAAAAAATACATTTTTTATTGGTTTTTCAGAGAGAAAGGGAGAGGGATAGAGAGTCAGAAACATCGATGAGAGAGAAACATCGATCAGCTGCCCCCTGTACACCTCCCACTAGGGATGGGCCCGCAACCAAGGTACATGCCCCTGACTGGAATCGAACCTGGGACCCTTCAGTCCGCAGGCCGACGCTCCATCCACTGAGCCAAACCAGTTAGGGCTCAAAAGCCTTTGACCCAATAACTTGACTTCTCGTAATTTATCCTAAGAAAATAATCAGAGATGCATAAACAAATGTTTATGCACAGGATATTCATCACAGTGTTAATAACAATAGCAAAAAGAGAAAACTATAAGGCAGTAATAAAATAAGATATTATAGAGTACTATGCAGCCATAAAATTATGATACTGAAGAATATTTAAACAAATGAGAAAATGCTTAAAATAGTAAAATAAGCCTGGCTGGTATAGCTCAGTGGTTGAGTGTCAAACTATGAACCAGGAGGTCACGATTCAATTCCTGGTCAGGGCGCATGTCTGGGTTGTAGGCTCAATCCCCAGTAGGGTGTGTATAGGAGGCAGCTGATCAATGATTCTCTCTCATGATGTTTCTATCCCCTTCTCCCTCTCCCTTCCTTTCTCTAAGATCAATAAAAATATATTTTTAAAAAACAGTAAAATAAAAAGTCAGTTTATGAAACAATATGCATAGTATGATTCTAATTGTTAGAATATATATAAGTACATCAACATGTTAATAGAAGATAGTGAGATTACAGGTAATTTTTGTTGCTGTTGTTAATCCTTACCAGAGGATATTTTTCCACTTATTTTTAGAAATAGTGGAAGGGAAGGGAAGAGACAGAGAGAGAGAAACACTGTTGGTTGTTTCCCACATGTACCCTGACCAGGGCCAGGGATCGAGCCTACATGCCCTTGACCCGAATCAAACCCAGAACCCTTCAGTCCACAGCCTGATGCTCTATCCTCTGAGCTAAACTAGCTAGGGCTTAATTCTCTTCTTTATACTCTTCTATATACTTTGTACTTCTTTATATTTTTAACTTCCAAATTTGCTTAATAAACGTGTGTTATTTTCATAATCAGGAGAAAAGAAGCTATTCTCAATCCTCCTCCCTCTCTTTGAGGATACTCATATGCATTATTCTCTTTTTAGAAAACCATTTAGAAATATGTATTTAGGTACTTATAATATGTATTTAGGTACTTATAAAACATATCCTACAACCTGGCATGTTCAATTTTGGGTTTCTATCCTAAGGAAAGCTCTAAATACTGAAAAGTCTTTGAACACCAAGATGTTCATCACAACTTGTTTACGATAGCAAATAACCTAAATGTCTAACAATAGGGGGATACTTAAGTAAACAATGGTCCATTCATTTGATGGGCCACTGTACAAGCATTTTAAAATGTTTACAGTGATTAGCCTGGGAAAACTAATAAAATAACAACAAAAACACCCCAAACTGGGTATATATATATCACATTATATAAAACCCTATGCAGAGAAAAAAATAAAACATATTGGCTCCATTTGGTAAAGGAACTAAATAAATATGAATTTTTTTTTCTTCAACCGAAATCTTCAATCTTTTCTTCTAATTGCCCATACTTTTTTTTGAGAATATTACTTTAAGAGAAATAGGAAACAAATCTGAATCACCTTCTGAACAATGGAAACAGTCCCAAATGACAAGGAGTCCATTCCACCAGACCAGGGGTCCTCAAACTACGGCCCGCAGGCCACATGCGGCCCGCCGAGGACATTTATCCGGCCCGCCAGGTGTTATGCGGCCCGCCGAGGACATTTATCCGGCCCGCCGCTGCTGCCTGTCCTGCTTAGCAGCTGACTTAGCAGTGTGCATAGGAATTTGTTCGTAGTTTTTTTTAAAAACTATAGTTCGGCCCTCCAACGGTCTGAGGGACAGTGAACTGGCCCCCTGTTTAAAAAGTTTGAGGACCCCTGCACCAGACCATCCCCACACATACATACACACACCTCCCTTAGTCTAAGGCAGGGTCACATGGGCAGGTCAAGCTCCTCTCTGTGGCCTAGGGTCTTCTCACTGAAGTCTCTATACAAGAGGGGTTCCTCTCACCTGCTGCTGCTGTCAAGGGCCCCCCCTCCCCAAGTTCTATTCCAGCCAGAACTAATTCACCAAAATCTCCAGGGCTGGGGGGGAAATTTCCACCATGGCAATTTGGAACTTGATATTTAGTCCCAACTTTTCCCCAGTCCCTTTCTGTGTCAAAGAAGGCCTTGTCAAGGCCTCTTAGACAACTAGCACCCAGACCAGCTTAGCCTCCACATCAATGCTACACTTACTGCAAACCCCAAGTCATCAGTCATCACCAGGGAAGTGTGAGAGGAGGAGCCACGGCAGAGACAGCCTGTCACACGACCCCCCCACCCTCACCCCTGATGCTGAGAACCTCCTCCTGAGGGATATTCTGGGCTTTTTCTGGCGTCAGAATCTTTAGACTCTGTTTCAAGTCTAAGTCAGTCAGCAAAGAGAAAAACTTATCCTTTCAATGCCCTTACAGTCCTCTACCTCCCCTTTCTATCTAAGGAAAGGCCGGTACTGGCCAGAATGCTAGCTTCTGAGTAATCAAGGGTGGACTGTAATCTAGTTGGTACCAAAACACAGACTGGTGCTTTATCAGACCAGAGATCAGCTCTCATCCCAGTATTAATAAAGAGGAGCCCCAATAACTACCCATCCCTAGACCGCTCAATACTCAACAGAATGGGAGCTGCTGCTCAGACGGCTGGGGGCGGGGGGGCCGGTGAGAGGAGGGGGTGTAAGAAAGAATCCCAAAGAAAAAGCATAACAGCAGCCTTGCAATCTTTTTCATATCGAGGCACCTAGAAAACAATACTATTTGTACATTACGCAGGGTATGGTGGAAGCCAGATGGGACCAATAAGGGGCCTCAGCTACACCCAGGGATGAAGGGGAAGGGGGGGTCGGTAGGGAAATCCTGGGCTGGGTTAGGACTCTTGGGATCAATGTCCTGAACAAATCACCTCATGACCTCAGACTTGGAGCTCTCCAACCTCGGCTGACAGGCTATAGGTCAGATCATGTGTCTGCATCAGAAAGCTGGGAGTCTGTGGCCTTGACTCAGCAATGATACAACTTCCTCAACCAGGGTGCTTTTCAGGGGGGTTTCCATAGATACATGGGGACTGGGGAAGCCCTCCATCTAACAGCAGCAGACATATCCTGAGATTGGCTTCATCAGATTTCTAAACTTAAAATCCCAATTTGGGAATACAAGTGGTCTCAGATCTAAATCATTGCTAAGAACTACATATTTAAAATTACTACTTACTGAGCATGTAGTACATGCAGACTTTGCTAAGTACTTGACTTCCAGTTTCATTAAATCCACATAACAATCTCATGTGGCAAATACTATTATTATCCCTATTTATAAGAGGAAATTGGGACTCAAAGAGATTAAATAACTTGCTTGAGGTCAAACACTTTTCTAACTAGAGATTAGAGAGCCAGTATTCGAGCCCACTTTGACTTGAAAATCCAGATGCTTAACCAGGACACCAGTAAGTCACCTTCAACAAATCCCCCAAATACTATTTGGCTTTTTCTGAAAGGAAATCAATTATAGTAAAACTGACAATCTTGGAAAGAAAAGGATGAAAAAGGAGCAGCTTGTCTGACCCTTGTCTTGATTGTCTGACACAAGCAAGAAAAGCAGCTGCCCTGGCCAGTGTGGCTCAGTTGGGTGAGCATCATCCCATGCACCTGGAGGCCCTGTCAGTTGGATTCCCAGTCAGGGCACATGCCTGAGTTGCGGGTTTGATCCCCAGTAGAGGGAAGGCAGGAGGTAGCCGATGTTTCTCTCTCTCTCTCTCTCTCTCTCTCTCTCTCTCTCTCTCTCTCTCTCCTCTCCCCCTCACCTCTCTCTCCCTCTCCCTTCCTCTCTCTCTAAAATCAATTTTAAAAAAACATATTAAAAAATGTTTAAAAATAAGAAAGCAGCTAATCTACATTGAGTATCTACTGGGTGCCAAGCTCCTTACATACAGCTCACCATTTTTTTTTCCACAATACCACAGTATGGGTATTATTAGCTCCAAATTACAGATAAGTAAATCTATAAAATTTATAGATGAGGCTCAGACTGGTTAAGACAATTGCTAAGACAGAGCCCTGTTTTTTTCTACTACACTCTGTTCCTCCTGACTTCAAGAAATATACCTGAGACGATTCCAGGGTCAAACAGCCAACAGCTAGTATTGTTCCTGAAGGATAGTAATATAGGGCATGTTTCAGTAGCAGAGGAAAAGAGATATTTAACAGCCCCTAGAGAACTCAAGTCCACAAGAAAACACAATTTCGCTGTGTTGGAAAAGTGAGGTAAAATCCCCTTCTCTCTTAAGACAGCTAACTAGCCCTGGCCTGCCCTGTTCCAACCCCCATCAGCAGCAGCTCAGGCACACAGAACAAGACCAAAACAAAAGCCACAAGGAAACAAATCAAAACTTTATACCAAAAGGAAGGCTTGCAAGTGGGTGGTCCAGTCCCCTGATTAACCTGGGTTTTCTGGGTGCTCTGGCTAGTAATCACATGCATTTTGTGGATATTAAGCCATCAACTTGCCAACTAAACAAATTTATCAACCAAGCTCCGATGAGGACAAGATTGATTCTGGTTCTGAGCTCTCACAACCAATGGCCTGGCAGCCCCTACCTAAGGCAGCCCCCTACCCAGTCCACCTCTTTCTCTACATTTCAGAGGCTACATCATGCCAGCTCACTGGGGGTTTTCACCCCCCACTGGAGTGCAGATTCCCTCCCACTGTTTTTCCCAACAGTTGAGCTCTTGTTCTCAAGGGCGCCAAGTCCCAGAGATGGCCACAGCACATTAGTAATCACTGACTCACCCCAACCCCCTTAGGAGGCATGGGGAAATGCAGAGGGCACAGGATGTATGGCCCAGATCCCTTTGGCCCTCTGCAAAGCTGTGGGCAGAGAGGTGCCAGTAACACTGCTTCCCCTTAGGACCCCATGGATGCTCTCTGATCTGGCTGTGGTGCCACTGGGCTGATGTCAGGCCCTGCACCATCAGAGAGACCAGGATCCCCAGACAGCTCCACTGATGCCAACAGATCTAATCTCACTATTCCAAGGCAGATGAAATCCAATAAGGCTGCTAAGTCCACAACTTATCCCTTCTCCTGGGCAAAGGCAAAGTCAGCCCTTCAGGTCATACAACAATAACAGCAGCATTAACACTGCCTCTTAGAGAGTTCTTTGAGGAACTGGGAACTATTTCCCCAAGTCATTTATTTGACCTCTGTTAGTAAATATTCCATCACCTAGTTCACTTTCTTTCTCCAAAACTTCATTTTTAGCTCCAACATATGTCTGGCTCCATCCCAATGATACCAGCTCCGATCCTCTCTACCCAGCGAGCCACCGGAATCAATGTCCAATTCCCATACCAAAGGAGAATCCCAAAGTCAGCTCTAAAAACTCATCTGTACAGATCATTTGGGAACCTTACAGGAAGACTAAAAAGAAACAGGCAACGAACACAAATCAGCCTACTAGGGCTTAACATAAAAAGCAGGGGGGAGGGGAGGCAGGAAGGTTTGTGTATTGTTTCAATTGGAAAAATACACTAGTGAAATGGCTTATCCACATGTTCAGCCCTTTTAGGCAAATCCACTGTAACTTTGCAGGATGCCTGCAGGCCGTTCTGAAAATGAGTAGAATGGCATCACTCTTTATTCCACCTCCTTCAAGATCTGCCAGTCCCCTCCCCATTCCCCGTAACCTCCCCCAAACATCTGGTCCGGGCCGGGAGTGGGACCCACTCCCTGGAAAGCCTCCATATTAACACGAGAGGCAGTCTCCCCAGTCAGAGAGCCCGGACTTAGGCTGAAGAGTGGCCCGGCCCAAGCTTCCGAATTGAATTTCCCCGCACCAGCCGGAGGCTTAGGAAGGAGAATCGAGGGGCCTGGGAAGAATGTCGGGGAAGTGGGGAGAAGTGAGCAGGGCAGCAGAAGGGAGGGCGGGGGGAGAAGTCTGGAGTCCCGGGCTGGGGACCCCCCCCTCCTAAGTGTCCAGTGGTTGAGACCTCGGTCGTCCCCGACGGGGCTGACGGGGCTGTCGGGCCGGCCGGCCGGCGGCTGCTCAGAGGTTTCCAGAAAGGCACTGGAGGACGGCGTCTGTCGGAAGCCCTGACTGAAAGGGTGGGCCAGAGGGGGAACCGCGGCCAAATCCCACCCCGGGCGCTGCGACCTGGGGGGCGGTAGGAGGGGGAAGGGACTGGGCTCCGCTCTCACCAGCACCAGGGCGAACCTCTCTTCCAGCTCACAGGGCTCAGGCATCGGCATCTTGCCGGGCGGCGGCAGCAGCGAGACAGAGGGCGGTTCGCCCGGACCCCCATCGGCGCTCTCCAGGTTGCCCATCGCGGCGGGGCCCCCTTGGGGGCCTCAGCCCCCCACCTCCACTCCCGGGGGCCTTGGGCTTGGCCGCTCGGTCCGGCTCTTCTCTCAGCGCCGATTCCCCGTCCTCACTCCTCGGCCCGATCGGGGACTCCGGGGGCTTCTCGGGGGTCCGCAGGCGACCGCCCGCAGCGAGGGCGGAGGCCGCGCAGCGGACAGCGGCTCAGAAGCTACCGGCACGGGGGCCACGACTCTAGCTCACACCCGCGCCTCGCCTCTCTCGGCGCACCAACCCGGCGCTGCCCCTCCCCGCCCCCCGCGCTCTTTCCCTTCCTCCCCCGCTCACCCTCCCCCCCCCCCCCCTCGCTTCCTCCCACCCACTCCCTGCCGGGACTCTGGCTTCCCCCCGCGAGCGCCGACTGGAGCCCGCTCGCCGCGCGCCCCATTCATGCAGGCCCCTCCTCCCGCCCCGCTCCCGCCTGCGCCTGATTGACGGCCGCTCCTGCCAATCACAGCGCCTCCCGCCCCCGGCGGCCTCGCGCCTGGCGCCTAGCGCGCCCTGGCGGCCCTGGCGCGCATCTAATCGCTGCAGTTGCGGAGGGTGTGAGGTGTCGGTTTGGACAGTTGGGAAATGGACCCTTTTCCACGAGGAGCTCACACTGTATACAAGTCAGTAAAATACAGGGCAAAGTATGAAAAGATAACTACAAGAGAAGTAGAAATAACTAGGGAGAGAGTAAATATGTCAGGAGTCATCATAAAGGAGATCATTTTTGAACCTGACACTGGAGGATGAGGAAGACGCTGACGGACAGAAACAGGTGAAAAGGCATTTAGGAGAGAACCTTACACAGCTCAGAGGTTGATCTGGCCGGATGCGAAGCTGGAGGGGCAAGAGAAGAATGCTGTTCTGGGCTAAGTCTAATGGTGGGTCATTACTGATGATGTGATGGGCATCTGTTTTTCCTGCCAGCCGAGCCTCCATCCCTCGTCCTCGAGTGATAGCGCTCCATTTCCTTTAGGGACCCACCTCTTCCCTATTCCCAGTCCACGCAGAACTGAACTTCACCCCGATTCCAGGGGACCCCATGACTCAGGCCTGACCAGTCACGGGATTTTCTTCCTCTACCTTCGGCGATTGTTTTAGGAATTGACACTTGACCCAAACCCAGAATATGACTCATTTCTAAGGCTTTCACTGGAGCAGTCAGGAAAGAGGCACTCTCTTTCCAATGGGGTTGCTGAATTGTTAGAATGCAAATCTGGAGCTGCTGGTGGCCATCATGCCATCATCCATCACACCTTAAGCGTGCCTGAGAATGAAGCCAGTGCAGAGGAAAGCAAAATAAGACGTAAAGACAAAGTCCTAGTCACATGCTGAGAATCTACATCAAACCATGCCTGAAGTTAACACCTTGCCTTCTGATTCATTTATTCAACAAATACTTACTGAAAAGCTAATTATATGGCAAATACTGTTCTAGGCATTGACGATACATCTGTGAACAAAACAGGCATACATCTTGCCCTCTTGGAATTGACATTCTGGGTAGGAGAGAGGTGGACAATAAATAAGTAATAAAATATACAGATGTTAGTGATCAGTGTTAATAAAAATAAAACTGAAAGGGGCTAGAGGTGGGAGGGGTTGAAATTTTAAATAGGACAATCAGAGAAAGCCTCACTAATAAGATAACATTTGCATAAAAATCTGAAGTGAAGGAGTAAGCCATGTGGCCACCTGGGGAAGAATGATCCAGACAGAGGGAATGGCTGAGTGTACACTGTGCCTGGTGTGTTAGAGGAACAGCAAGGAGGCCAGTGTGGCTGGAGTGTAATGAGCAAGGAAAAGAGTAGAAACAGATGAAGTCAGCAAGGTAACCAGAAGCCATATAGTGCAGGTGCAGGGCATTGTAGGATATTTTAAGGACTTTGGCTTTTCTCTAAGTAGGTTAGGTAGCCATTGAAGGATTTTAAGCAGAGAAGGGACATGCTCTAACTTATGTTTTAAACAATCATTATGGCTCTTACATTGAAAACAAACTGAATAGAGGCATAGGCAGGGATACCAGTTAGGAGACTATTAAAATAATACAGGTGAAAGATGATGGTGGTTTGGAGCAGGATAGTAACTGTACAGGCAGAGGGAAATGCTCAGATTCTTTTTTTTTTTTTAACCTCTAAATACTTCCGTATTTCTTAAAATCAAGAACATTCTCTACATAACCACAATGCAAATGTGTCAAAATCAGGAAATCAACTTTGATAAAACACTATTATCCAACCCACAGACTTCATTCAGATTTCACCCATTGTCCTACTTGTCTTCTGTAGTAAGGATTTTTCAGGTCCAGGATCACCTGTTGCATTTCAGTGCTCATGTCTCTCCAGCCTTCCTTCATCTGTATCAGCCTTTTTTTTTTTTTTACTTTAAAAAAAAAACCTAATCTTTTTATTTTGGTATAAATTGCGATTTACAGAAAAGATGCAAAGATAGAGAGTCCCAATATATCCTTCACCTGGCTTCCTTTAATAGTTACATCATACATTTTATATTTGTCAAAACTAATAAATGAATATTGGTGTACAAGTCTTAATCCTTCTTTCTTTGTTCTTCTCAACTTTGAAGAGAAAGAGCCAATTATTTTTTAAAAATTTTTTTATGAAGGTATTATATGTGTACATATCTTACCATTGTCCCCCCCACCCCACACCTATATATGCCCTCACCCCCCAGAGTTTTGCGTCCATTGGTTATGCTTATATGCATGCATACAAGTCCTTCGGTTGATCTCTTATCTCCCCCACCTCTCCCTAACCTTCCCCCTGTAATTTAACAGTCTGTTTGATGCTTTACTGTCTCTGTATCTATCTTTTTGTTCATCATTTTATAATGTTCTTTATTATCCATAAATGAGTGAGATCATGTAGTATTTTTCTTTCATTGACTGGCTTATTTTGAAAGAGCCAATTATTTTGTAGCATGTCCCTCAATTTGTATTCATCTGATACTTCATTAGATTCAGGTTATGCATAGGTAGCAGGAATACCCCAGAAGTGATGCTATTTCTTCTCATTGATCCTATCAGGTGACAGGTAATTGTCACTTGTTCCTATATTGATGATGTTAACTTTGATAACCAAATCCTGGACATGTCTTCCAAATTTCTTTACTTAGTTACTTTGTAATTAATGACAACCTGTGGGGAGATTATCTGAAGCTATGTGAATATCCTGTTCCTTATAGTACTTTGATGGCTTCTACCTGAATCAAATTATTATGATTGTCAAATAGTGGTGTGTTTTTCTTTTCTTTTTTTAAAAATATTTTATTGATTTTTTACAGAGAGGAAAGGAGAGGGACAGAGAGCTAGAAACATTGATGAGAGAGAAACATCGATTCAGCTGCCTCCTGCACACTCCCTACTGGGGATGTGCCCGCAACCAAGGTACATGCCCTTGACCGGAATCGAACCCGGGACCCTTCGGCCCGCAGGCCGACGCTCTATCCACTGAGCCAAACCAGTCAGGGCCGTGTGTTTTTCTTTAAAGAAGATCTCAGAGAGAGGAAGGGGGTTGGGGTGGAGAGAGAGAGAGAGAGAGAGAGAGAGAGAGAGAGAGAGAGAGAGAGAGATATGAGATAGAAACATCAATTGGTTGCCTCCCAAATATAACCCTACTGAGGATCAAACCCGCAACCTAAGTATGTCCCCTGACTGGGAATTGAACCACCACCTTCTGGTGTACCAGATGATGCTCCAACCAATTGAGCCACACTGGTATCATTCCTTCTGCATTTATTAGTTAACACTTTACCATAGGGTCTTCCCTTCTCCCTTGTTTATTTATTTACTTCTGTCAAAATGGATCCATGATTCTGATTTTATTCAATGGACTATAATCCATTACTATCATTACTTTTTTGATGCTCAGATTGTCCTAGATTTGGTCAGTGGGAGCTCCTTCAAGCTGGCTTCTGTGCCTTCTTTGAGCACATTCTTACTTCTGGCACAACATGGTCTAGGCTTACTCTCCCAGCCCTAGGCCTGAACGCAATCATTTTACTAAGGACCCCTGTTAATGGGGAGTTGATAATAGAACTCAAGATCTGGAAACTAGCTGTGCTCATTGCCTCTAAGGTGTCATTGCTTATGTCCTGTCAGTGGACAGAGTGAGAAAAATAGCCATTTTATATCATTCTTGCCTTTCACCATTTTATATTTATAGCTCCTTTCTCTCACCATGAGAAGACTGGCTCCCCAAAAAGATCAGTATATTTATTCCTTTGTTCAATTCTACAGTGCACATAAATTTGCTTCAAGATTACCATTAACAATAAACCTATTGCCCTAGTTGGTTTGGCTCAGTGGATAGAGCATCAGCCTGCGGACTGAAGGGTCCCAGGTTCAATTCCTGTCAAGGGCACATGCCTGGGTTGCAGGCTCAATCCCCAGTAGGGGACATGCAGGAGGCAGCTGATCAATGATTCTCTCTCACCGTTGATGTTTCTTTCTCTCTCCCTCTCCCTTCCTCTCTAAAATCAATAAAAATATATTTAAAAAAAAAAACACAATAAACCTACTAACCTATGAAGTCAAACTTAAGTTTTCTTTGCACTTCTTTTGTCCTTTTATTTTCAGACTGAGGATAATGAAAGTACTATAGCTAAAAGTTATTTGAGCCCTAGCTGGTTTGGCTCAGTGGATAGAGCGTTGGCCTTCGGACTGCAGGGTCCCAGGTTCGAATCCGGCCAAGGGCACATGCCCAGGTTTCGGGCTTGGTCCCCAGTGGGAGGCGTGCAGGAGGCAGCCGATTCTCTCTCATCATTGATGTTTCTATCTCTCCCTTTCCCTTCCTCTCTGAAATCAATAAAGAAATATATTTAAAAATAAATAAATATGTTTTTTAAAAAAGTTATTTAGTTCTTTCTTTTTCATTTTTTTAATACAGTTAATCATTTGATATATTGTTAAGTTTACTTATTTTTGTTTCCAAATTTGAAGTTAAAAAGAAAATCCTTGTTGATTTAACTTTTGGCATTTTATTGATGGCATGTCTTGGTGTGGGCCACTTTGGGCTCACTTTATTTGAGATTTTCTGAGCTTCTTACCCCTAGATATCTATTGCCTTCACTAGTTTGGAAAAGTGTTCAGTCATTATTTTGTTTGTTTTATTTTGTTAATCCTCACCCGAAGGTATTTTTTTCTATTGATTTTTAGAGAGTGGAAGGGAGAGGAATAGACAGAGAGAAGCATCGCTGTGAGAGAGACACATCGATTGGTTGCCTCCTGCATGCACTGCAACCAGGGCTGGGGAACCTGCAACCAAGGTACGTGCCCTTGACCAGAATCGAACCCGGGACCCTTCTGTTAGTGGGCCGACGATCTATCCACTGAGCCAAACCAGCAAGGGCCAGTCATTATTTCTCTAAATAGGTTTTCTGACCCTTTCTCTTTCCCTTTGCCTTCTTGGACCTCTCTGATTCAAATGTTGGTACACTTGATGTTGTCCCAGAGGTCCCTTAAACTATCCTCATTTTAAAAAATTCTTTCTCTCTTTTTGCTGTTCTGATTGGGTGATTTCCACTTCTTTGTTTTCTAGCTTGCTGACTCCTTCTGCATCAACTGATCTGTTATTGATTCCCTTTAGTGTATTTTTTTTGTTTCGGTTATTGTATTCTTCAGTTCTGATAGGTTCTTTTTTTTTTTTTTTTTTTTTTTTTTTTATCCTCACCCAAGGATATGTGTACTAATTTGAGAGAGGTGAGAGAAACATCGATCAGTTGCTCCTCATACACACCCCAACCAGGGACTCCACTAGGTAGGTATGTATGCTGACCAGGAATCAAACGCACCACCCTTTTATGTATGGAATGATGCTCTGACCAGCTGAGCTACACTGGCCAAGGCTGATAGGTTCTTCTTTATATTTTCTATCTCTTTGTTGAATTTCTCACTGAGCTCATCTATTCTTCCCCTAAGCTCATTGAGCAACCTTATAACCCGTATTTTGAACTCTTTATCTTTTCATTTAGTTCTTTTTTCTGGATTGTTGTCCTGGTCTTTTCTTTGGAAGATATTTCTCTATCTCCTCATTTTGGCATCTCTCTGTGTTTGTTTCCATGAATTAAGCAAAACAAGAACCTCTCCCTGTCTTGAAGAAGTGGCCTTGTGGCCCTAGCTGGTTTGGCTCAGTGGGTAGAATGTCAGCCTGTGGACTGAAGGGTCCAGGTTCAATTCTGGCCAAGGGCACGTGCCCAGGTTGCAGGCCCAATCCCCAGTAGGGGGCATGCATCCCCAGTAGGGGACATGCAGGAGGCAACCCATCAATGATTCTCTCTCACCATTGATATTTCTATCTCTCTCTCCCTCTCCCTTCCTCTATGAAATCAATAAAAATATATTTTAAAAAAACACACACAAGTGGTCCTTGAGTAGGAGCTTCCCCTTTGTAGACTCTGGGATGCTAGGTGTCTTTGGCAGGTGGGTTGGAACTGAAGCTGCAGTGGGCACAGGCCGAGGGAAGTCCCAGGGGCAAGCTACACCTGGGAAGGAGCTATAGGTAGAGTGGGATGAAGCCAAGGGGAATCCTAGATGCAAGTCACACCTGTGCTGCCTTACCAGGCTGGCTGGAAGCTGGAGCTGGTGCAGGCCACAGGGAGACTCATGGACAAACCAGACTGGCCAGAGTTGTGAATGGAACAGGTGAGGGCCTCAGGGAGTCCAGGGGTCAAGTAGCGGACATGCTGTGAGCCTGGAGTGAGAGGGGGAACTGAGATGGCCTTAGCCTGGGGCTAAAATGCCTGGATTGAGCTCTTGCCCTTGTGATCAAGGGTGGGGAGTTGCCTCCCAGCTGGGAGTTTCCACAGCTCTCTTCCTCCTTGGCAGGTGCTCCAGGGTTAGTAAATGGATTTCCTTCCCATATAGACTAGGCGTCCTTTAAACCACTGTTTTTCCCTGTACCTCAGGGTGGACAAGTCTGCGTAGGCCCTTCAGTGATCCCTCCAGGCTGCAAGGCAGTACATTGGGTTGAAGGGCCCTCAATGCCCATCTCTGGCTCTTTTACCGTTTCTCTGTCTCTCTCTGTCTCTCTCTCTCTCTCTCTCTCTCTCTCTGTCTCTCTCTCTCTCGTTTGTTGTACTGAAGCTGTTCAGTCAACCCTCAGTTTTTCTTCAAGGGGACTTGCTCTGCCTGTAGCTGTAAGTTCAATGTGTTCATGGGAGGAGATGCGCTCAGGGTCTTCCTAGGCCACTATCTTGGACTGGAAGCCCCGAAGTGGTCAAATTCTAGATGCATTTGAAAGTACAACCAGTAGAATTGCTTGACAGTTTGAATGTGGGAAGGTGAATAAAAGAAAAGCCCCTGAGCAACTGGGAGGTGGAGTTTTCATGAACTGAAATGGAGAAAGATTGTGGGAAGAGTAGATTTGATGAAGGAGAGATGGAAAGAGAAAATCAGGAACAGGTTTTTGGCCATGTTGAGTTTGATTTGCTGAGTGGACATCTAAATAGAGGTAACCACTGGGTAAATGGATATGTATGAGACCGGAAATCTAGGCTGGCAATATCAATTTGGAAATCAGCATATTGATGCTTTTTAAAGCTGGTAAATTCTACTTTTTTGCAAATCAGTCTGAACTGGGTTTCTATTGTTTACAACCAAAAAATGGAGTCCTTGTCTTAGACCGTTTGAAACTCTCTCCCAAGAAGCTCAGCCTCTTCCAATTAGTTGGACAAACAAGCCAACTCACATCTTAACTCCTTTTCCTATCACTCCACACACTTTCCCAAATACTGTAGCAGCCTCTTCTAGGGCAGAGGAGTTATAACACAACTAAATACTTCTACTAGGCAAAAAACGTTAACTCATAAGGGGAAATAATTCATCATTCATTTATTATGGATGCTCAAGGAGCATCTAGCAGAGAGGAGAGCTTTGATAAGACAGTAAACAGCAGTGTATTCACCCTTGTGTGGTTTCTTGGTCCCTATTCCTTTGCTTTTCATTTTGTTTGACCGCCAGATTTACATACTCCGGTGATGGGCAACCTTTTGAGCTTGGTGTGTCAAACTTCGCCAAAAAACTGAGCATAACTCGGGTAGTGTGTCACTTTAAGGAAAAAGCTAACTCCAAGATTCTAGTCACAAATGTTTCATCCTCAGGAGCAGCAAATGTTTCATCCTCGGCATGCGGCCGCGTGTCATCAGAAATGGCTACGCGTGTCAGTGCTGACACGCGTGTCATAGGTTTGCCATCACTGAATACTCTATTGTCTTCTGGAGTCTGCTAGATTACCGCTTTCATTGTTAACTCTCTGCTCACCCATCTTCAAAGCTTTCTTACTTTATATAGGATAACACCAAAACTTGACCTAGTATTCAATGGTCTATATCAGTGGTCGGCAAACCGCGGCTCGAGAGCCACATGCGGCTCTTTGGCCCCTTGAGTGTTCTAACGCCACTTCCTCAAAATAGACTCGCCCAGGCCGCAAACCGACTTCTGCACATGGGCCACGAAGTTTCAATCGCACTGTACGTGCGTGCCCACACGTGGTATTTTGTGGAAGAGCCACACTCAAGGGGCCAAAGAGCTGCTTGTGGCTCGCGAGCCGCGGTTTGCTGACCACTGGTCTATATCATCTCCTTTAGTGCCTCTTTAATCTACTTTTCCTCTTACCTGGCTCTAATATTTCATGAATATTTTGCTTCAGCTGAAAAAGTTTATCTCCAAACATTAGTTGTGCATTCTTATATTTTCAGCTTTGCTCTTAGGGGTAGACGGCATGAATAATGGTTCTCCAAAATGCCCTTGTCCTAATCTCCAGAACCTGTGAATATGTTATTTTACATGACAAAAGGAACTTTGCAGAAGTGATAGGAAGATCATCCTGGGTCAACCAACCGGTTCAATATAATAACAAGGGTTCTTTTTTTTTTTAATATATTTTATTGATTTTTTTACAGAGAGGAAGAGAGAGGGATAGAGAGTTAGAAACATCGATGAGAGAGATTAGCTGCCTCTTGCACACCCCCTACTGGGGATGTGCCCGCAACCAAGGTACATGCCCTTGACCGGAATCGAACCTGGGACCCTTGAGTCCCCAGGCCGACGCTCTATCCACTGAGCCAAACCGGTTTCGGCATCACAAGGGTTCTTTTAGGAGGGAGGCAAAAGGGTCAGAATGAGAGAAGGAGATGTGACTACAGATGTAGAGGTCAGAGTAATACAGGACCACAAGCCAAGGAATGCAGCATCCTCTAGAAACGGGAAAAGGCAAGGAAACAAATTCTCCGCTAGTGCTTCTAGAAGGAACACAGCCCTACTGACCTGTAAGACCTATTTTCAGGCCTTTAACCTATAGAATTATAAAATAATAAATCTGTGTTGTTTTAAACCACCAAGTTTGTGGTAATTTATTAGAGTAGCAATAGGAAATGAAGTCACTTCTGCTGTGTCCCTGATCTGGATTTCTGTTTTCTTTGACACAGCCTATTCAAATCCCATCCAGGCTCAGTATAATCTAGGTTGTTTAAAATATATATATATATTGATTTCAGAGAGGAAATGAGAGGGAGAGGGAGATAGAAACATCAATGATGACAGTGAACCATTGATCAGCTGCCTCCTGCACTCCCCCTACTGGGGATCAAGCCTGCAACCTGGCACGTGCCCTTGGCCGGAATCGAACCTGGGAACCACCAGTCTACAGGCTGACACTCTATCCACTGAGCCAAACCAGGTAGGGTACTATAATATAGTTTTTAACAAAATGGAACAAACACCTATTGGATGCCTATCATGTGCAAAGCATCTGGCTAGATAACAGTAGATAAGGAATCCTATATAATAAAAGTGTAGTATGCAAATTGTCCCCTCAACTGGGAGTTCGTCTGGGAGTTCAACCAGGTGGCAGGGCCAGCTGGGGGAAGGGAGGGAGTACCAGCCGGCGGCTGGCAGCCACTAAGGACCCTACCAGTGCATGAATTTTGTGCATTGGGCCTCTAGTGAAAGATATAAAGATGAATAAGAGATCCCCTAATTTTAAAAGAGCTTATTGTATGGAGCCAGGGGTAAGGTAGAAAAATGGAGGAGGATTATGGACCAAGTTTGAAGGCATCAGATTGGATCATCTATATATATAAAACCCTAATATGCAAATAGACCGAATGGTGGAACAACCAAACAACTGAACAACCAGTCGCTATGATGTGTGCTGACCACCAGGGGGTGCGCACAGAACATGGTGGGCATCGGCTGTAGCGGGATGGTGGAGCAGGTGAGTGGGGGTGCCAGACCAAGGTGGGGCACTGGTTGCTGTCATCAGGGTGAGCCTCTGATGCTTACTGAAAATTCTTTGCTCCCATATGCCATGGTCCCACCCGGCGCTCACACCTGCTGCCGACGCCCGGTGCTGGCCCTGTTCACTCAGCGCCATCAGCAGGTGTGAGTGGCGGCTGCCAGTCCCAATCACCCCTGAGTGCTTCTCCACCTCCCTCTGCTCCTGAGGGGCGATTGGGGCAGGAGCTGCCACCGCTTGCACCTGATGATGGTGCCAGCCCCGCTCGCACTCACTGCTGGCGCCGGCCCCAATCACTCCACACCCTCAGCGGGTGCAAGCAGGGCCAGCACCATGAGCACATGGGACCTGCTGTGGCGGGAGCAGGGCTGCCGGCAGACAGCGGACCAGAGACTGCAGCGGGAGGGGCCGGGGGGGGGGGCACGTAGGATGGGCCGAGACCTGTCCCTGTGCCCACCACAGCCTCGTGGCCCACAGTTCCTTTCAAGGTGCATGAATATATGCACTGGGCCCCTAGTTGTGTTATATTTGTGGGTACCAGCTTTTAAGCCCATCCTGGTGTTCTCCCAGATTTAAATGATTATGAGTCTTATTTTTTTTTTTTTCATTTAGAACTCAATTCAACAACATTTACTGAGTCTATTAGATGCAAGACACTGTGCCAGGTGCCATAGAGAATACCCAGATACATAACTTGTGGTTTCTCTGCTGCCTTTTATTGTTTAATTATTTTTGTGTATGTCTCGTCTGGACTGTGGGATTTTTGTTTGGTTGTTTAAGACATATGTATCCAGTACCTCCTTTATTTCAGGTACAAAGGAAGATTCAACGATGAATAGGTGTCTTATTTTTCAGGTGCTCGTAATTTAGTAGGAAATACTCAAAATAATAATTACAAAACAATGTGATAAGTGTTGTAACAGAGGGGTATACTAAGTGCTGCTGAGAGAACTGAGGACGGAGCTGTAAATGAAGGCTTCAGGAGGTTAGACAACACCTGAGCCAAGGCTGAAAGATGAATAGATGTGCCAGAGAAACAAGTGAGGCAGGGAGATGAGAAGGTGATAGAAGGAGGGGTGATCAGGAAGGGGGAAAGGCATTTTGGTTAGGAGGAACAGCACAGGCCAAAATGGAGAACTGTGAAAGAGCACGGAATGCCTGAGCAACGGTAAGAATTTCAGTAAGGCTAAAGCATAGAATGGTAGTGGAAGAACAGGGAACAATGCTAGAAAGGCAGGTCAAATCAAGTTCAAGAGGAGTCTTGTGCTCAGCTGAGAAATTTGCCTTTTGTGCAGTAAATAGTTCTGTGTCCTACACAGTTTTTAACTAAACTCTTTGGAAAGATTCCTTTAGCAGCACTTGAGATTACAGAGAGGTCTGCAGAGATGATATGGAGAAGATAAGGGCCTGAACCAAATCAGGGCATGGAGGATAAAAAGAAGTAACTTTTTTGGGGGTCAACAGAGGTGGGGCACAGAACCTCACCCCCCCAACTTTGCAGGGGCCTGAACACTCACCCCTTCTGAAGGAAATCTCCTGCCCCCATGGCTGCTTAACTTCCCATGCCCAGCTAAAATCGGGACCCGGGTAACAGACAGAGTCTTGGCCGACAGCAGCTGCCCTCTCACTGCAACAAGAATTGTTTGAGTTGTCATGTACCCATGGTGTGGGGAAGTGGGTTTTTGATATCTAAATCTAGCCTCCCACCAGGAATGCTCAGGGCCTACTCAAGAAGGCAAATAATCCTTTCCACTAATACAGTGATGGTGAACCTATGACACGCGTGTCAGCACTGACACGCGTAGCCATTTCTGATGACACGCGGCCGCTGAGGCGGCTGCATGCCGAGGATGAAACGTTTGCTGCTCCTGAGGATGAAACATTTACGAAATAATGTTTTTTCCTCAAAGTGACACACTACCCGAGTTACGCTCAGTTTTTTGGCGAAGTTTGACACATCAAGCTCAAAAGGTTGCCCATCACTGCACTAATATTTACAGGGTAAAATAAGATTGATGTTAGAGTAATAAATTTGACAGTAAAATAGTAGTCAAGTTTTCAGGCTAATTTAAATTGGCTAATTGAAACAAGCGAATATTCTAGAAAAATTAATTGTACTGGACAAAAAGCAGTTCCTAAAGTGTTAACTAAATTTTTATTGGTAGTTCATCTCATGATAAAATTGCATAACATGTAATGAACCTAAAGCAGTAATATTATAGAGCAAAAAATTAAAATTTAAAAGCTATCAAGACTACATTATAAAATTTTCAAAAGCCTCCAAATATTTAAATCAAAAAAGGGGGGAATAGTAGAAGAATATCATGTAAGGAAAAATACCCTGTAAGTAAATTACATCTAGAAAATTTGTACTTTAGAAAATTAATTGTAAGGCTAAAAGCAAGACACCCATGAAAAACACACATGGTGTCAAAACAAGCCAGAGGAAAATCATTTGGGCAAAAAATGAAAAAGGATCCCAAGTCAATTTTATAGAAAATATCCCTTTATTAACTTTTGGTTGAGAATATGTTTGTATATTTTCAGAAAACAACTCCGAGACCCATGTGGATTCCGGCAACAGAGAGGAATCGACAGGACTACTCCAGCCATGAAGACAGAAGAGAAGCAGTCCAGAGAAGGAAGACGCTTACATCGCCTTGCCATACTAGCAGTTAGCAGCTGTGCGTCACTGCAGGTTGCCCAGGACCAAACCAGAGAGGGTCACACCTGCATTACCACCATTTGTCCACCATCCAGAACTGAATTATCATTGCTGACATGTACACATAAGGAACTGTTTGACATTGAAATTGGGTCTCAAAAGAACTGTTGGCCCAGAAAGAAACTCACTACAGACTGATTCATTTGCCTTTCAGCATAACCATTATTGCTTGTCTCATTTTTGGTTCTTATAAGTGTATTTCTAGTAGCACATGATCTCATTCATCTAGGGGAAATTATGAACAACATAAACTGATGAACAAGAACAGACCCAGAAACAAGGAGGCATGGGTCAGACTGTCGGTCCTCAGAGGGAGGGTAAGGAAGGGTGAGGATAAAGGGAAGAGATCAACCAAAGGACTTGTGTGCATGCATATAAGCCTAACCAGTGGTTAAGGACAACAGAGGGGGTGGGGGCATGCGTGGGGAGGGGTGTGGGATGGGAATGGGGGGATGAGGACAAATATGTGATACCTTAATCAATAAAGAAATTTAAACAACAACAAAAAAAGAAGTAACTTTTGGGGAGAATGCCCCTGACCAGTGTTCTCAGTGGTTAGAGTATTGGCCCATGCACCAAAGGGCTGTGGGTTCGATTCCTGGTCAAGGGCACATACCTGGGTTGTAACCAATCAATGTGTCTTGCTCACATCGATGTCTCTCTCCCTTTCTCTTCTCTCTCCCTCCCTTGGCCCCACTTTCCCTAAAAAGTAATGGGAAAAATTTCCTCTGGTGAGGATTAGCAACAAAAAAAAAAGAGAGAGAGAGAAGAAGAAGGAGGAGGAGGAGGAGGAGGAGGAGGAGGAGGAGGAGGCGGGGAAAAAGATGAAGACAAGCCCTAGCCCGTTTGGCTCAAAGGATAGAGCGTCGGCCTGAGAACTGAAAGGTCCCCAGGTTCGATTCTGGTCAAGGGCACATGCCTGGGTTGTGGGCTCAATCCCCAGTGGGGGACTTTCAGGAGGCAGCCGATCCATGATTCTCTCTCAACATGGATGTTTCTATCTCTCTCTCCCTCTCCCTCCCTCTCTGAAATCAATGAAGATATATTAAAAAAATACACACAAATGTATTTTTTTAAAAAGACACAAAAAGTTGGGGGAAATGATTACATTAGTCTGCTAGAGCTGCCATAATAAAATACCACAGACTGGGTGTCTTAAACAACAGAAATTTATTTTCTTACCATTCTGGAGGCTAAAAGTCCAAGGTTAAGGTGCCATCTTCAGAGAGGAAGAGAGAGGGAGAGAGAGATAAAAACATCAATGATGAGAGAGAATCATCGATCTGCTGCCTCCTGCACACCCCCCAGTGGGCACTTGCCCTAACCAGGAATCTCACTGTGACCTGGTTCATAGGTCTGCACTCAATCACTGAGCCACATCTGTTGGGCTCTTCCTCTTCTTACAAGACCATCAGTCCTATCAGATTGTGGCCCCACATTATAACTTCCTTTGTCCTTAGTTACTTTCTTCAAGGCCCTATCACCAAATACAGTCACATTGAGTGTTAGGGCTTCAACATATGAATTTGGGAAGGACACAATCCTATCTAATAAAGAGGGAATATGCTAATTGACTGTCACACCCTCACAAAATGGCGGTGCCCACAGCCACAAGATGGCAGCGCCTCATCCAGCCGGAGTCCCCCAGTCCCCTCAGCACCCCCGGGGGGAAGCAGGTGCCACGCATCTCATCCAGCCTCAGTCCCGCAGTCCCCTCAGCCCTGCCTCATGCAGCCAGAGTCCCCCAGTCCCCTCAGCCCCACAGGGGAAGGCAGTTGAGGGCAATCGGGCTGGCAGGAGAGGGCAGTTGGAGGCGATCAGGCCAGCAGGGGAGGTTAGTTAGGGACAATCATGCTGGCAGGGGAGCAGTTAGGCATCAATCAGGCCAGCAGGGGAGTGGTTAGGGGCTATCAAGCTGGCAGGCAGAGTGGTTAGGGGCAATCAGGCAGGCAGGCAGGCAGGCAGGCGAGTGGTTAGGAACCAGCAGTCCCAGATTATGAAAGGGATATCCAAGATTGGAGAGGGTGCAGGCTGGGCTGAGAGACACCCCCCCATGCACAAATTTCATGCACTGGGCCTCTAGTCTATACTAATAGAAGCCTAGGTGGCATCTCGCCCTCATGTCCTCACAAGATGTCCGCCCCATATCATCACAAGATGGCCGCCCCCATGTCATCACAAGATGGCCACCACAAGATGGCCACCATAAGATGGCCAGCAGGGGAGGGAAGTTGTGGGTGATCTGGCCAGCAGGGGAGGCCAGTTGGGGGTGACCGGGACTGCAGGGGAGGGCAGTTGTGGGGGGGGACCAGGCCTTCAGGGGAGGGCAGTTAGGGGCGACCAGACCTGCAGGGGAGGGCAGTTAGGAGCAAGCAGGCCTGCAGGGGAGGGCAGTTGGGGGTGATCAGGCCGGCAGGAGAGGGCAGTTAGGTGTCAATCAGGCCGGCAGGGGAGAGGTTAGGGGGTGATCAGTCTGGCAGGCAGAAGCAGTTAGGGGCAATCAGGCAGGTAGGCAGGCAAGCGGTTAGGAGCCAGTGGTCCCAGATTGTGAGAGGGATGTCTGACTGCCGGTTTAGGGATCGGGCTTAAACCTGCAGTCGGACATCCTCCAAGGGGTCCCAGATTGGAGAGGGTGCAGGCTGAGCTGAGGGACACCCTTCCCCAGTGCACGAATTTCATGCACTGGCCTCTAGTGTATCTATATAATAGAGGAATATGCAAATTAACCAGGATGCCGTAACGTCACAACTGAACAGCAGGGATCTGAGGCTGCATGACACCTGGCCGGGGCAAGGGACCTCAGGCCGTGCCCCCTGCCCCGTGGGGTTTGACAGGGGACCTCAGGCCAATGCCCCTCACCCCAGGGCCAGGCTGGGGGACCTCAGGTTGTGCCCCACGCCTGGCGGGGCTTGACGGGGGACCTCAGGTCATGGCCCCCGCCCGGTTGGGCTTGATTGGGACCTCAGACTGTGCCCCCCGTCCCAGTGGGGCTTGACAGGGGACCTCAGGCAGCTCCTTCTGCCCTGGCGCCAGGCTGGGGGACCTGAGGCTGCGCCCCCCCACCTGGCAGGGCTTGACGGGGGTGTGGCCAGCTGGGTCTGGGTCTCACCCAATGTGGGTGGGGCTGCCTGGGTCTGGGTCTCCTGTGTTTTCGAAGCGCATGCGGGTGGTGGGCAGGGACTTGACTCTAGGTCCCGTGGCATGTCCCAGACTTTGAATGGAGGGAGATTTTCATATACATTTTACTAATTTTCTTTCATCTCTGACACTTCTATTATAGAAAAAGGGCAAATAGCAATATTAAAATATTTCCTTTAATTAATTCCCTTTTAATGTGCACGAATTTCGTGCACCAGGCCACTAGTTCAGTCTATAACAGAAAATATACCTGAGATAGAATCAACAAGACCTATTAGATAATAGTGACTAATATTCTTGTAGTGCTTTATAATTTACAACTTTTTTTAAACATCCATTATCTGATTTTACCTTTATGCTGTAGGAGGGAGGTATTATCCTTATCCTCATTATATAAATGAGTAAACAGACTAAAAGAAGTTAAATAATATGTCCAAGTCTATATGCTAGTAAGTGGTAACCTTGACTCTAAACCTGGCCTTGGCCTCATAATCCCATGCCATTCTGACTCTCTTATGATAGGTGAGGGCATGAAGACTGAAAAGTTGAGGCCACCTTGAGGATGCCTTACCTTTAGTCTCTAGGGAAGCCCAGAATCTCTCTTAGGTCAACTGCTGACACCTCCTTATTCAAAACACGTTTAAACTTCTGCCTCACTTTTCCCCTGGAAGCTCCTACTTTATCCTTAGCCCCCCTCCTCAAATGTCTTTAGAAACACACACCTGCTCCTTCCTTCACTTTCCTGAGAAGGTGTGGGGGAGAAGTGGGAACACAGATATTTAAAAGTTTTGCTTAACAGATTACAGATACAATGATCATCCCCTTCCTTATTGCTGACTAATTCCTACTCATCCATTGAAAAAACAAACAAAAAAACAAAACAGCTCACAGGTCACCTCTTTCATGACTTCTCCAAATTTGACTGAGATCTTGTCTGTGAGCACACAGTGTCCCGACATATCTCTATCATCATACCATGATATCATCAGATTGTGTAAGCTCCTTCAGGGCAAGTTGATATTCCAAGTATCTAACAATAGGATCCACTTCATGTCTGTTATATGCTCATTAAACAAATAAATTATTTCATACATTGTCATATCCTTCCCACATGGTGATCTGAGGCTGCATGGCACCTGGCCGGGGCAAGGGACCTCAGACCTTTTATTACTTATCATTCTTCCAAGATACAATCTCCTATCACTCAGGGCTCAATACAGGAAACAAAAACCCCTCCAAGAAGTTTAAGGAGACAAGGACATAGGGGCTTACAAAGTAAACTGGAAAGTCTAGAGGGGCCCTCTGGGCTGAAATTCCAGAAATGACCTCCAGAACATGTGAGGAGTGCGCTGCCAGGGAAGCTGCTACCTCTGTCACAGTCAGGAGGGTGGGGCAGCAGGAAGTTTCCACTGATGACTGGGCTTAAGAGCAAGTAGCTACAACTCTGATCTAGGGATCTTGAAACTGTGATCAGGACATTGCCGTGGCTACACTCTGATGCAACCACCTCTCAATATTTGCAAAGCTAGAGACATCGTTGGATCGCTGCTGTAAACATATGTCACATCTCCATGACCTTGCTTGCCAGGAGGTATAGCTAAAGTAGTGTTTAATGGTCTTTGTCTCACTTCTGCCTTCTAAATCTCTGGCTGCAAGGTATTCTGAGAAACATAATCCTTAGCTTTCCAGCCTCTGCAGTATAGGAAAGCACACTAGAAGGAGGTAAGAATATGTGCTGAATGCTAATTAACCATATCTGCCACTCTGCATGTCTGAAATATACCCAATGTCTTATCATCTGCAACTGGGTCTCTTCCTCCCTCCCCACCCTCTTGCTCAGTGCCCTGGTGGCTAGTTTAGTCTTTGGTCTTGTTCCCATTAGTCTAATTCTTCAGACTACAGTTTGCCCTTTTCTGTTACCTGGGTGAAGCAAATTTCTCACCTATGATTCCACAGTTCTTTAAAAAAAACACTGATGTATGGGACTTCATCAAAATTAAAAACGAATGCTCTTTGAAAGGCATTGTTAAGAGAACTGAAAACAAGCCACCAACTAGAAGAAAATGTTGTAAATCATATATCTGACAGACTTGTGTCTAGACATGTAATAACTTTCAAAATCAATAATAAGAAGCAACCCAAAAACAAGTGGGTAAAATATTTCAACAGAGTGTTCACCAATGAAGATAAAAGTATGATAATAAACACATGAAAAGATATGTAATGTCATTAGTCATTAGGGAATTGCAAATTAAGACCACAGTGAGATACCACTATACACTTTCCAAAAAAAAAAAAAAAAAATGTCTGGTCTGGGTGCTAGTGAGGATGTGGAGAAATGACCTCTCATATACCGTGGGTAGGAGTATAAACCTACAATCACTTTGGAAAAGAGTTTGGCAGTTTCTTTAAAAGGTAAACATATACTTACCATATGACTCAGTCATTCTACTCCTAGATAATTACTCCAAAGAAAAGGAAACATATGGGCACACAAAGACCTGTACACTAATCCAGTCATGTGCCTAGTTTTTCCATGAAATCTCCTTGTCATTTAGTTCCCCTTTTTTCTCCAATTGTTAGCATCCTAATGTGCTCAAGTGGTGAACCCTTAACCTTTGTCACATTATCAGCTAGAATCAGGAGAGGAAAATGAGTAAGAATATATATATATATATATATATATATATATATATATATATATATATATATATGAGCCTAAGCAACCGGCCGACTGGCCAACCAGCCAACCAACCAACCAGCCGGTAGCTATGATGCACAATGAACACCAGGGGGCAGACACTCAATGCACAGGCATGGAAACATAGAACAGACTGATGAATCTCAGAGGGAAGGGGGAGGAGGAGGGCAGAAAGAGATTAACCAAAGATCTTATATGCATACTAGAGGCCCGGTGCACAGATTCGTGCACCGGAGGGGTCCCTCGGTCTGGCCTGCGGGGATTGGGCTGAAACTGGCTCTCCGACATACCCAGAGGGGGCCTGAATTGTGAGAGAGCACAGGCCAGGCCGAGGGACCCCACCGGTGCATGAATCCATGCACCAGGCCTCTAGTTATATATTTCTGCTTCACATATCACCCCCAAACTTTGAGGCTTGAAATAGCAACAATAACATTATCTTATAGTTTCTAAGAGTTAGGAGTCTGGGAGAGGCTTAGCTGGGTGCTTCTGCTCAGGGTCTCTTATGAGGTTGCAATAAAGCTATTGGCTGGGGTTCCAGTCATCTGAAGGCTTGACTGCTTAGAAGATACCTCACTCACGTGGCAGTTGGCAGGATGCCTCTGTTCCTTGCTAGCTGTTGGCAAAAGGCCTCAGTTCCTCACCACCAGGGTCTTTCCACAGGGAAGCCATGTTTATCACCATTTGCTGGGGAACTACTGCTGGCCTTTATAAAGTTAAGTTTAGATAAGTGCTCCAAGTCATTCCCAAGTTGCGCCCTCCGACCCCCACCCCTTCTTCTTTCTGTGCTTGCCCTAGGCCCGTGGACGGCAAACTGCGGCTCGCGAGCCACGCTGCGGTTTGCCGCTCTGTTGACTGAGTTTGCCGACCACTGCCTTAGGGAAAAACCCTTAAAAAACATTTTAATAATGTACTAATGTCTTTAACCTGAAGTCAAAACTTCTGGGTAAGGGTAATGCCTTACAGCAGTGGTCGGCAAACTCATTAGTCAACAGAGCGGCAAACCACGGCTCGCGAGCCGCATGTGGCTTGCGAGCTGCAGTTTGCCGACCACTGGCCTAGGCTGAGGAATTCAAACTGCTTTTCATCTCCTCTTTAACTTTGCCACATCGTCCTCCCTAACCTTTGGAATTCAGAACCTGTTGCTATCTTCCCAACTTCCTCCCCACATCCTCTTATTCTCCCTTAGCCCTTAAGGTACACTGCTATTAGCTTCCAAAGGTTTCATTAAAAACGTGCACACAGGCTTAGGGCTTTCAGGAAACATGGAAACGGTGGTGATAATTGGAGCCTAAGCCCTCT
Organism: Cnephaeus nilssonii; assembly: GCF_951640355.1. Classification (NCBI taxonomy): domain Eukaryota; kingdom Metazoa; phylum Chordata; class Mammalia; order Chiroptera; family Vespertilionidae; genus Cnephaeus; species Cnephaeus nilssonii. The sequence goes on from NC_137077.1 coordinate 47,619,963, forward strand.
TGTGATGGTCTCTTGGTGCCCTGTGAGAGAAAAGGGGAGGATGCCATTGGAATCATCTTCATTTTCGATGCAGCTATCCTTCCCTTTTCCCTTACCCTCAGTGCCAGACAATTCTATGAACTCTTCCCTCCCCCAGTGTCTTACACCATTTCCAGGCAATGAAGTGTATTCTTCAGTGGTTTGCCAGTTGGTCAGGTCCCCAGCGTGAACATTTCCTATAAGACCTGGTAACTAAAGCAGTGCCAGGAAAATTACAGCCATCGCTAGAAGGTCTAGAGCAGCTTAGTGTGTCTGGAGCCAACGATCACCTTGTATCTTTGAGTGCCAGCTACCTCTTTGAGATCAGTGGTTTCGAGGTTGGGCTGAGGAGGAGCGCAATGCATTTGTCAAGCAGCCGAAGGTCAGTGAGCCACACTTCTTGGCCAAGTTTTACCAAGCAGGGGCTGCTACAGCTGGTAAAGACTGATAGGCATTAAAATCAGAGAAGATAACCATAGTTGATGGAGCTGAAGCCACAGCTGTACAGTGAGAACTTCAGATGTGCCACGTAAAGGCCTGGGGATGGTATCCTGATCGGCTGACTGAGCTTGCTGACTAGTGCAGGCCTGGTTATATCTATCTATCTATCTATCTATCTATCTATCTATCTATCTATCTATCTATCATCTATCTAGGTTTTACCACTTTAATAGAATACTCTAACTAGTCTGTACAAATTGAAAACAGCATCTTCAGTTACAAATTATTATTATTACCTAAGTAATAAGGCTGAGCACTCTCCAGGCCTGGTGAGGGTGGGCCCCGCCAACCGGCTGCCAGGGACCAGGGACCTCGGTCACACACTCGGAGCCCCACCCGCCAGCCAAGAACAGGTCATCGCTTTGAACCCAGGACTTTTAAGACACGATGGATGTGGGGCTGAAAAATGGGAGCTAAGGAGACGTGACACTTACACACGAGGAAACGTGTGCCCCGCCCAGCCCTCCCCACAGAAGATGGGCACACAGCACTGCTCACAAACCCACCCGGCGGAGAGGGGTCTCCACGTCAGGGAGGCGCGCTCATGCCACCAGCTGTCAGTGGCAAGAGGGAGCGCTTTCTCCCAGACAGTCTGCGCTCCCCGAGGAGCCGCCACCACCTCCTCCCTGTCAAGTCCCCAGGTCTCCAGTCACAAACAAGGTTTCAGAAACCTGAGGACAAGTGACAGCACGCACCCCGAGGCTCACAGCACAAAGGAACAAATAAATAACCACACAAGCTGACGCCTCTTACCCCCCAACCCCCCACTCCGAGGAAAATAAAACCAAAGTAAGAACACACACATGGCCCTGACCGGTTTGGCTCAGTGGATAGAGCGTCAGCCTGCGGACTGAAGGGTCCCAGGTTCGATTCCGGTCAAGGGCATGTACCTTGGTTGCGGGCACATCCCCAGTGGGGGATGTGCAAGAGGCAGCTGATCGATGTTTCTCTCTCATCGATGTTTCTAACTCTCTGTCCCTCTCCCTTCCTCTCTGTAAAATATCAACAAAATATATTAAATAAATAAAAAAAAAGAACACACACATGGAGGAGCACGGACCCTGTGAGATCAGACACAGAGGCCCAGGTGGCTGGGAACCAAGCATGTGCTGTCTTCACATGAGGGATGGGAACAGAAGCTCCCAGTCGTCTGTCCTGGGCTCAGGGACCTTCCCACCCGACGTGGTACCCCATGTACCGGCCCCCCCAAAGCAAACGTGGTCTACCGGCCCCCCCAAAGCAGGCCTGGGGAAGTCTACTGAGCTGCATCCAAGGCCGCCGAGGGTGCCGAGATTAGATTAAACCTCCCACTTCTGAAACGCGTTTAAGTGACCGCTGTACAGGTTAAGCAAAATAATAAGGAAAGAGGAAAAGTGAAAGTGAAAACCATGCACTTGAAAAAGGTCAGGTGTGGGCGCTCTGCCTGAGGTCCTCACTGCTGCTTGCACTCAGAGGGCTGGCTGGGCTCCTTCTTGAGGCGCACGTCGACATCATCCTCTTCATCTCCCTCCTCTTCTCCTTCTAACTTCTCCTCTTCTCCTTCCTCACCTTCTTCAAAGTTGTGGTCATCCTCTATGGCCTCCCCCGTGAAGTACAGCACGGCCCTCGGGACTAGCCTCTCACGGAAGAAGTGTCCAATCTCATAGGCAGAGGCTAACGTGAACTCGGAATCTTCATCCAGTGACTCTCCATCCCCAGATGCTTTCAGCGGCCTGAAGAAGTTAAAAAGGAATCCTTGGGGACTTGCTTGGTGATGGTTCTGACAGTGCCTGGACCCTTGTGTTTCGGTTTTTTCTTGATCGTTTTGACTGTAACATTTTTTCCTTTCTTCCAGTCGATAGTGCACCCGTCACAGTCAACTATTTCAGGGCCTTCGCAGGAGAAGGGGTCGGCCTTATCCAGCTCGGACTTCATCTTGTTTGTTTTGGTCAGGACTGAATTGATGAAGTAGTTGCTGGGCTCAAAGTGGAACCCTAAACACAAAAGACATAGGCTGTCCAGGGTCTGAAAACTTCACTTTAACATCTTAAAGATGTTTCAAGATTGGCTCATCATATTCCTGGACTAACTTGCTCAGCATATCCACGTTTCTGAAGACGGTGAACCAGAACTCCGAATCCCTCTGAGGCTGGCTCGTCTGCTGCCTCGGCTTCTTTTTCTGTGATGACTACGTTACTTTTCATGTCTCTAGCCAGTTTGTCCTCCTCTTCATTCTCGCTGTGCCTCTCCGATTCTCCATCTGTCAACTCAATGTCACCAGTGACAAACTCCCTTCTTTTGTCAAAGAGAGGCTGGTACAGCGCTGGGTATGTCCTCTCCAGGTCATGGACCTCTTCGTAGAACTTGGCTTCTATTGAGCACACTTCACCTGAAGTTGTTTCAATGCGTTGATTCTTCTTTTTACTGCTGTAGGTAAAGTCTCTCTGTAGCTGGAAGGAGTGTGGGAGACACTGTCAAGCCACTCCTGCAAGGCTGCCAGACCTTGAGGGTTCTGGCATCACCGGATTGGTGAGCCTCTCTGTAGCACTAGCATCTTTAGCAGCTTCCAAGGAATCTGAAGGAGCCCCATCTGAAAAACTGTTACCTGCCATCTGAATGTTTTTATCGCGCCCCAGGCCTGGTTATTTCCATGTTAACTGCACATCAGCTGGACTCCAAGTGTAAATGTTTTCCATCTAAGCAAATCCAGATTAACAGTCTGCCTCTAGCTTACTTCTTTCCAGGAGATGTCAAACCCTCAAGAATTTAATGACTTCTTTTGCAACTATATCCCAAATCACCTGCATATAACTCAAGCCTACTGCTGGCCCATGGTGATATAAAGTAGAACCCTCCTACTTCAGAAACAGGAGAGAAGAGCAAATTAAAGGTCATGTTTTTATATTTAGCTGGATTCAGATGTCTGGTTTCACCTCCCTTAGCAGATTTTTAGCATAATTATGTGACATTCTAACCACTAGCTTTCCTTGATGATTTAGTAAAAATTGTGGAAAAATCAGAAGAGGGAGATAGTCCTTCCTCCACATTGATGTGTGTTTGAATCCAAATAGCAATGACTTTTTCCAAAAGCATATGTGATATCCTTGGAGCTGCTAACAGATATTCTGTGAGTTTGTACTACAACAATAAGAAAAAAGTGGCATTCTTTAGAGGTTGAAGGGTGTTGTGCATGTGTGTTTTTTTTTTTGTATCAAAATAAGGAATGAATCTTCAGAACACAACCAACCAAACAAACAAACAAAAAATGCTTACACAGCCAACCGTTATGGTTCAGTGGTTGAGCTTCAACCTATGAACCAGGAGGTCACCTTTCGATTCCCAGTCAGGGCACATTTTCCCGGTTGTGGGCTTATTCCCCACTAGGGGGCATGTAGGAGGCAGCCGATCAATGATTCTCTCTCATTGTAGATGTTTCTATCTCTTTCTCCCTCTCTTTTCCTCTCTGACATCAATAAAAACCTATTTTTTTTAAAAAACATGCATACACACAACTTTACAAAATTACATTAATTGTACATGCTAATTTTATTTATTTTTTAAATATGTTTTTATTGATTTCAGAGAGGAAGGGAACGGGAGAGAGAGATACCAATGGAAACATCAATGATGGGAGAGAATCATTGATTGGCTGCCTCCTGCATAATGGGATCAAGCCCGTAACCCGGGCATGTGCCCTTGACTGGAATCGAACCTGGGACCCTTCAGTCCACAAGCTGATGCTCAATCTACTGAGCCAAACTGGCTAGGGCAGTGGTCGGCAAACTGTGGCTCGCGAGCCACATGCGGCTCTTTGGCCCCTTGAGTGTGGCTCTTCCACAAAATACCACGGCCTGGGCGAGTCTATTTTGAAGAAGTGGTGTTAGAAGAAGTTTAAGTTTAAAAAATTTGGCTCTCAAAAGAAATTTCAATCGTTGTACTGTTGATATTTGGCTCTGTTGACTAATGAGTTTGCTGACCATTGGACTAGGGCATATACATGCCAATTTTATAAGAAAGTTTTTTAAAAATATATATTTTATTGATTTTTTACAGAGAGGAAGAGAGAGGGATAGAGAGTTAGAAACATCGATGAGAGAGAAACATCAATCAGCTGCCTCTTGCACACCCCCTACTGGGGATGTGCCCGCAACCAAGGTACATGCCCTTGACCGGAATCGAACCTGGGACCCTTGAGTCCACAGGCCGACGCTCTATCCACTGAGCCAAACCGGTTTCGGCTATAAGAAAGTTTTATAGAACAGAGTTCATCCAGTAGGTGTTAGCAGAGCCAAATACTAGACACCAAGAATTTCAGTGGAGAAATGTTGGCTATTTTATTATTTTTCTAATTTTTAAAAAAATCTTCACCAAGGATATTTTTCTGTTGATTTTTAGAGTGGACGAGAGAGGGAAAGACAGAGAGAAATATCAATGTGAGAGAAACACATTGATTGTTTGCCTCCTGCATGAGTCCTAACAAGGGCACGGGCCGGATAGGAGCCTGCAACCGAGGTATGTGACCCTGAACAGAATCACTTTAGTACGCAGACCGACATTCTATCCATTGAGCAAAACCGGCTAGCGCATGTTGGCTATTTTATTTATCAATGGCACCATCCAGGAGAATGAGAAGCTAATGCTCAAAAACCTGAACTTAACAGTGGTGTGTAGTTACAGATTACTTTATAGGGCAAAATCACAAGACATGATGGGTTAGGGATTGGGGTCGTGCTGGGAGCTGATTGGTCGGAGATGTGGTAAGGGTAATTAATAATTTATTCAGGTCTTGAGGACAGTTCTGAGGTCTTTTCTGGCTCCCCATGTCCAGTAGTATAGGAAAGTAGCCAGGGGGTTGTTTCCCCTTAGGGCTCAGGATCTGAAACATAACTTAATTCAAGATGCTATCTTTAGCCCTGACCGGTTTGGCTCAGTGGATAGAGCGTCGGCCTGCGGACTGAAAGGTCCCAGGTTCGATTCTGGTCAAGGGCATGTACCTTGGTTGCGGGCACATCCCCAGTGGGGGGTGTGCAGGAGGCAGCTGATCGTTGTTTCTCTCTCATCGACGTTTCTAACTATCCCTCTCCCTTCATTTCTGTAAAAAATCAATAACATATATTTAAAAAAAAAAGATGCTATCTTTAGACTGCCAGAGGTCCAAACCATGTAACTATTAGTCAAGTTGTGGTTGCTATCTTCTGCTGCCTGGGGGTTGTTGATTATCCAGGGGGAAAGACTAGGTCTCCGAGGGATACACACAAACACACACACACTAGAGGCCCGGTGCACAAAATTTCATGCACTGGGGGGCGTCCCTCAGCCCGATCTGCACCTTCTCCCAGTTGGGGCCATCCCTCTCGCAGTCTGAGACCCCTCACTACTTACCACCTGCCTGCAGTGGAGGTGGGAGAGGCTCCTGCCACCACCACTGCACTCACCAGCCGTGAGCCTGGCTTCTGGCTGAGCAGCCCACCCTCTGTGGGAGTGCACTGACCACCAGGGGGCAGCTCCTGCATTGAGCGTCTGCCCCCTGGTGGTCAGTGCATGTCACAGCGACCGGTTGTTCCCCCGTTCAGTCGATTTGTATATTAGGGTTTTATTATATAGGATATATATATATTTCTAGAACTGGGATTTAAAGCTAAATTTAATCAGTCATAAAAACCCTCTGTTTCAAGAGTCAGTATAGCTTAACAAGAGTATGGGCTTCAGTTTTTTACAAAATTGTTTTTTAAATATATTTTTATTATTTATTTCAGAAAGGTAGAGGGGGAGAGAGTGATAGAAACATCAATGATGAGAGAGAATCATTGATTGGCTGCCTCCTACACACCCCACATAGGGATGGAGCCTGAAATCCAGGCATGTGCCCTGATTGGGAATCCAAGCATGACCTCCTGATTCAACCACTGAGCCACGCCAGCCTAGCGGTTTCCTCAACTTAAATGTAGTAATTGTTCCTGCCTCCCAAGGTAATTGCAAAAATTAATTAATTAATACATATAAAGCATCTTAAACATTGTCTAGCACAGTGGTCGGCAAACTCATTAGTCAACAGAGCCAAATATCAACAGTACAACAATTGAAATTTCTTTTGAGAGCCAAATTTTTTAAACTTAAACTTCTTCTAACGCCACTTCTTCAAAATAGACTCCCCCAGGCCGTGCTATTTTGTGGAAGAGCCACACTCAAGGGGCCAAAGAGCCGCATGTGGCTTTCGAGCCACTGTTTGCAGACCACTGGTCTAGCATATAAGAAGCAGTACACGATACATGTTAACTAGAATTATAGAAAGCAAAGTAAAAAGAAAATTAAAATAGCCTATAATCACAAAGGCTTTACTTTTGCTCACTAATGAGAAGCAAAGGATAACAAATTACAAATGTGTTTTTATTGATTTTAGAGAGAGGGGGAGAGGGAGAGAGAAACATAGATGTGAGAGGGCAACATCAATCGGCTGCCTCCTGCACACCCCCTACTGGGGTGGAGCCCGCAACCCGGTCATGTGACCTGACCATTAACTCTGACCTCCATGCATGGGATGACGCTCAACCAACTGAGCGACACCGGCCTAGGCGAGAGTGCTTTTGTTTTCTAAATCTCTTTCCCTCTTTAACATTCCATAACAAGCCTAAAACCCTAGAACCCCGGGACTTGACAGCGCTATCCCATCACGCGTCGCGGGGGCTCTATTATTTGCTAGGTCGGGGTCTTGGGTGGGGCCTGCCTTTCTTCACTTTCTCCACTAGAGGTGGCTTTGCACAGCAATCCTTTCTCGCTATAGGGGAAGGAGGAGGAGGAGACCTTTTCTACGACGTCGGTTGGTGGCCAGGGACTTGATTGACAAGGGCATTAGCGAATGGCTCTGAAGTAAGCGGCCGAAGTTCATGCACGTACGGCCGAAAAAGTGGCAGAAGTGCAGGCACCGGCCAATGAGGACTGGTCCTAAAAGGAGCCTGGGGCGGGACTTTGCTGGAGGGGCGGACTCAGGGTAAAGAGTCTGAAGCGGACCCTGGGAGAGTCAGAAGCATTTCCGGTGTTAACAGAGCTTTGTGGGCTCCGGAGAGGCGGCTGAGAAGGTACGTCTGAAAGCAGGGTTGCGCAAGCCGGGAACGAAGAAGGGGTTAGCAGTTATTGTCTTAACGACCAAGGGAGTGGTCTCCATTTTCGGGGAGACTGCACCCCGTGGGAAAAGGCCCCTGCCCTGCGACTGGACTCCGGAAGGCTGGGCGGGGAGGGGGAAGCGTGGGACTGGTACCGCGCTTGCGTTACTATACTGGAGCGGGGGAGGGGCGGGGGCAAGTCAGACCGGTTTTGGGGGCCGTCCGGGCTCCCACTGTAGGTGGGGGCGCTAGCGAAAGCCCCCTTTTAGCTTCTCTTTCTTCCTTCCAGTCTTCGTTCCCTCCCCTTAGAGTAGACGCAGGGGCCCCTTGACCCAGGCCCGTCTGGAATTTAGGGCACGTCCCCCACCCCTTCCTTCCGAGGGGAATGAAAGCGAAACCACACGGGTGTGTGATCGCCCCCGCCCTGCCCGACGGATCACTGCTCCGCTACGGGCCCTGGGGACCTGTGGCCGGGCGCCCCTGCGTGAGCGGCGGGGGCCTGGTCGGGCAGGCTGCCCTGTCACGGCGGGGCGGGTGATGTCACACTCCTGTGACACGCGAGGCTCCTTAGTTACGTGCAAGCCAACAGCCGAAGCGGGAGGTGTGGAGAGAGCGGGCTTGGCTTGGCTTCCTGCCCCGCCGGGCAGCCCCGCTCGGGCCTGATTGGCTACCTTCGGACAGGTGAGGTGGTTTGGCTTTGTGGAGTCCAGAGCCTGTGGGCGTCTTTCTCAAAGTCCTATTAGGAAAGGCGGCGTCGGGCGTCGTTGTTTTTCTGGGACCTGCTCGCTGGAGCTGTGGTAATAGATAGGCTGTGGCAATTTTGTCTGTTAGGTGTGGAATCATACTTACTACCCTGTGCCAGCCCGGGTTGCGTTGCCCACCCCAAAGAAGGACAAAAACCTCTTTGAACTTGAGACTCTGTTCTAGCAATAGTTAACTTGTGAATGTGTAACCCAGTAGAAGCGCTGACTGTGTCTGAAACACTAAAGATTTTAAGGTTAAAGGTTAACGGAGAATGGGCTTTTCTAGTTACTTATTGATATTTATTTCTATTTTACCTTTTGAATAGTTCAGGACAGATTTTTCCAGTTTCCTATGGCTTCTGTGAACACACTTATTTCTGTAATTATTAGATTAACTCTTTGGTGTTTTTTTATTCCTCTTTGTCGAATATTTTTGTCCTGGCTGAAGTACTATGTTGACATTTAGATTCTCTGCCGTTTTCCTTCAGTGGGGACAGAATGAATTCTTGAGAAATGCAATCTGTAATTTAGATTCAGAGTTTCCTTCTTAAATTATTCATCTTGTTGTGGAAACATAGCTTAGTACCCACTTTTCTTCCCTTCTCTACTATTGATCTGACTAAAGTCTTACTCTCCTAAATAATAGGGAAGATAAAATTAACCAATATAACCAGCATTTATATATGTATTTGTTGCTATGGATATAGTTCATGCTTATTGTAGAAATGCTAAATAATACAGAAAAATGTCATAGGAATCAGCATATGTTAATTTTTGAAAAAAAAAGACTTCTCTTGATCTATGCCTGGAACTGCCTTAATGAACACTTGCTTTTTCTACTGTAAAGTGTAGTAGTGTAAAGAGTACCAGCCTTTAGAGGTCTGATGTTGGTCAAGTCAATACTACTGTCTGTTTAGTACTTTATAATTATTTCACACAGATTTGCTTATTGGCATTCAATAAGCTTGGTAGAGTAAGTATTAATTATCCTTATCTTACAGATGAGAAAGCCTAGAGAACCATAGGTAAAATGATTTTCCCAAAGTTATTTGGTAGAAAATGGCAGGGCTCGTGACTCCAAATCCAATGCTTGTGTCTTTTTGAACTTTCTTTTTAATCTTTAAAGTGGGACTAATCACTCTTTCCCTTCCCTCAAGCATTCGTGTGAAGATTAAAGGGGATAATGTATATAAAAGCACTTGGAAAGTCATATAATTTTATATAAATGTATTCAGTGATATTATTATAGAAGGCACTACGGCTGGCCTGAAGAGTTTCACTTTATTTCATAAACTATCCCAAGAGTATTAATCTCCTCTGGGAAAACACTGAATATTCTCTTGATGCTCAATCTTCTAAATTATCATTTGCTACTTTAATTTGGCTGTAGAAGCCTAGTAGAAGTGTCTTCCACTCAAATGTTTTGTTACCCCAGAATTTCTAATAAAATTTCATGGAGTAGTTTTAATGCACATTTTTGTTTCCCAAAGACAGTGTTTAAACTAAGGAGAGAAAGACAGTAGAGGTTGGCTTTTAGGACAACTGGAGTGACCATTCAAAGTAGGTCTCCCTCTGCCAGCTGGGGAATGTCGATTTGAGATTATAACATTCTTGATCAGATAATGGGATCTAGGTTTGCTCTGGAGACTCCTGGTTGTGCTTACGTGTGGGGGCTAGCTAGCAAGCTGATTCTTATGCCAGCTCTGCTCTGAAGGTGCTTAAAACCAAATGTATGAGAGAAGTTTTGGTACAATTAATGGAATCCAAAATACTTGAAAAAAGAGCTTCAAGGTTGAGGATGGAGTGGATGCTCTGTTTGTCCTAATTTATGCCTGCTTTCATTTGGACTAAATATGGTGTTAACTGGGGAGGGATTGCTGGTTTATACAGGGAGGTGATTATATATTTACGACAGGGTTTGGGAAACATCTGGCCTGAGGGCTGTATAAGGAATCATTTGGTCTTGCCCTGCCAGGGCAATAGGGATGAGTTAATTAAATGTTTGACCAAATGTAGCAGGATAACTTTAAAAATATATATATATATATATATTTGATTTTTTTTTTTTTTTTTTTTTTTTTTTTTTTACAGAGAGGACGGGAGAGGGATAGAGAGTTAGAAACATCAATGAGAGAGAAACATCGATCAGCTGCCTCCTTCACATCCCCTACTGGGGATGTGCCCGAAACCAAGGTACATGCCCTTGACCGGAATCGAACCTGGGACCTTTCAGTCCGCAGGCTGACGCTCTATCCACTGAGCCAAACCGGTTAGGGCTCAGGATAACTTTTAAGTTAATCATTTTGTATGGCCCTCGATGTTATAAGTATGCAAATGACCCTTGACAGAAAAAGTTTCCCACCCCTGATTAGGACATTGTTTAGTGTCTGTCAAACAGTTGTGATTATAGAGCGTGATTCAGTAGTGGCAAAATTTGCTACAAAAAACAATTTTTTGAAGGCAATGGACATTCCATCTTTAGGTACTGGTTTGGTTTTGAGACAGTCCCCTAGAGAGTATTCAGTGCTGGCTAATCCAGAGATTTGGGCCCAAATTAAGGGGAGGTAGGGGCTGAGACATTTAGGTTACAATTATCAAGCTAGTGACCATTTACTTCATCAAAATCCCTACCACATCAGATTATCATTTAGTGGTTATTAGGGTCTCAAAATAGGACAGGAGGTACAGTGTAAATGTACCAGAAGGGCATGGCATTTATTATTTTTTAATCCTCACCTGAGGATATTTTTTCCATTGCTTTTCAGAGAGAGTAGAAGGGAGGGAGGGGGAGAAAGAGAAAGAGAAAAACATTGATGTGAGACACACATCGACTGGTTGTCTCCCACATGAGCCCCGACCTGGAGTGGGGAGCAAAACTTGCAATCCAGGTATGTGCCCTTGGCCAGGAATTGAACCCGAGGCCCTTTGGTGGAAGGGCCAATGCTCTAACCACTGAGCACACCGGCCTGGGCGAGGGGCATGGCATTTAAAGAAACGTAATTTTAATCAGTAATAAGATTTGTCAAGTTTCTTTAAACTCCAGTTTGTAATTTTCTTAAACACCCACCCCCCAATTAAATTTCTCACTTGGGTAAATAGTAAGCCTTAAGGATATAGCTAGCTGTGAGTTAATAGTTGAATAATACTTTTTAGAAGTAATTTACAGGGCATATGTAAATTAGGCCTGTGATAAATGTCTTCTAAAACTAGACTTTTACAAGGGATAAGCATACACTGAGGACTTAAGAGTAATGATTATTTACACTAGTAACAATAATGGTTAATATACTGAGCCAATCTTATGTTTGAAACACTGTTCTAAGCACTTTGTATTATCTCATTTAATCCTCAACCCTATGAAATAGGTAATATTATATATTACTCTTTTACTAGTGAGAAAACAAGCAGGAGGTTAAGCCCCAGAAATTTGTTGTATGTCATACAGCTCATGTAAGAACAGCCAGAATTCGAGTGCAGCAGGTCATACTTTTAACCACTATGTTAAGGACATAGTTATACAGATTCTGAAAACTATTCAATAGGAAGAATTACTGAAAAATTACAGACAGTTCCGTCTCCTTTTTAAAAAATTTTGCCACATGGGATTTTTTTTATTTTCTCTTTTAAGTATCAGTTTGGTCCCTTCTGAATGTGTAGGAACAGAATGAAGAACCATAATTCAGTCTACATTTTTAATTAAATCTGTGAACAATGTTTTTTTGAGTTGCTGGTTTAATGTTGCTAAATTGTATGCACTGGGGCAGCTGCTGTTCTGACTTCAGCAGTAAGCAAGCTTTTATTTTTCAAAGGCAAGGCTTGTTTCTTTTAATGCATACTAAATGCATGATTCTGTTTTGCATAGCTTTTGGTCATGTTTTATTCATATGCACTGTACTTAATAGATGTTGGAATAGATTTCAGAGAATTTTCTTTTAATTTTTTATTTATTGATTGGAGTGAGAGCCAGAGGGAAGGAGAGGGGGAGAGGGAGGGAGGGAAGGAAATTAGTTGTTATACTTATTTATGCATTCATTGGTTGATTCTAGTATGTATCCTGACCGGGGATCAAACCCAAAACCTTGGTGTATAGGGACGATGCTCTAACCAACTGAGTTACCTGGCCAGGGCAAAGAATGTTTTAAATTTAAGGCCTGGCACTTAATAGTCTTTTCATTTTAGTACAAGGGTAAGGAAAGGAAGATACCTAGAACAAAACAATGGATTTAACAAGACACTAGACACAGATGTTCATTGATAAGAATGTCTGTCTCCTCATAGTTGTTAAAGCTAAGAATTGCAGTAGGGTAGAATTGTTGATTAAAGACCTATCTTTCATATCTCAAGAATATCCTTCCTTCAGGGTTTAATAGACCAAGTTAGATGGGTTGGTGAGTATACACTTTTGCTACCTGTACATATTTCTTGCATTTGTGTTTCATTTCTTGGTTAAAGCTGTGTTAAATAGGAGGGATTTTGAAGGGAGAAGCCCTTCGTTTTCCTTGCTTTGTTTTTTGTTTTTTTTTTAATATTTTATTGATTTTTTACAGAGAGGAAGAGAGAGGGATATAGAGTTAGAAACATCGATCAGCTGCCTCTTGCACACCCCCTACTGGGGATGTGCCCGCAACCAAGGTACATGCCCTTGACCGGAATAGAACCTGGTACCCTTGAGTCTGCAGGCCAATGCTCTATCCACTGAGCCAAACAGGTTTCGGCTCCTTGCTTTGTTTTAATAAGCAATATATTCTTTGCTTGGGGCAGAAGGGAGGGGGGAATAATAATGTCTCCTCCTGCCTGCCCCTGCTGCTCTTTCCTCCCCAAGCAAAAACAGATCACAGAATACCTAACTCAAACCAATGTTTTTACTTGTTTTTCTTTCATGGTCAAGCTATGCACTGAGTTTTTTGTTTTGCTTTTTGGGTGCCTCTGGTAGAGGAGGCACTGAATGATTGACCCTTCCAGCAGTTTTAGCAATATATGCATGACACATTTTGACAGGTTCTGACAATTTGGGGGTTCCTGCTCTTGTAAGGATGAAGGCTTAAAATGAGGCTCTGAACCATATTAAAGGAATTTGGTTGTGATTAACACCTGAATATTTACTTGTGTACAAATGTAAAACAAGCAAATTTCCTATGAGTCCAGGAGGCACTGTCCTCGTTGTATTCTGTGTAAATAATCCCACTTCCTTGTTTCATAATTCGTTGAATATAAAAGTGGATAGTGGAAGAAAGGATCTAATTTCTAGATTTCTATACAAGTTGGGATTTGGGTAAGGCAGACCAATGCTGGTGTCACTTTTGTAATGGGCTTAGATGTCTGTGGAGACTGCCGTATTAAATAATTTTTGAGCAACATACAATGTACTTTTTTATTTATTGAGGTAAAACATACATAACAAAATTTACCTTTTTAATATATATTTTTTAAAACAAAGATTTTCCTTTAACTGTGGAGGCCCCTCTGGATGTTAGCTGAGTTACTTGGTTAATGGTTTTGAATACTCAAGCTCTCTTTTGGTATGGGAGCTGTTACTTTTGAGTTATGAACGCAATTTAATCTTGTTTCGCTGAGTTTGTTTATTGACCTTTAAAATGTAGATCTCTTTTCTGTACAGCTTCTGAACACAACTAGTTGAAGCTAAGATAGAAACCTGATAAGTTTGTCTCTCTGGAAAAACTTGTAAGAACAGTTTTCTAACTCATTACTTATCTGCACCTTAGTTCTTGTTTGTTTGGTACAGACATAGAGCAAATTATCATATTTCCTTGATACTAAGACCAACTTTTCCCCCCTAATATTTTAACATTTCAGAAAATATGTAATATGTACATTATGTCATTGTTGTCCCCCCCCCCCCCCCCCCCCCGCAAATCCTCACTCGAAGACACATTTTATTGTTTCAGAGAAAGGATGGGGGAGAGAGAGAAACATCGATTGGTTGCCTCTTCTACGCACCCCAACTGGGGACCGAACCCACAACCTACGTTGGCATGTGCCCTGATTGGGAATTGAACCTGAAACCTCTTGATGTACAGGATGTCCCTCCACCAACTGAGCTATACTGGCCAGAGCATATCATGACATCTTAAATTTCTGTACTGTATTGCATTTCTTTTCCCCCACAAAGTTATTATTAAAGTAGTTGTGTGTCATTGTGTCTGGAAAATTTGGTAGTTACATTTTCTCTTTAAATGTTAGAATAGGTACTAATGTTGGAAAGCTGGTTTTATTTTTCATGGTTTTAAACCAGAAGCCACCACTAAATCATGGAGAAATTCCTATTTGACACCTCCCTCCCTACCCTCACAATCTTTGATGATTTTGGTTTTTCCATCAGCAGTTGTAAGAGAGCCCTGAAAAGAGGCAGCCAGTGCCCCCTGGGAAATGTCAGAGTGAACTGGGACAGATGATTTTCTGCCATTCTCTCCTAAGTTTCCACTCAGTGGGGTCTGGTTACAGAGTGTTGCCCCTTTCTGGCTAACAATCCCCTGGGTATTTGAGTATTTACCCCCACCTCCTCCTTTTTTAACTCGAAATTGGAAGCAAGAGATGCTTTATCATTGTGAATGCTACTGAGAAACGTAGCTCGGAAGGTTGCTTCAGTACTGTTGCAGGTTCTGTCTAGGGATGTCATTAGGGGTGTTAATGGAAGCTTTAAACAAAGACACTTTCCAGGTGCTGGATTCTGCCATCCTGTAAGTGTGCTCTCTAGAGAATGTATTATTCATCATGGTTATGGAAGGCTGTGGTTGGCAGTGCAACAGCCTGCAATAATTGCACCATCTAGATCAAGAAGACTGGGGCCCTGAGACTTAGAGACAGAGCAACAGCTTTAGTAGGTTCTGCAGCTTCTCACTGTATCCATCCTTAAGAACAGAACAAAAGAATTGAGGTGAGTAGGGATGGTAAGAAAAGAAAGAGGAAATTAGAAAGCAAGCCAGCCATTTTAATTGTTCCATTTGTGAGAGAGCCTCAGGAAACAAGTGGTAATGATGCTTTTGAACTCTAAGAAAGGCATCTTTCTACTGGCCCAGGATTCCTCAGGAAATTGGTTTGTGGAATTTTATTGCGCGGATGAATTTTGCTGAGTATCAGGTTAAATGCTGATTAGAATGGGTGTGAATAGTTGGCCTGTCTTTCAAACAACTTACATTTTCTATTTTAGTTGCCCCCCCCCTTTTTTTTTTTTTTTTTTTGTAAATTTGAAAGGGATGGTTATGGGTCTAATAAGAATCTGGAAGATTTATATTAGGAGAGATGAAAGCTGTTGATTAGATTTTTAGTTCTGTAGATTGGGCATGTTTATTTAGGATTGCATGTGAGATAGAGGAGGGAACAAAGCTTAAGAGCCTGACTTTTATGGTATTGATGTATAATGTGATCTGGGTATAGTTTAGTTTGGGGGGGGGCGGGGGGAATGCCATTTGGACTCTGGCCAGTGTGGCTCAGTTGGTTAGAGCGTAGTCCCGTATGCCAAAGTTTCGGGTTTGATCTCTGGTCAGGATACATACAAGAAGCAACCAATGAATGCATAAATAAGTGTAACAACAAATTGATATATATCTCTCTCCTTCCCCCTCTCCCCCCTTTTCTCTCCCTTCTCCTCTCTCTAAAATCAATCAGTCAATAAAAATGCCCTCTGGGACAGTTAGCAAGATCTAAATAAGGTCTGTAGATGAGATAATAGAAGTTGCTTCAGTGTTAATTTTCTGATTTTGATCATCACTTTTAGGGTGTACATACTGAAGTATGTAGAGATAAAGGGGCATTGTGTCTGCATGGCAAACATATATATATATTTTAGAGGGAGAGATAGAAACATAGATCAGCTGCCTCTTGTATACAACCCCTTCCCCCCCCCCCCCCCGCCACACACACACACCAGGGACCAGCCCGCAACCGGGCATGTGCCTTGACCAGGAATCGAGCCACTAATCTCTTTGGTGAATGGGACGATGCTCAATTCACTGAGCCACATTGGCCAGGCTGTCTGTCTGTCTCTCTGTCTCTCTCTCTCTCTGTGCATATATATATATATATATATATATATATATATATATATATATATATATGGGGGTCAATAGGGGAAAAGGGGGGACATATGTAATACTTTCAACAATAAAGAATTATTAAAATATATATATATTTTAGTCTAGATATTGCTAAGTGTAGAGAGACAATAAAGCAAATATGGTGAAATAGTAACATTTAGTCTGGGTGAAGGGTATGTTAAAAATCCTTTTTGCACAAATTTCCTTTTTATGGAGGTAAGAACTTTCCTCTTTTTAAAATTGTGAATCACTTTTTAGTTCAGTTCTAAAATGCATTAGGTAGTAAGAAAACCAAAAAGCCAATCAGAAAGAATGTATGCACCCCTGTGTTCATAGCAGCACAATTTACAAAAGCTAAGATCTGGAAACAGCCCAAGTGCCCATTTGTAGATGAGTGGATAAAAACGTTGTGGTACATTTACACCGTGGAATACTATGCATCAGTAAAAAAGAAGGATCTCTTACCCTTTGAGACAGCATAGAGGGACCTGGAGAGTATCATGCTAAGTGAAATAAGTCGATCAGAGAAAGACAAGTATCACATGATCTCACTCATATGTGGAATCTAAGTAACAAAATAAACTGATGAACAGAGTGGATCCAGAGACATGGAAGCATGGAACAGAGTGCAGAATCTTGGAGGGAAGGCGGGGGTGGATGGGTGGGTGGGAAATAGTCAACCGAGAACCTTGTATGCATATATGCAGGGCCCATGGCCACAGACAATGGAGCGATGAGGGCCTGGGGTGGGGGTGAGGGCGGGCTGGAGGGGGTCAATAGGGGAAAAGGGGGGACATATGTAATACTTTCAACAATAAAGAATTATTAAAATAAATAAAAATTAAAAATAAAATGCATTAGGTAGAAAGCTTCTACATGTATATTTTTAAAATGTAAGTCCTAGTGCAGACCTTTATAGTTTTTTTGTTTTATTTTTTAATCTGAGCTTCTATACCTTTGCTGAGGGAATTCTGTAGCATATTGAAACAATGACATAAAATTGCTTTATGTTCCAGTGACTAGGTTGCTAATTGAGAATCTCTCAAAGAAACATTCGTTTAAATCGCCTTCTAAAAGAATAGAAATAAAATTTTAATAATGAAATACTTTGGGGAGAGGAAGATAGGTTCCTTTCCTCTGTGTCATTCGAAATGGTTCATTATGAGGGGGGGATAAATGGTGAAGGGAAAAAATTTTAATTAATAACTAAAATTGTTTATTATGATTGCAAATGTATTCTAGAAGGAAATATATAAAAATTAAGATGGTTGTGTTAGAACTGGGGTTTTAAATAGTCTTCATTTTTCCATACTTGTATATTGCTTTTTTTTTTTTAATATATATATTTTATTGATTTTTTACAGAGAGGAAGAGAGAGGGATAGAGAGTTAGAAACACCGATGAGAGAGAAACATCGATCAGCTGCCTCTTGCACAACCCCTACTGGGGATGTGCCCGCAACCAAGGTACATGCCCTTGACCGGAATCGAACCTGGGACCCTTCAGTCCGCAGGCCGACGCTCTATCCACTGAGCCAAACCGGTTTCGGCTGTATATTGCTTTTTAAAAAAAATATATATTTTTATTGATTTCAGGGAGGCAGGGAGGGGGATAGAGAAAGAGAAATATCAATGATTACAGAGAATCATTGATCGACTGCCTCCTGCACACCCCACATTGGGAATCGAGCCTGCATCCTGGGCATGTGCTTTGACTGGGAATCCAACCGTGACCTCCTGGTTCATAGGTCAACACTCAACGACTGAGCCACGCCAACTGGGCATATGTTGCTTTTTTAAATAAGAAAGTTTGTTTTTTTGTCTGTACTGGTACCTTTAAAATAACCTTCCTTCCTTTATTCTACAGAGTGGAGGCTGTGTCCCACAGACTCGACATCATGAACATATTTGATCGGAAGATCAACTTTGATGCGCTTTTAAAATTTTCCCATATGTAAGTATTTTGACCTTGACTACAGTTTCTTTTCCTTTCATATCTTTTTTTCCCCTAGTTTATTAACTTCTGTATATTTACTAGAATCCTGAGGATAAGCACCTAGTTTCTAAGGACTGCTGTGAAAAAACTAGAAAGCCACTTAGTTATTCTAGTTTCAGTACTGATTGTTCATAATTTTGGGTTTGGGGCTCTTCCCCAGCATTTAAGATTCTCTATTAACCTGTTTTCAAAATATTCTTTTTTTTAAATTGTAATATAACTTGCACATACTCCCTGGGAAGGAGAAGAGAGGCAATGATTCTTAGCTTAGAGCTGAGCTTGGATTGGTCCCAGAGTGATGGCTGTTATTAACATTCTTTCCCAGAACCCCCTCCACACAGCAGCACCTGAAGAAGGTCTATGCCAGTTTTGCCCTCTGCATGTTTGTGGCGGCTGCGGGGGCCTATGTCCATGTGGTCACTCATTTCATTCAGGTAAGAGCAATAAATTATAACTGGAAGAAGCTAGCTCAGCAGAGTGGTCCAAAGCCTGTGCTCCTCCTTAATCCTTTTCAGTAGTTTAGCATCTGAACTCAGCCAGAGTCAGCCTGTAAATCAGGACATATGCGGAGCCATTTGAATTTTCTGGCGACTCTGCCCTCCAGATACTGACGTGGTTAGCTTCACAGTGTCTGAACCCTGACACTGAGTGAGGGTGTTGCTGATATACAAGATCCCCCCTACCCACTGAGTAGAGGCATGATGTGCATGCTGGGATTCTTCTCCACAGTAGCCTTTTTATCTTTTCCTCCTTTTCCCCTTTTTTGCCTGAATGACTGGAGCATTTAGATACAAAACACTGATTGTATGATTAATTATCAGGAGGGGCAGGGTTGAGATCTTTAAGGATTTGACCCATTTTACTCTCTGATACACTTACTATCTGCACGTTTGAGTGAAAAACGCTTCAATAAATCATTTTCCTGTGTTGAGGGAGAGTTTGGGTTTGATCAGCAGGAATAGAAGGGGGACAATTGAGGAATAATAAGTAAGTTTAAAGCTCTCACTAGCCACGACTTGTTGCTTTTAGTGTGTCCTTTTTAGTGTAAGTACAAGGATGTGCCTGTGTTGGCATGGCACTGCTGAGAACTATCCCACACTCAGATATTTCCTTGCAGGGACTGTGTGAAAAATTATTCTAGATACTCAAAGGCTAGGAATTTGATCCCTTGAATTTAGACTAAAACATAATCTACCTCTTAGGCAAGAGTGGCCCTTTTAAGTAATGTAAAATAAAGTCATCCTCATTATCCGTGGATTTCATATTTGCAAATATACCTACTCACTAAAATGTATTTGTAACCCTAAAATCAGTATTTTTGCAGACATTTGCAATCATATCCAGAGCAGCAAAACGTTTGAGTTGCCCATCACATCCATGTTCCAGCTGAGGTTGAACCAGGCAACACATTACCTTATTTCAAGCTCTCAAGCTGTAAACAATAGTCCTTTTCACGGTCTATTTAGTACGACATTTCTTTTTTCATTTTTGTGCTTTTTGTTGATAATTTTGCTGTTTAAAATGGCTCCAAGCATGGTGCTAAAGTGCTCTTACTGTTCCTAATTGCAAGAAGACTACAATGTGCCTTAGGGAGAAAATGTCTGTTAGATAAGCTTTGTTCAGGCATGAGTTACAGTGCCGTGACTGTGAGCTCAGTGTTAATGAACCAACAATATATATCAAACTGCCTTCAAACACCAAACACACATAAAACAAGGTTATGTATTGATCAATTGATGAAAATGTGACTGGTGGCTCCCAAGGACCTAACCTTTTATTTCCCTCAGGAGCAGTTGTTCAGTATTCACTAATTCATTGTTCATAGTGAGTTTACAGAACAGAACATAACTACTGTGAAGAACAATTTATACTTTTAAAGGAAGAAAGGACCTTCCGTGCCTACATACATCCTTAATGATTTCTCTCTTATATGCCAATAGGTTTTTCCCATTTGCTTTGTAAAAAAAAGAATTTTTTTCTTACAAAACTAAGGCATGTTTATTGTAGAGAATTTGGATAACAGACTAATGATAAGTAAATGTAAAACTATAATCCTATCACCCAGAAATAACTACATGCTCTTAATGTTTTGGTACTTTTTGTTGTTGTTAATCCTCACTGGAGGACATTTTTAGAGAGAATAGAAGGGAGGGAGGAAGGAAGAGAGAGAGACAGGGAGACATAAAGATACCAGTGTGAAAGAGACATATCTGTTGGCGCCTCCCGAACTCGCCCCAACAGGGGCCAGGGTTAGAACTTGCAACCCAGGTACCTGCCCTTGTGCCCTTGACCGGGAATCGAGCCTGCGACCCTTCCGTGCTCAGGTGGACACTCTAACCACTGAGCCAGGGCAGTTTGGGTACTTTTTTGTTACTTACCCTTTGTCCCAGTCCTTTTAGGTTGCTATAGCAGAATACCGTAGACTGAGTGGCTTAAACAGCAAACGGTTCTTGTAGTTTTTGAAGCTGGAAAGTCCGAGGCAAAGCTCCAGCAGTTGTGTTGTGTGGTGAGGGCCTTCTTCCTGGTTCGTAATCGGCCATCTTCTCGCTGTGTCCCCACATGGCGGGAGGGATAAGGAGCTCTCAGGGTTCCCTTTTAAACGGCACTAATCCCCTTCGTGAAGGCTCCACCCATATGGCCTCATCATCATTCAGAGACCCTATTTCTAAATACCATCGTATTGGTGGTTAGAATTTAAACATGAATTTGAGGTGGGAGACACGTTCCGTTTATAGCACCCTCTCTCAGTCTCTTTTCTTTGTATGTGTACATGTATTTGTGTGTGTTTTAAAGTGATCAAAAAGGGGTCATTTCTACTTGTTCTACAGATTGGAATATGCTTCTAGCACTTGTCACTTTGGTTCATTTTTTCCTCTTTCTTGGGTAAAACTCATAGTTGGACTAGGATAGTTGTGGTTGATGGACTACCCAGGCCAGAAGAGCCTCCAGCATCCACCATGGTCCTAACCCTGTCCTTTAAGTCTCCTTTTTAGCCCCCATGCCTTTTCCACTGCCTCCAGGTTAGAAGCAAATATTAGAAAGTTCAGATGAATAACTGAATCTAATAAAGTCTCTTGCAAAATAAATTCGATACTTTCAAGTATTCAATTATGACTCTGGATCTGACAGGCTGGCCTGCTCTCTGCCCTGGGCTCCCTGGGGTTGATGATTTGGCTGATGACAACACCTCATAGCCATGAAACTGAGCAAAAAAGACTGGGACTTCTTGCTGGATTTGCTTTCCTTACAGGTATGTATGTTACAGGATTGGTCTAATTTTGGGGTTTGGGGGGTGGAGACTGTATATTTTAGTATCTCTTTAGACCAGGGTCCGAGACTTGTATTTATTCTGATTCATCCCAACTGGTACAGTTACTATCCAACCTTATATTTGAATGTATTTTGCCTTGTGCTGCTTTCTTATTTCATGTAGGTGCATCTTGCTTCCCCATCCAGAGGGTAAGCTATTTGTGACTAGTGACTGATGTCTATTTTTGTATCAAAAAATAAGCATTTGTGTGCTTGAATGAATGAGGCTTAAGAGCTTAGGTGGCATAACTTGTTAATGATAGACATTTGATTAAACAAAGTCCAAGAATCTTAGTTGGATTCATACTGGCAACTCTCATAGAAGCATCCATCTATTCTGAACCTTGCAGACAATTAATTAAAGCCATACATTGAGAACCGTCACACAGGGCCCTTTGCTGATCTCATGAAAAGAATTAAAAGCACAGCACTTCTAGAATTATCATTAAGAGAAACCGGACTAAAGCTACACAGTAAGAATACTTGCAAAGCAGCATTTGAGTTGGTACATCTGGTTCTGAGTGAGTCTAATGTATACCATGTTGAAGAAATTGTAGAAAGGCAGGGATTTAGAGATTAAGATTTTTAGATGAGGAAAGCTGGTTTTTGAAGACATTAAGGAGTGGAATCAGAAGAAAGGGGAGTAGCCAAAGTAGAGGTAACGTTGGAGCCGGAACAGGCTGCTGCTGTGTCCTCCTATTGGCACATGTCCACCTGCAGAACTGGTCTGGCCTTTTCTGCTACAAAGAGAGTCAGTCCTGGATGACTACATGGTTGCTGGCTACAAGGCTCTGCTTTACTCTTAATCCTTTTTTTCTAATCTAATTCCTGATCTGGCCCACATTACAGGCCCACATCACTCCTCTTCAGAGTTTTGCAGCCTTTATGATGTAGCTCAAAAATGTTTGACATGTCGGGGATTAGAGAGCAACCGAAGGACTTGTACACATACATATTAGCATAACCAATGGACACAGACACTGGGGCAGTGGGGGCTGGCCCGGGGTGGGAATGGCAGGGGGGAGAGGGTTGGTCAATTGGGGGAAAGGAGACTTATGTAACACTTTAGACAATAAAAAAAAAAAATGTTTCACATGCTCATTTCATTTTTCCTAATCTCTGTTCCTCCTGGGGGTCATCAACGATTTTCAGCTAAGAGGACTTTTTGCAGCTCTATAAATAAATAACTTAGTCAAATTTAAGTTCTCTTGAAAACAAGGAAAATGGAGAGATTTAATTACTTTAGTCCACATGTTTTGTCTGTCTTTTTAGGAGCATGGGCATGCTTATGCTATTTAATGACGAGCTTTTGGATGAGGGTTCTCTTCAAGAATTGATGGTAGTGCCCTAGCTGGTTTGGCTCAGTGGATAGAGCTTCAGCCTGCAGACTGAAGGGTCCCGGGTTTGATTCCGGTCAAGGGCATATGCCTGGGTTTCAGGCTTGGTCAGATGTGCAGGAGGCAGCCACTCAATGATTCCCTCTCATCATTGATGTTTCTATTTCTTTCTTTCTCTCTGAAATCAATAAAAATATTTTTTTTTAAAGAAAAAGAAAAGCAAGAAAGAATTGATGGTAGTAATGTGTTCTGGGGCTTTTTGTTTTCTAGGGGTTGGCCTGGGCCCTGCTCTGGAGTTTTGCATTGCCATCAACCCCAGGTAACTATTTTGGTAGTGTCTTATTCTTTCTACTTTTGTGAATGTACCTTCTAAATATAAACTGTATTCCTATAGCCCTTAATCTCATGGTCTTTTCCTTAACAGCATCATTCCCACTGCCTTCATGGGCACAGCAATGATATTCACCTGCTTCACCCTGAGTGCACTCTATGCCAGGCGCCGTAGTTACCTCTTTTTGGGAGGTAAGTATGGATTGGAAAACACAGAGAGGGTCTCCACTCTAGGATTCTCGCTAGATCTATTTCCCTACCCTCACCCCCCAACTTCTTGTGATTATTGGGGTGAAGTAGGAAGCCTTCATTTGGGGAGAAATGTAAGGAATGGCTTTAACTGGATTGCTTTACTTTGGCTCCTCTCAGGATGGCTTTTTGTCATCTCTTATAGGTATATTGATGTCAGCCATGAGCCTGATGCTCTTGTCTTCCCTGGGGAACCTTTTCTTTGGATCCATTTGGCTTTTCCAGGTGAGACTTTGCATATCATATAACTTTCCAGTGGCTATTTGCCTCACACCTTTTTCTTGCTTAACCTTAAAGCAAGATAGACCAGGAATCCTCCAGAATGCTCACCTGTTGGGCAGTGCCCTTGAAGCCTCCCCACTAACTTCCTAGGATGGAGCCTTCTGTGGTAAAAGTTCAGATTAAACAGGGGTTGCACATTGCTAAGAAGACAGTTTGCTCAGAGATATTTCTCTAGGTCTGTCCAGCCAGCAGCTCATTGTTAAAATGATTGAATTTCTTCCAGTGACCAAAACAATTAGTGCAGTATTGTGCTGACAGAAGCAATGAGGTCTTCGCTATGGTTCCTGTGAATGTCAATGTCAGTGGATTAGCATTCAAATGTACTTTCAAGTGGCCAAGAGCCAGAAAGAAGTATGGCTTTTTTCCTCAATGGTGTCTACCAGATGGTAACCTCATCTCATTCTTTTGCTAGGCAAACTTGTATTTGGGGCTGATGGTCATGTGTGGCTTTGTCCTTTTTGATACTCAACTCATTATTGAAAAGGCTGAAAATGGAGATAAGGATTATATCTGGTAAGTGTGAAAACTGGTCTTTAACAAGAATGAAGGGCCGAAACCGGTTTGGCTCAGTGGATAGAGCGTCGGCCTGCAGACTGAAGGGTCCCGGGTTCGATTCCGTTCAAGGGCATGTACCTTGGTTGCGGGCACATCCCCAGTAGGGGGTGTGCAGGAGGCAGCTGATTGATGTTTCTCTCTCATCGGTGTTTCTAACTCTCTATCCCTCTCCCTTCCTCTCTGTAAAAAATCAATAAAATATGTTTGTTTTTTTAAAAAAAAAAAAGAGAGAGAGAGAGAGAAGAATGAAGGGTGAGGCATACTGCTCCATTCTGCAGCTCTTTTCTGAATCCTAGGGACAATCCTTTGCCTGACCCACCTTTCTAGTGATGAGTAGACCAGGTGGCACTGGCCAAGCTTTGGGGGTGTATGTGGAAGGATACCCATAGTTTTGGAACAATGTGCCAAATAGCATAGTTTCTTTAAATTCCTGAAAAATGTCAGATTTTAAAAAATTGAACTACTAATGTGTTTGTTTGTTTTTAAGGAGTTTTTATTTTTATTTTTTGTTCATCCTCACCAGGAAATATTTTTCTATTGATCTTTAGGGAGAGTGGAAGGGAGGGGGAGAGATAGAAACATCGATGTGAGAGAGACACATTGATTGGTTGCCTCCTGCACACGCCCAACCAGGGCCCAGGCTGCAGTGGAGCCTGCAACCGGGGTAAGTGCCCTTCACCGGAATCAAACCCAGGATCCTTCAGTCTGCAGACTGACGCTCTACCCACTGAGCCAAACTGGCTAGGGCTCCATTTAATAGTGGTTACCTCCATACTTTTAATAGAGGAGAAGAAAAGGGACCCTTTACCTTTTATTCTTCATACTTTTGTATTCTTTAAATCTTTAATAATGAGAATATATACACATAGTTTTAAAATATATGTATTTTTTCATGTTGAAATTCTCTCAAAGTTAGTAGTTCAGGGTTCAGAGTTAGGCCTGAATTTCTCTTTTTTTCTGTTACATGGCTTCATTGTGGCTTCATTGAATTGAACGGATTTCTAACAGTTTTACTTCCTTAGTTGGTGGAAGTACTTGTGGGTGGGTGTTTTTTTTTTGGGGGGGGTGTGTGTGTTTTGTATCTTTGTGTAAAGGAAAGTGGAAGTGCAGTTTGTGATCTGGCTCTCTTTCAGGCACTGTGTTGACCTCTTCTTAGACTTCGTTACACTCTTCAGAAAACTCATGATGATCCTGGCTATGAACGAGAAGGTTAGTCAGCCCACTACTCGAAGATGAGCGAATAGCTCCTGAGCTCAGTATCTGTGTGTGCTTCGAATTTGAAAACTTACTTACATACTGTGTAGGTCCAGGGTTATATAATGCAGGCCATTAAGTAAGAAGTAAACCTGAAGTCTTTAGCTAGTGGAGCCAAAGGAACAAGTAAAAACAGTCCTTAAAAAAACCCACAAACTTAATTCTAGTATCAAAGGGAAAAGAGCTTCAGTGGCAGCAGCTATACGAAGAATATAAAGGCTGTAAGGATGGTTATGACTCAGAAAAGAATATTCTAGAGGATTTTTATAATATTGGCAACCAGCTTTTGTAAATGTATTTCAGAAGTAGACCAATTTCTCCATTTGTTGGTCTTGATTTTTTTCCAGAGAAGCATTCTGTGTCTGGTTAGTCTACTCCAGCAGCAGGGGAACAATGAAACCACAGCTTCTCTCACAGTTCTTACTGTGGAACAAGACAGTGCAGTGGTGGTGGAAGCAGGTGACTAGATGGGTTTGCTGGTTCTTTGGTCTGTGCCACAGTTGGACTGAGCACCCAACAAGTGTCCCAGTTTCAGTCAAAGCAACTCATCTTTCATTTGTTTAATACACCGAGCTTCCACCTAAGATTTACTGAAGAGTTCCCTAGACTAGAATAGTTCTGAATGTTGGTTTATACCCAGGATTTATGCTTCCTTCTCAGGCCTAATGGAAAATTGGTGGTCTTGGCCTGGGTCTTGACCTCTTTAGTTCTTTTAGGGTAGACTGCCTGACTGCAGCCTTCACTGATTGGGATCTGAGCTGTGGTGGTTGTGAGTAGCCAAGAGTGGTCACGTGGCCCACCTAAGTACTCTTGTGGGAGTAGGAACAGTTGCTTGAAGTTTAGTCTTACCAAAAGTCTGTCAGCAACTTGGGGGTCCACCAGTGGACCAACTGTTACACTAAAGAAGCATTTCTCATTCCTTTTTATTGTCCTACGCCCTTCCAGTCCCTAACTAAACACAGCCAGTATTGGCTTAAAGAGTTTTAGTTTGAAAGTCTGATGTCAAAAATTAATTGGGTAATTTTTCTCATTTCTAGGACAAGAAGAAAGAGAAGAAGTGAAATGACCATCCAGCCTTTCCCATTTTGGCTTCCACTCCCTCCGCCCCCTCATTTTCTCTTTGCACACATTACAGGTGGCGTGTTCTGTGATAATGAAAAGCATCAGAAAAGCTTTTGTACTTTGTGGTTTTCTCTATTTTGAAATTTTTGATCAAAAAACTGATTAGCAGAATATAGTTTGGAGTTTGGCTTCATATTCCTGGAGTTCTTCCCCACTCTGTTTTCTGTCATCCCCATCCCTAGCTTCTTCCTCCACTTAGGCAGCCAGTCCACCATGGTGAGGAGTGGAACCCGCAGAGGGAGACAACTCCGGGAGTCCGCTCTCCGGCTGAGCTGTACCAAGTGGATCTGAACTGTTTGGTAGAGCCACCTCGGCCCTTCCTTCCTCAGCGCTGTGGTTGGTGCCTGGTTTCTATGGGACTGGGCAGCGTATTTTCCTTTGGAAGGAAGTTTGCTGGTCCTGTTGTTACTCTGGCTCATTATAGCTGAGCTTCGGTCAACCCCTGCAAAGAACACGAAGAGCCTCCTCTGGTGGATGCTTTGCCTATTCTGAGCTGCCCAAGTCACTGCTGGTCTGGCACACACACCTTTCTGCCTTGCCATCACAAAAGGAATGCGGATCTCTGTGTCCTCTTTCCTGTCCCTTGTCTGACCCTCAGGGAATCTGCCTGCTTTCCATCCCAGGTGGGAGGACTTCAGCCCAAAGGAAGACTCTTCATGTCAGGCACTTAGAAAAGGCTGATTATTTATGGCAAGGTAGAGCCTAGAATTCCCAAATTTCCCCTGGCCTTTATTTTATTGGTTATCACCTTAGTTACTGAGTGGCCTCTACCAGATGGCTGTGATGAAAGATCCCAGGAGAGGAAGGACAGGGGAGGGTAATGGTTGAGCCTCTACTAATCCTGTCAGATAAACCTAGATAAGGGCTTGTTTGGGACAGTCTCCTCTGCTGAGTGGTTCTTTGTTCAGATCAACAGAAGGGGCTGTGATGACTTGGGAGGCAGCATTCGTAAGGGTTCTTTGGTGCATTTTTGTTATCTCCCATCTGGTAATGTCCTACCGAATTATAGAAGGTGTCGAGCCAGAAGTTTTGGCAGGAGATAAATGTTTATTCTACACATGCGTTTTAGTT
The DNA here is from genome assembly GCF_951640355.1 of Cnephaeus nilssonii. NCBI lineage: Eukaryota > Metazoa > Chordata > Mammalia > Chiroptera > Vespertilionidae > Cnephaeus > Cnephaeus nilssonii. The sequence continues at coordinate 47,647,862 of NC_137077.1, forward strand.
TTTGGCTGTACACCTGTTTCCATAAATCCGCAGTCTTCCTGGCAGGGCCCAGGTGACCGAACCTGCAAGACACCTGATTCCCTGCAGCTTTTTGGTTGCAAGTGGAGAGAGGGCAGTGCTAATGGGGACACCAGCTCCTTCCCTGGGGCTGCACAGTCAGCTGACACAGATGGACAGGCCTTGGGAGCAGTTGTGGCTCTGGCTACTCACAGGGCTTCAGTGTAAGGGCACTGAGCCATTGAAAGCTTATTGCCAGTAGGACACCATTTTTGGCTCTGCCTGTTCACACCCAGTACACAGTTTGACCCAGTGCCTACTGATTTTCAGTGCACCATATCCCTGAGCCATCCCATGAAAAGATTAATTCCCAGGCTGGGTGTATTCCCGGGGTGGCATGCCCCCCAGAATGGCTCGCTTCCACGGAGGATGCTGCCCTCTGATTTAGCTGCTGCCTCCAGCCTCTGGCTTGAGAACTTACTAAAGGGACTTCCTTCCCATTAAACCCAAGTAGCAATCCATACATTTGTTGATTCTCTGCTAGGTCCGAGAATGAGTTAACATCTCTTGAAGCCAAACTCCACCTCTTGTGCTTTTTTGCTTTGGATAAAGGAGTTTTTCTTTAGAAACAGTGCCAAGAATAACAAGATATTTTAAAAAGTAACACAAAAAAATACTTTTAAGGAAAATGTCTAACAGGTTTTTAAACCAGTAATCACTGTAATTACCGCTTTCTTTTCTAGTTCATTGGTTTTCAGCTCAGGCTGCATTCTCTAACTCATACTGTGAAAACAAAGGTGTTTTTGATCAGAAATATATGAAATCTACATAGTCTTAATTTGTAAAAAAACTAATAATAAAGAAAATTCCTTAACCTTTCCTGGTGTTAACGTGTTTTAAATTCAAGTCTATAGCTGAACATGGGGCTTGGGGGATTTACTGGTGGGAGTTCATGGGATAAGATTTGATCTAGGTGTGAATAGAAAGAAACAAGGACCCCCACTTAGGCACCCATTCTGTAGCCCCAGCTTGCCACAAAGGTTGGGGATTTTCTCTATCCGATATATAGCCCAGGCCTTTTTCTGTCCTCCCCTTCCCAACCTTTGTTGTAGTTGATTTGTGGTAGCAGCATGTGTAGTTGGTTCCAGTGTACAGCCACATTGGCCAGGCTCTATTCTAGGGGCTAGGAATCATCAGTGAAAACATCCTTTTCCTCGTTCATATATGAGATTATAAACTAAAGTTGGTGTTATGATCTGGTTATTCCTTTTTGGCGTGTTTGCCCTCTGGTTGTCATGTTCATTGTAGCCACAGAGCTTCCTGTTAGGATTTGAGTGTTAACTGACTGGTTCATCCAGGTTACTCCCAGTTGACCTTGGACTCCACATACCCCCATCCCAGCTGAGGATCGCCACCCCTCTCCCCAGCTTAGAAAGTGTACCTAAAGCATTTTTTCTCATCTCTCGCTGACTGAAAAACGTCAGTCTCAGGTCATTTTTAGTTTATTGCTCTTTTAGAGAGAGGAACATCGGTTTGTTGTTCCACTTATTTATGCATCCATTGGTTGCTTCTTGTATGTATGCTGACCAGGGATTGAACCCGAAACCTTGGTGTATTGAGATGACTAACCAACAGTGACCCTGTCAGGGCCAGTCTCAGATTTAAATTATATATATATATATATATATATATATATATATAGAGAGAGAGAGAGAGAGAGAGAGAGAGAGAGAGAGAGTTAAATATTAACACATGTCCCCCCCACACACATTAATCCTCTCCAGCCTGCCCCCCCCACTCCGCCCCCAGTCTCAGATTCTTTAAAACCCAATTTTATCTTTGTGCTGCCTTCTATTTTGGGTGGGGGGTAAGTTACAAGGCACAACATAGTGCTGACATTTTTTTCATAGTGCTGATATATCAGGCACTGTGCAAAATGCTTTACAGGTTTTAATGTTCCCAATCTCTATATATAAAAGCCTAAGTGACCGATCGACTGGTAGCTATGACACTGACCACCACAGGCATGGAAACATGAAACAGACTGATGAATCTCAGAGGGAAGGGGGGAGGAGGGAGGGTGGGAAGAGATTAACCAAAGATCTTTTATGCATACTAGAGGCCCAGTGCATGAATTCGTGTACTGGTGGGGTCCCTTGGCCTGATCTGCGCCCTCTTGCAATCCGGGACCCCTCAGGGGATGTTGGAGAGTGGGTTTCAGCCCCGATCCCCATAGGCGAGGCCGAGGGACCCCACTGGTACACAAATCCGTGCACCAGGCCTCTAGTAACCTAATAAGGTGGTATATTTACTATATATGATCAGTAGCTTCTAAAGTCATGCCTGCAGGCAGCTGCAGATCTATGTCTAGAAAGAACCAAGGAGCTCAGTTTCCAGAGCCCCAGCTTTTCACTGTTGCCCTGTGTAGGCAACACTGAAGTTAGTGCCCCTTGGGCCAGTGCCATCCTTTCCATCCTGACCTTCATTCTGGCTACGGCTCCAACCTGGGTGGAGAGGGAAATGTGAGGTGGTTTGAGCAAAATCTCCCAACCCCAATCTTTATAACCTCTTAGTCTTTTCTTCAATGAGCCCAGTTACAAATTAAACAGAAGTGGTTAACACAGCTCCTTCCATCCTAGCAGACCTGCTGGCCTGAACTAGAGTGAGGAAGTCACTGGTGCAGAAGTGGAAGAACCTTGTATGTTGGGTGAAGAGGCAGTCTGTCCTGCCTAAGCAGGTTAGCAGATGGGGGCACCTCCATGATGGGGATAAAGACAGACGAGCGGCCCTCGCTGGTTTGGCTCAGTGGATAGAGTGTCAGCCTGCAGACAGGGGTCCTGGGTTCGTTTCTGGTCAGGGGCACATGCCCTAGTTTCGGGCTTGATCCCCAGTAGGAGGCATGCAGGGGGCAGCTGAACAATGATTCTCATCATTGATGTTTCTATTTCTCCCTCTCTGAAATCAATAAAAAAAAAAAAAAAAAAGACAGCCGAGCGCAGGAGAGCTACAGCAGGCATTATGTGCTTCCATGGGTAAGCACGGTGGACCCTGAGAACAGTGGAAGCAGGGAAGAGTTTTGGAGATGATGCCTGCGCTAAGTAAGACTAAATCTCAAAGACTGAGTCACAGTGAAACCCAATGGTGGGAATGGATATTTCCAGGTCAAAGGATTAATATGAGAAAAGGCGCAGGAGCATGATTCAGCATGGGGAGTGCTAGGTGTGGTCAAAAGTTCGATTTTGCTAGGTTGTGAAGTTTGAGAAGACCTAGTACAGGCATACCTAGGAGTTATTACGGGGTTTTTCCAGACCACCACAATAAAGCAAATATCACAATAAAGTGAGTTGTAATTTTTTTAATGATGGAGGGTCTTGCCTTCAAATTGTAACAGCAACAACAACAAAAGGCAACTTCTGTAAACTCAGTAAAACAAGGTGAGCCTGAATTCCATGCTAAGGAGTTGGCTCTGTCCTGAGGGTAACAGGAAGCACTGGAAGGCCACTGAGCAAGGTATTTGCATTTTCACATTTCAGGTGACTGAAAAATAACCTGGGAGAGGGGCCCATTGAAAGGCAATTACACTCTTAATGCCCAAATTGTGGTCTCATTACCCAATAAGAGGCACCAGAGCTCCTTGGATAAATGGTGCTAAAGGTCTGCACAGGAAATGTACAAGATGAACCTGGAATCTTGTTACTCCAGAAAGCAAAGAAGCTATCAAAGCTGACTAATATAATTCATAAGGAACCAGAGGCCAACCTAAAGAGGCTCCTACTGGCTACAGATGGGATTGTTTCCTCACTAATAAGAATCATAAGTGTGCCAAAGCCGGTTTGGCTCAGTGGATAGAGCATCGGCCTGCGGACTGAAGGGTCCCAGGTTCGATTCCGGTCAAGGGCATGTACCTTGGTTGCGGGCACATCCTCAGTGGGGGGTGTGCAGGAAGCAGCTGATCGATGTTTCTCTGTCATCGATGTTCCTAACTCTCTTTCCCTTCCTCTCTGTAAAAAATCAATAAAATATATATAAAAAATAAATTAAATGTTTTTAAAAAAGAATTATAAGTGCAATGGATTGAAATAAAATATTTTAAAATTCATGATATTTTAAAAATATCTTACTGGCCACCTTTGGAGGATGCTAGAAACCAGTCACTTCTGAATACTTGTTAATAAAGGGAAAGAAACAAACATTTATCCTTTCTGTTCTGTACTAACTGTACTTCAGGGTAATAAAAAAGTAGTGTAAGTGAAAGTTTCTTTCTATAGAAATAGTCCAACTGTTAGACAAAGGAATTACAGGATTTACTAGTATCACTATTTTGTAAACCTCTGTCTGATGAAATAATAAAGGTAGGCAATGATAATCAATAGCCACCAACATCAGCTTGACCACCGTGGCTCAGTGGTTGATCATTGATCTATGAACCAAAAAGTTACGGTTGGATTCTCGGTCAGGACACACTCCCAGGTTGCAGGCTCGATCCCCAGTGGGGGCTGCAAAGAGGCAGCTGATCCATGATTCTCTCTCATCATTGGTGTTTCTATATCTCTCTCCCTCTCCCTTCCTCTCTGAAATATCTATAATAATAAAAGCATAATATGCTAATTAGACCGACAGCCAAACGACCTTCCAGACGACCTTCTGAACGAAGCCAGGGCTGCGAGGGCGAGGGTTGCGAGGGCCAGCTGAGGCAGGCCAGGCTGCGAGGACCGAGCCCCTTGCACGAATTTCATGCATCGAGCCTTTAGTATATACATACTAGTAGCCCTGCGCAAGTAGCTCGCTGCCGCTTGCCTCAGCTGGTGGCCCGCCCACCGCAGCTCATAGCTCTCTGCTGCACGTAGCTTGCTGCCCCACCCTCCTGCTGTTGGTCGTTACGTGTCATGGCATAATGACCACTTGCATATTACCTCTTTATTATATAGGATAACCCAAACAAACAAACAACAATATGCAATGATGTAGATCTTGTTTGGATCCTAATTCAAATCAATGAACTGGAAAGAGAGATGCGGGCCAATTTGAATCTGTAGCAACCATTATCCAGGATGGGCCCCCAGGATCCGGCCTCCTGGTATTCACACCCTCTCACAGTGAAGCAGGCCGGCAAATCTGACCCAAGAAATACCGTGTGTGTGACTTAAGAAGCTGGCTCGGTCATAGAGAGAGCATTGTGGCTCCTTCCTCGCTCCTTGGTTCACTTGCTCTGGGGGAAACCAGGCACAGGTTCTGAAGCCCTTCAAGCTGCCCTGGGGAGAGCCCTTGCAGAGAGGACCTGAGCCCCGCTCCCCCAAAAAGCCAGCACCGAGTTGCCAGCCAGTGTGAAATGAGCCACCCGGAAAGTAGATCAAGCTTTCTGGTGACTGCGATCGCAGGAGACACTGAGCCAGGACTGCCTAGCTAAAATGCTCCTGAGTTCTGACCCACAGAAACTCTGAGCCACAATAAATGTTCATTGTTGTGCTAAACCACTAAGTTACACAGCAATAGATACCTAATACAAACACTGACTAGATAGTTGATTTAAAGAAATATAGTTAATGCACAATGCTAATAATGTTCTGGTTATGTTTTTAAAAGTTATCATTTAGCCCAACCGGTATGGGTCAGTGGTTGAGCATCAACCTATGCATCAGGAGGTCAGGGCACATGTCCGGGTTGCAGGCTCAATCCCCGTATAGGAGGCAGCCGATCAATGTTGATATTTCTCTCTGATGGATGTTTCTATCTCTCCCTCTCTTTTCCTCTCTCATTAAAAATCAATAAAAACATTAAAAAAAAAAAAAAAAGATGCCTTCTGCCCTAGCTGGTTTGGCTCAGTGGACAGAGCATCAGCCTGCGGATCGAAGGGTCCCAGGTTCGATTCTGGTCAAGGGCATATTCCTGGTTTGTGGGCTTGATCCCCAGTAGGGGGCATGCAAGAGGCAGCTGGTCAATGATTCTCTCTCATCATTGATGTTTCTATCTCTCCCTCCCTTTCCCTTCCTCTCTGAAATCAATATAAAATATATATATTTTTTAAAATGATGCCTTCTGCTCTTGTTAAAAGTTATCTTTTACAGATGCATACTGAAATTATTTACTGATGCATTAATATGCTGAAATCTGCTTCAAAATAATGCAGTTGGGTGGCTGGGCGGAGTGGAGGATACAGATGAAGTGAATGGTCATGAGTTTATATTGGTTGTAACATAATCATTGTACTATTCTCTCTACTTTTTTGTATGATTGAAATTTTCTTGCTTCTAGTCAAGATGGTGGTGTAATTAAAAGTGGTACTTGCATCCTCCCACAACCACATAACAAATACAACTAAAGCCCTGGCCAGGTGGCTCGGTTGATTAGAGCATGTCCCGTACTCCAAAAAGGCTGTGGATTCAATTCCCTGTCAGGGCACATATATAGGTTGCAGGTTCAATATCTGCTTGGGGTGCATAGGGGAGGTAACTGATTGATGTCTCTCTCTCACATCGATGTTTCTGGCTCTCTCTCTCTCTCTCTCTCTCTCTCTCAAAATCAATTTTCAGGTGAGGATTTAAAAACAATAACAACTAAAATACAGAACAACTATTATTCAGAACTGCCTAACATCTAGCTGAGTGGATGCCCCATACCTAAGGATATAAAGAAGAAACCACATCGAGACTGGTAGGGGTGGAGATGCAAAACAAGCCCATCCCACATGATGGATAAAAATCGAGAGGGGCATCTTGGCTATGGTGGTCCCCCCTGAGGAGCAAGGGGTTCCAGCCCCACACTAGGCCCCACTGGCCAGGATTCTAGTGCTGGGAAGAGAAGTCCCCATAACGTGTGGCTGTAAAAACCAGAGGGGATTGTGGCTGAGTGAGATGGAGGCTGCTGGAGTCGCAGACAGTACTGCTTAAAGGACCAGTGTATAGACTTACTTGGACTCATTCACTCTGAGTTCCAGCACTGGGGAAGCAGCTTGAAAGGCACCAAGAATATACTGGGAGGAGATGAAATAGTTGGCATCAGGGTGAGAGCTGGAGGGCCAGCTTTCTCCCAGACAGAAGTATTGGCAAAGGCCATTGTTCCTCTTCTGAGCCCTTCCCCCAAAGAGCCAGCAGGCAGGTGCTCCGAGTCTCCATCAATCTGTCTCACTCTGTTCAGCCTGCCCCACCAACCTGCAGGCCCACCCAAGCTGTTTCCAGTCACTTTTCCATACAAATGGCCTGTCTTGGCTCAGGCTTCAGACTTTCCTAAAATCCCTCAAACAAGCAGCATCTGGCCTTGGTGTGCCCTGTACATCTCACTACGTGGCTCTGGGACCGGCACTAGCAGCAGCCAGAGTTGGTTTGCAGCTTGGCCTCTCCTGTGCGTCTCCAAGCCCAGCACAAGTAGAAGCCATCTGCAGATCACTTTGTAGCTCATGCCAGGTGGCCCTGGGCAGAACACAGGCAGTGGCTGATGGATATGAACAGGGGGAAACGGATATGAACCGGGAAGAGTTTATGTCCATCCAAGTCCACATACTCCTATTTTCTGTACTTTGTGCAACACATGTGGGTGTGGAGAGATGTTGGCCCAGGATTGTGTGGGTTAGTTTCACATGGGGAAGGGAGGGCACCTGCATTTCCTCTTCTCACCGCAGGGTGGCAGTTCAAGCCTGCAAACCTCTGGATGGGTGCTGCCACTATTTCGCCACCAGGTGGTAATATATTTTCCAAGTGTTCTGTAGGAAATTTTTTTATTATAAAGAATCGTAAACAAAGAACATATGTGGCAAACTTAAATCTGTGACTTTTAAATAACTCCTTGGAGTGCTCCTGCCTTAGGGAAGCCCCCCAGCGCTCCTCTGCTGGCTTCTACAGGCGTCAGCAACAGAAACCCGCTGTCTTGGGGGCTTCGGCTGCTTTGGGCTCCAGCGGCCCTCTGCCCAAACTTGGCCCTGCCTCCATGTCCACATCACTTTGGGATACTTCAGTGATCCTGTGGATGAACACTCCCACCACCACCCCCCACCCCCGGCTCCCAGCTTCCTTGATCTTCATCCTTCCAGTGATTTACACCTCTGCCTCATTTCAGCCAGCTGCATCCGATATGAAAGTCTAGACTTCTACTCTCAGACCACAAGCCACATCCTTCCAGCTCTCACATCCTCTCTCCCCTTCTCACCTCCACTTTGGGTGCATTGAACGCTCCCCTTCCCCCCCTCACACACACACATACACACACACATACACTTTATCCTGTTTCTTTCAATACCCTCCTAGCATCACCTGCACAGAATCTGGAGCTGTACTGCCTGGGTTTGAATCACAGCACTTCCTCAGACAAGCTTGAATATATGGCAACTTACTTAAGCTCTCTGAGCCTCACTCTCTCACATTAAAATGGGGATAACAATACTTACCTATAAAGATTGTGGTAAGGATTAACTGAGTTAATATACATAAGCACTTAGAACAGTGCCTGGCACACTGTAAATGCTGTATGTTATTATTATCACTAGGGGCTCAGCGCATGAATTCGTGCACCTTGAAAGGAACTGTGGGCCCCGAGGCTGCAGTAGGCACAGGGGCAGGTCTCGGCCCAGTACTCTGTCTGCCGGCAGCCCTGCTCCCGCCACTGCCGAGCGATTGGGGCCGGCGCCAGCAGTGGGTACAAGCGGCCGTTGCTGTCCCGATTGCCCCTCAGGAGCAGGGGAAAGTGGAGAAGCCCTCTGGGGCAATCAGGGCTGGCAGCCACGGCTCGCACCTGCTGATGGCGCTGAGCGATTGGGCCAGCGCCAAGTGATCGGGACCAGCGCTGGGTGCAGCTGCGGGTGCAAGTGGGGCTGGCGCTGGCACTGGCAGTGGGTGCGAGAGGTGGCTGCTGGTCCCAATCTCCCCTCAGGAGCAGGGGAAGGTGGAGAAGCCCTGTAACCACCAGAAGCTTGCGCCAATGGCAGCAACCAGCGCCCTGCATTGGTCTGGCACCCCCACTCACCTGCTCCACCATCCCGCCGCAGCCAACGCCCGCCATGTTCTGTGCATGTCCCTCCCACCCCCGGGGGTCAGCGCACGTCATAGTGACGGGTTGCTCAGTTGTTCCGGTTGTTCCGTCCTTTGGTGTATTTGCATATTAGCCTTTTATTATATAAGATGATTATTATTACTCAAGCTGGAGCCTATGGCGGATGACCTCACCAGCCACCTCAACTTCCTCATTAGCACTAATCCCACAATCCTCCTTCTCTCGTTCTAGAATCAGGCCTCTACACCCTCCTAAGAGAAGAAACAAACAGCAACCACAAAAATCCCACTTTCCGGCAGATTGGTGCCACTCACTGGACTGCCTGCTCTTCAGCCCCCCTGGGCTCCAGGCTCCTTTGAAAATCCTTGACTTGTCCTGGGCTTGGTCCCTCTCCTCTATTTACAGTGACCATTCCACATTGCCATCACTTCCCCATCCACATGGTACAAAGGGTACAGGGAAAAGAGTCCCTCTGAGGTAAATTGATAGGCGTTGCCACCATCTTTTATAGCTGCCCACATTGATGTTTGATTGAGACAGGTTAGTAAGCCAGGACAAGCAGAATAGAGAAACTGAGACAGATAGTTAAATGGCCAAGCAGTTTACAGCTTTCTAGTAAATAACAAAATCCTATTTTCCCTAATCCATAAACTTTTAAGAGTAAATGGTTTGCACCTCTCACCAACCAGAGGGTAGTTTAAATCACTCTACTCAGGGGGACAGCCAAAATCTAATTATTGCCATTTACCAACCACACTCAAGGACAGATAAAGTTAAGGTAATAAATCTCATTTTGGCACATCAGCATAAAACTGATGAATATTCTGTTGAGATGCTTCCCTAAGGCCTCTCCTAAACTCCTGCCTTTAAAACCTCTCAAAATGAAGGTCCCAGCACATGCTCTCTCTCCTAGGAGCATGCCTGTGCCTTCCCCCTCCCCTGCCTCTTCCCCCACAGGCATGCATCTCCTAAACTCTAAGGGACCCCACAAGGCTTACAACCGGGGAGCAATGGGCAGTGGCTCATCTCAGGGTCCCTGATCCTGTCCCCAAGGCCTTCTTTTCTCTGATTTCTTAGTGAACCAAGCAGCCCAACTTAGGCTCACTTCCCTACTTTGTCCCTCTCTTGATCCGGCATCTAGAAGGGTTCAGAAATCTGGAGAAGGGGCTGTGCATAAGTTAAATAAGAGTTCAAAGACGTGCCCTAACCGGTTTGGCTCAGTGGATAGAGCGTCGGCCTGCAGACTGAAGAGTCCCAGGTTCGATTCCGGTGAAGGGCATGTACCTTGGTTGCAGGCACATCCCTGGTGGGGGGTGTGCAGGAGGCCGTTGATCAATGTTTCTTTCTCATTGATGTTTCTTACTCTCTATCCCTCTCCCCTCCCCTCTGTAAAAAAAAAAAAAAAAAAGAGTCCAAAGATGAAACATAATTTTGGAAGGCATTTTGGGGGCCAGAGGAGCTTAGCTAAAGGAACTAAGTTCTCCTTGTCTCAGAACCCCTTGCTTTTTATTAACACAATTTGCCCTAAGGCACGGTGGAGATATACACATCAAAGGGTAGGGTTAGGTACAGAATCCATTGTCAGATTGGAAGAATTACCTCCGGCTGTTCAGGTGTTTGGCCAGGAGGAGGCAATAACATGTAGATTGAGATGTCCTCAGCTGTCTGGCAGCATGCAATCATTTATACATCCTTTTCAGGTTTGGGGAAATGCCTTTAGCCATTCCCAGACGATTCAGCCCTGCTGACATGCTGGAATTGGCTTCTGGCACCCAAGGCCCTCTTTTCTCTGATTTCTTAGTGAACCAAGCAGCCCAACTTGGGCTCACTTCCATACTTTGTCCCTCTCCTGTTGCTTCTTCTATCCTAAGCCCTTCCTTGTTTCACTGTCCCCAGTTTTAATACACATCTTCTAAAAATCACCTGGACTCACTTTGTGAAATCTTTCCTGCATGAAGTCAAGAACCTACACACTGCCAGCCGGGCTGAGGCAGACCCGCTCAGGGACACGTCCCCTCTCCAGTAACATGGTGACCACACTGATCCTCCTAGCCCTGCACACGCCCTATAATCTTCCCATCTCCTGAAACCCTTCCGCTGGGAGGTAGAGCTCATGGCCCTTCACCAGCAAACTCCCTGTGGACGTAGCCTCTTTGAAGGTCCCTTTGCCCTCCTGGCTCTCCCTGAGGATGCCACACCCCCTGCCACCCTCTCAAGTGGCATTGCTTTCTTTCCCTTGGCCCCTGCGTCACCCAGCCACTAGGTGTGTGGGCACCCTCCTTGCTCCTCAGTGCTGCCTTCAGACAGTTCTTCCCTAAAGTCCTTCAGCTTCTAATCTCACGTCACAGACTATACCGCCCTCTCTGCTCCCTCTTCCACACAGCTATCAACCCCTGGCTACTTCCTCATGAAGGGTTTGGCTCCTACCTCACTATCATTCCCTTTGATACTAATTCTGTCCTAATGCTTGAAGACTTCAATATCCATCCAGATAATCCTCTCAGTTAATGATCTCTTCTCCTCCAATGACCTTGCTCTCTACCCTAGCTGAGCGACTCATGGTCATTCCTGGTCCTTGTCATTACCAATAACTGCGACCTCTGTATTAGTGTCCCAGTGCTGCCTTAATGAAGTACCACAGACCGGGCGGCTTAAACAGCAGAAATTTATTGTCTTGCAGTTCTGAAGGCTGGAGGGGCAAGATCAACGTGATGGCAGGGTAGGTTCTTTCTGAGGGATGTAAGGAAGAATGTGTTCCAGGCCTCTCCTCTAATTTCTGGTGGTTTGCTGGTAATCCTTGGCATTCCCTGGCTTGTAGATGCATCACCCTGATCTCTGCCTTCATCTTCACTCGGCATGCTCCCCGTATGCATGTCTGCTTTTATAAGGATACCAGTCATATTGGATTAGGTCCCACCCAAAAGACCTATTTTAACTTGATTTTCTCTGTAAAGACCTTATTTCCAAATAAGGTCGCATCACTCTGAGGTGCGGGGGTTAGGACTTCAACATTTGGGGTGGTGAGGGGGGACACAATTTAGCCCATGACACCTCCCATAATATCAATTTTATGCATTCCACCCTCTGACCAGCACAATTCTTTTTCTAAAAAAAATATTTTTATTGATTTCAGAGAGGAAGGGAGAGGGAGAGAGAGATAGAAACATCAATGATGAGACAGAATCATTGACCAGCTGCCTCCTGCAAGCCCCCTACTGGGGATCAAGCCCACCACCCAGGCATGTGCCCTTGACCAGAATCGAACCGAAGACCCTTCAGTCCACAGGTCAATGCTCTATCCACTTAGCCAAACCGGCTAGGGCAGTTCTTTCCAACTCATTCCCACTAGTACTAAATCTGCAAAATTCATTTGATCATACCAGGACCTACAACTTGCTGATCCTACCTCCTTCATGCCTCTCTCCTCTATTGCTCTCTCTTCCTTCTTTATCCAAGGTAAAGCCACAGCCAACTAATAGAAGCACTCCCTGCATACATCTCTCTCCCTCCTCTGTTTCACTCACTTGGCAAATTGGCAGCCCTGGCTCATCCAACTCGCTGCCCATTCTGTACCTAACATGGGGGTGGGGGGAGCCCCCCATTCCCACCTCAACATATTCATGTCAATAAGCCTCACTTTAAATTTTTAATCGCCTCAAGCGGCCCCCATGTTGCTTGGTAATCCTACTATATTCCCTAGTCTATTCACCTTTTGAGCTCCTCATACTATCTCCACTCTTCTCAATCCTCCAACACCTCTTTCTCCCATCCTTCTTCTTAGCTGATGAGCTTATTTCCTTGAGAAAATAAAAGCAATAAGAATGCTTCCATAGGTATACAGACACCCAACTACTGCCTTGTGCCTTCCTCCTTCCTGCACGCATGGATTCTCTTAAGGCCACTGGTACACTAGAGCCCAATACCTCCTTCTTCCCTGCCCTCCTTCCAACAATTCCCTCTCCTGCATCATCAAATTTTCTCTATTGTATCATTCCCATAAGTATAAGAAAACACTTCAGTCCTGGCCCGTGTGCTCAGTTGTGTGGAGCATCGCCCGGTAAACCAAAAGGTGGTGGGTTTGATTCCCAGTCAGGGCAAATACCCAGGATGCGGTGCGGGTTCGATCCCCAGTCAGAGTGTGAGCTGGAGGCAACCAATCAATGTTTCTCTCTCTCTCTTTCCCTCAAAGTCATTTTAATGTTTTTATTGATTTTTAGAGAGAGGAATGGAGAGGGATAAAGAGATAGAAACATTGATGAAAGAGAAACATCATTGATTGGCTGCCTCTTGCATGCCCTCTGCTGGGGATCGAGCCAGAAATCTGGGCATGTGCCCTGAACAGGAGGAATCGAACTGGTGACCTCCTGATGCATAGGTCGATGCCCAACCACTGAGCCACACTGGCTGGGCACCCTCAAATCCATTTTTTAAAAAAGTATGTCACCCTAGCTGGTTTGACTCAGTGGATAGAGTGTTGGCCTGGGGACTGAAGGGTCCCGGGTTCGATTCTGGTCAAGGGCACATGCTTGGGTTGTGGGCTTGATCCCCAGTAGGGGGCGTGCAGGAGGCAGCCGATCAATGATTCTCTCTCATCATTGATGTTTCTCTCTCTCTGAAATCAATAAAGATAGATATATATATTAGAAGAAAGGAAGGATTTTTCTTCTAATCCTGGGCCTGGGAACAGCAACTCCCCAATAGCAATGCGTATACCTTGCCTCCAGATCCTGTTTTTATAATATCATTTCCCACTAAAAAAACCAGGGGCCTTTGGAAAAATGGCAAAGTCCCTACATTGGGCTACAAACCACGCAATCACTTACTCCAACCAAACTGGCTAAAAATAAAAACTTTGGTAATACTTAATGATGTGAAAGATAGTTTCTCAGGCCGTGCGCCCCTGGATCCGGGTGAGGCTGGGTCCCGGGACCGGGTGAGGCCGTGCGCCCCTGGATCCGGGTGAGACTGGGTCCCGGCTCCGGGTGAGGCCACGCCTCTGGGTCCGGGAGAGGCCACGCTCCCCTGGGTCCGGATGAGGCTGGATCCCGGGACCGGGTGAGGCCGCACAAACCTGGGTCCGGGTGAGGCCATGTGCCCCGGGGCCTGGGTGATGCTGCGTCCCAAGTCCGGGTGAAACCGCGCCCCTGCGCCTGGCGAAACCAAACCAGAGGGAGTCGGACCTGCATTACCACCATTTGTCCACCATCCAGAGCTGAAAAGTCAGTGCCGACATGTACACATAAGGAACTGGTGGACATTGAAATTGGGTCTCAAAAGAACTGTTGGTCCAGAAAGAAACTTACTACAGACTGATTCATTTGCCTGTCAGCATAACTATTGTTGCTCGTCTCACATTTGGTTCTTATAAGTGTATTTCTAGTGACACATGATCTCGCTCATGTCGGGCCTCAGAGGGAGGGTAGGAGAGGGTGGGGGTCGGAGGGAGAGATCAACCAAGGGACTTGTGTGCATGCATACGAGCCTAACCAATGGTTAAGGACAACAGGGGTGTGGGGGCATCCGTGGGGAGGGGTTGGGGATGGGAATGGGGGGATGAGGACAAATATGTGACACCTTAATCAATAAAGAAATTTTTTTAAAAAAAATAAATAAATAAAGTTTAAAAAAAAAAAAGAAAGATAGTTTCTCTTATACATTGTCATTTTTAAAAAATAGTAGTCTTTTAAAATATGGGTTTTTATTGATTTCAGAGAGAAAGGGAGAGAGAGAAAGAAATATCAATGTGAGAGTGCAACATCTATCAGCTGCCTCCTGCACGCCCCCCACTGGGGATGTAGCCCACCACCAGTGCACATACCCAGAGCAACCCTTCTGTGCACAGGACAACACTCAACCAACTTGAGCCACACCAGTCAGGGCTCTCTTGTACATTGTTGATGAAGTGCAACTTGTTAGTATCTATGAAACATTTAAAATAAACATACTGTATGACCCAGCAATTCCATTTATAGGAATTATTCTTATGGAAATACACAAGTGGACAAAGACACATATGCAATGTCCACTACAGCATTGTCTGTCATGGCAAAAGAAATAAACATGGCAAATCCTTACAAAGGAAGACCGTGTATGATCATGGAGATTCATGGGCTTTGGAAAGATCTCCAAGACATATTAAGTGCTGAAAGAAGCAGATCAATAATGGCAGAATAATCTCATTGTCTAATAAAAGGTCGACATAAACATGCTGTATATTTTAAAAAATGCTTTGATGCCCGGTTGGTGTGGCTCAGTGGTTGGGCATGACCCATGCACCAAGAGGTCACCAGTTTGATTCCCTTTCAGGGCACATGCCCGGGTTGCGAGCCCGATCCCTAGTAGGGGGCGTGCAGGAGGCAGCCGATCAATGATTTTCTTATCATTGATGTTTCTATCTCTCTCTCTGAAATCAATAAAAATATATTTTTAAATCAATTAAAATATTTTTTAAAAAAGAAAACAAGCCCTAACTGGTTTGGCTCAGTGGGTAGAGCGTCGGCCTGCGGACTCAAGGGTCCCAGGTTCGATTCCGGTCAAGGGCATGTACCTTGGTTGCGGGCACATCCCCAGTAGGGGGTGTGCAGGAGGCAGCTGGTTGATGTTTCTCTCTCATCGATGTTTCTAACTTGCTATCCCTCTCCCTTCCTCTCTGTTAAAAATCAATAAAATATATTAAAAAAAACAAAACAAAACAAAACAAATGTTGTAGGAAATCTAGAAAGGGGTAAAGAAGAAAATAAAAACCACTGGCAACCCAGATGAAACCTCAATTAATATTTTGGGACATTCCTATAAAAGGCAGGGTTCAGTGAGGCGGAACCTGAAACCTTTTGTAGTCTTTTGCTGATGCCTTGATGTCATCTGGGGGAATGGGAGTAAGGGGGTCTGGCAGTTTGGCTTCCCTGTTTGGGAAATCCAGAAGAAAGGGTCACCCTGAATGATGAAGCAAACATTCACCCACTGTTCATGGAGAAAGCAGTGAGGTCACCTTCATCCTGCAAGCATACTTTGCAAACTGAGATATGAAGTGCCCTGCCATAGTGAGAATCAAGTGGTCTTTCAGCCTTGAAGTACAAGGAGAAATCAGTTTCCCAGGAGTGTCTTTAACTCACCTGAGTGCTCCCCTCCACAGAATTACTTCAGATGGAGTATGTGGTCTGTGTGGCGGGCACACACAGTTATGAGGGCTGCAGGATGGCTCACTTGGGCGCAGCACCCCTTAGTAGCATGATGGAGGACTTAGGAACATGAGCTGCCCACCTTGGAACAGTTGGTGAGGAAGAGCTGGCTCCAGATATGGCTGATGCCACCCTGCTTTGGTGACTGACAGTCATTTTCCCAGTCAGCCCACACTGCCCAGGGACAAGGTGACAGCTTGCATTTACAAGCACCGGACAACAGAACCTGGTAGCAGACTGACCAGACCCTGGTGACACAAACATGGATGCAGCCATTGGTGTCAGCTTGTAAGAGGTGGAATCCAGAGTCAAACACACCATGCCAAGCTTCTTTCCAGAAAGGAAATAGGATAAATATCCCGCAGGCCAACAATTCTGTTCTAACAAGGCAATGATGTAATCCATCAGGTTCAAATAGAGAAAAGGTCATGAAAAACCAAGAAATATTAAGTTAGGAGAAGGATGATGTAGGCTTCTTTGAGCCCGCCGGGCAAGAAGCAGAAATTTGCAGTTTGGTAATATCATACTTAAGCCCATAAAAGCAGAAGGCATAGTGGGATAGGAACCTGAAAGGAGAAGATGGAAGTAAGGAAATGGGATTCTGATATATATATAGTTAATCCTCACCCGAGAATATTGTTTCATTACTTTTAGAGAGTAGAAGGGAAGAGGAGAGAAAAACATCGATGTGAAAGAGACACATAGTTTGGTTGCCTCCTGCACGTACCCTGATTTGGGGCGGGGCGGGGGGGGGGAGGCGGGGGGAAGGGGGACAACGGCAGGGATTGAGCCTGCAACCAAGGTACATGCCCTTGACCAGAATTGAACCCTAGACTCTTCAGTCTGCAAGCTGACACTAACCACTGAGACAAACTGGCTAGGGCTTTAACATATATATTTTTAATCCTCACCCAATATGTCTTTATTGATTTGCGAGAGAGAGGGAGGCACTGATCAGCTGCCTCCCACATGCACTCCGACTGAGGATCAAACCCACAACCCAGGTATGTACCCTTCTGGTCTATGGGATTACGCTCCAACCAACTGAGCTACACCAGCAAGTGCAGGATTCTGATATTTAAAGAAAACCAAGACATTTGACTTGACCTTTTTCTAAGTCTTACTAATTTCTTCAATGATGACATAAACCAAGGGAAATAGAAGAGAGGCCAGATTGAGGGAGAGGGTAGGAAGAGCAGAGCTAATGGGACCAGCTGGTCTGGCTCAATCTCCTAATCCTCTGTAGGTAAGGAAAACCAAGGCCTGGAGAAGGAATGCAAATCTCCCCATAAAACCAGACATAGTGGCTAAAACCCTTGACTTCCAGTCCATTGCTCGCAACCCCAGCACATCAGGAGGGATCCGCAGGCCAGAAAAGGAGGAGATTAAAGTCGAGAAGAAAGCAAAGCTACACACCCAAAAAGGAACTACTCTCTCAGCGCTCCATCACTTCTCAGCCTTGGGCAGCCATGGAATGTCTGAGCCGGAAGTCTTCATCTGTGAAATGAGGATGGTGGTGCTTCCCCCAGCTGGGCTGTGGTGGGGGTTAGGGATCAGAGGACTAGCAATATGGTAGGTGTTTATTTTAATGGGCAATTCTTTATACCACTCTCTCTGGAGCATTAGCCTGGAGACACTGCTGGAAGGAGCTAGTCTAAAAGGAGGTGCTGACACCCTCCGCACTCCCCATCTTCCCTGGGCTCGTCAGAGTATAACTGAGTTGTGAACGTGCCCAGCACCACTCCCTGACCTTGGCTCAACTGTGGTGTCAATCCACCGTGTGTCCCCTACAGGGCCCCCATGCCCACGATGAAGTGCCTAGAGTCCCAGCCTCAAGGCCAGGAGTACCGAGCATGCACACTGCCCAGGCGGCCTCCAGACTATATGCCACAGGGAGGCAGCAAGTGTAGGCTATGTCAGGTAGGCGCGCTGAAGAATCACCCTGCACCTCGCAACCAGGTGGGCAGGAGCTGACCGTGAGATGAGCTGGTTGCCACCTTCAGGTCATTGCCCAGCTCTATGCCCAACAGGAAATCCAAGAGCTGGAGGGTGGCAACCACCCTCTGTCCTTCTCATGCCATGTGGAGTCTGAAATAACTCCTGGAAGTCCCTCCTGCACAGCCTCAGTCCTGGCCTCCCCTTCCGGAAGTCAGAGTTTGAGACCATGGGAACTTCTGGTTGAAATGAGGTAGAATAGGGGCGTGGTCTAGGAAAGCCCAAGATCTGAGGAAGAATTAGAAGGTGGCAACAGTTTGGGATCCAGCTGCCTCCCTTCATGGTAACAGGAGACGATAGACACGTAACTCTGCTTATCCTCCAGCCCCTGAAGCTCAGATTTGGAGGGCCTCCCTCATTGGATGTGGCCAGGGTTTAAGTGCATGCCCACGGCTACCCTGCCCAAGCCCTGGACCAGGGGAATCTCCCCAACCCAGGCCTAAGCAGACCCAATCCCTCAATTCTAGGTGACCCCAGCCAGACTCCCTGGAAGGTGGGTTGCTTCACAAGGGCGCCTAAGACAGAGTCTCACCCACACCCCCTTCACCCTGGTGCCCGCAGTCTCCACCCACTTGTCCATCCCTGAGCCCTCCCACAGAACAAGCCGAGTCGGGGGCACAGAGGGGCCCTCATGTTTTATTAGGGGTACTGCAGAAGCAGAGGCTGGAAGCAGAGCAGCCGCATTTATAAGGACAGATAAATTAACCGCAGTGCGGGGTGAGGGTGGGGCGTGGGGACTGGGCCAGGTGCTTTAATATATAAAAAAACAACAACAAAAAGACGGACAAATGACCCCAAAGACATGGGACAGGGGAGGGCAGCACCATCCAGACAGCAAGGAGGACCAGGGCAGATGAGAGAGAAGGCAACTTGACCCCTCGCCCCCAAACTCCACCAGCGCGGGGCCTCCGGCTCACCCCGGAGGGGCGGGGGGCAGGGAGCGGCCAGGTTGGCGGAGATGGCACAGCTGGCGGGCAGGAAGCCCAGCACCACAAGATGGCTCAGCCTGAAGTAGGAGCTAGGGCTGGGCAGCGGCCTGGAACCCAGTCCCTCAGAGGAAGAGCCTTACTCTGGGTGAGAGGAAGGACCAAAGGTGGGGTCTCTCCCTGAGCTGAGAGTGGTCATCTCCTCCACAGCAGCGGAGGGCAGCGCCCCCTTCACCTTCTGATCCATCTGCCTCTTTGGTCCCTGCAGGGAGGAGCCCCGTGGCCCCGAGGGGGCAGGGCCTGAGGAGAGCCGGTCCAGTCTGTCTGAGAGGGGCCGAGGCACGGCTCCTCAGCCCTGACTCCCACAGGAGGAGAGCGAGTCGTAGAGCGAGTCGCTGAGAGACTCTGAGGTCTCCAGCCCTGGGGGGCCCCCACTGGCCACTCTGCCTTCCTCACCCACGTCCGACGTGCTGGGAGTACGGCTACCCCCAAATGCCGGGCCCTGGGGCGTTGTAGTGGCTGGGCGGCCGCGCTCCAGGCTCCGCTTTCGGTCCACGGGCAGGGCCTGGGGAAGGAAGGGAAGCTCAGGAGGAAACTCCTCTCCTCCTGGCCCTGCCCGAAAGGCCTGGGCTCTGCCCTCGGGATGGGGGCTCTGCAGATGGGGCCCACCATGGGGGGTGGGGGGGGCGTGGAGGGATGCACTCAGAGGAAGCTGGCTGGAGGCATGAGTGAGCACCGTCCTACCACGGTTCTGTGGAAGGAGAGAAACCCTTTCCAGAGAGGTGTAAGAAGGGAGACGGGCCTGGCCAGTGTGGCTCAGTGGTTGAGTGTCGACCCATAAACCAGGTCAGAGATCGATTCCCGGTCAAGGCCCATGCCCGGGCTGCGGGCTCGATCCCGTGTAGGGGGCAGGAGGCAGCTGATCAATGGATCTTTCATCATGGATGTTTCTCTCTCTCTCCCTTTCCCTTCCTCTCTGAAATAAATACACATTTAAAAAAAAAAAAAGAAAAGAAAAGAAGGGAGGTGGGTGGGCTGCTCAGAGGGGCATCCAAGGGGCTCTCCACTCAGCCCTCCCCCAGGAAGGGCTGTGCCTCACAGGAAACACTGGTCTCTCCCCCATCCCCCTGCCCGCCCGCCCGTCTTATGCCCTTCCCCCCCCCATGCTCACCATGGGGGTCCTGGGTGGGCACAGGAAAGGGTCGGTGGAGCCACCGGCTGCCCTGGCATTGGGGAAGGTCCAGTTTTTGGCCAGCTGGACAGGAGGGGGAGGTCCTGGGTCTTCACAGGGATCTATGTGGGGACAAGGGGAAGGAGGTGGTGGTAGGTGGGGTACAGGGATGGCCCACCCACCTGTGCAGACACTCACCGTCAGGGCAGGTCGGATGGCCCCGGTGGCCGGGAGCAGCAGTGAGCAGTGCGGGGAAGGCCGGCATGCTGGGGTGCCGCCCGCTCACCAGCAGCTCCTCTATTCCTGGCACCTCCCGCTCCAGCGTGTGGGCGCGGCGGGGGACTTTGGTGAGGGGTGGCGGCCGGGCTGGGGGCCCCCCAGGTGGGGGCTCCAGCCGTGGTGGCTTGGTCTTGGGAGGATTCTTGCTGGGGGTCCCACTGCTGCCATGGTCTGGGGGCGGGAAGGTCCCAATGCCACTGTCCAGGGTTCGAGTCAAGGAGCCACAGGCTGGGGGAGGGGAGGGTAAGTCATGAATGTGAGGCTGCAGGTGGCTCATCCACTCTGCCTTCTTCCAGTTTCCTGCCCCAACCTAGGCTCCACCCCTGGTCCAGGCCCCTCCAGGCCCAACAGGCTAGGTTGTCCCTGCCTACCCTGTCCCACCTCCCCTAGGTTTGGGGAAGGGTGGCAGGTACCCCGAGCGTAAGAAGTGATATATTTCTATGCAGTCCCAGTGCCTGCCTGGTGATTGGTACCAATATGGCATCCGCTGCAGTGACAGGAAGGGGTCAAGCCCTCTTCTTGGCCCTTGATCTACAGACCTGTGAAGTGGGAGGTGGGCACTGGCTCGGCCAGGCTGACCTCTGAAGGCATCTCTTCCCGCCTTCCTGGCTCGCTGCTTGGCTGTGGGAAACAGGAGACCTCTGAGCATATTCGTCCCCTACCCCAAACCCCTCTCCTAGCCTCAGCATTAGGACCCCTGAAGTATGGATCTGAGAGTGCCCAAAGCCTTCCAGCTTCCAGGAGGTCCTCTCCCCTTCCCAGCACCCTCCCATCCCCCACCCAAAATGCATTCAGCAGCTTCCAGGCCTCAGGGAGGGGAGCCCTCCAGGGTTGAGAGATCTGACAGGACCAAGAGATTAGCCCTCCACCCAGCCCTTGTCCCAAGATCTTACCTTCCCAGGTTTTCCGCAGCTCTGAAGGGGGCCCACCAGGCCATTTCGGGGCCCACAGGCTGGCCAGGGGTTCTTGGGGTCAGAGGACACTGGCTGGAAGTCACCATACTCGGGTTTGGGCTCCCTCCAGCTTTTGGGTGGCAGCTCCTTGCCATCCACCCTAGGGGCAACAGTGCAGGAGATGAGGGAGGCCTTGCTTGCACCAATGGTGAGGGTCTAGTGGGACACCCCCTCTGTCCCTGGGGAAGGGGACATATCCCTGGTGGTTGTCCACAACAACCCCTTCTGATGAGGGAACTGACAGAGACCCTAGAGGAACCCCAGAGGGATAGCAGGGGCTGGGAAGGTGGGAGAACTCTCCCAAAGCTACCAGAGTCAAGCTTAGAGACCACTCAACAATGTTGGCAGATAGAGGGCAAACCTGGTCACACACAACACACCCTGCCTCGTCCAGCTGCATTTGAGTGCTCTTGCTGTCCAAATCACACTTACCTGGGGCCCAATTCCTGCAGACATTCTGCCTTAACCTGGCCCAGACAGGGCCACCCCAAGGTGGGAGGCCACGTCTATAAACCACAGCTCCCACGGCTGGGTCTGTGGCAGATGCCAAAGGGCAAGATGGGAAGGAGACCCCCCTTTGTTCTATGGCAGGAGTGGGTACCTTTTTTCTGCCAAGAGCCGTTTGGACGTTTATAACATTATTCACGGGCCACACAAAATTATCAACTGAAAAATTCAGCCTGTTGACCTAGCCAGTTAGGCTCAGTGGATAGAGCGTTGGCCTGCAGACTGAAGAGTCCCGGTTCAATTCTGGTCAAGGGCACGTGCCTTGGTTGCAAGCTTGATCCCCAGCCCTGGATGAGGCACAAATTGATGTCTCTCTCACATCGATATTTCTCTCTCTGCCTCTTCCCCTCCCTTCTACTCTCTCTAAAAATCAATGCAAAAATATCCCTTGGTAAAGATTAACAAGAAAAAAAAAATTATCCTGCTATATTTGGTCAAACATTTAATTAGCTCACCCTTAATGCCTTGGCAGGGCCAGGCCAAATGATTTAGTGGGCCTTATATGGCTCTTGGGCTAGATGTCCCCCACCCCTGTTCTATAGAATGGGAAACCCCAGAGTGAGACTTCATCAGGCCATGGTCAGGAACTAGCACCTTTGACTGCTGTGTGCAGGCATTTAGGTTGGCTGCCTCATCCGACACCAGAGATGATCCAGGAAAGTGTGGACTGTTCCCTCTTCCCAAATGAGAAACTGGGCCTCAGCAAGTCTGATATCAGCCAGAGCGGCAGGGAGCTGGGGAACAAACACCCCATCTTTCCTCTTGGTCAGGCCACTAACCCCCCAATATTTTGGTAGCATTTTGCTTGACCTCTGACCCCTTCTGACCTCTGTGAAGCCTAAGCTCCCAGGCCAAGCATTCCCAGCCAGTCTCTGGTGTACCCATGGAGAGACAAGTGCCCTCAGTCACCAAGCACCTGCGACTGGTCCCAGGCCCTCACCTGTTGAGCAGCTGCTGCATGAAGGTGTCTGCGCCCTGGTACATGCCAGCCAGCTGGCCCTGGACCTGCCCCAGCCCTGCACTGGGCCCTGGTGCTGGTCCCCCGGGCCGTGGCCGGGCCCTGCTGCTCAGGTAGGCCTTCTCCTCCTCCAGCGCCCGGCGCAAATCCTCTGCCTTAGCCATCAGCTTGGAGATGTTGAGGCTCTCTGCCTCCAGCTTCCGGGATTCTACCTTTACCTCCTTCCGGAGCGGGGAGCCCCCGCTGGCCCCTTCCTTGCTCTTGGTGGCCTCGGTGCGGCGGTTTAGTGCTGGCAGCTTGCTCTTCTTAAGGCCAAACCAGCTGGCGATGCTGCTAGTGTTGCGGTGCTTAGCCTCGGTGCCTGGTGCCCGCTCCTGACCCTGGAGCCGCAGTACATTCTCCTCGATGCCCTTCATCACCTTCTCCTCAATGGCCGAGTGTAGGGCACGCCCCTCCGGGCCCTGGCTTGGGTCAGCAGGGCCAGGTGCTGAGGGTGTGGGCTGAGCCATGGTGCCACCACAGTCTGTCCACGGTGGGCCCTTCCCCTTGTCAGGCTTTGGGGGCTCCTTGGTGGCTGGCAGGGCCACAGGCCGGGGCACCACCTTGGTAGGTGACTTGGAAGGTAGTTTTGTCGGGCTGCCGTGGGGGCTCTTACTGGGCTTGCCCAGGCTGGGGGCTGAGGTTGGTACTTTGGCAGGGGTGCGGGGTACCTGGGGACACAGGGCCCCTGCCAGCCGGCTCTTGGCCAGCTCCACTTTGGTGAGGCAGCTCCTTGGTGAGACTGGCTCCAGGTCCACCCGGGCCCCCATGGAGTGGGAGGAGTAGACTCGGGCCCCAGGGTCCCCCAGGAGCCCAGGTTCCTGTTGCTTCAGGCTGTTCGTGCCCAAGACCACTGCCCCCCGCAGAGCCCCCTTGGCTTCTGGCTGCTCAGGGGGCCTGGGGATGGAGAGTGCCAGGTCACCAGTACTCTCCCCTGACCTCCCTGCTCCCCGCACCTTCTCCGTGCCAAGCCTGGCTGGCACCCCATTCTTCTCTGGGCCCTGGGACCCCTCGGGGCCAGTCTTCAGTTTCCCCAGGGCTGCCAGTCTGTCCCGCAGAGGTGTGTAGCCAGGATCTCCAGGTCGCCGTCCTGACCCCTGGCTGGGCTTCTTGGCTGAGCTGCCTGGGGTCCTGCGGCCAGGATGGGGAGACTCCAAGCCTGCCTTGTCCAAATTTTTCTCCTGGGGGCTCCCATAGGGGCAGGATTCTGGGAGGCAAGGGCTAAGGGGGGCTCCAGGGCTTCTGAGGACCTCAGGGGCCTGTTGCACCTCCAGAGTTAGTTGTGGGTAGGTGGGCACCTGCAATGGGGATGGGGGTGGCTCTGGAGAAGGTCCCCTAAAGGTGCTCCGGGAAAGGTCCAGGATGTTCTCGTAGCAGGGCGATACTACTGACCCAGGGGAGAGCATGGTGGAGAAGGCTGGCTGGGGAGGTCGGAGCTGTGCAGAGTCCGGGGTTGTGGAGCAGGGTGAAGGGCTGGTGGGCAGGCCCTGTACCCCTTCTGGGGACAGTTCTCCTCCACCCAGGCCCTTTCGGGCCAGCAGTGGGGAGGGGCTGCCATCCGAGCCACTGTTCCTGCAGGGGATTCGGGAGTTGCGGGGGAGCTGAGGGCTGAGCTGGGGGCCTCCTGGGCTGGGGACCTTCTCTGAGGCTGGAGGCAACTTTAGAAACTTGAGCCCTCTGGCTGGAGAGGGCAGAAGGGGTCCCTGGGCTTCCCCAGGAGAAGGGGAGCCAATTTGGAGCTTGCTTTTCACCTGAGATGAGGAGTGGGGGTGGCCAGGTCGAGAGCCCAGGGGGGCATCCCCCGCACTAACGAACATGCTGAGGAAGGGGAGCGGCTCCTGGCCCTCTGAGGTAGCACCAAAGCCTGGCCTGTGAGCCTCTGGAGTACCTCCACCCCAAGGTGACTTGGGGAAGCCTTTGGACTTGGATAGCTGTGGGGGGCCCTGGTCTGGGGAGGATGGCTGCCCGGAGCCTGGGTGGTCCCCGTTGAGTGGGCCGGTGGCCCCGGCCAGGAAGGCCTGTAGGTAAGACTCTGTGTCCTCAAGGAGCTGACCCAGGTTCAACTGTTTGTGGGCCAGGGCCCCGAGCAGGGTGTCGGGGCTGGGCGCCTCGTTGGGATCGCCCGCCTCATCAGAAGAGGAGGAGGAGCTGCTGCCTGGGGCACAGGGTGGGCCGGAGATGGCACCCTGGGCCTGCAGGGCGCCCCTACTGGGGCCCCAGGGCCGCCCAGCACCCTCTTCCTCCCCTTGGTTCCCCAAGAGGCGCTCCCAGTGTAGCAGGCCTCCCAGGCTACCAGGGCCTAGTAGCAGGTAGGGGGGCCAGGGTGAGGGCTCAGGCTGGGATGGGCCACACAGCTCGCCATTGATGGGCTCTGGGGAGCCAGGACCCTCACTTGGAGGCCGCCAGGGGGTGGCAGGTGAGCAGAGAAGCAAGGGGTCAGTCTCTTCCAGAGCTCTCAGCACCTCCAGGATCTGGGCTTTCTTGCGAAGAAATGGGGATAGGGCATCCAGCGCTGGGGGTGGGGCAGCCGGGGGTCCTGGGCCTCCTGGCCGCAGCTGCTGCTCCCAACACACCTTTGGGGAGAAACAGCGTAAGGAGACCACGTGCGGACCCGGGACCTGAGCTGCGCATAACTGAGTATGGAGCACAGGAACACAGCCGGCCTGGTTTTGTCTCTGCCCCAGAAGGAACTGACAGGTCCTGGGATAAGATGGCTCCTCCTCCCTAAGGATCACTGAGCCCTGGTCAGTCCAACTCTTTCCCGGCATGACTGGGGTTGGGTGGGGACCCCATTTCCCCTCCTGGTTATCCCAGCCTTGCTTTCCCACCACTTCCCACTGCTGTTTGGGTCGGCAGGGCTGACCACCTACAGCACTGACAGCTATGCTTGTCCCGGGGAGGGAGGCCTGTTCATTTTTCAGGCTCAGAAAGAACACAGACTCAAGAAGGGGACGTGATGCAGCCAATTCCTAAGCCACTGCAGCAAGCCCAGGTCCTTACAGGTCAGACAGCGGCCTGCTGACCTGATCTCCATGGAGAAGAGGATTGGGAATGACTACTGCAAGCCCATCCGGCTTTTGCCCAGCCCCTTCTCGTGCCCAGTCCCGTCTGACAGAGTGGTTAACGCCATGGGCTCTGGAGCCAGACTGTGTAGCTTCAAGTACCAGATCTACTACTAACTAGTTACATGGCCTTTGGCAAGTTCCTGAATCTTCAAGCTTCATCGTATCACCTGTAAAATGGATGCTAATTATGTTTAACCTCAGAAGGCAGAGGAGACCAGGGGCTCAGCACAGTGGCTGGCACACAGGAAGCCGTGACTCTTACTGCAGAACTAACACATGTGCTTGCAAGGCCAGCGGTTGGGATGGGATCTATTTTTCTTGGCAGGAGGTGACACAGCCTGGTCAAGAACCTGTGCACGGGGGCACGGCCTCCCCTGGGCCTCACCAGGAAACAGCAATGGAGGCAACGGACAAGCCCAGGGCCAGCGGAGCCACAGACCACGGCGCCCCGCCCTCCTACCTCTCTCTGCCCAGCACAGCGCCCCAGAGGCAGCGAGGTGGCCAGTCCCTCGGCGGAGCTCAGGGAGGGGGAGGCTGGTGGCTCTGATGGAGGCTGGAGTGGGGTAAGTGGGATCTGCAGGGAGAGGCAGAGTTAGCACCAGTGCTCTGTCCCAGGTCCCTACTGCCCCATGAACTCGGCCTTCCCATCCCAGGGCAGGAAAAAGCTGCCCCTTCGGGGACATCTCCTGGCCCAAGGTCCGCTTTCGCCACTGTCCCCACCACCTGGTCAAGGAGCCTTGGGAGACCAAGGCACAGGCAGACTGAAGACGTGCCTGCCCCGGTGGCAGAAAGGCGAGGGCCGTCCAGGGGCTTTGGGGGAGGGGAGACGTGGCTCCTGGGCCCGCGGGCAGTGGCAGGCCTGCCCTAGGTGCCACTGCCGGCCAGGCCCAGGAGCGCTCTGCTTTTCCTCAGGAGCGCCTCCCTGGTTACAGAGCGCGGGCAGCGAGGCCCCTCCTGTCCCGACTGCCTCTGAGCCCAGCATCCCAGGCTGAGGCCAAGGGAAGGGCACTTATTACCGGGTTCCAGAAAAGAGACGGTGGTGTCAGTTATCACTTCGGTCTCCCTCCCTAACTAGTCTCACGTGAAACTTGTCCGCTGAGGGTGACAAAAGTCGCACTGAATCACGGGTCACTTCTCTCTCAGTCTCTGAGGGTGTCGCTTCCTTCTCTTTGGCATTTCAGCTAGATAGCGGTCAACGTTAAGTCCTCCCTGTCTCTCATTCTCTGTAGCTTTTAGATCCTGTCTTGGCCGCGTCTCTGCCTCCCCGCTGGCCACCTGCAGCCGCCCCTTCAGCCCAGATCCTCACACCTCCTGCTGGATGCTGCTCAGCATTCCAGTCTCTCTGACTTGGGTGGCCTTTCAACCTCCGATGTACAGGGCAGCCTAAAGCATCTTTTTCTTTTTTTTTCTAAAGCATCTTTGTGCTCAAAGCCTCCTATGCCCGCCCACTGAAGACAAGTCTGAACTCCTCTGCCTGCATTCCAGCCCAGCTTGCCTGGTCTTCCCGACGCCGGCTCCAGCTCCGTGTCTCACTGCTCCTCACACACCCTTTGTTCCAGCCCCGCTGGACAGCTTGCCGCTTCCTAGGCTTCCTGCTCTGTTCCTTCCACAGGGAATCGCGTTTCTCTGCCCCCCACTGCGCTCTCTGTAAGTCTCTCATCCATCAAGGCCCAGATCCAATGCCGCCTCATTAAGGGAGCCCCCCCCAGCCTGTCTCTGATGGCCTCCCTCCCCGCTGGCTCTGGGCAGCGCTGTCACTCTCTGCTTTGTGCTGCTGCTGTCTGCAGACCTGCCTTCGCTTCTGCAGTCCCGGCCTTCAGGGGTTACATTTGCTCTGCACGGGCGACCGCCCTGTCCAGTTCCATATGTGTTGGCAAAGGCACTACTCACAACAAGAGCTTAATTAGCATCTCAATGGGGCTTTCATCCTAGAAAAGCACAATTTAGGAATAACATGAATAATGATAAATAGCTGTTGCCAAATATTGACCATCTACTATGGGCCAAGCACTATTTATTATCTTACTTAATCCTCAGGACAACCTGCAATATAGGTGCTTTTATCCCCACCTATAAGGAAAAACTGTAAGATTATATAATTTGTCCAAGGTCACATAGCTAAGAATTAGGTAAGTTAGGGAGTTTATCTGAGGTTCATGCTCTTTCCATTATGTCATAAATTACCTCTGGGGAAGATGACTCTATGACTCCAAACCCCAAAATTCATCTAAAAAGCCCAAATTCAAATCCCATAATTAATTTAGGTAAAACAAAAAAAATGACTTAAGGATGATCTATACCTCTTTTATCACCAGTTACTGAGAAGGAACGGACGGGGTGAGAGTGGCCAGGGTGGTCAGGCCTCTGGGAATTCCAGGGTGAACTCTGTAGCTGGGCAAGACCAGGGCAGGGGGGCTGCAGTCCCTGCCGCTGACCCACTCAGCTCTGTACCTGCCTGGTGACAGGGGTTCTAGACAGGCAGGGTCAGGCCTCCCAGGGAGCTGAGGGCATCCTGCCCAGGGCCTGGGAGCCAAGAGCTGGCTGGTTTGTATCCGACAGACACACACACAGAAGGTACTTCTCTCCTTGTCAAGGTCAGAGGTGGGGAGGGTGCGCCGGCTGACTTCAGAACCCGAGCTGCGCCTGACCCTCCTACCCCCAGGTCTCACCCCATCCTTGAGGCTTTCTGACAGCGTGACCCCAAACGAGCACAGGATTCACTCCGAGTAGGCTCCTGCTTCTCCCGGGTAAGGCAGGTGTCGGGGCTAGAAGCAGGGACCAACCAGGGTCTACGGCCACGCCTGAGTCAGTGGGTGAGCATACAGGATGGGACAAAAGTAGGTTTACAGTTGTTTGTATGGAAAATAAGACAATAATAAATAATAATACAAGAATAAACTCTGTGTTTTGTGAACCCACTTTTGCCCCACCCCGTATGCAATGTGCTCAAATACAGAGTTACCCGGTCAAGTGCCTTTCCTGACCTCTCCGTGACACCAAGCGCTGGGTGCCTTCCACCCGGTCCCACCCCTGCCCCTGGCCAAGAAGAGGCAGTGCAGTGGCCAAAGGGGCCCCTGGGGAGCGTGAAATAATTACGAGTTCAGCTTCCACCCATCTCCCCACACAGGGGGAGAGTAAGCAGGAACCTTCTCTGTCAACAAGAAGGGATCCCATCCATCTGGGAGGGAAGCACCTGCAAGGTGGGGGGTAGCCCGGCTTGAGGGGACTCAGGGAGTTTTCACCCCATCTAAGTTGCAGACCTATCAGGCCAGGCGGGCCTTCCCTGGGTGGACTGCCTCCAGAATGGAGGGAACACTGGACAGCCTGCTTCTGTAGGTGTTTTGGGGGAAAGTGGGTGGAGATAATGATGGGGCTGGGGGAGGCAGGAAACTGAGGTGTGACGAGGGGAGGAGAATGGCTTATGCCCACCTGAGGCAGGGAGCCTGTCGTGAGCTGGAGTTTCTGCTGAAACAGGGAGCTCAGCATCTGGTTCTGTCGTTCGAGGTCAAACACTCTTTTCTTCAGCTTGATGCACTCCTCCCGAAGGTCCTGCACCACCCAGGAGGAGGTGGAGGAAAAGAAGGAGACGATACCGGGGAGGGTGGATGAGCATACAGTTCCCTTCATCCGAGCGGTGGGCACTCCTCCCGGGCATGCCCTTCTCCTGCAACCTCCTCTGGGAGGGAGGTTGCAGCTATCAAATCCTCAGGGGATGGTAAACTCTCTCAAGTTAACCACCCATGGAGGGAGGTAAATCCCATTCCCATTGGTCCCTTCCCCAATCCTGGAGCCAGCCCAGCGCCTCTTAGAAACCACACATTAAAGAAGGGTCCATACAAGGCAGAAGATCTAGGGGTCAGATGGACCAGGTGTCAAGAAATTACCCACAATACTTGAGTAAATATTTAGATGCCACCTTATGCTCCCAACATCAACATTGCTTTCAGGTCCATTACCATCTGGGGCCAGGATAAGAGAAGGATTCAAGCCCAAATCAAAGGCACCATAACTCAGAGATCTGGCCTCCCCTATGCCACCCCTGCCTCCAGATAAAACAGCACAGGCCTGTCTGAAGTGGGGAAGCGAGGGGTGGGGGAGGGTGGGGGGCATCACTGGGCCAACAGGACATTTACCAAGCTCCCTCCTCTAGCCCCTATCAAAGGCTTAGCTGAGAAGGCTCAGGGGTCCCCTGAGGTGCCCAGGACCTCTCCCAGGGAGGCTGGACTTAGGGCTGAGACGGTCTCCCATGGCCACTTACCTTTTGGTTCAGTAGTGCCTGTACCACATGGTTGGCAACCTGGGGACAGACAGGCCCGAGGCAGAGATGTCAGCCAACAGCCTTTATCTGGAGGAGACAAGCTCTGCTCCCCAACCCTCCCCGGCACCAGTCCCACTGCAGACCCCACAGACCTCGTCCAGACAGCGCTCATAGGTCTCCCGCTGGTTTTCGTTGGCCTGGGCAAGTGCCGAGTTCTCTGCCTGCAGGACGCGGGAAGAGGGCAAAAAGGGGGCTATGGGACCATTCTTCCCTCAGGGCAAACTGCTTCTGGGGAAGGGGAGCCAAGGAGTCTACCAACTACACCCCTGCCCACCTCCCGTTTCTGGATGGGCTCTGCCACGGGGAGGCCTACAGAGACGGGCTGAGGGCATTAGAAGGCTGAGCTCAGATGTCTGGTTTTCTGTAACCTCAACCTCAGTCAGTGACAGGAGGACCTAAGGTGGGAGGTGCCAAGAGTAATGCTTATTTCCCTGGGGAGAGGGGAGAGGAGACTGGCAGGACCTTAAGAATGTGATGTAGGTAGGGCCTTAGTTTAAGGATCCATGTCCTTGTCCCTCAAATCCTGAGTGCCAGGACATCTAAACCCTCTTCCTCTGTGACCACCCCTTTCCTCAAAGGGCTTGAATGTGCGGGAGAAGTGGGGTAAGGAAGGGAGACATTGAGGGGTTGGGACAACCCTGCCCCTGTGCATGCCTCGTGTCCCTGAGCTGGCACCGAGCCTGGAGAGCAAAGAGCAGGGAGAGGGCTTCTCAGAGGAGCTCCCCTAAGAAATGTTCATCTCTGCTGCAGCCTGGCAAAGGGGGCTGAGAGGAAGGGCCACCGCACCCCCAAACACCCACACCAAGCTCAGGAAAGGGCAGCCCTGATGCCCCACTCGCCCCGGGCCCCACCTCCAGCTCCCGCAGTCGGTGCAGGAGCTCCTGGCAGGTACCCGGCTCCATGCCGCCATCACCACCCTCTCCTGGCCTCGGGTTTTCGGGACTCCCAGCCGGCTGGTCCATGGCCTCTGACATCAGGTCCTGGGAACAAGCGAGAGAGGCCGGGCAGGCTACTCCAGGGCCCGGGAGGTGAGCGGGGGAGGGGGACAAAGATGAAACTTTGTTAGTATTTTTGGAGTTTAGCTCAGTGTGACTGATGTGGCACGGACACTGTAACAACTCAGTCTAAGTCCCTCTGGTCCCGGGAAAAAGACACTCTTCCCATCTGAAGAACAAAAACCATTGTTTTGTAAACCCCTGTAATGCACTCGCCCTATCACAGGTCACACAGACACTGGCCAGGAGCTGAGAAACCTGAATTCTCCGCTGAGACTGGCCTCCACCTGGTACACTGTATCCTCCTGGCAACACTGGGGGGTGCCTGCACGCCTCCAAGGACCCCTGGTCCTCTGCAGGGGCTCGACCCTTTACCCGCCTTCCCATTTGGCCAGCTCCTTCCTATTATTCCTCAGGGCTCCCAATCCAAGCCCGCTCAGGTCTGTAACGGTCTCCCCCGGACTCTCGATTCCATGAGGGCACATTCATGTCACTGCCCAGGCTTACACTTCCTGGTGTGATACCTGGTGTGTAAGAGACAGACGGAGCACTGACTACAGAGACCAGCCTGTCACTCACTGCATGAACACAGCGAGCCAGGCTTCTAACCTGAACTGTGCGTGTGATGCCCCACCCCGCCACACTGTTGCCACGGTTACTGCCTGTACTGACTAGGCTTCATCTTCCATTTGAGTTTCCATTTCTCCGCCAGAGGAAAGCGCTCATTTCCTTCTTCTACACAAATATTATGGAAATTTCCAGTAGATGGGAAACCCTTCCTAATGCCAAAGGGTGGAGGCTCCGGTTCACAACGGACTACTTGCCTCCCTGCCCCACTGAAGCCCCCACAAAGGAGCTTAGCACTTTTGGACCAAGGAAGAGAGGACCGCAGCAGCTCATCCACCAGGCATCTGAATGCTCTCTCCTCCGTCCTCCACGGTGGGGCACGGGGGCCTGCCCCACCCCAGCCTTCCTCCCCCAGTCCCCATCAACAGCGCACACAGGCCCCAGAGCCCCTCACCTGTCTCTGCTCCCTCGGCCAGGCTGGCACACTCAAACAGCCAGCATGGTCACCTTGCCTGTGGAGAAACAGGGAGAGCATGTCAGCCACAAGCATTTATTTGGCTTCTGCTGTGTGCCAGGCGCCGGGCCACAGGGAAGAACAAGCCAGCGAAAGCTTTAGGAAGCTTCCATTCTATTGGGGGAGGCAGATCATACACGATAAACCAAGGAACATATGCTGGGTCCTGGTAAGACACTGAGAGGCGACCGTTAAGCAGAGACTGACTGAAGTCCGGATCTAATCCTGGGATGGAAAAAGCATTCTGGGTAGAGGAAGAGCCAGTCCAAAGGTCCCAGCTCTCAGTCAGAAATCACTCAGACTCCAGGCGGAAGTGAACAGTAACACACGGTGCTTTCTGGCCCTTCCACAACCTATGTCTTCTTTCATCCTCATCACCACCTAAACGGACTTAAAAGCTATTATCAGCACCTATATTTGAGATGAGGAAACCGAGGAATAAGAGGTTACACTTGCAGACACTGAATGTATCCTGTGTGTTGCCACTTTCTCGTGCATCATTCCACTCGATTCTCCTACCAAACCTGTAAGGGGAGCGCCCCCTTAGGGAGGAAGCAGGCTCCAGAGGCAAAAGATGCAGCCCAAATCATATGGCTGGTTCACAAGGCACACTGGACAGGCCTGGACTTCGCCACCCCCAGGGGGCCTCTCTGTACACATATAAGCTCTTTATATTCAGTCAGCTCGGCACAGTCCCGGGGCTCCTGGAACAATGCAGTTAAACAGACCTGGGTCAGAATCCTGACTCTGCAAGATCTGGTTCCTCACCTATATACGGGGATAAGAATACTATGCAGAAAGGGTTGTTGGAAGATGAAATGAGATAATGTACGTAGAGTGTTGTGCATGAACTCAGAAAATGGAAGCTTTTCATATCATCACATCCCGACCCAGGCACAGTGCGAAGTCCTGCAATGGAGCCTGCTGTTACATCCCCCCGCTTCCGGTCTAGTCACAGGTAGGCAGACCCCGAGTCACCTCAGCCGGGGGTGCCCACTTACGGGCACCTGAAGATCTGAGAGTGCTGCCCAAACTGCCCTGCCTTCAAGGAGCTCCCCTTCTCCAACCCTCTTCCTGCAGCTCTCCACCCCAGAGCCCGGCAGCCTGCGCTCCTCTGGGCCTGGCACCCTGGGAAGAGGGGTAACAGCAAACAGGAGAACACTTCTTCCCGAGTGAGAATGTGTGTATGACAACGGGATAAACTGAAAACTAGAAGAAAAGGGAAAATGGTGTAATATTTATTTTTAACACTACCGCAATCTAAAGTCCTTTGTTGTTATTATTTTTAAACGTTTTTTATTGATTTTAGAGAGAGAGGAAGGGAGAGAGAGAAACATCGATGTGAGAGAGAAATACCGATTGGTTGCCTCCTGCACGCACCCTGACCGTTGACTGAACCCATAACCTGGGCCGGCAACCCTTTGGTGCACAGGTCAGTACTCAACCGGCTGAGCCATACTGGCCAGGGCAGTCCTTTGTTATTTTAATATCATAGAAATGTACCTAGCTGCCTGGTGCCATGGCTCAGTGATTGAGCGTAGACCTATGATCCAGGAGGTCATGGTTTGATGCCCGGTCAGGGCATATGCCCGGGTTACGGCTCGGTTCCTAGTGGGGGGTATACAGGAAGCGGCCGATCAATGATTCTCTCTTATCATTGATGTTTCTATCTCTCTCTCCCTCTCCCTTCCTCTCTGAAATTAATAAAAATATAGTAAAAAAATATATCTACTATAACTTCATTTGCTGTAACATTTTCATATTTGATATGTTTAGAAATGGACAGGCCTGGAAAAAAAAACAAAAAAAATTCAAGTAATATCCTCCTTCCCACATACACAAATAGGGGTTAAAACCAAAAAAGGGCCTTGGGTTACCTCCACCACTGGGCCAGTTCCACCCCACCCACCACTCATCTCTGGGCCGACTCCCTGCTCTAGGAGAGGCCTGCCCCCAGGGATCACTAGCTTTCCCTCAATCCCCCCTCCATTGATTTCCCCAGTGGGTTGGGGTGGGTGCAGAAGTGCTGGGGAGTGTGAGGAAAAAAGTTGGGAGGATGAAGGACAGGAGTGGGATGAATAGGCAATGTCCAGGGGCCAGGAAAGAATAAAGCTAATGGCCTAGCTCTGTGGTCGGCAAACTGCGGCTCGCGAGCCACATGCGGCTCTTTGGCCCCTTGAGTGTGGCTCTTCCACAAAATACCACGGCCTGGGCGAGTCTATTTTGAAGAAGTGGCATTAGAAGAAGTTTTAAAAATGTGGCTCTCAAAAGAAATTTCAATCGTCGTACTGTTGATATTTGGCTCTGTTGACTAATGAGTTTGCCGACCACTGGCTAGCTGGTTTGGTGCATAGAAAGCCGGCCTGCGGACTGAAGGGTCCTGGGCTCGATTCCGGTCAAGGGCACATGCCTGGGTTGCGGGCTCGATCCCCAGTAGGGGGTGTGCAGGAGGCAGCCGATCAATGATTCTCTCTCATCACTGATGTTTCTATCTCTCTCTCCCTCTCCCTTCCTCTCAGAAATCAATTTAAAAAAATAAAAATAAAAATACAGCTAAAACTGCGGAAGGCCCAAGTCTTGTGTTTGCCACACAACAAAAACCAAAGTAAGGGTGGTTTATGTTTTCCTAAAAAAATAAAAATAGGGTTTGGTCTCAAGCTCTGAGTGGCCCCTGCTATGACCTGCAGCAATATTAGGGGGAGACATTAGAGGCCCTGAGCGTACTTTCCCCAAGCAGATGGAGGAACTAGAGCCATGCCAGGTCCTACAGGATTGGAGCAGTGAGGAGCCTGAGGAAGAGCAGCAGGTACAGACCTAGCTGGCTACCCCTATCAGCTCCTACTCCCTGAACCAGATCCTGACGCTGAGCAGGTGGAGCTGGCACCAGTGGGGGATGGAGATGCAGTTGTGGATATCCAGGATTAGATCCAGGACTTGGGGCTTCATTTGCCAGACCCACCATTAGAGAGCAAGGGTGAAGACGAGGGAGCTACAGCATTGAGCACCCATGGATGCAGAACTGGTGGAGCTGTGAAAAGGACGACGGCTGGAGTAAGCCTGCCTGCACCAGGGGTTCCTGCCAGGGCTCGGGAGGCTCTCCAAGCCCGCAGGCATCCCTGACAGGAAGTGATCACCTAGAGAGCTGCCTTATCTCCCTGCATTCCAGACTGAACCAGCACAGGACTGTACACATGCCGGTTGTAATGTTCATCTCCTTCCTCCACATCAAGACAAGTCAAACTTCTCAGGACCCACTTTATTCAGTTCTGTACTTACAGTCGGGGAACATCGGCCCAAGCCCAACCCACCTTAGCATTTTCACTCCGGAGAATAAGGTACCCTATGTATGCAGCCAATAAACAAACACACAAATAAATAAAAGCACCCAGGTTAGACTCGAGGTCCCGAATGTGAGGACTGGCTATGGGTGATGCACACCCCACAGAGCCAACCATGCCACCCTCCAATCTGAGCCCCTACGGGTCTCAGAGCAGGGAGGCCGGACTCCCACTGTGATCTGGGGGTACCCTCCCAGTGATAAGCCACCCAAGAGCAACAGCTCTGCCATGCGTGTCTCTGTATCCCTGGCTGGGGCTAGGAGAGACTCCGGAAATGCCGGCTGCAGGCAGGCTATGACTCAGCCTCACTTTGGGGGAGATATTTGCTGCCCTCGGCCGAGGAGGTCTGGCCAGCTCAGGATAAGGGGCCTTCCCTGTGTCTGCAGGGCCACAAGCAGAAGGCGGGAAGCTTTCGGCCAGGGTTAAGAGTCACAGGCAAGAGGCCTGCATTTGACCTCGGTGGTGGGGAGGGGCACATGCTATGAGTCAGACCAGATTTTGAGTTCAAGATTTCTACGGTGTTAGGAACACTTCCTGCATCCCTGCACTCCTCTGGGGAATGTTAAGATCCAGAGAGATACTGCCACCTCCGGCTCCCAATCAGCCTAATTAGGCCCTTCAGAGTCTGGGTTTTCGGCTTCAGTCTCATGAGAAAAAAAATCAACCCAGGTCAATTCCCCAGTGGGGTCCCTACTGGGTGTCACTGGGGGCCCCTTGCCCCAGGGGCCGAGTACTCCCCTCCTTCTCCTTCCCCCAGGCCCACAACTACTCACAGCTTCTGTGTTCAGCCTGACGGGCCCCCGGGAAAACCCCCAGCCTGGGTTTCTCAGGATGGCCCTGGTTTCAAACAGTCCTCTGGTGGGCCTACAATAAACACATCCTGGATGCTGGATGTTGGGTCGAGGTCGGCCAGGGCTGCGTAGGGGTGAAGCTGCAGGGTGTGGAAGCTCTAACTTGAACTGTTGGCTTCTCCCGCCACAACTGCCAACCAACAGGCAGCCCCGCCTCCCACAAAGGCCTGATTCAGCGGACGGTGACCTCAGTGCTGAGAGGAGGGAGGGAAGAGAGGAAGAGCAAAGCCTCTCTGGCCAGTCCTTGGGGGGAGAGCACAGTTTTCAAGCAGCCAGGGACAGAAAAGGGGGAACAGCTGCTTGGGGGTGGGGGTGGGGGGAGTTCCTGGCCTGGGGACGTGGCTGGTTCAGCCCAATCGCAGAGTGAATCTGGGTGACCACTATCTCTTCAGCCTAGTGACTAGGCCCTAGTCAGTCATGGCCCTAGTACCCACTGGCCCTTTAAACCCAGGAAGGGACAGGGGCTTCCAGGGCCTCAAAAGAGATCTCTCCTGGCCTTTCAGGCAGCCAGAGCAAAGGAGTCGGGTCTGCAGCTCCCATTCCCTCCCCTACCAGGGCACAGGCAGAACTCAAGCCCAGGCCTGGGCAGAAGGGGCCTGAGAGGTGGCAGTAAGCCTGTCCCCCATGCTCCCTAAGCTGGGCCCTTCGCCAAGGCCTTGGGGCCCTGATGAGCCCCTCACTCACCAGCTGTTCCCCCAGCGTCCTCTAGGGAGAGAAGCCAGGGACCAGGAGGTGGGGGAGGGCTGGGCAGCTGCAGGAAGGCCGAGATGGAGAAGCTCACTTTAATAACAGAACCATCCGTAACACCAACGGTTTCCCCCTCTGCTCCCCCCATTCTCCAGCTGCTTTCTGGAATCCCTGTCACACCCAAGAGTCCACTTGTAAACAGCAACTTCCGCACCCAGCAAACACTCCTTCCCAGGCAGGACTGGCCCTGGGCTGCCTTGGGGTGTATGGTAAGGTGACCAGATTTTAACATTGGTAAAGCGGGACACCATTGACCGGTGTGTGTGTGTGTGTGGGGGGGGGGTTCTTGATTAAAAATTTGGTCTATATGGAGCAACAAAAATTTTCATAGAACGCAAAAATAGTATTGTAATATATTTTTTTAAATTTCAACATAAGTACAATTTACAAATATAATAAATAAAAAATTATGTATAGTATTATTTTATTCTTTGGCATATTTCTCATTTGAGTGAATTTTTTTTAGTAGATTGCTGTCGTTGTTTAAAAGGTCATGAATTTGCCGTAACGTAAGTCGTAAGTGTCACTTTCAAGGCCGTCGCTAGACTTTTTGCCGCCACTATAAAATATAAATAATACGAGTACTGTCTGCTAAATTCAAGAAAATTTATGTATTTTTGAAATAAATAAATAAATTACTTACCTAAATTATCTGAATAGCTGGTTTGTAATGACATCACTTGTTTAACTAGCTTACTAGCACGCAGTACGATGTGTGTCGTCTGAGAGACAGTTACAAAATGTTTTCGTCGTTGCCAATCCCAAAAAATGCCATTGTTCATTAAGTCCAAACAATGGTGGTCGAATTCTAACAACTGATCAACAATGCGAACTTTGATAAGCAGTTCTCGATCATCAGTTCTCAACAATTATTTGTTATTATTAAAGTTTAACATTATAAAATTAACAAAAACAATATAAAACTCATATCCTGGCTAAATAGCCACATGGCCGCCGAAAACCGTCTATTCCCTTCCCGTTCTCCCGCCGTTCCCTAGCTTGTCGTGCATTCTTTCCAAAAATCGGGACTTTTTTAAAATGCCGCGGGACGCGGGACAAATTGTTAAAAATTGGGACTGTCCCGCCAAAAGCGGGACGTCTGGTCACCTTAGTGTATGGAGGCATATAAGGACAGAGGCCCCAGGGCACCCCAGGCCTGAAAGTGGCCACCTTAATCCTTGACCCCAAGCATCTTTTAGCCCCAAGAATTCCAACTGGCCTCTTCCCTTCTCAGGGAAAGAGGGAAGATAGGAATTTCCTTCCCTCCTCCTGACAAGTGGCCTTCTGAGAGGCATGTGCCCCTGAATCTCCCCTCTAACTTCCTCTTCACGGCCACTCCAAGAACCTCCATACTATGACGTGGGTTCTTTGAACCGACAGTGGGATCAACCACCTGCCCTTCCAGGCAGTGCAGAAGGGCAGACATGTTAGGAGCCCAAAGGCTTATCTCTCTCCTCCCTGGGACCCCTCATGTTCCCTGTCCATAACAGAAGCCAACAACAAAAACGCAGCTGCTGGGGTGGGAGGTGGGGCGGGGGTGGAGGTGGGTGGGTGAGGCGGGGGAGGCGAGGGGACTCTGACACAGACACAATGGATTTATTTATAGGGCCACATGCCAGGGGCTCTGCAGCTAAGAAGACTAGGCCCCACTCCCAAAAGCCCAGTGGGGCCCAGCCCAGGCCAGCCAAAGGCACTGGAAAAAGCCTCAGACCGAGGTAGCAGATTTAGTTTAGTCTCAACACTGCAATTTACTTGCTGTGTGACTTTAGGCAAATTACAGTCTTGCAGGGACAAGTTCCTTCATGCCAAGTGGAGGTTTTTCTAGAACAGTGGTTCTCAAAGTGTGGTCCAGGGACCCCGAAGCCCTTTCAAGGAGTCCACAGGCTCAAAACTATTTTCATAATTCTACTAAGACATTACTTGTCTCTTTTAGTTTCTTTCTCTTATAATTATAGAGTAGCATTTTCCAGAGATCATGTGATATGTGATATCACAAAAGATTGAATACAGAAGCAGATATTGAGAATCCAGCTGCCTTCTATTAAGTCAGACACGACAGATTTGCAAAAATGAAGAACAATGACATTTTTTTTACTATTTATTTTTGTTTTGGAAAAATATATAATTATTTTTATTAAATACATTAATTTCTAAGAGTGTAGAGCAGCAATTTTCAGCCAGTGTGCTGCAAGAATTTTTAAAACAGTCAATATCT
Organism: Cnephaeus nilssonii; assembly: GCF_951640355.1. Lineage (NCBI taxonomy): Eukaryota > Metazoa > Chordata > Mammalia > Chiroptera > Vespertilionidae > Cnephaeus > Cnephaeus nilssonii. Next base: position 47,687,454 of record NC_137077.1, read on the forward strand.
GACTATTATTTAGTCAGGGGCACTGACCTCTTTTCCCTTAAACTGTCAAATAAAAAAATGACAACAGCCAACAGAACAATACCTGTCTGGTGTGAATGAGTCAAAATTATACCTAATATTTTTGTTAGATCAGCAAAAATATTTTTGGTGTGCTGCAGAATTTTAGTAATTAGTTTATGTGTGGCATGAGATAAAAAAAGGTTGAAAATCGCTGGTGTAGAGGGCTCCTCAGGCCAAATAGTTTGAGAATCACTTTTCTATCACTTTTCTAGGAGTGTTGTCCAGTTTGTGATGATGAAAATATTTATTCTGTGCTGTATAATATGGCAGCCCCTAATCACACATGGCTAGTCCAAATGAGAAACTGAATTTTATTTATCTATTTAAAATTTTTTTATTGGTTTTTAGAGAGAGAGGAGAAGAGAGAGAAACATTGATTGGCTGCCTCCTGCACCCCAACAAGGAATTGAACCCACAACCTAGGTATAAGCCCTGACCTGGAATCAAACCCGCCACCTTCTGGTGTATGGGATGATGCTCCAACCAACAGAGCCACAGCAGCCAGGGCTGTACTGGATTTTATATGTTGATAGCCAGATGCAGTCAGTGGCTGCTGTGTACTGCTGTGCTCAACAGTGCAGTTCTTTAAGACCCCTGGAATCTAGAAGATTCCTTGACTTTAGCATTGTAGGTCAATGCTTCTTTCCACAGACTGTAGAGGTTGGCGGTGGGAAGAAACAGGAACTGACATGGTCTCCTGTCCCCAGACTTCTACTCACAGTATTTCTCACTCTCACTCACCAATGGAAAGCCATCTCAACCACATGGTCAGTCCTGCCTGACACTCCTACCAAGGCTTACTGTTAGAGAGGCTCTCTCATTCTGACACGACTCCTTCACACCTTCTCCTCAAACTCCTGGCCTGTCACCTCTTGTTTCCCCGAAGGATGAAAGCCAGCAGAGGGAAAACCCCTCAAATCTCTTGCCACCACCCTCCCAGTGTCATCAGAATCTCCGCATCGCCTCCTGTTACAGCAGAGGAGCTGCCCTCTTCCCAGGCAAAGCAGTCCTTCCTGCCCCAGCCCCTTCAGTATCTACCTCCTGAAGGGATCTTTCCCATCCACCTTTAACACCTGTCAGGTGTCTTTCATTTTTTTTTTTTATAATAGCAATTATTCATTTAACATTATCTTAAAGATCATTTCACATTAACACATATATCTCATCTTAAAAATAATGTTTCCCTGAGGGATTCCAAAATGGCAGCAGAGTAAGTAGAGCTACAATGACATTCTCCCAGGACCAAACTAGAAATACAACTAAAATACAGAAGAATCACCCTGAAAAATCAACTGAAGACTAGCTGGAGAGAACCCTGATTACCAAGGATAGAAAGTGGAGACTGCATAGAGACTGGTAGGCAGTGCAGAGGCGTGAAAGGGTTGGCCAGCTCTCACAGACAGCAGCTGAAGTCTCGGAGGGATAGCTCAGCTGTGGGGGGTTCCCACTGAGAATGCTGGGGTCTAAACCCCAAGCTGGGCTCCCCAGAGCACCAGAACTGAGAAAGGTGCCCACATAACATCTGTCTGCCAATCAGAGATGTCTGGAAAGGCAGGCACCCTCTTAACCTTTTGCACTCGGATGTCGAGTGTGACTCGACACGGTTAGCATTAGAATAAAGGAATCGAGAAAAAAGCAAGCGAGTGCAAAGGGTTAAAGGGCCAACACAAAAAATTTCGTGTGCATGCCGAAACCGGTTTGGCTCAGTGGATAGAGCGTCGGTCTGCGAACTGGAAGGTCCCAGGTTCGATTCCGGTCAAGGGCATGTACATTGGTTGCGGGCACGTCCCCCGGTGGGGGGTGTGCAGGAGGCAGCTGGTCGATGTCTCTCTCTCATCGATGTTTCTAGCTCTCTATCCCTCTCCCTTCCTCTCTGTGAAAAATCAATAAAATATATTTTTTAAAAAAAATTTCGTGTGCAGCCACTCACCTTGGGCTCCAATACAGGCAGAGAAGAGTAGACTGGAGCTGTGTGAGGAGAGTAGGGTTGGGGGCTGTAGGGTTGGTGCTCTGAGGGCAGCCACCTCAGTTTCCTGTGCTGAGTCATTTCCTCACACTGCGGAGGAGACCTTTCTCCACAGACCTTTGCTATCCAGGCTTTTGCCTGGGGAGAAAGCAGTTGCCCCATCCTGTTGGAAGACCTCTCACCCCACCTGAGGCTAATCAGGGCAGATAACAATCAGACTGAAGGCAGAGGAAGATTAATGGAGGCTTTGAGTCTTTGCCTGATCTCTTCCTGGGCTTGGGGCTAGGAAAAGCAGACCCTGGTGCACATGTTGGTCCTTTCCAAAGGCATCCAGCCCCAGCAGAGGGAGCCACAAGCTGTGGATTACTGATAGCTCCAAACCGTACTCAGGACCAGTCACAAACAGCATCTGACATTGTCCCGCACTAGAGATTGGAAATCGTAGCAGCTCTACTTAGTACACAGACACAGACACAAACCGAAACAGGCCACCAAAATGTGGAGACAAAAAAACAAGCCCGAAATGAAAGAACAAGAGAATTCTTCAAAAGAAGAGCTAAATGAAATGAAGATAAAAAATTTATCAGACATAGAGTTCAGAATAATGATGGCAAAGATGCTCAACAGCATGAAAAAAGATATAGTAACTATGAAGAATGACACAGAACTAATAAAGAACACAGAGAACCAAAAAGAAAAAACAAGCAAAAAGCAGGAGGATAGCTTAAGGGAGTGTGGGACAACAAGAAACATAACAATATTCACATAATAGAAATGCCAGAAGGGGAAGAAAGTGAGCAAGGGATAGAAATGCATTTGAAGAAATAATGGCATAAAAGTTCCCTAACCTGGTGAAGGAAAAAGTTACACAAGTTCAGGAGGCACAGAGAGTCCCAAGCAAGAAGAACCCAAATAGGCCCATGCCCAGACACATCATTATTAAAACGCCAAAAATTAAAGATAGAGAGAATCTTAAAAGCAACAGAGAAAAGTGATTTGTTACCTACAAAAGAGCTCCCAAAAGGCTATCAGCTGATTTCTCATCAGAAACACTACAGGCCAGGTGGGAATGGCATGAAGTATTCAAGGTAATGAAAAGCAAAGATCTGAAACAAAGATTACTATATCCAGCAAGACTATTATTCAAAATAGATGGTGAAATAAAGAGCTTCCCAAAGAAAAAAGGCTAAAGGAGTTTATCACCACCAAACCAGCACTGCAAGAAATGCTAAAAGGAAGAGAAGAAATATATATAGAGAGAAACATAGGCATAAAGAATAAAAATGGCAATAAATAACCTTAAATATAAATGGATTAAACATTCTGATCAAAAGACATGGGGTAGCTGAATGGATAAAAAAAAAAGACTCAATTATATGATGTCTACAAGAAAACCACCTCAGAACAAAAGACTCACACAGGATGAGAGCAAAAGGATGGAAAAATATTTTCCATGCAAATAGAAAATAATAATTAAAAAAGCTGGAGTAGCCGAAACCGGTTTGGCTCAATGGATAGAGCGTCGGCCTGCGGACTGAAAGGTCCCGGGTTCGATTCTGGTCAAGGGCATGTACATTGGTTGCGGGCACATCCCCGGTAGGGGGTGTGCAGGGGGCAGCTGATCGATGTTTCTCTCTCATCGATGTTTCTAGCTCTCTATCCCTCTCCCTTCCTCTCTGTAAAAAATCAATAAAAATATTAAAAAAAAAAAGCTGGAGTAGCAATACTCATATCTGACAAAATGACTTCAAAATGAAGGCCATAACAAGAGACAATAAAGGTCACTTTATAATACTAAAGGAATCGATCCAACAAGAGGATATAACCCTGGTAAACATATATGCACCCAATATAGGAACACCTAAATATATAAAAAAAACTTCTAGAGCAGCGATCGCCAACCTTTTAGACCTCATGGACCACCAGTTGGTGACCACTGCTCCAAAGGTTTCCTTAAACCCGCGGTTGCCAACCTTTCAGACCTCATGGACCACCGGTGGAGGAGGCTTTGAGACATTATGCTCAATCCCATTTACCAACTCTGTTCTAGAGGACTTTTTTTTTTTTAAGAGACAAGTCTTTTACATATATATGTTTTGTTTTTTTTACAGAGAGGAAGGGAGAGGGATAGAGAGTTAGAAACAGATGGGAGAGAAACATTGATCATCTGCCTCCTGCACACCCCCTACTGGGGACATGCCCTTGACCAGAATTGAACCCAGGACCCTTCAGTCTGCAGGCCGACTCTCTATCCACTGAGCCAAACTGGTCAGGGCTCTAGAGAACTTCAATGGGACACAGCGAAAGCAGTCCTGAGAAGGAAGTTCATAGCACTATAGGCCTACCACAAAATACAAGAAAAATTAATAATGAACTATTTAACCCTACAACTTAAAAAATTAGAAAGAGAACAACAAGAAAAGCCCAGAGTAAGTAGAAGGAAGGAAATAATAAAGATTAGAGTAGAAATAAATGACTGACACAACAGAAATACAAAGGATTATAAGAAAATACTATGAACAACTACATGCCAACAAACTGGACAATGTGGAGGAAATGGACAAATTCTTAAAAACATATAATTTCCCAAAATTGAATCAGGAAGAATCAGAAAGCCGAAATAGGCCAATAACAACTGATGAAATAAAAGCAGTAATCAAAAAACTCCCAGCAAACAAACGCCCTGGTCCAGAGAGCTTCAACAGGCGAGTTTTACCAAACCTTCAAAGAAGAACTAACACCTATCCTCCTCAAACTACTCCAAAAAATCCAAGAGGAAAGAACACTTTCAAGCTGTTTTTATGAGGCCAGCATTATCCTAATTCCAAAACCAGATAAAGACACTACAAATAAAGAGGACTACAGGCCATTATTCCTCATGAACATAGACGCTAAAATCCTCAACAAAATATTAACAAAAGTCACATGACACATTAATAAACGCAGAAAAAGCATTCAACAAAATCCAACACCCATTTTTGATAAAAACTCTCAGCAAAGTGGGAATAGAAGGATCATATCTCAACATAATAAAGGCCATATATGACACACCTATTGAGAGAACATCTCACTCAATAGGCAAAAACTAAAACTATTTTCCCTAAGAACAGGAATAAGATAGGGATGTCCATTTTCACCACTCTTCTTCTACATAGTACTGGAAGTCCTAGCCACAGCGATCAGATAAGAAGTAGAAATAAAAGGCACCCAAATTGGAAAGGAGGAAGTAAAACTCTCATTATTTACAGATGACATGGTATTGTACACTGAAAATCTAGATTCCACCAAAAAACTACTAGAGTTAATAAAGGAATTCAGTAATGCAGCAGGATACAAAATTAACATCCAGAAATTGATGGCTTTTTTATACACCAATAAAGAATTCTCAGAAAGAGAAACTAAACAAACAATCCCATTTACCACTGCAACAAAAATATTAAGATATTTAGGAATAAACTTAACCAAGGAGATAAAAGAATTGTACTTGGAAAACTATAGGATATTGAAAAAAGACATATGCAAGCCCTATTAAAATACCAATGACATATTTCACAGACTTAGAACAAATACTCCAAAAATTTATATGGAACCAAAAAAGACCCCAAATAGCTGCAGCAATCTTGAGAAAGAAGAACAAAGTTGGAGGAATCACAACACCTGATGTCAGGTTATACTACAAAGCTACTGTAATCAAAACAGCCTGGTATTGGCATAAGAACAGGCATGTAGATCAGTGGAACAGAACAGAGACCACAGAAATCAATGCAAGATATTTGCTCAATTAATATTTGACAAAGGAGGCAAGAGCATATAGTGGATTCAAGACAGTCTCTTCAACAAGTGGTGCTAGGAAAATTGGACAGACACATGTAAAAAAAACTAGACCACCAACTTACACCATACAGAAGAATAAACTCAAAATGAGTAAAGGACTTAAATGTAAGTTGTGAAACCATAAAAATCCTGGAAGAAACCATAGGCAGCAAAATCTCAGACATCTCTTGTAGCAATATGTTTACGGATACATCTCCTAGGGCAGTGGTCGGCAAACTCATTAGTCAACAGAGCCAAATATCAACAGTACAACGATTGCAATTTCTTTTGAGAGCCGAAAACTGACTTCTGCGCATGGGCCATGAAGTTTCAATCACACTGTACGTGCGCGCCCGCACGTGGTATTTTGTGGAAGAGCCACACTCAAGGGGACAAAGAGCCGCATGTGGCTCGCGAGCCGCAGTTTGCCAACCACTGTCCTAGGGCAAAGGAAACTAAGGAAAAAATAAAACAAATGGGACTACATCAAAATAAAAAGCTTCTGCACAGCAAAAGAAACCATCAACAAAATGAAAAGGGAGCCCCCTGTATGGGAAGATATATTTGGCAATGATACATCTGATAAAGGGTTAATGTCCAAAATATATAAGGAACTCATACAACTTAGCCTGGCTGGCATGGCTCAGTGGTTGAGCGTCAACCTATGAACCAAGAGGTCATGGTTCCATCCTGGTCAGGGCACATGCCCTGGTTGTGGGCTCGATCCCCAGTGGAGGGGCGTGCAGGAGGCAGCCGATCAATGACTCTCTCTCCTCACTGATGTTTCTATCTTCCTCTCCCTTCCTCTCTGAAATCAATAAAAATATATTAAAAAAAAATAACACAACAATGAGGTATCACCTCACACCATCAACAAATGACAAGTGCTGGCAAGGATGTGGAGAAAAGGGAACCCTAGTATACTGCTGCTGGGAATGCAGACTGATGCAACCATTATGGAAAACGATATGGAGAGCTTCCTCAAAAATTAAATAGGAACTGTCATTACACCCAGTGATCCCACTTCTAGGAATATATCCTTTTTTGGGATATATTTTTGGAATATATCCCAAAAAACAATCAGAAAGAATGTATGCACCCCTATGTTCATAGCAGCACAATTTACAATAGCTAAGATCTGGAAATAGCCCAAGTGCCCATGAGGAGAAGAGTGGATAAAAAAGTAATTGTGGTACATTTACACCATAGAATACTATGCACCCTTTGAGACAGCATGGAGGGACCTGGAGAATATTATGCTAAGCGAAATAAGCCAGTCAGAGAAAGACAAGTATCACATGATCTTACTCATATGTGGAATCTAATGAACAAAATAAACTGATGAACAAAATAGATCCAGAGACACAGAAGCATGGAACAGACCGTGGGATCTCAGAGGGAAGGTGGGGGTGGGTGGGGAAAGATCTCTTTCTTCAAAGGGAACAGGCTGTGGCTGGCTAAGCACCGCTGTGTCTAGGAAGCTCCAGGGTTGACTTAGTGGGCACCATTTGGCCAGAGCCTAGAGGTGACCTCCTAAGCTGCTAGCTCTGCTCTGGGAGGAGAAAGTAGCTCTAGTTCGCCCACAAGCCTCCACTGGCTCTGCTCCTGTTTGTGCCCACAAATGGGAACAGGCTTCCTGGATTCCAGTTCTGGCTTGGTCATACTGCATGACCCCACGTGAAGCCTAGAAACCCTCGAGGACTCAGTTTTCCTATCTGTAAAATGGGGTGATCTCTCTGACTCCTCTCTCCTTACAGGGCACAGAAGAAAAGGATGAGATCATGTCTGGAAAGGAATTGTAGCTGAAAAGACAGGTTTCCTTGTGAGGGGTTGGGGGCTGGGAGTGAGGAACTCAGCAGGGCCTTAGAAAGAAGCCATTGGCTTTGATGTTGCCTTCCTCCTACAGGGCCTACAGGCTTCCCAGGAAAGCAGGGGGTGGGGTTGTGGAGAGGAAGGGACAGCAAAGCCAAGAGCTTTAGCCTTCTTCTAGCGCCAGGGACAGGAAGTGAGGTGCTGTCTACAGAGGAAGTAAGAAGCAAACACCCCCCAACTTCCCCTCAGCCTACAGTGGAAAGGAAGGCTCCCAGCTTCTGGAGGCTGAAGTCCCAGGGCTGGGGAAAGAGAAAGCAGGAGTGGGGGTGGGAAGGAGGCATTATCAACACCATCTGGCGGAGAAGAGGGTTTCATGTCTTGGACACAATAAAACTCAAGGGGCACAGACTCCGGGAGGAGAGAGAAGAGAAGCCACTGAAGTCAAGTTGAGAAACCCAGCTTTCCAGGTCCATGGTATCACATCTGCAGTCCTGGCCCCAGACTCCAGCCCCGCTCCACAACCCCCACCCCCAAGATGGGCCAGGTCTGATTACTCACTCTTACAGTATATGTCCTTTCTTTGCAGCCTTTATCACAGATGTAATTCTATGACTGTTTAATTATTTGATTAATGTGGGCTTTTTGATGACCATTGAGTCTAGCATTTGATGACCCTGGAGTCTAGCATAGCACCCATCACATAGTTAAGTGCTGGCTGCGTGACTGTGCTGACCACTGCTTGAGAATTCCTCAGAGGCTGGTTTTGGCCCTGGCATCTGAATCAAATTCAGTATATGAAGATGAATGAACTCTACTCATGGCCTGGGGTCGACTGGGAGACCCTCAGGTGAGTGGTAAAGGTCAGAAACCGACACAGGTGTCAGGAGAAATCTATGCACACCTAGATATTGCCAACAGGTAAGGCAACAGAAGAAGATATATCTTTTGGGTAAGGGGGGAAAAACAATACATATTTGTATTTGTTTTTGTGTAAAGAAACTCTTGAGGGATATGTAAGAAACTAATAAGTGATTCTCTATGGAGGGAGAAGGGAGTGGAGATGGGAGCAAGATTTCTCAATGTATGGCTTTTTTTTCAATTTGATTTTTACACTGGGTTAAAAAAAATCTAGTGAGCCCTAGCTGGTTTGGCTCAGTGGGTAGATGGTTGGCTTGCGGACTTGAAGGGTCCTGGGTTCGATTCCGGTCAAAGGCACATGCCTGGGTTGCAGGCTCAATCCCCCAGTAGGGGTCGTGCAGGAGGCAGCCGATCAATGATTCTCTCTCATCATTGATGTTTCTATCTCTCTCTACCTCTCCCTTTCTCTCTGAAATCAATAAAAATATACATATTTTTAAAATATAGTGAAAAAATAAAGTATAAAACTTTAAAAAATGTAAGAAGGGCCCTGGCCAGTGTGGCTCAGTTGGTTGAGCATCATCCCATGCACGGAGAGGTTGCTGGTTCAATCCCTGGTCAGGGCACATGCCTGGGTTTCAGGCTCCATCCCCAGTAGGGGGCGTGTAGGAGGCAGCCAATGGATGGTTTTTTCCTATCAACCATTGATGTTTCTCTCTCCCTCTGCCTTCCTCTATCCCTCTAAAATCAATAAAAGCATACTAAAAAAAAAAAAAGTTTAAAAAAATGTTAGAAGGAATAACCACGTGACCAGGTGATTTCTAAAGCCCCTCCCAGCTGGGGCCATCTACTCTCTCGTCCCTATTAGAAAGTAGGAACCAAGTCCCTGAAACAGGGAGGGGTGAGGAGGTCTGGCCAAATGAGTAGGGGATTCTGGCCAAGGGAGGCCAGTGTTTCCACTCCCTTTCTTCCCAGAAATTCCTCCTTGGGCTAGGAGAGGGCCCTCCCACCCCCAGACTGTGGTGTGGCGTGGTAGCACCAAATTATTCACAAGCCGATCAGGGCCACTGGATAAGAAGAGTTCATTGTAGATTCTTGGGAAGGGAGCTAATAGGGTCTGGCCAAGGGCAGAGGCAGAGGTAGGAGGTTGGGCAAGGTGAGAGTTTGGGGCAGGTAGGAATAGAGTGGGGTGACTCCTGGACAGGCCTGGGGCTGTTGTGAGCAGGTTCTGAGGGTGTCTCAACAGATCCTCACACAAAAGGGCCAATTACAGCCCCCACATCAAGCTAGCTGGGGGGTGAAGTGAATCAGCCTCTGGGAACTACAGTTGCTGAGAACCCCAGAGCCACACCCCAGGAGTTCCAGGGACCCTCACAATCCTGTCTAGGAAAAGCCTCATTATTCCTCTATCCAGAGGGTCTTCAGGGAGGGACAATTTGAGAACTGCAGACCAATGCCCTAAGCAGCACCCAACACCAAACCCTGCAGGCACAGCATGAGCAGCAGAATGGATGTCTCTCCTTTAAAATTAGGTATACTTAATAAAAAGCTTACTGAGGACTGAAGAATTCTCAGAGCTCAAGGACCAACATAAGATTCAGGGAGCTGTGCCTGACTGGGCTCTTCTCAGTGGCTGCTGGATTTTCAGAAATCAGTAATAACAGCAATGATAATTCACCTTAATAACAGCCTGGCCTCCTCAGGACTCTTTCATCTTGTAACTCCCAGAGGTGGGAAAACGGTAATTATCGAGCAGGTGCCACACCCCAATGATGATGTGTTATTAATCCATCAGCGCAGGCTGGGAAACTGAGGCCCAGGGAGAAGGATTTCCCCTCAAACAGGGCTAAGGATGTAAGTGCCAAGGCCACTGGGCAGTGAAGAAACGAAGGTGCCAGCTCCATATCTGTTGTGTTTTGAGAGGATACTGAAGGTAAGGGCACTCCTTCCAGAGTCAGCCAGATCTGGGTTTGAGGAGGTGAGGAAAGACCTCAGATATGTGTCCCAAGCTCCCTCCCCAGGCTGAAGCAGGGCTTGGTGGTAGCCCTGTCTGGGAACCAGGGCCTCTGATCTTGAGTGCATACACCCACCCACTCTCCCCAAGTTCTGCAAAGCAGCCTGACAGCTGCTTTGAGCATCTCCTCCATCTCTGCAATTCGAGCAGAAACCTTGTCCTCTAAGTGGGGGCTTAGCCCTCCAAATAACCGCATGCCACAGGTACAGTCCATAAAGTGGGAGCGGGGCATCCTGAAGCTGGGTGGGTGGATCAGATCAAGAACCCATCAGAAGTGGGGAGACTGCTTCTTGGGAACCAAAACCCCCTTCTGTTTTGGCACTGATTTTACAATAATGAGATCCTTCCTATAGCAAGGCCTGTTTGGGCTGATCACGTTGCAGAAAACTGCAGAGGAGGCCCAGCTGGCTTGTGCCCTCCAAGAGAGCAGGGAAGGGTGGGCAAAGAGTCAAAGAACACCAAAGACCTTTTCCCAGGGTGGCCACAGAGGGAAGCAGCAGAGACTCAAATGAGAATGTAAGGATAAAGACATTGCCTGTGAAGGTCTATCCACAGTCTATATGTGCCTGGTCCTGCCAGAGATGCAACTCAGCTCCGGAGAAACCCTAAGGGCCAAGCCAGGTAGCAACCAATGACCTTGTCCTCTAACCTTCCAGGGCAGAGCCTGGGGAAAAGTATTAAGCGTGATGCTGGAAGGGATTTCAAGTTGTTTACTTCCACATATTAGAGAGCTGACCAGAGTCCTTGGAAGTTTCCTGAGATAATACTCTGCCCCTCCTAGGGCCCAGCTCTCTATAATATCATCTTCAAGAACTACCCTCTCTGCTGTAAATTCAGCCAGGCCTCCTCATGCACGAGAAACTAAGGCAGAATGGTACTGTGGAAAACACTTGACCAGAGTCAGGAGCCCTGCCTGACACTCATCACTGCATGAATCACTTTCCCCTTTGGACTTCAGTTTCCCCATTTTTAACACGAGGGCATTAACACTGTCTCTAGGATTCCTTCCAGTCCATGATTCTATGTTTTGATGTAGTGGCAAAGTTCAGGTTACTTTACATAAATTTGCATGTCCAATCAGAAATCCCAAACTTTGAGTGTAGAAAATCCAATCAGTCCTTTAGTGCAGCTAGGCCGGGGCTGGAGGAGCCTGCCAGGTTCGGGTGAGGACTGTTACAGCAGACGGTGGTGGTGAACTGGGGGAGGAGCCAGGGGAAACAGGGCCAGGAAGCAGCACTTGTTCTGAGAGACGCAGTTCTGGTGACCCATGGCTGATGGGACCCAGGACCCTTCAGCTACTAAATAAGGGCCCTTTCTCTTCCTGCTTCTAAAGAGGTCTCTTGGCTTGCCAGCGTCAGCCACACCCCAAAAGGGAACAGCAGCCTCTGCCTAGCAACAGCTGCATCCTTCACTCTGACAGGGACTCCACCATCACCCACTTTCTGGGAAACTGACCTCCCTGGGAGCTTCAGTTCTCCCTTTCAGGGGCTCTTAGCAGTGAGAAAGGTTTCCTTGGGGGTCTAACTAAATACCTCCTGCTGCAGTTTCACTCCCATGGGAAGCAGGGCCCGAGGGGGCTAGCAGAGGGAAGAACAATATTGGCAGGAGAATGTGCCCAGCATCCAACTAATCCCATGGCCTCGCTAACTCTCCGACATCCCACTCAGCACCTGGGAGAGCAAGGATGAAAACAAACAAGGAGAAAGCGAAGGCCTTTGGCTCTTGGGCTACAGAGCAAGTCCCAACCTGGGGAGCCTGACTCCTGAGAAAGCTCTCGCCCCAGCGGGAAGGAGGCTGGGAAAGGTGGGCTGACACGGCAGGGCCTGGGAGGCTGGCTGGGCTGGGTGCGGGCAGCAGGGGAGAGTCCTTAGCCCCCTGCCTGGGAGTGGGGGTGTGAGTGCAGAGGTGAGGTGAGTAGGGCAGGGAGTGGAATGGGCAACAACAGTGGGCCCTCCTTGTCTTCTTCCCATAAGAGGGCAGATGAGTGTGCTGTGCTCTCTGGCCCAGATCCTAAAACAAGTCCCAACAACTGAGATGCAAACTCTCTCCTGGGAATCTGCTTACTTTGCTGGCCTTTGGCTGCCTCCTCCTTTCTCAACCCCTCCCCAAAGGCCCAACTCAAAGACTGGCCCGCCAGGATGTCTCACCAGAGGCCTTGATGGGTGGGCCAAACCCCAGCAGCAGGAGTTCATAGCCCAAGGCACCAGGGGTGAGAAGGACAAGGACTACTCTTAGGCAGGATAAGGCAGTCTACTCCTCTCCTCCCAAGGTTCTAATCCCAAGTAATCATGAGATTTAGAACCACATCACCTAACACCTCCTTCTCCAAACTGAGCCACCCTACCAGAGGACCTTTCTCCCCTCCGGAATCACTCATCAGTGGAACCACACAGGACCAAAAGTGGAAGGGAATGTTAGAGCTTTCTAGTCCATCTGCTGAATTATATAAACTGTCTTGGCCAAGGTCATACAGCAAGCTAAGACGTGCAGGGACCAAAACTTCTGACCCAGTCCACAGTGACCACAGCTTGGTCCTCATGTACATTGGTTTCCACCTGCCTATTGTGGAAGAGCCTTGTTCCCTGAAGCTCAGGCCACGAACATGATGGAGGGCCCATGCCACCTCATGCATGAGGGCAGATGCCACCTAAGACACAGACCGTAGACTTTGAAAACAAAGTTGAACTTTGTGGGAATCTCCCCAGAGAGGAATACTTGTGTCCCTCTGAGGTAGGAAGCACAATAACCCAGGCTGTTCTTAGAGAGACAAGGGGTCTCAGAGCCAGCTGACATGTCTTGCAAGAGGGTCTACAACAGGCAACTGGGATCCATTAACCCCAAAAGTACTAACCACAGAATGGCTAGACATTGACCCCCTCTTTAGTGTCCCTCAGTACTATCTCTGTCCCAGGCATATGTTTCCAACCATGACCTCTGGCAGACAATTGTGCTTAGGCAGGAAGACCTCTGGGAGACAGAACAGGAATAAGAGGAATTGCCTTTACAGCCAGGGAGGGAATTCATCAGCCCAAGACCCCTGGTTCCTTAGAAAGGCGAGCATCACAAAGTAGCTGCTGGACAGGCTGGGTGGATAGCGCTGACACACCTGGGAAACTAGGCCTGTGGGAGGTGCGGGCCCTCTGTGCCCTTGGGACCGTGCCTGGGCTGTATCCTTATCCTGGGCCCACCTGGGATAAGGTTAAGGAGATTCCTTAAGGGGGGCTGAGGTTCGGACAATCGCTCTCCTGGTCGGGCTAGGCCAGGGGAGTGTCGGGCATTCTCGGCATTCTTCTGACACCGCAGCAAGGACCCAGAGTCTTTTCTGCAGGCGCTGCCCTGGCCCCATTCCCTGCCCAGCCCTTCTCCCTCCCTCGGCCTCTCTTTAGTGTTCAGCCCATCGGGCTGCCCTCCTCCGATCTGCATCCCCTCAAAGCCAAGAAGGGTCGTTGCCCGAGGCCCTGATCTCCCCGCCTCTCCCCACTCCTCCAAGCCCTGCCGCCCCAGGCCACAGGAACTGCTAAGTGTACAGAGGAGCCCGCGGCTCGTCTCCGCGCCTGCGCTTTGGGAAGAGCCGCCCCCACCGCAACCACCGGGCACCGCTAAGCGGCACCCGGACGGTGGGATGCGGGTGGGGTGGGGTGCGCAGCTGGGGCAAGGTCAGTGCTTTCAAAGAGGGAGGGAGACCGCCCCCGGAACATCCCCCTCTTCCGAAAGTTTCCCTTCCGGGGCCACGGAGTGTGCGCGAGGATGGCGCGGGGGGCTGAAGGGGGTGGGGTGGGGGTGGACAGAGTCCCAACCCGACCCCTGGGGAGAGGGCGGCGGGAGGGAGAGGCAGACGGCGAGGTCCGGGCTGGAAGGCGCGCTGCCCGCTCTGAACCAAGGCGCCACGAGAGCCTTACCCTTCATACCTCTCACCCCCAGCCCGTGCCTCACAGACCCCACCACTCGCCGCCCTTTAAGTCCCAAGTAGGCCAAAACTCACCGAAATCAGGTGTGGTGCTGGACCAGGGCAGGCCGGATAGGCCGGGTCCATGGCCAAGGCTCGGGGGCGAGGGGCTGAGAAGGGGGGTTGCTGGGTCCGCCTCTTGATGTCAAGGCTTTAAAGGGGCCAGGGAACTCCGCCCCTCTCCCAGATCCCGCCTCCCGCCTCCCGTTCAGCCAATCCGAGCTCACCCTGGATGTACGCCCCGCCCAGCTCCTCCAGATGTTCCCAGGACAAGAGCTAAGTCTGCCCGCCGGCGCGCGCCGCTTCCGCCCGGGAGGGAAGGACTGCCCCTCCCCCCCAGACAGAAACACTTTCCCGGGGCTGGGCCGGGTGGGCCTGGTGAAACCTCCTCAGTGCCGGGGTACGGGACACCAGGCTGGGTCGAACTGGGGTGAAATAGGGGAGCATCTATAGCACAGAAAACTAGGTGGGTGCGCACAGACCCACAGACATGCGCGTCTGCTTCTGTGGGGCTGGGCGTGCACGTGTATATGTGGTTGTGAGCGTTGGGGTTTGTAATTTGCCTTCCTGCATACGTGTTAGGAGTAAATCTAAGGGAAGAGGCTTGAATGCCTCCTTGGCCTTAAATACTCCCGCCTCTCTTTTCTTCCTTCGGGATGGGGTCCTCCCAGTAATAAGGAAAATTGGGCGCCGGGACCAGATTCCACTCCTTTCAGAGCTTTGCTGGCCCGTTTCCTCACTGGTTTAGGAGGGAAGGCTGAGCAGAAAAAGCATAAAACCTTGTTCTCAGCCACTTGCTGTCTCACTGGGGATGAGTCCCTTTCCTATGGAACTAACTAACCTCGAGCTTAAAAGAGGAAAAGCAAACAGCCCACTTAGGCTCTTGAGGACCTCAGAGCTCCCTTTGACCCCATTCTCATTGGTCCTTAGATAAACTATTTGCCCTCATCTGGATCCCATCTAATTTTCATAATCTGCATTGTACTGACTGGCCCGGAAATGCAGGTTCTGAACTGAATCCTGCAAGGAAATAAAAAGGGATCCCTAGCCACAGTCTCTGTCCATTTTATTTAAATTGCTTCGGTTGCGGATGCATTCAAGCATCATGTTAGTAGTCAAAGGAACATAAAAGCCGAGGGAACATATGGTGCTCAGACTGACTAGGATTAATCTAGAGTTCCTCTGTGAAGGAGGCTCCGTAATTTAAAATGGGATTTGGCCCTAGCCAGTTTGGCTCAGTGTATAGAGTGTCAGCCTGCGGACTGAAGGGATCCCGGTTCGATTCTGGTCAAGGGCACGTACATTGGTTGCAGGCTCAATCACTGGCAGAGGTCCGGGTGTGTTCGGGAGGCAACCAATCTCACATTTCTGTCTCTTCCTCTCCCTTCCTCTTTCTCTAAAAATCAATGGGAAAAATATCTTTGGGTGAGGATTAACACACACACACACACACACACACACACACACACACACACACAATAAATAAATAAATAATAATAAAATAAAATGGGACTTGAAGGGTAGAGAAAAATTTTGTGTAAGATCCAGTCAGGGTAAGGATATAAAGGAGACTCAGATAGGAAAGAGCAAATTATCTATGTGGGATAGTGAGCAATCACCTTGGTAGGGTGGGAAGTGGGAGAAGTTCATGGAGGAGGTCTTGTATGTAGATCAGAACCAGGATATAGATTTGACAGCACAGGTGGTAAGTCATGGTGGGTTCTTGAGCATTAGAGGTAGCTTGACTTTTTCAAATGCCTGAGGACAGTTATTATTGGAGCCTAAAAGATGCCATGATGGATACCTATACCAGGTCTTTCACCTTTGCTTTAAAATTATTTCATTGATTTATCCTTAACATACAATTAAGTATACAGATCTTAGGTGCTCCATTTTGTGAATTTCAACAGTAACGTATACCTATGTAACTCCCCAAATAAGATACTGAAAGTTCCCCATTACTCCAGAAAGTTCCCTCATGTCCCTTTATAGTTTACTAGAGGCCCGGTACATGAATTCCTGCACGATTAGGGTCCCGCCAGCCCTCCCTGATCAAGGCCGATTGGGCTGGGCTGACCCTGGGGAGGGGATACTGGCGGTTGGCTGGCCAACCCCACCCCCGATCGGGATGGGGGGAGATCGGGGGTGGAGCTGGCTGGGGGGAGGGGCCGCAGGTGGTTGGCCAGCCCCGCCCCCTGGTCAAACTCCCAGTTGAACTCCTGGTAGGTGGAGGGGACAATTTGCATATTAGCCTTTTATTATATAGGATTACTCTGCACCTAACAACACCCACTCCTACAACCCCTGAATTCTATCACTTTAGTTTTATCTGTTCTTGGATTTTTTATAAGTGGAATCATATAGTATGTACTTTTTTTTTTTTAAGGTATCTTGTTTTTTATTTGTCATCTTATAGCTCCCCACCATAGCCACCCCCTACCCTTCCCTGCACTGACCACTTTTGTAGGCTACAGGGGATCAGGGAACAAAGCTGGGGCCTGGCACCCCCTCTAAGCTGCCAGCCCTGCCCCGGAGAACAAGTCACAAATACAAATTATCACGACAATTAGCGCCTGTACTTGGGAGATGGGCAAAGTGAGGAGGCCCAGCCCTCATTGCCAGCTGGTCTATTTGCCGGTGACCTTGCTCTGGAGGCGATGATATTCCTTCAGCCTCAGGGAGTTGATGTTGATAAAACCGGTGGCATCAGTGCGCTCGTAATTGCCCTGCAAGTTCATGCTCACCAGCTCCTTGTTGTAGAGGGACAGTGGGGACTCCCGGCCGAGGATGTACACCTGGCCCTTGAAGACAGACACCAGGACTTGCCCTTCCACGCGCTCCTGGGACTTGGCGATGCAATGGCGGATGAATTCACACTCAGGGCTGTGCCAGAAGCCAGTGTACACCAGCTCCGGGAATTTCAAGCCCAGACCTTGCTTGATTTTGCGCACTTTCCGATCCATGGTGAAGCCCTCGATGTCTAAATGAGCGTGGTAAAGGACTGTCCCCGCTGGGGTCTCGTAGATACCTCGGGACTTCATCCTGATAAAGCGGTTCTCCACGATGTCGATGCGGCCCACACCATGCTTGCCTGCGATTTCATTCAGGTACACGAAGAACTCCAAGGACGTGCGATGGGTGGTGCCGTCCTTGACGTTGGTCACCTTCACGGGGACGCCTTTCTTGAACTCAATCTCAAGGACATCAGGGGTGTTGGGCCCTTTGGCTGGGTCCTGGGTCTTTGTGTAGAGGCCTGAAGGGGCTTGATTCTTGGGGTTCTCCAGGATTCCGGCCTCGTAGCTGATGTGCATGAGGTTCTCGTCCATGCTCCACGGGCTCTTCGGGGGTGACCAGGATGGGGATCCCATGTTGCTTCGCATACTCCATCAGGTCGCTGCGGCCCTGGAAGCGGTTGTAGAACTCCGGCATCCTCCACGGGGCGATGACCTTAATCTGGGGGGCCAGTGAGTAGCAGATGAGCTCAAACCGGACCTGGTCGTTGCCCTTTCCCGTAGCACCGTGGGACACATACTTGGCTCCCTCTCGCTGAGCTATCTCCACTTGTTTGCGGGAGATGCAGGGTCTGGCCAGAGAGGTGCCCAGGAGGTAGCGGTCCTCGTACAGCGCACTAAACTGGACAGCGGGCCAGATGAACTCCTCCACAAACTCCTTGCCGATGTCCTCGATGAACACCTTTTTGGCCCCAAGCTTCAGCGCCTTCTTCCTGGCTTCCTCAAAGTCTTCCTTCTGGCCGATGTTGGCCAGGTAGGCAATAACATCATAGCCTTGTTCCTTCAGCCACACGAGAATGCAGGAAGTGTCCACGCCACCACTGTAGGCCAGAACCACGGAGCCTTTGCCGGACATCGTCTGGATGATGGTGTGGGTTCCTGGCTTCTGGAATCTGTTGGCACTGCTTGGCGAACCACTCGGGTCCGGCAGCAGTGGTGGCGGAACAGGGTATTATGTACTTTTTAAAATATGTTTTTATTGATTTCAGAGAGAGAGGAAGGGAAAAGGGGAAAGAGAAAAAGAGAGCGGGAGAGAGAAACATTGATGTGATAGAGAAACATCGATCAGTTGTCTCCTGTATGTGCTAACCTGCAACCTGGGTATGTGCCCTGACTGGGAATCAAACTGGTGACCTTTTGGTGCATGGTATGATGCTCAAGCAACTGAATCACACCAGCCAGAACTGCAACTATATTATTTAGCACTAGAGGCCTGGTGCACAAAATTCGTGCACGGGGGGATATGCAAATTGACCATCGCTCCAACACAGAAGATGGCTGCCCCCATGTGGACACAAGATGGCCATCCTCAAGGGATGTCCGACTGCCTGTTTAGGCCCGATCCTACCAGTAGGATCCCTTTCACAATCCAGGACTGCTGGCTCCCAACTGCTCGCCTGCCTGCCTTCCTGATTGCCCCTAACCGCTTCTGCCTGCCAGCCTGATCACCCCCTAACCACCCCCTGCCAGCCTGATTGATACCTAACTGCTCCCCTGCCAGCCTGATTGCCCCTAACTGCCCTCCTCTGCAGGTCTGGTCACCCCTAACTGCCCTTCCCTGAAGGCCTGGTCACCCTTAACTGCCCTCCCCTGCAGGCCTGGTCCCCCCCAACTGGCCTCCCCTGCAGGCCTGGTCCCTCCCAACAGGTCTCCCCTGTAGGCCTGTGTCCCCCACAACTGCTCTTCCCTGCAGGCCCAGTCACCCCCAACTTCCCTCCTCTACAGGCCTGGTCCCTCCCAACTGCCTCCCCTGCTGGCCTGATCACCCACAACTGCCCTTCCTTGCAGGCCTGGTCCCTCCCCTGCTGGCCATCTTGTGTCCACATGGGGGCAGCCATCTTCTGTGTTGGAGCGATGGTCAATTTGCATATTACTCTTTTATTAGATAGAATAGAGGCCTGGTGCACGGGTGGGGGCCAACTGGTTTGCCCTGAAGGGTGTCCTGGATCAGGGTGGGGGTTACCTTGGGGCGGCCTGGGCGAGGGGCCTGTGGTGGTTTGCAGGCCGGCCACACCCCTTGGCGACCCAAGCGGAGGCCCTGGGATCTGGGATTTATTTATCTTCTATAATTGAAAGTTTGTAGCCTTAAGCGGAGGCCAAGGCAGGCCAGGGTGTGCAGAAAGCTTGGCTTCCTCCATCGCCGGGGGCAACTCAAGCCTCCTGCTCTCTCCAGCTCCGTGGCTGCTGCCATTTTTGTTGGGATTTATTTATCTTCTATAATTGAAACTTTGTAGCCTTGAGTGGAGGCCTGGGCTGGCCAGGGCAGGCAGAAAGCTTGGCTTCCTCCATTGCCAGGGAAACCCAAGCCTCCTGCTTGCTCTGTGGCTGCAGCCATCTTGGTTGGGTTAATTTGCATACTCGCTCCTGATTGTCTGGTGGGCATGGCTTATGGGTGTAGTGGAGTGATAGTTAATTTGCATATTACTCTTTTATTAGATAGGATAGTAATGTTTTCTTGATCCATCTCTGTGTAGTGTATTCCTTTTTATTGCTGAGTAATAGTCTACTGTATGAATTACAACACAATTTCTTTATTCATTCTCCAGCTGATGGATATTTGGGTATTTCCAGTTTGGGCCTATTATGAATAAGGCTGCTAAAACATTCTTTTCCAAATATTTTTATGAGCATGTTTTCATTTCTCTCACCTCTTTTAAAAAATTTTTTTAAAGTATGTTTTTATTGATTTTTTTTTTTTTTTTTTTAGAGAGTGAGGAAGAGAGAAGAGAGAAAATCAATGTGAAAGAGAAACATCGATTGGTTGCCTCTTGCATGCCCCTCCCAGGGATAGAGCCAGCAACCTGGGCTCACCTTATTTCTTGATGATAGATAGCAGCACCTTGGGAATCCAGAAGCATTAATTAATTCTTATTTATTCAATCATCCAGCATTTATTGAATAGGGATCTGTGGGAGAGTCCTTGGTTTACCACAAAAATTAGACATGATTCTTTCCTCAAAAGGCTTAAATATTCCATAAAACTCCATTTATTTTTTGCATTCCAAAGCCATGGGGTAGATAAACCTTGTCTGTCAGGTATTTCTAAATATTTTTGGATGTTTCCAAATAACTAAATTTTGGAAAGCAAACAGACCAACTAAATGATGTTTTACTTTTCATTCAGATGTTTACCATTGTTTAATAAACACAGCCAGAACATCTACACTTGTCAGAGCAAGTAAGTACCTGCCTTACTTGAAAGGCTCTTGCACACTTGAAAGTTTAAGCATTCAGATTTTGGTGGATTCTCTATGCTTCAGAAACCTTCATCCTCATTGACAGGAGGTGAAAGTATGATATCTAACATTACTCCATAGTTTTCTGTATTTGATGAGGCTTAAAACACTTTCATTCTCAATGGTATTATTCACTTAAATTATTTAAAAATATACATAAGTTCCAAAGTTAGTTTTGAACTATTATATACCATACTAGTGGCCCAGTGCACGAAATTCATGCATGGGTGGGGGGGGGGAGAATCCCTCAGCCTGGCCTGCACCTTCTCCAATCTGGGATCCCTCTCACAATCCAGAACCACTGGCTCCTAAGCGCTCATCTGCCTGCCTGATGTCCCTAACTGCTCCCCTGATGGCCTGATGGCCCTAACTGCTCTCCCCTGCCGGCCTGATCCCCCTAACTGCTCTCCCCTCCTGGCCTGATCCCCCTAACTGCCTATGTGCTCTCCCTTCCTCTCTGTGCCTTCAGACCCCAGTGCAGGAGTGCTGAGAGCTCTCCGCCGAGGCCCTGCCCCCGTCCTGATGCCCCCCTCCACCAGGGGGACCGCCCCCTGTGGCAGCTTCATGTCCCGGTGGCACAAGTCCCCGCCCACCAGCTCCTGTGCAAGTGCAGCCTGGTTGTGACTATGACACCGATAGGACCAATTAGCATATTACCTCTTTATTATATAGACTAGAGGCCTGGTGCATGAAATTTGTGCACTTGGGGGGGCGTGTCCCTCAGCCTAGCCTGCACCCTCTTGCAGTCTGGGATCCCTCGGGGGATGTCTGACAGTTGGATATCCTTAGTGCTGCCACGGAGGTGGGAGAGGCTCCCACCACCACTGCTGCGCTCACCAGCCGTGTGCCCAGCTTCTGACTGAGCGGTGCTTCCCGTTGGAGTGTACTGACCACCAGGGGTTAGCTCCTGCGTTGAGCGTCTGCCCCCTGGTGGTCAGTGCGCATCATAGCAACCAGTCGTTCTGTCGTTTGGATGATTTGCATATTAGCCTTTTATTATATAGGATATTGTTCTTTGAGTTGTCTGTTACAAAACAAGCTAGGCTTCATAGGCTGCAAGCTGTTGGAAGCACATCAGTTTGGTGGTGTGGTTTGTGCATACAGTGCTGATGACTGACTGGTAGATGGCATCTCAGAAACCCACCCCCTTCACTGCTCACCTCAGTATTTTGGGGTCTTTTGCTTCAATACTAGGTGGTCATTCACTCAGTGTTGGAGCATCTCCTTTCCTCAGTTTGGCACTGGAACTATTTGGCCACTGTGTTACATTGGTTATAACTCACCCATCTTAGAATTCTTGAGATGGTCAGGTGGTAACTGGCCTCTCAAAACATTTAAATAATCTGTTAGCTCTAGCCGGTTTGGCTCAATGGATAGAACATCAGCCTGCAGACCGAAGGGTCCCAGGTTCCATTCTGGTCAAGGGCACATACCTTGCTTGCAAGCTCCTTCCCGACCTGAGCCCTGATCTAAGGCTCGTGCAGGAGGCAATCAATGATGTGTTTCTTTCACACCCATGTTTCTCTCTGTCTTTCCCTCTCTCTTCCACTCTCTAAAAAAATCAATGGAAAAATATCCTTGGGTGAGGATATAAATAAAATAAAACAAAACAAAACAAAAACTATGTTATTCTCCAGGCTGGATTGACTCTAAGTGTGTTCTTTTTTTAAAAAAAATATTTTTATTGATTTAAGAGAGGAAGGGAGAGGGAGAGATAGAAACATCAATGATAAGAGAGAATCATTGTTCAGCTACCTCCTGCCCACCCCCTACTGGGGATCAAACCCATAACCCGAGCATATGCCCTTGACAGGAATTGAACCCAGGACCCTTCAGTCCACAGGCTGATGCTCTATCCACTGAGCCAAACTGACTAGGGCTCTAAGTGTGTTCTTGATGTCTTTCCTGCTCAATAAGAGGAAGGAAGGAGCTGGTATTGGTTAACGTTTGGTCATTTACTGAATAGAAATAGATCTTTGCTATTGCTATTTAACTCTACATGGGACAATTAAGTTCCTTGGGTTCTGACAGCATTGCCAGTATGTGCTTTGAAACTTACTTGGTACAGATATGATGGATCTGCTTAGGTCCTTAAACGCCTTTTCCCTCATTTTAATCAATCAAAAATCCTTATTGAGTACTTACTATATGCTAGGTACTATGCACTAGACAACATGTGAGGTATGATAAATTAAGAAATTGAAAAGGTAAGCAGTGGAAGATCATACTTCATCCTAAGAGTGAAGGGAGAGCCTTTGAATTGTTTTAAGCAGGAGGGTGGGATAACCAGAATACCATTTTAGAAAAATCACCATGGTTGCAGTGCAGAGAACAGAGAGAGTAAGATTGAAGTCAGGGAGATCAGACAGAATGTTTTCATGGTAATTGAGGGGGAAAATGAGAAATATGCTCTGGACTAGGAAAGTGATAGTGGTGATCAACAAAAGATGACTTCAAGAAATAAGCAGCTCTTTCCCATGTGAGGACACGGCAAGGACATGCTGGCTGCGAACCAGGAAGAGGGCTCGCACTAGAATGCAGCCATGCTGGTGCCTTGCTCTTGGCCTTCTCAGCCTTCAGAACTGTGAGAAATATTTATAAGCCACCTAGTACAGGTACTGTTATAGCAGGCTGAAAGGACTAAAACAGAAATTGGTATCAAGAAGTAGACAAATGTCTAAAAATGTGGGAGTGACCTTGCAACTGGGTAATGGTTAGAAGCTGGAAAATTTTTGAACTTTATGCTAGAAAAAAAAATCTACATTGCCATGAATATACCATTAAGGGTGGTTCTGGTGAGAGCTCAGAAAGAAAATAGGAGAGCTGTAGAGAAAGCCTTAATCTTTAAGAATACACAAGTCATTCTGAACAGGATGTTGATAGAAATATTTGGACATAAAGGCCAATTATGATGAGGCCTCAGGTGGAAATGAGGAACGTAACTGGAAACTGGAAAAAAGACCCAGAGTTCCTGTTACAGGAGAAACCCAGAGAGAGGTTGGAGGCACTTCATCAAGATGGAAAAAAGCTAATTCCTGCTGGAATAAAACATTGTAAAAAATTCCTAAAGGTATCTTTCTCTCAAAAACTTGACATTTATTATTCTCATAGTTCACACGATTCCTTCATGGATTTTTAGATTATTTGAACCACCTTCTAATGTTAAAGGGACTTTATTTCATAAATTAAAATTGGCTAAAACATATTTTCATTCTATCCCTACTTAAAATAGGCTTACTCTTTAAGTTTGTGGTGCCCTGTTTACAACTCATCATTTTGACTTTTCTATGACTTTCTGACTCCTCCAGAATATTGGTCAGTTTTTATTGTTGAATTGACACCCATTCCTCTTTCAAAGCATAATAAATAGAAATTGCTAAAAATACATAATAAACGTAGAATCACCAAGTCTTGGGATGGGAAGTGGAGGGAAACAGAGAACTAAGCCGACACTGGGTAACTTGCAGATGGTAGGCCACTCACTGAAATAGAAGACACAGGAAGTTTCATCAAGAAATAAGATTATAATAAATGATAAACTCTTTTTTTATTGATTGATTTTAGAGAGAGAGAGAGGAAGGGGGAGAGGCAGGGAGGTGGGGGAGAGAGAAACATCAATCTGCTGTTCCACTTATTTGTGTGTTCACTGATTGTAAATCTAAACTCTTAAAAAAACACACCCACCACCAGAGGAAGAGCAGGTTTGGGAGATGATATGCTCACTTTCAAACATGCTGATATTGAAACACCTGGGGGACATGCAAGTGGAAATGTCTATCCAACAGGTCAGAGCTTCCCAACTGTAATGCCTCAAGAAGAGGTTACAGATGTGTTGCATATTGATCTTCTCAACTCTGAAGGCAGCATGAGCTTCCTGACAGAGAGCGGTCTCAGTGATGCTGGGTTGCTAGGATGTGGAAAGGCCTGGGAAGCACTGATGTATAATGCTGTTGGATAAATAATTCTGAAGCTCAGGAGAGAGATCTGGACTACAGACAGATAAGAGATTTCTGAGTCATCAAAACACAGGTGGTAACTGAAACCATGGGATGGAGGAAATTATGCAAGGAGAGAAGAGGGACTGGAACAGAACCCCAAGGACCAGTAATATTGGAGAGGGGTCCCCAAAGGAGGAGGAAGAAAACTGGCCGAGTGCTGTCACTAGAGCCCAAGAGGTTTCCAGAAAAAGACCAAATGGTTCCCTGATATTGCTGATGTCAAGCTGGTTCAGGACTGAGACATTACACTGACTTTAGCCACATGTCACTATTTACTAGCAAAACCAGATTTTGAAGGGGTGAAAGACATATGTAATATAAGGAATAAACACAATTATTTAAAACTTTCAATAATTTTGGATATTCTGTGAAGTAAAAGTTAGACAGATAGGTAGGTGGGGTAATGGGGGATGAGAGTTATTTTAGAAAGACACTGCTTAATTTTATTTTTAAAATTTATTTTAAATGTTATTTTTAAAAAAGCATTGTGTGCATTTGGTTAAAAAAATCAAATAATGCCAGGCCAGTGTGGCTCAGTGGTTGAGTGTTGACCTATGAAGCAAGAGGTCATAGTTCGATTCCTGGTCAGGGCACGTGCTCGGGTTGCAGGCTCGATCCCCAGTGTGGGGTGTGCAGGAGGCAGCCAATCAATGATTTTCTCTCATCACTGATGTTTCTATCTCTCTCTCCCTCTCCCTTCCTTTCTGAAATCAATAAAAATATATTAACCATTTTTAAAAAATAAAATCAATACAAATGCATTTTTTAAAAATCAAATAATATAGAAGCAATTATTTGCTTCATTTCCCACTCCCAGCAATGCATTGTTTTAACTTTTTGGCTGATGTTTTGATAGGACTAAATATGCTTTTCTGCTATTCTTTGATTTTTCACTTTCGGATTTACTTTATTATCTAGGTGTATATTCTCTTTTTTTAAAAAAAATATGTTTTTGTTGATTTGAGAGAGAGGAAGGGAGAGGGAGACAGAAACATTGATCAGCTGCCTCCTGCCCACCCCCTAGTAGGGATGGAGCCTGCAAGCTGGGTATGTGCCCTGATTGGGAATGGAACCGTGACCTCCTGGTTCATAGGTCAACACTCAACCTCTGAACCACACTGGCTAGGCCTGGCTGGGCCTCATTCCCAGGTCTGAACACATAACTTGAAGAAGCAGAGTAACTCCAAAGCCCATGCTCTTTTACACTGGCTCCTCAGAGTCTCTTCTCAATCTTGATTTCTGCGACATCTCAAGGCCTAGCAGCCAAGGCCCAGATTCTGCAACAATATAACCAATGTTCAAAGCCCAACTCTTCTACACACCTAGTGTGACCTTAGGAAAGTCACTTACCCTTTGTGTTTCAGGTTCCCTCTCTATAAAATGAGGATAATATTACCTACCTCATAGGGTTATTTCAAGGATTACAAGTTGTCTAGCATATGGTATTCTATTATTAGCATTTTTCTTATTTCTAACGAGACCTCTTTTAGTTCTTCCTATTTCAGCCCTCAGCCCTAGGACATAGTCCCTTCCTAACATATCCACTTATTTTAGTAATTTACTACTCATCAAATCTTAATCACTCTATATGCATGACTTCCAGATTTTTATATTTAGTCTTGATCTCCCAAAACATCAATAATTAAGGCCTTGAATACTAGCACTGTCCAACAAAACTTTCTGCAATAGCCCAGCCGGTGTGGCTCAGTGATTGAGTGTCGACCCCTTAACCAAGAGGTTATGGGTTCAATTCCCAGTCAAGGCACATATCCAGGTTGTGGGCTCAATCCCAAGTAGGGAGCATGCAGGAGGCAGCTAATCAATGTTTCTCTCTCACTGATGCTTCTCTCCATCCCTCTCCCTTCTTCTCTCTCTCTCTCTAAAAATAAAAAAAAAAAATCAATAAAAACATATTAAAAACCCCCACAACTTTCAGCAACAATGAAAATTTCTGCTGTCTAATAGGGTAATCACTTGTCACATATGGCTATTGAACACTTGAAATGTGGCTAGTATGATTGAGGAGCTGAATTTTAAATTTATTTCATTTTAATTAACTTAAATAACAAGCACTTACTGTATTAAACAGTGTAAGTTTAGGCACTGGATAAAGGACAAGAGTAGGTCACTGAAGGTTTTTAAAGAGAAAGAACACTGGCAGCAGGACAGGGGCTGGATTGGAGGGTATATGACAGAAACCCAGGTTGGTGCCAACCACATGGATGGAATAAATGGGACTTACATGTTATTGGTAGAATTTGTTGCACTTTGTGACTCTTTCAATGTAGGGAATATTAAGTGAGGAGAGTCAACTGAAGTTTGTAGCTTGAGCAATGGAGGATGTCACCATTGAGATAGGATTAGGTTTAGAATGAGGGTAATGAGTTTGTATTTGGCATATGTTGAATTTGCGATGTCTAAGAAATATCTGGGGGATATGACTATATAACAGGAAAAACCTTCATCTGGAACTGTGGAGGTGGGGCTACCAATATATTTGGAGGTTATTACTATAATAGTGACCTGGTGCACGAAATTTGTGCACATTAAAAGGGAATTAATTAGAGGAAATATTTTAATATTGCTATTTGCCCTTTCTCTATAATAGAAGTGTCAGAGATGAAATAAAATTAGTAAAATATATATGAAAATCTTCCTCCTGTCAGAGTCTGGGGCACACCATGGGAACCAGAGTCAAGTCCCTGCTCACCCACGTGCACCTCGAAATCATGCGAGACCCAGACCGGGCCGGCCCCACCCATGTCAAGCCCCGCTGGGTAGGGGGCGTGGCCTCAGGTCATCTGGCCCGGTGCCAGGGTGGGGGGTGCAGCCTGAGGTCCCCTGGCCTGGGCAGGGGGCACTCCGTAAGGTCCCCGTCAAGCCCCGCATGGCAAGGGGCATGGCCTCAGGTCCCCCAGCCTGGCACTGGGGTGGGGGGTGCAGCCTGAGGTCCCCCGTCAAGCCCCGCTGGGCAGTAGGCATGGCCTGAGGTTCCATGTGAAGCCCTGTCGGGCGGGGGGCATGGTCTCAGGTCCCATGGCCCAGCACCAGGGCATGGGCACGGCCTGAGGTCCCCTGTCAAGCTCCACTGGGCAGGGGATGCAGCCTGAGGTCCCCCGTCAAGCCCTGTGTGGTGGGGGGCGTGACCTGAGGTCCCCCAGCCTGGCGCCAGGGCAGGGGCGCAGCCTGAGGTCCCCCGTCAAGCCCCGCTGGGCAGGAGGCATGGCCTGAGGTTCCCTGTGAAGCCCTGTCAGGCGGGGGGCATGGTCTCAGGTCCCATGGCCCAGCACCAGGGCATGGGCGCGGCCTGAGGTCCCCTGTCAAGCTCCACTGGGCAGGGGATGCAGCCTGAGGTCCCCCGTCAAGCCCTGTGTGGTGGGGGGCGTGACCTGAGGTCCCCCAGCCTGGCGCCAGGGCAGGGGCGCAGCCTGAGGTCCCCTGTCAAGCTCCGCTGGGTGGGGGGTGGGGCCTGAGGCCCCCTGTCAGGCTCTGCTGGGCGGGGTCGGGGCCTGAGGTCCCCTGTCAAGCCCCACCAGGCGGGGGTCACAGTCTCAGGTCCCCTGCCCTGGCCCAGCGCCATGCAGCCTCAGGTCCCTGCTGATTGCTCGTTAAGGCTCGTTGCAGGAACTCAGCCTCCGCTGTGGGCGCAGCCATCTTGTGTTACAGGATCCCCGCCTCTGCTGTGGGTGCAACCATCTTGTTTTACGGAATCCCTGCCTCAGCTGTGGGTGCAGCCATCTTGTTATGGCATGACAGTCAATTTGCATATTCTCTCTTTATTAGATAGGATAGGTAGTTGTTAAAGGAATGGGAGTGGAGGAACTCATGCAGGAAAAATATGTAGATGACGACAGGATAGAACCCTCAGTTGGTCTCTGCTTACATCAGAATAATCTGGGATGTTTGTTAAAAGAGATTCCTCATTGTGAATGTATTTAATGCCATGGAATTGTGCACTTAAAAATAGTTAAAATGGTAAATACGTATATCGTACCACAACTTAAAAAATGCAAAAAGCAAAACAAAGCATTCCAGACCTTAATCACTATGTTTTTGAAGATGAATCCTGGAATCACCAAAGTGCAAAATTAAAAGTTGAACCAAATGCTTAAGGGGTAGTGAAAAACTAAGAGAGAGAAGAGAATAAAGGAAGGAAAGTATGGTGGAGAAACCAAGGGAGTGCAAGAGGTTCAAGAAGAAGGGCTCAATATTGTTCACTGGTGTCACTGACCAGGAGGAAGACTGAAAAGAGGCTACAGATTTGGTATTCAGGTGGTTATTGATGCACTGGGGTCCCTCAGCCCGACCTGCACCCTCTCCAATCCGGGAGCCCTCAGGGGATGTCCTAAGCTGCAGTCTGGTCTCCCTCTGCAGGAGGCGACAAGGCTGATCAGGGGAAGGCGCCACCCCATCACCCAGCTGCTGCTGTCACTGCTGGCCGCCGCAGTTGCCAAGGTGTCTTCATCAACACGGACTCCAGTCCCTTCACCACAAAAAAATGACAACTTTCTTTAGGCATTTTTAAGATGTCTCTTTCATAGGATATGACATTTCTTTTTTTTTATCCTCCCCTGAGGATATTTTTCCATTGATTTTTAGAGAGCGTGGAAGAGAGAGGGACATTAATGCGAGAGGGACACTTCGATTGGTTGCCTCCTGCATGAGCCCTGATCTGGGCCCCGGTCAGGAAGGACCCTGCAACTTAGGTACATGCCCTTGACCAGAATCGAACCTGGACCCTGCGGTCAGCAGGCCGAGGCTCTATCCACTGAGCCAAACCGGCTAGGGCAGGATATGACATTACTTAGCTCCTCCAGCAACGGACCTGTTTTTTTCCTCCAGGAGTGAAGTGGACAAACCCTAGATCACCTTCTTGGATTCTTATTACCCAAGTTACCAAGAATACTGAGAATGGCGTACAGGGAGCTTAGCCAATGAGCAGTCAGAAAAGGTGTTTCTTCTGCAGCTCACACGCAGAGGCGGGACTACCAGCGCGTACGGCTGGCAGGCCGTTCTCTGCGGGCCTGCACCATCCATGGCTTGCCTCACTGTGCATGCAGTCCCCTCCCCCCACCTACCTGCACACGCAGTCTCCTCCTGAGTGGTCATGACATTACGGTGTCCCAGCTAATTTGCATATTACCTCTTTATATATGTATATATATATATATATAGATATAGATGGGAAGTGAGGGAGGAGAGGCTGTAGGGTCTGTTGTTTCAAAGAATTTGCTCACATTTGGGTGGGTGATGATATTGAAGGAAAGCTTGCATAAGTTTGGGGAGGATATAAGACACAGGAAAAATTGGTGGTTTTGAAGATGAGAGAGAATTGAACATGTTGGTAGGTGGACAGGAAGGAGTCAATACGGCCAAGGAAACACCAAAGGGATCCTCTACAAAGCATAATTTGGGAGAAGTAGTACAGGTTGGGATCAAGAATTTAGGCAGAGATTATTTGGTAATTACTGGGTAAGTTTAGAAGTGGAAAGGAGGCAAGATGAAGAAGTTCAAGACTAAGGTTAAGAAAAGACTTCCTGACACAACAAACAAGAATGACATTAGTTGGTGGTTAAGCTATTTGCTTAGATTAATGGAGCAGGGATAGAGTCAGACGCCTGTAGAAGGGTAAAAGTCTGAAGTCACTAGGATAAAAGTGACTAGGAGCAGCAATATAAAAAGATTGAAAAATAGTACTGGAATCTGAGATTGGAAATGGCACAAACCAACACAATTAGCTGAAAATAGAAAATTGTTTTTTCTAAATGGTTTTAGTTCCACCCTCTTGTGTAGGGACAGCAGTGGCCTCTGCTTCCTTAGCAGGAGCTTTCACCTAACTTCTCAGTCAATAGGTCCAATGTCAAACTGGTGGTTCAGACCCTCTTGTTCCCTGCTCTTCTTTAACTTAAATTCAGAAAATAACAATATCTTAGAAATTTTGAAGCTCATCAACGCAATCTCCCTTCTTAGCTAGGTATGTTTTGTTTTTCTATTTTCTCTTCACCAAACAAATCTTTTTACATCTTCCACTTTCCCTTGGATTCAACTGATGGGTGTTTTAAAAATCAAAATGTAAAAAACATCAGCAACACTATCCCACAGCACTTGCGGTGTAGTCATCCAATTGTAGACTGCATTTTACACATGCTTCTCTGCATATATACCCACCTCCATATTGGTGTGCTTTGGCAGTGGATGCTGACAAAAAAGTCCTGAATTAACTTATTCACTGGCTTGTTTTCTGTTCTGAGCTTAGATGAGGTTTCTTCTTGAGCTGAAATCTTCCTGGATAGAGTGGGTAAAAGCAGAAGTTTCTTATCTACCACAGATTCACAGGGTATTCCCAACTGTACTTGTCACCTTTATTTTTTATATTATATACAACCTCATTTCATTTTTAAAAAAATATATTTTTTATTGATTTTTTACAGAGAGGAAGGGAGAGGGATAGGGAGTTAGAAACATCGATCAGCTGCCTCTTGCACACCTCCTACTGGGGATGTGCCTGCAACCAAGGTACATGCCCATGACTGGAATCGAACCTGGGACCTTTCAGTCCACAGGCTGACACTCTATCCACTGAGCCAAACCAGTTAGGGCTACAACCTCATTTCATTTATACCAGTTGGATTTTGGGTTCATAATTTAAATCTTTTATTTATATCTTTATTTATTATTAATTTATTGGATGACATTAATAAAAATTATATAGGTTTCAGGTGTACAATTCTATAATACATCATCTATATATTGTACTAGAGGCCTGGTGCCATGCACGGGTAGGGGTCCCTCAGCCTGGCCTACGCCCTCTCACAATCTGGAACCCCTTGGGGGATGTCGGAGAGCTGGTTCTGGCCCGATCTCTGCAGGCCAGGCTGAGGGACCTTCGTGCACTGGGCCTCTAGTATGCATACAAGATCCTTGGTTAATCTCTTCCCACCCTCCCCCCTCCCCCTTGAGATTTATGTCTGTTTCATGTTTCCATGCCTGTGGTTTCTGCTCCTGCTTTGAGCGTCTGCCCCCGGTGGTCAGTGCACATCACAGCTACCGGCCAGTTGGCTGGTTGCTTAGGCTCTTTTATATATCTACGCTAATAAAAGAGTAAGATGCAAATTGACCGTACCTTCGTCCACCAGCCAATCAGGAGTATGCAAATTAACCCAACAAAGATGGTGGGTTAATTTGCATACTCAGGCGCTGACTGCCCCAGCTGCTCTAGGCCTCTGGGCAGCATGGGAAGGCAGAAATGCACCTCTGGGCTGGAGCGAAAAGGCAGCTCCGGCCGGAGTGAAGGCGGTACCGGCAGCTAGAGGAAGGAAGGCCCATTCTTGCACGAATCTTCATGCATCGGGCCTCTAGTCTATATATATATATATATATATATATATATATATATATATATATATATATATATAGACTAGAGGCCCAGTGCATGAAATTTGTGCACAGGTAGGGTCCCTAGCGGCTGCCAGATGCTGTTCGGGGTCTCCCTTCCCCCAGCTGCCTGCCACTGCCGTCGGCTGGGGCTTCCCTTTGCACCTGCCTTGACCTGGCACCACCAGCTCACCTGCTCCACCATCCCACTGCAATCCTGCTCTCATTGGGGCCCATCGGGGCCGGCAGTGACTCCACTGCCACCTGCTGCCAGCGCCCCCTGGTGGTTAGTGCACATCTAACTCCCGGTCGGTCGAACTCCCGCCCGTGGGGACAATTTGCATATTAGCCTTTTATTATATAGGATTGTATGTTCACCATCCGAAGTCAAGTTTCCTTCCGTTTATTCACTTCTACCCCCCCTCCATAATTTAGATCTTTTAAATATCTTTTAAATGTCAGCCAATCCATCTTGCCTAGTATCTGTAGCCTGGTCATGTTGGAGATTAAGACCTGCTCTGGAAGATAAGATGTTTTTCCTACTTATGCTTACTTTTAGCCAGGCCAGTGACTCTTTTTTCAAATTGTACAGTGAGGTTTTGCCTGAAGGATGAGTTAAATCATTAAGAAGCCAGATTTGAATCAAGGGGCCCAGGGAACTGATACATTCTAAGGCTAGCCTGGTTTTTATAAATAACCACCAAAAGCAGCTCCTTCCATATCCCAGAAACAGGATCATTTTCTCTAAGCCAGTCAGCCCAGCTCACTGCTCCACAGATGCATTCTCCTTCAGAATCATCCTGAACAATGGGGAACAGATACTGATTTTTTCAATGGCATCTTGGACATTTTGCCAAAAGCTTCTGCCAGGTTTTGAAGTGGCCTGTTAAGGAGAGTGGACTTAATTCTCAGAATAAAAGCCTTTCAATATCTCTTTCCTGGTCTTCTCCCCTTCTCATCTTACTATCTCAAGGATCTTAACCTGTTCCCTTCTTTTCCTTCTATCAGTAATTCAGGAATTGGATGAGTCTCTGTGGTTTGTTTTGCCCTGAAGAGCAGAAGGCTTCGGTCCCAGCTGGTGTTGCCAAAGCAGCATACCAATTCCATGCCATGGTCCTGGGTCAAGATCTGCACAATCTGACTGGCCATATCACCTCGGATGGCAAGGGAATGGAAGTGGTCAAAATCATGGAGGCCCAACTTTCGAAGACGCCTGGCAGCTGCCCGATAGCATTTCCAGGGCTGTGGCTCCACAAGGAGGTAGTGGCAGAGGGAGGAGAGGTGAGCCAGAAACTCCCACAGGCCGTGGTCCCCATGGTTCAGGTGAATCCACATGGTTATGGACATGCAGAAGCCAATGTCAAAAACTGAGCGCCCAAACTGGCTTAAGAAAGAGCTCAAGAGAACTTTCCGGCTCCTTTGATTCATGAAGTCCAGGGTAATAAAAGTCAAGGCATCAGGAAAAGGGCATTCTTTTTTAGCTCGCTCCACCAGGACTGGATCTATGTCGCAGCAGAGGAGACGGAGTTCTCTTGAGGCATCTGAGTGGGTCTCCCCATCACGTAGGAAAAGGAAGTGTTTGTACAGAGCCACACTTAGATCCTAGAGGAATCCAAAAGAGCTTTGTCATTGCAGCTTTCAACCAGTGAATAGAAGATAAACTTATCTCTTTTATTGTTGACAGTATTACAGATGTCTAAACTCTTATCTTTTTAATATTTTCCCCCATCACTATTTATCCCTCCATACCCTCTTCTATCCCCTCCTCCCCCCACAATTGCCACACTTGTCCATGAGTTCTTTCTTTTTTAAATTTTATCCTCTTATCTCTTGAGACTGCCACCTACTCGGGCTTTAGAGGGTGTGAGATTCCTAAACTATAGCCTAAGGAGGTTGTCTGTAGTTTTCCACAAAGCATGCTCTGAGCACCCTCCAGGGGTGAGAGGCTGTAATGAATCATCTGTATGCTTTCCTGACTGATGGCAGATTGGATAGTATGATTGAAAGTTACAGCATAATAGATGCAGAAAAAAATAGAGCTTAATATGCTGGTAAATTCCCGATCTTTTTGTTTTTTTCTTTTGGGTATCTCAGACTTCAGGGAGGAGGAAAGGGTTCCAGGGGCATCACTGGTGTTCTTTCCAGGAAGATGAGGAATAGAGCAAACACCATCTTATAAAACCTGCTTCTCAAACCTGTTATTAGGAAAGTGGATCCCAAAAAGTCCTCATCCAGCCTTCACTCTACAGTTTTAATTTCACTACCGGTCCTATGCTTCACCACCCCTTCTGAGACTTATTCTGCTTCTGCCTCCATCACTCCCAAAAGTCATTGCTGACCTCCTTCTTCAGTGATTGTTGATTTTCACCATCTTAGCACTTTTTTATTTTACTCTTAAACAAGTCACTATCGCTTTCTCTAACTTTGACTTCTATAACCATTATTGCTAATAAATGTGTTGTTTTATACATTTTTTTCCCAAGGCTTTTTCCTATTCATGACCTCATTTGCTCTATGCAATAATCCTGTGAGGAAATATTTATGCCTTTTGTGCAGGTGAAGAAAGCATGGTTGGAAACAAACCAGATGTCTTATAATAGTACATGGATAAATAAATGTGATGTAGTCATTAAGATGGAATACTAAGTAGCAGTTGAAAATGAAGGAATTTAGCTAAGTGCAGTAATATGAATGACTCACAAATATATAATACTGAGTAAAAGAAAAAGGCATAAAAGAAAATACATGATAAGCTCCCATTTATTTGAAGTTTAAAAATGGATAAAATTAAACTTCATTGTTTAGGGACACAAAAGTAGTAAGCTATAAAGAAACAATAAAAAGTCAGACTAGTTCTTACCTCTGGGTAGAGAGAGGGGGTTATGAATAGGAAAAGACATATGGGGGACTTGTGGGCTACTGAAAATATTTTATTCTTGTTCTGGAAAGTAGTCATAAAGGTGTTTGCTTTATAATAATTCATAAGTGTAGACTTATGTTTTATGCACTTTTCTCTATGTGTGGTATAGTTCACCAAAAAAAAACACATACCCCTGTATTTTAAAAATTATGTTTCAGAGGCTAGTGACTTTACTTGTCCAATGTCACACAGCAAGAGTTAGGCTACATTAGATTCTTTCTTCTACACCAGGCTTCTCACTCTTCAATGTGCATACTCATAATTTAGGGATCTTGTTAAAATAAAAACTGGTTTAGCAAATTGGGGTTGGGGCCGAGATTATTTCTAATAACCTAACTTCTAAGTCATGCTGATGCTGTAGTTCAGGGAACACATTTTGAGTAGGAAAGTTCTATATTATGCTACTCAATTTCCTCCCCATCTATTTATTTCTTCCCTGTCTCCCTGCTCCTATCTGATCTTGGGTGTGCCCCATGTATGACCAGTCATTTTGTCACATCAGTCCCTTCTCCACTACATTTCTTCATTCTCTCCATCCTCGATTCCCCAGTCCTAGAGCCCCTGGAAGTTTAAAAATAAAATACAGACTCAAGGGCTTAATATCCCGAGATCCAGATTCAGTAGATCTAGAATGGGGTTTAGGAGTTTTAAAATTTAAACAAAGCACCCCATAAATTATGGCACATCTGCACAATATTATGAAGCTGCTGAAAAGAATGAGTGACATATGATTGACCTTCAAATTATTAAATGAAAAGCAAGGTGCAATACAACATACAGATGATGTATTATAGAATTGTACACCTGAATCCTATATAATTTTATTAACCAATGTTACCCCAATAAATTCAATAAAAAAGAAAAAAAAAACAAGGTGCAAATTAGTGTCTATTATTTGTAATGCTAAAAGAGGGGAGATGTTTATACTTGTATACACATAGGCTGTATACCCAAGAAATTATAGCAGTTGCCACTGTATAGGGGGAAAGGAGGATTTAAGGTCAGTAGAGACTTGCTCCCTAAACATACAACCAGGGTTGGGAACTACTACCCTCCTTAACTGCAACTATGTCCTTGCCTGTAATATGTATACACAGTGAGTGGCCAGATTATTAT
Source organism: Cnephaeus nilssonii (assembly GCF_951640355.1). Taxonomy (NCBI): domain Eukaryota; kingdom Metazoa; phylum Chordata; class Mammalia; order Chiroptera; family Vespertilionidae; genus Cnephaeus; species Cnephaeus nilssonii. The sequence continues at coordinate 47,723,578 of NC_137077.1, forward strand.
GATATCTGAACGCATAATAATCTGGCCACTCAGTGTGTGTGTGTGTGTGTGTGTGTGTGCGCGCACGCGCGTGCGTGCACGCGCGTGCGTGCGCGCGCGTATGAGGCCTGGTGCATGAATTCGTGCATGGGTGGGGTCCGGCCAGCCTGGGCAGGGGGAGGAGACATGGGCGGTTGGCCGGCCTGCCTGCTGGTCGAACTCCTGGTTGAGGGGACAATTTGCATATTAGCCTTTTATTATAAGGACTAGAGGCCCAGTGCATGAAATTCGTGCATGGGGGAAGGGGGGGGATGTCCCTCAGCCCAGCCTGCACCCTCTCCAATCTGGGACCCCTTGAGGGATGTCCAACTGCCTGTTTAGGCCCGATCCCGGTCCCAACCCAGGACTGCTGGCTACCAATTGCTCACCTGCCTGCCTTCCTGATTGCCCCTAACTGCTTCTATCTGCCAGCCTGATCACCCCCTAACCACTCCCCTGCCAGCCTGATTGATCCCTAACTGCTCCCCTGCCAGCCTGATTGCCCCTAAATGCCCTCCCCTGCAGGCTTGGTTACCCCTAACTGCCCTCCCCTGCAGGCTTGGGTCCCCCCAAGTGTATACACCCCTGTCAACTTTTAAAAATCTCCTGTGGTTTACTAATGCCTTTCATGAAACCCCAAGCCTTAAACCTAGTCTCTTTTCCATTGCTTTCCCCCTGTGACTTCCTATATCATTCTAGTGGATAAATATTTGCAGGGGACACACAGACACCCATTTGCTCATCCCAGCTTTGAGTCTGTATCCAAATGTCCCCCTCTCCTTTATCAGTTGTGTCTCTATAGCCTTCAACCTTCCACCAAAATCTCTTCTGACGATGACTAGCAACCCAATAAAATTCTCCCCACCCTCTCCCACTCCTGGAGGTGGAGTGAGGGCATTAACTTTTGAAGCGTTCGGTGTCAGAGAGACATTTCGCTATTTTGCATGTGGTTTAACTATAACCATTATACACCTAAGACTGCTTTTCGGTAAGAAAACGTGGCAATGCCTTCCTTCAGGAGGCTGCTGTGTTTTTGCTCCTCGATCCTCTACACTGTACTCTGTAAACCCAGTGCTTTTAAAATAAATACCAACTTGACAGTGTCCAGGTTCCGTTCTGCACACTGCAAGGCACACGAATCTTAAACCCAGGCACGATTCTGTCACCTCTGGCTTATCTCTTCCAGTAAACAAATCCCAACCCCAGCTTCCAAACGGAGGTCTCTGGAAGTCCCCCCTCTCCCCAGCCAAGACGCCACCCACGCTGGACAGAAGGCAAGCGCCAGAAGCCCAGACCCGGTGGCCCTTCCCACCCGGAGTTTGGCCTAGAGGTGGCGAACGCGGAGGCGGGGACGCGAGAATTCCGGACGTAGTTGAGAAAAATTCCGCCACAAGAGTCCTAAGACAGATGGCGGTGGGGCCTTGGCAGGCAGCTAGGAGTAGATCAACGTAGCGTCTATGCCTTTAAGCGCATTTTGGGAAAAGTGTGATGCCACACCCGGGCCAGAACCCCAGCGGACATGGAGGCAGCCAACCGCTGGACTGCCGACTCCGACCCCTCCCCTGTCACTCACCCCGGAGTTACACCCCACGTCCAGCCCCAGAATCGGCTTCTTCTCGGGACCCTGAGGGAAGAGCCGGCGGAGCAGCTCCGGAGGCAGGAGGCGGAGCCGCTGCTCTGGAGAGTGGAAGCGGGAATAATGAGGGAAGTTTCCGAACGGGGCGGCTCCGGGTTCCAGAACTCGCGGCTCCTCTTCCACCTTGGCCTCCTCTGCGCCTCCTAGGTTCTGTTCCGTGGACGCCGCCATTAGCCTCAGTCTGTTCCTCCGGGTCCGACGGAACCGGAAGCCGGGGACCTGCGGCCGCGGAGCCAGTGCGCCTGCGCTGAATGGCCCGGCGCGCGGGTACGAAGGCGGCCTCGCCGAGCGAGCGCCGACACCCGGAGTTGGCTTTGCCTTATGGAGCCCTCCCCTAACCTGGGGAATGGTTGGTAATGGATCCCATTGTACAGGTGAGGAAACGAGCAGAGAGGTGGTGACCTCCCCAAGCGAACAGTTTCAACTCGGACTATCAAACGAGGAGTTTGCTGAGATCTTGGAAATCAATTTTGGTCCAACTTCCTTCCTTTACAAATGTATAAAGTGAGACCCAGGGAGTGAAATTATTTGTCCACGGTCACGCAGCGAAACTGTGACACAGGAATCTGCACCCCGTTTATCCGATGATGCTAGAAAAGGGTAGCCAGGAGCCATGTGTCACTTGTGCCAAAAGACCCACGTGGCCCAGCCTGCAAAGGTGGGACAGGTGGATGGGGCAAGTGGCAAGGACTATGCCTTAAGAGCCAGCACTTAAGAGTGCTTACCAAGTATCAGACACTTCTCTAAGCTCTTCACATGTATTAACACACAAACTCTGTGGGGAAAGAACCACAAATATTATCCCTTTTATGTAGATAAGGACATTGGGGCACAAGGAAGTAACTTGCTCAAGGTCACACAGTTAGAAATGGTAGTATCAGCATTGGAACCCAGGCAGTTTGGCTCCAGAGGGTGTGCATGCAACCATTATGTTTTTCACAGCCTTGAATCCTCTATGCCTTATCATAGTGCTTGGGCCAAAGATGCTCAATAAAAATTTGAATGAAAACTCAGTATCAACAAATGCTGCAGGGGAAACTGGCTATTCATATGCAAAAGAATGAAAGTAGACCCTTATCTTACACAAAAATTAACTCAAAATGAATTATCGACTTAATCATGAGACCTGAAACTAGAAAAAAAAATAGAGAAAGCCTTCATGACATTGATCTTGACAATGATTTCATGTATATGAAAACAAAAGCAAAAATAGACAAGTGAGACTATATCAAGCTAAAAAAGCTTATGCACAGCAAAGGAAACCATTGAGAGAGTTAAAAGGCAACCTACAGAATGGGAGAACAAATTTGCAAACCATGTATCTGTAAAGGATTAATTTCCTAAATATATAAAGAACTCCTATAATGCAACAGCAACCTCTCCTCCCCACCCAATAACCTGATTTTAAAATGGTCAAAGAACTTGAATTCACATTTCTCCAAATGAAGATACACAAATGGACAACAGGTATATGAAACAATGCTCCATGTCACTAATCATCAGGGAAATGCAAATAAAGACCACAACGAAATATCACTTCACATCTGTTAAGCTGGCTCTTATAAAAATAACAAAAGACAAGTGTTGGCAGGATGTGGAGAAATTGGAACCCTGTATGCTATTGGTGGGAATGTAAAATGGTGCAGCTTCTATAGAAAACACTATGAAGGTTTTTCAAAAATTAAAAATAGAGCAATCCCATTTTTAAAAATTTATCCAAAAGAATTGAAATCAGGATCTTAAAGAAACATTAGCACTCCCATGTTCATTGCACTGTTATTCAAAATTAGCCAATATGTGGAAACAAATGGATAGATTTATATATATCCATGTGTGTGTGTGTGTGTGTGTGTGTGTGTGTATGAATATTATTCATCTTAAAAAAAGGAAATTAGAATCAAAGAATAGAATGGTAGTTGCCAGCCACTGGGGGAGAGGGAAAGGAGGAATTGTTAATCAATGGGTATAAATTTCAGGTATGCAAGTTGAATAAGTTTTAGAGATCTGTACAGCATTATGCTATAGATAACTATACTGTACTGTATATTTAAAAATATGTTAAGAGGGCAGATCTTATTTTAAGTGTTTTTATCACAATTAAATAATTTTTTTTAGAAAAAGCAAACTCAATAGAGGATTCAAGGGATTAACTTTCCTGGTGACTAAAGCCAGATCAGTTTTGCAAAAACAAGAATGGAAATGGAAGGGAGAAAGGAACCAAATTGAAACAGACATGATGGAATGGAGCTAGGCAGAATGTGGACTGAGCCAGAGACAGGAACAAACAGAGCTGATGAGGAGAGAAACTAAGGGGTCAGTCTAGGTAGCAGGTTCAAATCAGAAGCCAGAATGGCCCAGACTATCCAACCGGGTCAGCCAGGGGTTGGCGAGTTGTGCTCACCTCTCCACACCTGGCCAGCCATCTTAAAGAGGCCTCCTGATTCACAAGGCCAGTGGTTTGCTGAACTTCCAAGGGACTGAAGCAAGAACCCTGCAGACAGTGCCATCAGGGTAAAAACAGGCCTCATATCTTTTCCTCTCAATTTTTACTTCATTCTTTCATCTCTGCCTGATCTATTTGGGGACATAAGTTAATGACGAAAAGTCACAGTGGAATTGAATAAACCACAGTACTCTGCATAAGAAAAGGGGTATGTATAATTTCTGTTCCCAGTGTTTGACAGATTATGGCGAGTTGAGCTTACCCCTTTTTGTCATTAGATGATGCCAACACAAACACTTGACAACCCTTAATTTTCAAGGAGCTAGAATCACCTTGCTTTAGTAAACACTGTTTTTGTTTGCTTGTTTAAACACATTGTATATATAATTACACACATATTGTACACACACACACTCTCACACAATTTGCCAGTAAAGAGTTTAATTTCATTAAGGATTAAGGACATGGGCAAGTTTTTGAATTCTTTTTTTTTAAGTTTTTGAATTCTTAAAACACTTCGTCAGAAAAAAAAAAAAAAAGGCACCAGGTTTACATGGTAAAAGGCAGGCTTCTCCTGATCCTGGGGTCTTCGAGAAGCAAAGATAGGGCGGCCCTGGTAATGTTACTGGGGACCTAAAATGCCCCAGAGGTGAGCCCATGAAGAAGCATTTTAGTTTGACGCAGTCTGGTGACTTTTTGGACTTGTATCCATTTTTCAGAGCCTGATTGGTTCAGATGACCTGACAACACTCAGCTCCTGATCCTGGGGCCTAAGTAACCAGTCCCAATACCTCAAATAGCTGTAGCAGCACCTAAGAGTATGCTCTGCACTGCAGTTGGCCAGGATTTGTGGAGCCCAGTGCTTATATAATTGTACGGGTGGGATGTTTTAAAGAAAAAAATAACAAATATAAAGATATATGTCAAAGTGAATAGTATTTATTTATAATAATAAAAGGGTAATATGCTAATTAGACCAGACGTCTTCCAGACATCATTCCAGAGGTCCTTTCTGACAAAGCTGGGGCCGGAGGGAAGCAGCCCGGGTGCCGGAGAGAAGCCTGTGTCGGCAGCTGGGGGAAGGAAGGCCTACTCTTACATGACTTTTCGTGCATCAGGCCTCTAGTTTACAATAAGAACATAAATCACAACAAATTACACATTTTAAAAAGCTGACACATACCACAAACATCACAAAAAAAAATTCCCATAATGGTTTGATGAATTAAATACCAATCATACCTGAATATTACTTATTTTTTAAAATTCTCAATTGAGAATATGTTTATTGATTTGAGGGGGGGGGGGGAGAGAGAGAGAGAGAGAGAGAGAGAGAGAGAGAGAGAGAGAGAGACATTGATTGGTTGCCTCCCGTAAACATCCAATTGGGGATTGAACCTGCAACCTAGGTATGTGCCCTGACCAGGAATCAAACCCACAACTTTTTGGTGTCTGGGATGATGCTCCAACCAACGGAGTCACCCAGCCAAGGCTGAATGTTACTTTTGTCCCTATATTTTTGGCTGTTTACTCTTTGATTCCTTCTTTATATGACAATAATTTGATAATACTCCTTTACAGAGAGGACTACAAAGACAATTCAGTCTTTTCTTAGCATTAAATTTCTTTCATTTTTTTGGAAAGTTTTTTTCAGGTTCACAATTTGTTATTGGAAATATCATGTAAAAATTTAGGTTTGTTATCAAATTGGGGGAAAACCTTGATCAAAGTTTCTTTCATCTATAAGCTATAAGATTCCAAAGCATTTCAAATTTTCTTGTGCAGTGACTGAGCTTAGATGTACTCTTTTTTTTGTTTTTGTTAATCCTCACCTGAGGATATTTTTTCATTGATTTTTAGAGAAAGAGTGGAAGACAGAGAGAAATATTGATGTGATAGAAACACTTGGATTGGTTGCCTCCTGCAGGAGCCCTAACCAGGGCCGGGCTGGGGAGGAGCCTGCAACAGAAGTACGTGCCCTTGACCAGAATTGAATCCGGGACCCTTTTGGTCTGTAGGCCAACGCTCTATCCACTGAGCCAAACCGGCTAGGGCTAGATGTACTCTTTGAATTGACTACTTTACTAGCCAATTTGTCTTTGAAAACCTCATTATAAGTGATGTATTCTGAGTTTTAATTATCTTGGTCAATATCAGTAATTTATGTCATCATCACAAATTGTAAAAGATTGTAATTCTGATAAATTGTATTTTGAACAGTTCTCATAAAAAAAAGAAAAGAATGAATGATACATTTATAATGATATATACTGAGTATATTGCCAACAGGACAAAACTTCTTTGGATTGGATGTCAATAAGGACAGAAACCTCTGCTTATATTTTTGCATAGCTGATGATTGGATGAGTTTTCTTCAGACTAGCTTCTGGCTTTATACATTTTCAAAACTTGATTCTCCTCCAGCCCCTCACACTTCTGGTGCCGGGTGCTGTAGGAAATGTCTAGATCTTTTTTTTTTTTTAAAAATATATTTTATTGATTTTTTACAGAGAGGAAGAGAGAGGGATAGAGAGTTAGAAACATCGATGATAGAGAAACATCGATCAGCTGCCTCTTACACAACCCCTACTGGGGATGTGCCCGCAACCAAGGTACATGCCCTTGACCGGAATCAAACCTGGGACCTTTCAGTCTGCAGGTGACGCTCTATCCATTGAGCCAAACCGGTTTCGGCGAAATGTCTAGATCTTGATTTGAACTTTGGCCTTGCATCTACAAGTCCCAATTCCAGGTGAGTTAATAAAGTAGGCTGATAAGAGACTCCAGGAGCTATTCCTTCATCTGGGCTGTGGGTCATAGCTCAACTCTGCATGCAAGTAATTGTAAACCATGTGAATAGATACCAAATGGAATGTATCCCAATGAAACTTCCCTCTAGCTGGATTCCAAAAATGCCTGTGGCCATGCCAGTGCCACCTAACACAAAGGGAGATGTGAAGGAGGAGAAATTGAAGGGGAAATAGACAGAAGTCTTAACCAACTACAGTTAAAATATCTTACGTTTTCAAATTTTATAAAAACATTGTGAACATAATTCTAGGCCTTGGAAGGATCCTTGTGTGAGTGAGGATCTGAAGCTTGAGCTTCATTAGCTCCAGGATAAATCCACCTCTGTCATGCACACAACATGTACCGAAGCACAGTTACTAGTAAAATTAAGAAGTGTAATTAGAAATATCCAAGGTAGGAATGATTCACATGTATAATGGCTCCTGTGACCTCCCAGGGAAGCTTGTACAACTGACAGCCTGGCCCATGGCCCACCTCCTTCTACCTTCCTATCCTGTCCCTCTCTAGTCAACCTCAGAGCCTCTGCTCAGTTCCTGACCTTCCGCCTCACTCACTGCCTACAGTTGTGGCTTGGGGAGCCTCAGAACTGAGGATTAAGCATGAATCTGTGCATACTTTAAAATATTGAATCTATTCTGACATAAGCAGTGTTCCAACAAGGGAATCACACCTGTCCTTTAGGAATACAACCCCATCTATAAGTGGAGAATATACTCCTTATTATAATGGAAAAATTCTGCAATTAGTCCTTGTAGAGTTTGAAACCACTCGGAATAATAATCATACAGTTTATAATTAGAGTGTAATAGCTGAAAGGCAACTAAGAGGGAACCCATTTAAACCTCACATTTTCAGATGAAGAAATTGAGACCCAGGCGGTAAATGCAGTTTCTCCAAAGATGGAATAAAATTAGTCAGGGTGGACTAAGTGCTATAACAAACAACCTCCAAATACCAATAAAGGTTTATTTCTTCCTTATGGCACAGTCTAGTGTGGGTCGGTGGGGGAGGAGGGAAGGACCCTCTGCTTCTCAGAGACTTCATGGACTCATCTCTAAGTTCTGCCTTTCCCAGGAGCCCCGAAGTCCTCAAGTGAGTCTTCTATATCCGGCTGCAGATGAGAGAGGAGAGCTCCTAGAGAATCTCAAGTGATGATTTTGGGGCCAGGGCCAGAAGAGGCATTTCTTACTTTCACACACATTCCATTGGCCAGAACTCAGTGCATGGCCCACCTGGAAATAAGATGGGTGGGGAATATAGCCTAGCAATGTGTCCAGGTAGAAAAAAAACCATGGATTTTGGAAAAAACTCACTGGTCTCTGTCTAGGAAGAGTGTGAGATAAAGAAGAGATGGAATATTTGTAGAATATTGGAGCTGGATTTTTGTACATTAATTCATTAAGCCTGACACAGGGTTCAGATTCTCCTTGTTCACATGTTATTTTTTTTGGCCTCAACCCCAGATGGAAGGTAAAATGAGTTCCACAACATCACCTTGCTGTACAATTTTCTTTTTACCTTCCATCTGGGGTTATGATTCAGGAGGTCTGGAGTGAGCTGGGAGTCAGTATTCCTGACAAGCTTTCAGGTGATGCCAAGGCTGCTGGCCCATGGAGCATGCCATAAGCGCCCAAGATGACCCACAAGGTCCCTTAAAACTGATCACTTGTCTGTTTCTTCAGCTTCACCTCCTCTACCCACTTCCCATCCCGTTCCAACGTCTCTATTCCAGTCATGCTCAGCCACTCACATGCCCTGAATACGCTGGGTGGGAGCTCCACATCCTTGCACATGATGTTCTCTGTGCCTGGAATCTGCCTTGCCTCCCCGTGTCCACATCTGCTTTCCTGAAACTCAACTCATGTGTGTCCTCTTTTGTGAAGACATCCTAAAATAGAGTGAATATTTCCCTCTCTCTACCTAGATGTGTGTCTAATATTCCCTTTATCATACAATATTGCAATTTTTGATTTACGATGAACTCTTTAAAGGAAGTGACTCTGTCTCACCTTTGTGCCCCCAGCATCTGGCACGGTGATGGTAACTAAACAAATGCCTCCTAAATGAAGGAATGCTTGTCCTATAAGAGAGAATATGTTCTCAACAATGTATCGTTTTACACAGAGGACAAAGAAATTAAGACTCAGGAAAGGATACTCATGTGCCAGGTAGGTGGTACTTGGTAACTGCCACTACTGCCTGTTCCCTTCCCATCCCCCTTCCTAACATTTTTCTCTACTTGTTTATTTATTTTTATTTTTATTTTTTATTTTTTAAATAGATTTTTATTGATTTTTTACAGAGAGGAAGGGAAAGGGACAGAGAGTTAGCAACATTGATGAGCTGCCTCCTGCACACCCCCGACTGGGGATGTGCCCGCAACCAAGGTACATGCCCTTGACCAGAATCGAACCCGGGACCCTTGAGTCCACAGGCCGACGCTCTATCCACTGAGCCAAACCAGTTAGGGCTCTACTTGTTTATTTTTTGAAATTTCCTTTACAGTATATTTTATTACACAGTAATGTATTTTTTTTCAGTATAGAACAATTACTAAATCTAGATAAATCACAAGAAAAGACTTAAAGTCTTACCACCTGGAGATAACAACACTTAACAATTTAATGTATATCCATCTAGATTTTCCCCTATTTATAAGTATACATAAAATGTATGTGTGTGTCTATATACTTAATTATCAGTAAACAAATTGATGTTTTAAATATTAGTAAAAACCCAACTGTGAGTATAGCCTACTTTGGTGATAGATCCAAAAGCCTACATTTCAGAACAGTTTTGAGGAATACAGGCCAGTAAATTTGTAGAATATTCTTCAATTTGATTTTATCTACGTTTTCCTCAAGATAAGACGCAGGCTTTGCGTTTTGTTGTAGAAATTGTATCAGTAGTGTGTGTGCTTCTCAGTATATCAGATCAGACAGCACATAGTGTCAATTATTTGTGATGTAAACTGATTCAAGATTCAGGTGGAATTGCCCTGGCCAGCATGGCTCAGTGATTTGAGAGTCAGCTCATGCACCAAAGGGTTGTGGGTTCGATTCCTGGACAAAGGCACATACCTGGGTTTCAGGTTCTATCTACAGCCCCGGTTGGTGCATGAGGCAACCAATCAATGTCTCTCTCTCACATCGATGTTTCTCGCTCTCTCCCCCTCTCCTTTCCTCTCTCTCTAAAAATCAATTTTAAAAAAAGCCCTGGCCCTAGCTGGTTTTGCTCAATGGATAGAGCGTCAGCCTGCGGGCCGAAGGGTCCCTGGTTTGATCCCGGCCAAGGGCACATGCCTGGGTTGCTGGCTCAGTCCAATGTGCAGGAGGCAGCCAATCGATGATTCCCTCTCAACATTGATGTTTCTATCTCTCTCTTCCTCTCCCTTTATCTCTGAAATCAATAAAAATATGTATTTTTAAATAGTAACCTGTGAAAAAATCTGTGTATATGAAAATATACTAAATATTATTAGTCATTAGTGATATTCAAATCACAACCACAGTGTGATACTATTTCACACTGAGGATGGCTAAAATACAAAAGACAGACAGTAACAGTATTGGTGACAATGTAGAGAAATTGGAAGCCTCATACATTGCTGGTGAAGATATAAATGGTGCAGCTCCTTCAGATAACGGTTCCTCAAAAGGTGGAGCCAGCATATACAGGGATGAAGTACTGATACATGCTTCACCCGGGTGGTCCTTGGAAACATTATGCCAAGTGAAAGAAGTTAGTCACAAAACCCACATATTTGTATTATTCTATTTATATGAAATGTCCAGAATAGGCAAATTCCTAGAGATAGAAAGTAGATTAATGGTTGTCAAGGGGAATGGGGAAGGAAGGATTGGGGACTGACTGCCAATGGAAGGAAGGGGCAAAAGTTTTCTACAGATTATGATGGTGGTTGTACAGCCCCTTGAATATACTAAAGACAACAACATTGAATTGTGTACTTGAAATGTGTGAACTATTAATTTCAATAAAACTGTTTAAAAGAAAAAAGTAATGTGTGTGGTGATAAGGTGGAACTACATAAATATTTTGTTCCTTATCAAACTTTCACCTATAAGTTTGGCATTCATTGATTCTTGCCTGAATCAATTACTTTGATTATAGCAAAATTTTAAATTTTTAATTCTATCATCGTTTCTATATTTATTAGTTGGCATTTTACTTAAGGAAGAGCCATAAATACATTTAAAATATTAAAAAATGTGATTATACTCTACATACTTTGCAATTTGCATTTTAATTTAATATTATACAAGATTGTGACTCTGTAAATATTTATTCATATCATCATTTTTAATGGCCACTTAGTATTTCATAGAATAAACATACCAAAATTTGTTAAACAGTCCCTTATTGTTTAATATTTATGTCTATGTCAATGGACATTCTTATATTCTTTTGGTATTTGTTCAATTATTTATTTAAGATAAGTATCTATTATCTAGTATACACTGAGTGGCCAGATTATTATGATCTCTGAGTGCATAATAATCTGGCCACTCAGTGTATTTGTATCTCAAATGGGTACCAAAAGTATTCTGGACTTTTGCTGGAGATCAACCACCTATTTGCCCTGAGCTTTCTATCAGCCAGTGCAAAGGGGAAAACTGATCAGGTGCACAATTTATAGTATCTTTGATATCAAATAAATGAGGTACTCAAGAGAAGTACACTGAGTGGCCAGATTGTTATGCGTTCAGAGACCATAATAATCTGGCCACTCAGTGTATATTCTGGGCCAAAGGGTGTCTACTTCTAAAAGTTACTTGAAACTGCCAGGCCTGCGTGACTCAGTGGTTGAGTGTTGACCTATAAACCAGGTCACGGTTTGATCCCAGGTCAGGGCACATGCCTGGGTTGCGAGCTTGATCCCCAGTGTGGGTTGTGTAGGAGGCAGTTGATCAGTGATTCTTTCTCATCATTGATATTTCTTCTTTTTTTAAAAAATTATATACGTATTGATTTTAGAGAAGGGAGAGGGAGAGAGAAATAGAAACATCAATGATGAGAGAGAATCACCAATTGGCTGCCTCCCGCAGGCCTCATAATGGGGATCAAGCTTGCAACTCAGGCATGTGCCCTGACCTGGAATTGAACCCATAACCTCCTGGTTCATAGGTCGACGCTCAACCACTGAGCCACACCGGCTGGGCATTATTGGTGTTTCTATCTATCTCCCTCTCCCATCCTCTCTGAAATCTATAAAAATGTAACTTAACAAGTCGATACTATTGCCAAATTATCTTCCACAGTTGTTTCCCAAACACAGATCTAATCTTGTCACTCCTCTACTTAGTCATTTTCAGTGTCCTCATTGTCTACAGAACCTAGTTTTATCTCCCTGGCAGAGCGTTACGTTGTGCCTCATAACTTGACTCCTCTCTACATTTCAACATCTTTCTACTCCCTTCCATCCTCCTGTGCTTCAGCTACACCAGACAACTTGTCCTCTCTTAACATATTATAACATCCCATGCTACCAGGTCTTGGTTCAGGCTGTTCTCTTTGTCCTAAAGGCCCTCTTCTCTCTTGTCTGTGTGACTAAAATTTGCTCATCCTTTAAAACCCAGTTCAAAGGCTGCTGAGAAGCCTTTTCTGACTTCCCATCTAACTATACTAGCATGGCACTTATCACATTACAGTTACTTCCCTGTCATCTCCATAACACTATGCTGAATTCCTTGAGGACAGGGTCTCTGTCTTATGGTGGTAAACAATGTGTTGTTTTTGCCTGTTTAACATTCAACTTTTTCTGAGAACCATATTCTGATTTTCCTTTGGAGAAACATCCTTCACCTCCCTTGTTCTCGTGAATGAATGTGGCTCCAGGGTGAATATATGACCTAGGTCTAGTCAATCAATGCATCCTACACCAGTACCATAGTGATTGGTCCAGTGGAGAGTTGCTGAACCAAGGAGGACCCATCAGGGTCAACTAGGAATTCTGCTGGAATTGCTAGGCTAGAGAACTCTTGGAACTCACACAACAGCACTGTCATCATGTTCCATTGGTCAACGAACTTGTGGCCAATGCTTCATTCTATCCTCTGGTCGCATGCAAAATATATTCAACTTCTTCCCAAGACTCCCATTCTAACATCAGGCTCAGGCTTGAAGTCCAGAATTACATCTAAACCAAGTCTGTGCATTTGAGGCTCTTCAGGTTTAGTTCCATGGCTGTTCTCAATCTAAAAAGACTTCAGAACCAGAAAGACAAGTTATTTACTCCCACGGCCCCCACCCCACACACACATTAGAGGTTCTGGTTCAAAAGGGAGGAAATGAGAGGCCCACAGCAAACACTGGTTAGAGCAATTCGAACTCTAGCTGGGCACATGTTGCCAGTTCCTTGACCCAATATTGGTCCAATATTGCTTCCTGGCAATGATTCTCTGTGGCTCTTAACTCCATTCTCTGGTTTTGCCTCTGAGTCATCTTTTCCCCCCAGAGGAACTAGCCCATCGTGCTTCTGAGTAGTTTTCTCAGCCTGCTTACACTCATAGAAGTTCAGGAGTCCAAAGGCCTCTTCATTTTGCACTGTTTCTGTCCCTTTTAGTTTGAGCTCATGGTGCTTCTACCAATACTCCATTAGACAAAAGTCACACATATAGACATCTTTAAGACAAGGAATTCTCTATTTGGGACTCCCAGTGAAGCTGCTGAGTAATATATATATATATATATATATATATATATATATATATATATATATATATATATGTAGGCCTAAGCAACCGTTATGACCAAATGACCGGAATGACTGGTCGACCAGTCGCTATGATGTGCACTGACCACCAGTGGACAGACACTCAATGCAGGAGCTGCCCCCTGGTGGTCAGTGCGCTCCCACAGCCAACCTCCTGTGGTCCCTCCCCCTGGCCAGCAGGCCCTGATTGCCAGCCAGGCTTAGGGACCCCACCCGTGTACGAATTCATGCACCAGTCCTCTAATATCTTTATAGAAGCCCTCTTGTTTAACAGAATGGCTCTGCAACATTGCCTTTTAGGTGATTAGGAGTACTTCTGTCTGTCTGAAATCTTAGATTCATCTTTGACCTTTCTGAGGCTTGAACAAAGGGCTTTACAATCACACCTTTGCCTTTATCTTTACCAGAAGAACACCCCCCTTCCCACCGTACCCTGGATTTTATTTTTTTCCTGAGGCCTTTATTACTTTGAGAATTCTTTGCTGGCTGGAAAGACTGTCATGGGATTTTTACATCTCCTCCAAATTCTGACTAAAAACAAAATAATTTTTTTCTTTAGCTTTTCCCTCACTTATCTGTTTCTTATGGTACCAAGCCAAAATAAGCCAGTTGACATTCTACCTGGAAATCTTCTTAGCCAGCTCCATCACTTCACTAGGTACTTTTGCTGTTTTTTACATTAGTGTAGATAAGAGTTTTGCTAAATTTTCTCCTACTACGTAACAAGAATTTCTGTTCCTCCAAGTTCCTATTACATTTTCCTCTGAACTGTCACCTGCAGTCTCTTCCAGGCCCTTCCAGCATTCCCTAGCAGCATCTCTGAGGCTTCTCAGGCATCTCCTACCACCTCGTCCCCAAACCAATGCCATATGTTTTAAGTTTTGGATGGCCGTGCCTCGCTACCAGATACCAAATTCTATTCCACTTATCTATAGCTGCATAGCAAAATACTGCTTAACGGAATGATCCAGAGGCCTCCCCTTTCCACATCTCCTAGTGGCATAAAACAACAACTATTTTATTATGCTCACCGATGCTGTGGATTAGGAATTTGGACAGGGCACATAAGGGATGGTTTGTCCATGCTCTATGATGTTTTGGGCCCCAACAGGGACGACTCAAATGGCTAGGGGATGAAATAGGTGAAGTTTGAGAATCTACTACCAAAATGGCTTGTTCCCTGGCATGGATGCCACTTGGTGGGCATGGCTGGAAGACTGCCCTGAGCAGGGTCTCTTGGCTAGAGCACTTACACATGGCCTCCCTGGCACGGAGAAAAAGGAGCTAACAAGGGGGCATAGAGCTATTAGAGGACCGGGTGGGGCTCACTCCTTTTGGCTGTGTTTCCCCCATAAAGAAGTCAGAGACCTTGGGTAAGGGGTAGGGATAGTGGGCTGGGAAGAAAGTTCCTTATGCACCTGTGTTGTGTGGGGGAAAGGGCACGACCCGGCAGCCAGATTGAAATGAAGGCAGATGGCACATGCGAGCTGGACCGGGTCAGCTCAGCTCTGGGATTCCTCTAGCCTCCCTTGGGAGCCGGGGATGGGAATGGAATAATAAACGTTATTTATTCTCTCTTGGTGTGAAGACCCCCTAGGGGTCGGGGAGGGAAATGTACACAGAGGTCACCACTCTAAATAGTGGATAGCATAGTGGGTTGAACAGTGCCCCCTCCTCTCCCCCATATGTCTAAGTCCTAACCCCTGATACCTGTGCATGTGACCTTTTTGGGAAATGAGGTCTTTGCAGATGTAATGAAGGATCTTAAGAAGACTTCATCATCCTGGATTTACACTGGACCCTAAATCCAATAACGGGTATCCTCATAAAAGAAAGGAAACAGAGATTCAAAACAGAGAGACCCAGCCCGACCCGTATGGCTCCGTGGTTGAGTGTCAACCTATGAACCAGGAGGTCACGGTTTGATTCACAGTGAGGCCCCAGAGTGGGTCATGCAGCAGGCAGCTGATCATTGATTCCCCCCCCCCCCGCTCTCTCTCTCTCTCTCCCTCTCCATTCCTCTCTGAAATCAATAACAAATATTTATTTTTAAAAATATTCTTATTGATTTTAGAGAGGAAGGGAGAGGGAGAGAGAGATAGGAACATCAATGATGAGAGAGAATCATTGATCAGCTGTCTCCTGCTCGCCCCCCAATGGGGGTTGAGCCCACAACCCAGGCATGTGCCCTTGACCAGAATCGAAGCTGGGACCCTTCAGTCGGCAGGCCAATGCTCTATCCATTGAGCCAAACGGGCTAGGGCCAATAAAAAAATATATTTAGAACAACAGCAACAATAACAAAAACAACAACACAGGGAGACCCCGAGGAAAAGGCCATGGGAAGATGGAGGCAGATGTTCGAGGGCAGCCCCAAGCCAAGGAACGCGAAGGATAGCCAGCAGCCGCCACAAGCCAGGAGGGAGGCAGGGCACGATTCTCCCTCAGAGCCTTCCGAAGGAACCAGCCCTACTGACTCCTTGATTTCAGGCTTCTTGCCTCCACAACTGTGGGAGAATAAATTGTTTTTATGGCCCACCCAGCTGGTGGTAATTTGTTACAACAGCCCTAGGAAGCTAATGAAGACAGAAATGGGTAGAAGACAGATTAGAGTGAGGCTGAAGGGCTGGAGGCAGGGGAGGCGAGGGAGCCAGCGTTACCAACCCTGCCCTCCCCCCCGGCCCCCCCCCCCCCCCCCCGTGCTAATTTGGACTGCCATCCCATCCTGTCCACCAGTCAGGCCCCTCAGCCTTTCATCCACTTCAGGCCCTGATCCGGAGGACTCCCCTTTCCACATCTCAGCACTTGCTTCCCTGCCGGGGTGACTTTAAAGAGCATTTTCCTGGGACTCTCAGAGACGTGGTCTCGAGCTGTTGTGTCTGCTTTCCATCCTGCAGTAGTGTTTCCTCCCTCTCCTATCTCTCGCTGCCTTTGGAAGTGCTTTGTACACAGTGGGTGCTTAATGAATGTTATTTATTCTCTCTTCAGAGTCCCCTAACTATTGCCCTGCTCCTTTCCTTGAATTTATACCCAGACCTGTCAGAAGTGAGGATAATGTCTCCCGCTGCTCCACTGGGACGTGTCCCCCTCTCACACCCCACCCTTGGAAACAAGTTCTTCAGAAGAACTTGGTAACATGATCATCACTCCATGTGCCTTCTAATCCTGCTCCCAGTCACTAACTTGTGTATAAACTTGGATAAGTAACTATACTTTCCTCTCCATAGTTCCCTTTTAGGTACAATTGAAGGGTTGGAGTGGATTCATTCATTCATTCCTCCATTCATTCAAAACTTGTTTATTAAGACGGTATCACAAATCCTGCGAATTCAAGGCTAAACAAGAGACAGTTCATGCCTTCAAGGAGCTCAGGTTTTATCGAAGGAGGCAGGAGTGGTTAAGGCCCAGCTAGAGAGGCACAGGGCAGGGGGCTCCGAGGTTGGAGTGGCCAGGACACCTGGGGAAGGACTGAGAAAAGCGTCACAGGAGAGGTGACTAAGCTGCTTCTCTGGGGATCCTTCCAGGTTCCAGGTACAACAGGCTTTCCCTCTAGAGCAGGGGTGGGGAACGTCCGGCCCGTGGGCCGTATAAGGCCCCTGAAATCATTTGGTCTGGCTCTGCCAAGGCAGTAGGGGTGAGTTAATTAAATGTTTGACCAAATATAGCAGGCTAATTTTTAAGTCGATAATTTTGTGTGGCCCGCGAATGATCTTATAAACATCCAAATGGCCCTTGACAGAAAAAAGGTTCCCCGCCCCTGTTCTAGAGAAACAAATTTTGGGTCAAAATAATAATCTTCTAAGAAAGTGTGCACAAAGGAGCAGGCTCCCCTGGAAGGCGCCCCACTGGGAGGAGCTTCCAGGAGAACTGTGATAGGTCGGGTGCCAGCTCTCTGGGATTCCTTCCAACTCTGGGATCCCAAGAGTCTCTGCAAAGGGGGGCCAGTGTCCCTTTTCCACGTAAACATGGAGGAGAGTTGATTCACACTTAAATACACTGGGAGAAGCAGCTCTGGTGTGGACCTTTCACCCCAAAACCAGTTGAAACTCACACACAGACTCCCTGAGCCTTCTGAAGTGACAGGCAAAAGGCAGGCAAAGGAAACCGCTCAGGTGTCATATTACTTTTATTCTTATCTCCCATCAGTCACGGACTGGGAAGGATAGCACGTGGGTCTGAGGATGTGTGTCTGTCCTCAGACACTGGGAGGAAGCCCCAGGTGGGGTGGTTTACAGCAGACAGGTAAGTCCGAGGGGTGCGACGATGGGTGGACTAGAGGGAAAGCTGGAGGGGGTTGTGAGCTGGGGAGGTCAGAGGAGAGCCAGGAACGGAAGCCTGCCCACAGCTCCTGCCATAGGGCTCCCCCCCCCCCCCCGCCCCCCGCACCCCTGCTTCTTGCACAGAACCAGGCCCTGCTTTTCCTCAGGCGGCCACCAAGGGGCAGCAAAGTGCTGGTGTGACAGCCCAGCCCGGCTGGAGAGCTGACAGCCTTGGACTTGTTCCAGGTGGCCAGGGAGGGAGAGACGAGCCTTTTGGAGTAAGGGTGTCTGTCCGATCCTGACTCCCCTGGGAGGAAGCACAGAGGATGGAAGAGCCAAGATTCCTGGGGCTTCCCCAGGCGCCACAGGAGGAGGCAAGCACGCACCTGGGAATCAGTGTGGAAGTCCCCAGTCTGCAATCTCCAGAGCGGATCTCGTGGTCTGTCTTCCCCTCAGCAGGAGACCTCTGACCTCACATCACAGATGGTCAGATTCCTGGCTGCCTCTAGCTTTATGAAACCCAACCTACCCCTTCCTGGACCCAGTCCCGCCCCTGCCAAAAATGTGAGGGGCCAACAGGTCCCCTCCTCCTCTGCAGCTTGTGACACCTGCCCATGTTAGGTTTCTCAGGTTTCTGTTAATCCTGCATTCCTGCTCCCCTGCCCTTCCTCCTTCCAAGTCCCATCCGGGTGTTCCTGGGGCTCCTCAGGGCTTGGATGGAGGTGGAACTCTCTGCTGCCAGCTCGGTGTGCCCTCGGGACCCAGAGGGGCAGAGGGCAGCGTACTCTGCGTTGTGATGGCCCTGAGCTGCCCCTTCCTCAAGGGCTTCCCCTCTCCCCTCTCCCAGCTCTTGGAGCTCAGCCTCAGATAAGCTTCTCATGTCCCGGTTTCTGTATAAACTGTCTTGGGAAGAGAAGGGCTTGGGGAAGGGATTCTGAGAAGCAAGACCAAGGCCTAGCCCGAGAGTGGCAGGGCTAAAGGGGGGGGTGGGTGGGGGGTGGGGGCAATTCTGACCCCTCAGACCAGGGGCAAGAGATTAGGAGAGGCATGAAGGGGCAACTGGATGAGGGTATTAGTGGAGATGCATGTTCTGGTGCCTCCCCTGTGCCACCCTGCTCATGGTCTTACTTCTTGCTGATAGCAATTGTGAATCACAGAGAGCAAGAAACACTCGCCTAGTGCCACGAACCCGGCCTCCCAGCGTGTGTCCAGAGGTGGAAACCACGGAGTGGAAAACTGGTAGTAGCAGTGGGAGGCGAGATGCAAGGCCAGGGTTGAACCAAGATGACAAATCCCTAATAACGCCCAGGGCCTGACCACCATGCAACCTCATTGCAGCCCTCCCAGCCTGTTAGCTCTACTCCCCTGGGCTCATCTCCAAGCCCCCTGACCACCTCTGCCCTGGGAACGGGTGAAGTACCACCTTTGTAGGATGGCTGAAATGGATTAATTTAGGACAACACACAGTAGGCATCTCACCCATGCTCACGATTGCCTTTATCTCCCACACAAACACCACCATCATTTCTTGGTTCCTTATTCCCTCAAATACCCAAGGTGCAATAAAACTTCTGCAATATTTATTGAAAGCTGAAAATAGGAAGGGTGGGGAGGGAGGGGTTGGGAACACAGAGAGCATCCGTAGTCATCCTCCCCACGGGCAAACGGGCCCCTCACACAGGGGTAAGAGGTATCCAGAGGGAGAGGAATCCACTCTGAACCTCCCTGACCCCACCCAGTAACTTTCCACTGGCCTAGGGTTGGCTGCTCGCACGTGCTGGCTGCACTGGCTGCACGCTTCCCCCAGGCGTGGCCCCCTGGTCCCCTCCCCACAGGGCCTGCAGGGGGCTGGGTGGCTGACGCATTCCCTGCCGGAGATCTCAGCCGCCTGGAGGCTGATAAGGAGCCCTGGCCTCATCACGTGGGACTGGCCCTGGCTGGATAGCTTCCAAATTAGGGAGATGAGGAGATAAGGAGTGGAGGGGGCGTAGGGACTCCGCGCTGAGTGGCCAGAGAAGCTAGGGAAAGAGACATAGGCACAACCAACTGAGGCCTCGGGAGGCCTGGCTAGGGATAAGCCAGCAAATGGCATGAGATGGGGGAGGGTTTAAGAAATGGGACGTGTGGAAAGGCCTTGTGGAAGGGCTGGGGGCAGGGTAGGATTCTCTCCAGATGGGGCTGGATCAGTTAGAATGACCCTCCCTCCCTCAGAACATCCACTGCTCTAGGGCAGAGCACTCGCCCCAGGCCCGTGGGAGCATCCTGGGGGCCGAGAGAAGAGGGTGAGAGGAATAGATCTCAGTCCTGCCAGCCCCACAGGCCTCCCGGGTGGGTGCAGGTCGGGGTGACCTGGCAGGACTGCAGAGCCCAGACCTCCCAGTTGGCTGCCCTGCGCCCACCTCCCTTGGGGCCCACCTCCTGCCCCCACTGCTCTGTCATGACCCAGGAGGTAGATGGCACTGCCCTCCTACGCCTCTCTGGGTGCTCTTGGCCCCAGGGCTCCAGTCCCTAGAACAAGCCATTCGTCTCAGAGCTGAGAGAAGATGGGCAGCCTGGGACAGCCATACCGCCTCCCCACCCCCCACCCCCCACCCCCTGCAGAGCACCCTCACCTCAACTCCCAGCCATGCCCGACCCCCTTCCTTACAAAGCCTGACCTGGAAAGAGAGAGAGGAGGGTGTCCTGGACACAGGACTGTGTGCCCCTGGTCACACCACTGTGGCAGCCTGGGGAGGAATCTCGGTGGGGTGCAGGCCTCAGCCAGGCTTCCTAGGGTCTCTCCCTCTGAGATCCTGCTGCTCTCCTCTCACTTGTCCCTTGGGTCCTCAAACCCAGAGGAGCCTCCAGCCTGGCCTGTCTCAGTCTGGGAGATGTAACTGGGGGAAAGGGCGGCACAGGGCATGGGGTGACCTTGGTTCCGCAGGGCCCCTCGGGGCATGGGTACAAGCTGCAGAGGGTGAGGATGAGGGGTGGGCGGAGGGAGTGAGCAGGCTGGCCCCAGGCTGGGCTGGCAGCTAGTTTATATCTGGGCTTACAGGAGCACAGGGAGGTGGAGGGCCAGCGAGGGGGCATTCTCGGAAGGGAGAGGTGGTGGGAAGGGCTCCTCATTCCCGGCTGGTGCCAAAAATCTGCAGGAGGAAGGTGAAGATGTAGATGATGTCTAGGTAAATGTTGAGGGCTCCAAACACATACTCCTCGGGGCTCAGCGTGTGGCGTCGGTTACCCATCAGCAACTGAGTGTCAAATGCCAGGAACTGAGGGAAGGGGAAGAGAGGGGAGAAGTCAGAAGGTTCAGTCACTGCCACACTGACCAAGGGGCCCAGAGTCCCCACCCAGGCCCACCCTGATGTTGTTA